>NC_067303.1:1211250-1816875 GCF_020740795.1 Apus apus | reverse complement strand
AACTAATGCTTGTGAAGTTCTGATACTTATTTGACACGTGTTGGTACCAAACTTGAGTTGTGGTGGAAATTGAGGCTAATGGCTTTTAAGTCCCAGTTAATAGAGTCTGTAGAGAATTATTCTCTCCCTCCTGCCTTCCTCAAAAGCAAAACTCTGGTTTTAAGATTATGCCAAAACGTCTTCATGCTGGTGAGGCTATGGTTATCTGAGTGTTGGAATGCAGTGTATTTGCTGACTCTGGTTCTGGGTTTTTTTGGGGCTGGGTAGGTTTTATTTTTCCATCTCTCTGTGTTTTGCTTAGGACTGTCCGAGTCAGGGAATGTGCTGCTGTTGATCCTGAATTAAACCATCTGGAAACTGTTTAAAACAAAACAAAAACAAACAAGACTTACTCAGATGCCCAGATATTAAAAACATAGATAAAACTTGTGGCACCTAAACAATTCCAGGCTGTTGCAGCACCAGACAGCATGAACTAGCTCTGGTATGAAGCAGCTGGTTTAGAGGTTGGTGATTAGGTGGTTTGAAAATGTTTGGATGCAGGTGCAATCTTTTCAAAGACTTGTGTGAAATCTTTTCAATCTATCCTGTCTGTTCCATGAAGGACTGTTCATTAACATGCACTGTAAACTTTGCCTTCAGCTCAGCCTCAGGGTTTGCATGAGGATTCAGGGATCAGCCCCAGCTCTTTTCACCTTGGAAACTCTGCGACTTAGTCTCTTAAATTTGCAGATTGCTGCTGGCTCTGACTTGAAGAATATACCAAACCTTTCAGCAAAATGTACTTTGGAGCTCTGATTTTGGCTTTGTTTTCTGCTGGAAGCTGGACACATGTGAACTGTGGATGTTTCTTGTTTTCCAGTGGGGGAGTTTGTGAGCGATGTCCTCCTGGTGCCGGAGAAGTGCCGGTTCTTCCACAAGGAGAGGATGGATGTGTGTGAAAGCCACCAGCACTGGCACACTGTGGCAAAAGAGGTAATGGAGCCACTGTGACAGGAATATTTACTCTGGATTTGTCCCTTTGGATGCTCTAGTATTGAAGCATAGCAGGGTTTTATCTCAGGCCATGTTGCAGACTGAGGTGCAGAGCAGTGGAAGACAAAAGTACTCAAGTGACCTAAGAAACCAGTGTAGCTGAGTTAGTCTTCACCCTTGAAAAGCTGTCCTAAGTAGCTTGCCCAAGATCATGCTCTAGGATGGAGCTAGGGATTTAAATCAGCTCTTGAGGATATTCCTTTAACCAATGGCTCATCCTTCTTTGCAGGGTAGGGAGCTACAGTGGTGATAGGATGTTTCCTCTGCTCCTTGCACGTTTTTGGGTTAATGTACCTGCTGCTGCTGGGGATTTGGTTGGAAGTGCTTGCTTGGGGAAAAGCTGAGTTTTATTGTGACTGATTAGTGGAGGTTTTACATAAGAGATGGATTATCTTCTCAGAATAAATCTAGCCCATGGGGGGGTTTTGTGAGGTTTTTTAATCTGACTAGCAAAAATGTTTCAAATTCTCTGCACACCCATTTGAACTGGGGGTAATGAAAGTAAAATCATGATGAAATGTACATGTTTTCCATTTTGTGGAAGCAGCAATTGCAGAAACAGCAGCACAGTGATGAGTTGTGATGGTGCCAGTAAAGAATGGGGCTAAGGATGCACCAGTTGAAGTTACTATTTCTTTGAGATCCTGGGAGCAAAAACCCATCTAAATAAAGCAGTGCTAGAGGAATTGCCTTTTAATTGAGGATAAACTTGTTAATGTTGAGGATATTTAAAAATCATTTGCTTTCAGTATACTTGGAGAACTTCTCCAGAAGTCCTTGGCTCAGTTTACATCCGTGTGATAACAAAGCAAAGCACAAAGGGGTTCTGATGTACATAATCAAGCCTTTCTTACTTCATTCTTTTCTGGGGCGCCACAAGGCCACGTATTTTCTTAGCTTAAGAGAAGTATATAGACATAATGTCTAATCATAGTTTGCATTTGGCTTTTTCTGGAGTTATCTGATTGATTTTCATCTCCAGCCTGTTAAAATAATCTTGACACAAAGTCCATTTGAGCGATTATTCACTTATTCCAATGTAAAGTTTAACAGATAAAGTTTAATGAAATGGCCAGCTCAGAAGAGCAAACACCAGTTGTGTTGCTTTCAAGTGCTCTCTCCCTGGAGCTGGCACAAAACATCTAGTTATTTTTGCTGAACTCAGCCAAGCTGACAAATGTGCAGTTGCCAGGGGCTGGGGGCTGTTTGATGGGCTCACACCAGGAAGCACTGCATAGCTCTAAGTCTGGGCCTTTTCTGGGGGTTTTGCTTAAGCTACGAGTTTTAAATCCATTTTCCTTTGTTCAGGGTTAGGTTGTATGTTGCTGTTGCCTTTTAGACCATTGGTAGAATTCTTGGGGTCTGTGACAAGTGAACTTTGGCTGTATCCAAAGCAAGAGCATGATGGTAAGCTGACATAAATGGGCTCCTCTTTCAGGCCTGTCTGACAGAAGGGATGATCCTGCACAGTTATGGGATGCTGCTGCCCTGTGGAGTAGACCAGTTCCATGGAACAGAGTATGTCTGTTGTCCTCAGACAAAGGTTGTGGATGAGGCTCTGTCCAAAGAGGAAGAGGATGAAGATGAGGATGAAGACTATGAAGTTTATAAAAGGTAGGGTCCTGACTGGCACAGATGTGAGGCTGCTGTATTGTGAATATTTCACACAGCAGTTCCCTTCTGGTGAGGAATGAGAGGAGAACTGCACAGAATCAGGGAATCATTCTGGTTGGAAAAGACCTTTAAGATCGAGTCCAACCATATCCTAACTCTACCAACCATTAACCCAACTCCACCAACTCCAGTGCTTAAACCATGTCGCTCAGCACCAAATCTGCACATCTTTTGAGCACCTCCAGGGATGGAGACTCAGCCACCTCCCTGGGCAGCCTATTCCAGTGAAGACATTTTTTCTAATATCTACTCTAAACCTGCCTGTGAGTCTCCCAAAGGAGTGTCCTGAGCCTGAAAAAGCCTTGTAGAGGGTCAAATGGCTTTGCAGTGCTCCTGTCACTGGAGGAGCTATCAAGCCCCTCTCCCTTCATCTGAGACAGCCAAAAAGACTGGTTGCTCAGCAGCTGTGTCCCCCAAATGAGGTGGACTTTCACTTAACTGGAAGGAAGCTGGTGAGAAAAGGCAAGGAAACCCCCCTGAGCCAGAGGCTTGGAGAAGCTCTGCCTGCAATAGCAGGTGTGTCTGTGAGGAGGGGAGTCCTGTGGCTGTTGATGGACTGATCAATAGCTGATCCATTTATGTTTTCCCATCTCTTGTGTTTCTAGAAGAGATGAAAAGAGAATCATTATTCTGGTAGATCAAAGGTTGGCTGCAAAGTGATGA
The DNA here is from genome assembly GCF_020740795.1 of Apus apus. Lineage (NCBI taxonomy): Eukaryota > Metazoa > Chordata > Aves > Apodiformes > Apodidae > Apus > Apus apus. Next base: position 1,813,503 of record NC_067303.1, on the reverse strand, counting down.
GCTTCAACTTTGCCCCCTAACTGATCTGTATCCCTTCAGTGAGTTCCCTACAGAGGCAGGAGTAGAAGACTTCACAGGAACAGCTGTGGAGGAGGAAGATGAGGATGAGGAAGACGAAGGCGAGGAGGAGGACGTGGTGGAAGATCGTGATTACTATTATGATAGCTACAAAGCTGATGATTACAATGAAGAGACCCCCACGGAGCCCAGCAGTGACAAGGCTGCTCCTGAAAAAGAAGTCAGCAGTGACATGAAATGTAAGACACATTCCAGCCTCTGGGCCTCCTGCTTCTTCGAGGGTGTCCTTGCTGGCTGTCAGTTGGTGATGGGTTTTTTGATCAAGTCAGTAAATGCCACTTGGAAGTTTTATGTGCCAGATAAGTTAGCAAACAGAGGAAAGCTGATGGTGCTTGTGTTTCTTGTGTTGAAATTAACTCTCTAGAGCACAGGCCATATGGTTCCAGATAAACAGCAGCTCTGCTGGCAGCAAGCCCAGTGTTTGGCACAGTGAACCAGCACCTCCACAAAGGTGCAGTGTTGAGTCAGAAAACCATATCTGCATAGGGAGCTTCTGAAAATAAAAATCAGAGGTACACTAAGAATTTAAAATCTTAGTTTTGAGTGATTACCTTGGATTTGGTGTCTTGTACTGGCTTGCAAAAAGGAAGCTTATTATAAGGTGGGCCATACTCTGCAGAGGTGACATGAAGGTGCCATTTAAGGGTGAGGAAGGCACGTGGTGCTGCTTTAATAGCATTTGCATAAACCCTTCTCTTTAATGGAAGAAAGTCAATCAAGATAACTGGCCTAGTTTTGTGGTATGAGTAATAAAACTGCAGGAGTAACCCATACTACACTTGCAGTAGCTTTTGTTCAGTGGTAGGTGCCATTGCAGAGGGGATCTGCTGGGCTTGTGGTGCCTCAGCCTTACACCATGTCCTACCTTTACATGTAGAAGTGTCTGCAGGGGAAGGAGGAGAGGAGAGGGAGTGAAATTCAATTAGCTACAGATCACTGAATCATTGCCAGCAGTTCTTGCATCTTTTTGGTAAAACGCCAGCATGCTGCAGATAATTCTACTAGCTGAAACAAGGCTTAGCTCATGTATGTACAGGGCTGGTACAGATCTGCAGGTGATGAAACAGACTTGAAACACTGTGATGGGGGTGTCTATTTTGGTGGTCTGCAGTGTTTTTTTTTTTCCCTGAAGTACCATGAGCAGTTGCTAACTTACACACCATGTCTGTTCTCCTGCCCCAAAATAACCCACTGCTTGTGTTGCCTGCTTGCTGTGGAGCAGTCCATGTGCCCTGGCTATCTGGAGTTTCAATATTTAGTGTAGAGAGGTTTAAAAAATGAAAAACCTAGTGGCTGAGGATTGTGTTCCTTTTGCTTGGCCTGCCTTTTCACTGGCTCTTAACCTCACCTTCAAGATGCAGAGTTTCCATCCAGGCAGACTGCAGCAGAACAGGACATCTTGGAATGCTTGAAGCAGCCCTGATGGGTTTCCTTTCCAACATGTTGGTTTCCTATAGTGGAGGCTCTACCACTGGGACACCTGAGGCATAAAGCTAAGGCAGCAGCAAGATAGATCTTTGCTGGTTTAGCCTCTAGCTAAGGAGAAATCACTCTTGCAGATGAAGCTCCACGTTGAGACAACTGCTGGGGTAGCCTGCTGCTGTCTTTTTAGCTCCAAAGCACCAGAAGCAGGCACCTTCCCCAGTAGAGCTGGCAAGCTTTGTGGCAAATGCTTTTGCCACGTTAAAAATGCCCCCCAAAAACTGACAGGAAGCCCTGTGGTCGGTGGCGCAGCGAGGCTGAGGCCAGCGCTGCTGCCCCAGGAGAAGGTGTGAACTAGAGCCCCTCTGCTTTGTGTAAGTCACTGGGCAAGGCTTGTGCTCCTCACCAGCTGATCTTCTAACCCATCTCCACACAGCTGTCTGCTCCCAGGAGGCCCTGACAGGGCCCTGCCGGGCTGTGATGCCTCGTTGGTACTTCGACCCTAACAAGAGAAAATGCATTCGCTTTATATATGGAGGCTGCGGAGGCAACAGGAACAATTTTGAGTCAGAGGAGTATTGTATGGCTGTGTGTAAAAAGATGAGTAAGTCCTGCCTCCCACTGGCCCCTTTGCAGCTAGCCTCTGTCTGTCTGGTGTTCCGTGTCCCCTCCTCCTTGCCTGGGTCAAGGGAGGATTCATGTGTAGCTCACCCTGTTGGTTCTGGTGTCTGCAGCAGTTCTGTCTGTCCTCTTGCAGCAACCTCCTCTTGTCTCTGCTTCTCTAGGTCTTCAGGCTGGACTTTCCTGGGGGGAAAGTGGCTCTCGGTGTGTGGTGTCTGTGCTCATGTTGGCTGGAAGCTCTTGCTGAGGGCTTAGGTGTCATCTTCCAGATCTACAGCAAGGACATGGGGCTGTCTCTGACCTCTTGTGCAAGCACACAGCTTGCCTGTTTCCATAACTGGCTTTTTTTCCAAACATAGGGAAGGAATCTCTTGCTTTCCCAGTCATGTTACCATACATGTGTTTGACAGGTCCTGAAGGCTGCTGCTCATCATCCTCCTGCTATTGTATTTTGGGGAAATATCAGACAAGCAGTATAGAATTCAGATTCCCACTTTCAGCTGAGTTTGAAATACGAATCGTCACTCCATCCCTGCATTTTTGAGAGCTTGAGGTTTTTGGCACCCATTTCAACTGGCTTTTATGTCAGATGATAAAACTACCAAAAAAACATTTTAACCTTCTTATTAATCTTATTGTTGAACCTCAGCACTTCCACTTCAGCTACCATTAAAGCCTTTTGAAAGGCTTTTTGTGTTATCTGGGGCTTGGCAGTCTGACTGTACAGCCATAATCCTATTTACAAAATGGGCTTCATGCAAGTGCTTTAGATTGGGCTGATCTCACTGAAGTGGTGAAATAAAAGATGTGGATGTCAGGAGCTTTTTATACAAAAGTTTGTCCTGTTACAGAGGGATTTGGGGCTGGAAAGGGGGTTCTCTGTGTTCAGGCTTGGTTCAGAAATTCCATGAGCAGGCCCTGAACGCAGTACTGACCTGACATCTGGAACAATTCTTTCCCCTTCTTCACTTCTCCTTCCCTAGTTAAGAGCCAAGATTTGTGGATTCAGGTACTTGCTAAACTGCAAGCTAATTATTTTTCTGAGGCATGCTGTCTTTTGATGACCTGCTGGAGGTTTTTTCCCCTCCCAAATGACTCAAACACTTGAAATGTTGCCTTAGCTTTCCCTTTCTGCCCTCACTCTGCTAAAGGGGGACAACAGAGTGCATCATGTTTGCCTGAAGTCCTTTCAGAAAGGGCTCTGGGTGTGTGGCTTCTAAAACTGTAGCACAGAAACTTTGATGAGCATTTCCTCAACTGCAGTACATGGAGCAGAGCCCCTGGTGTGGATTTTAGAGATGCTTGAAGTTGTCAGTTCTGAAATGTTATTTCTCCCTTTGTTGGATTTGAATGTCATAAAGATATAAACCATCCAGTGTGTTGGACAAGTTGATTTGTTACACTGAGCCTCCTTCTGTTGCTGTCTTGTCTGATACCATTGCCTGTTAGTCCTGCATGGTGCATCTGGTAGGGAAGGTAGATTTGAAATGTAAAATGCAGGGTAGTGTTTTCTGCAGATTTATTATCAAGCTCCCTAATCATGTTAATGATGTCTGGAGCCAGCTTGTCAGCAAACAGCTAATGCACAAAAATTCAGTTAAACTATCCAAAGCCATGTGAAAGGGAAGAGGAAACCAGTTCTTTATTGTGCAACCCAGATCATTGTGTTGCTGGAGCTGAATAATGCTGGTCTCAGAGCTGATGTAGGACAGGTGCTGGGAGCTGCAGTGATTGCTGTGCTCTTGGGCTGATGGAACCCACTGATGTTGTGCAGTAAATTGGCAGCTTAAAGATACCAAAATGGCCTCCTGGTCGGTGGTGGTTCAGCAAACTCAGCCTGCCAGGTTGTTAATTATGAAGTCCAGGGCACAGTTTCCTGAGCCTCCACTTACCCTTTCCCTCTCTGCAGTGCCAACTGATGATGTGGATGTCTACTTTGAAACCCCAGCTGATGACAACGAGCACGCCCGCTTCCAGAAGGCCAAGGAGCAGCTGGAAGTCAGACACCACAACCGCATGGACCGGGTGAGCATCGGGCTCCAGTCCCTTCTGCTGCTCTGCGTGGCTGCTGCCCCTCTCTGTGAAACTGCTGGTGAACTGACTCCCATCACCAGCCTTCCCTGTGTTCCCTGAGTATGGCCACACGCTGTGGCAGTTAGATTTTCCTCTCCTCATTCCTGGGAGAGGGGAATCACTGGGGACACTTGTCTGGCTGCTCAGAGGGCTCAAGTGCTTGGTTTCATCCCCACAGCAGCTCTGTTGTGCCTTCAAAACCTAGCCAGGCTGTGCAAGGCAGATTGGCTCACAGAGACCAGACATAAATTTGTCTCTTGTTGATGTGTTTTGTCCTTTCCTTGTACAGGTGAAAAAGGAATGGAAGGAAGCAGAACACCAAGCTGTAAATCTCCCCAAGGCAGAAAGGCAGACTCTCATTCAGGTAAGAGTTGAAGGATCTGAAGAGGAAAGTTACTGGTGTAATATTCAAAGCCAAAAGATAACTGAGATGGAAGAACAGCTTTCCTGCTCTATCAACAGCTGCCTTTAGAGGAGATTTGTTTCAATTGCATGCTTTGTTCTTAAAGCTGGAGATGATCCAGTGCTGTGCCAGGTCCTTTCCTACACCCAGCAGTAGGAAGCTGTCTCACCCCTCAAGTGGAACAACACCAGAGCCAAACTGTAACTTCAGACCTTTGGCCTGTTTTGCAGTAACCAGCAGCCTCACAGCCCAGTTCAGACTGGCCCTGGCTCTCTGGATGCACATTTCCTGTTGGGGCAGACTTAGTGAAAAGCACTTAGGCAGCAGATAAAGCTGGTTTGCTGCCAAAATGCCAATCTTCTGCCTTGTGAGGAGAGTTCAGTTAGACTGTGAAGTTAATCAGGGATTTTCTCAGTGTGGGATTGTTAGGAGCAGGCTCTTCTGGCAGTGACACCTATATGAAGTTCCCTCAAACCAGTGTAGGACTCAGTGACTGAGTCCAGCTTTTAAGCCCATATGGAATATTGTCCTGGAACAGTTTTCTCTCTGCATTTTTTAACATAAGCCACTGTAAGTCCAAAAGAGTTTTCCATCATCTCTGTTGAAATGTTACAAGACTTAATGGGCTTTTCTGGCTTATGGAGCTGTGGGTTATGCCTTTCCTGAGAGAATACACAGAGGTTTGGTCTGCAGGTGTGCTGATGAAAAATCCCCTTTGCAAACTTTTACAAATTCAGATAAATGGCACTAGGCTGAAGGAGTGTATCCTGTTCCATATTGCAGGGTTGAGGGCAAGGGTTCATGACCATAGGATTGGAGGAAGGGCTGAGAGAACTGGGTTTGTTCAGCCTTGAGAGAAGGCTTAGAGGAGACCTTATCACCAGGGTGGCTACCAAGAAGATGGAGACTCCCTTTTCACAAGGAGTCACATGGAAAAGACAAGGGGTGATGGGCACAAGTTAATTCCAATTGCACTCCAGAAAAAAAAAAATCACTGTGAGCACAGTTGGACATTGGAATAATCTCCCAAGGGAGGTGGTGGATTCCCCTACGTTGGACACTTTAAGATTCAGCTTGCCAGGGTGCTGAGCCATCTCATTTAAACTATAGTAGTACCTAGAAAGGCTGGCAGATGATCCTTGATGTCCCTTCCAACCTGGCACTGTATGGTTATGGTTCTGTGGAAGGGTTCATACTGTGTCAGTCGTTCAGTGCACTCTGGATCTCCCAGCTTCAACATGATCTTTATCTGGTAGGCCACGTGCCCTCTTCCGACCTTTGAAATGGGTAGTGAAAGAAGTTTGGAAGCCAAATTGTCAGTATTGAATTTGCAAAGATGAGACCTGCATCCAAGTCAGTCAGTGCCCTCCTCTCCCCCTGTGAATGCCCAGGACATGCACGGTGAGGAGGCTCCGTCTGTGCTGAGGAGCAGTGACAGCAGGTGACCCTGCCACGTGCAGCGCCTTTCATATGGACTCCTTCCTTTGTTCCAGCACTTCGAGGCCATGGTTAAATCTCTGGAGAAAGAGGCAGCAAGTGAGAAGCAGCAGCTTGTGGAAACTCACCTGGCTCGTGTGGAAGCCATGTTGAACGATCGCCGTCGGATCGCTCTGGAGAACTACCTGGCTGCCCTGCAGGCTGACCCGCCACGGGTGAGTGCCTTTGCCACCAGCTGGGACATGAGGGTGGCACAGGGTAGGGTGGAAGGTGGGAATGGCTGGGTGAGAAGGCTGCCTGTGACCTAGAATCATAGAATCATGAAGGTTGGAAGGGACCTTAAAGATCATCAAGCTCCAACCCCCCTGCCATGAGCAGGGAACCACTAGACCAGGTTGCACAAAACCTCATCCAACCTGGCCTTAAAAACCTCCAGGGATGGGGCATCAACAACCTCCCTGGACAACCCATCCCAGTTCCTCACCACCCTTAGAGTGAAGAATTTCTTCTTAATATCTAACCTAAATCTCCCCTCTCTCAGTTTAAAACCATTACCTGCTGAGGCAGAAGCTGGGAGTAGTTTCCCAGTAAAGCTTTCTCCATTGTGGCAGTTGGTGCTGAAGACTTTGCAGTGAGTCTCCTAATGGACTCAATTTGTGCCTCGTTAAAAAACCTGTGGCTTTATTTAGTGTTCATAATGCATAGTGTTCTGAGTCAGGCAGACACGATTTCAAAAGGGGATGTCTAGAGGTTAGCAGAGGTGATTGCAGAGTCTCCTTCTCTGGAGACTTCCAAGACCCATCTGGACATGTTCCCGTGTGACCTGCCCTGAGTGTTCCTGCTGCAGCAGGGGGGTTGGACTCACAGAAATGCAGAATGTTAGAGGTTGGAAGGGAACTCCAAAGATCATTGAGTCCAACCCCCCTGCCAGAGCAGCACAAAAAAGAAAAAACAACCAAACAAAAACAGCTAGGGCAGGTCACTCAGAAAGGCACCCAGACAGGTCTGGAAAGTCTCCAGAGAAGGAGACTCCACAGCCTCTCTGGGCAGCCTGTCCCAGGGCTCTGTCACCCTCACAGGAAAGAAGTTCTTCCTCGTGTTGAGGTGGAACTTCCTGGGCTCCAGTTTGAATCCATTGCCCCTTGTCCTGTCCCAGGGCACAAGTGACAAGAGCTTGTCCCTGCCTTCTTGCTGCCCTTGTGTATTGATAGACATTAATTAGATCCCCTCTCAGTCTTCACCTCTCTAGACTGAACAGCCCCAGGTCTCTCAGCCTTTCCTCATCAGGCAGGTGTTCTAGTCCCTTCATCATCCTCGTAGCCTCCCTTGGACTCTCCCCAGTAGATCCCTGTCCCTCTGGAACTGGAGAGCCCAGAACTGGACACAACACTCCAAGGGAAGTGTCACCAGGGCCGAGTAGATCCCTTCCAACCCTTACGATTCTATGACTGGTCTGTCCTGTACCAAAGTGGGCTGCTGCCTGCAGCGTTGTGAGGCTGTGCGTTGTGTGACCCGCTGGTCTCCCCGCAGCCCCACCGCATCCTGCAGGCCCTCAAGCGCTACGTCCGTGCCGAGAACAAGGACCGCCTGCACACCATCCGCCACTACCAGCACGTCCTGGCAGTCGACCCAGAAAAGGCTGCACAGATGAAATCTCAGGTATAAGAAAGCTTCCTCTCAAGGGAGCCGTTGTTCCCCAGCAGCTGGAGGCTCCAGGAGCCTTCTGCTTTTTGCTGGGTGCTCCAGCAGCTTCCGTCTGTTGCGGGTCTCCCTCCTGCCTGCTGCCTGGCACCACACGGGCTGTCACAACAGTTTTCCTTGGCTCAGTGCTACAAACTGCAGCTCTGGCCTTACCCACACCTTATTGTTGGCCACAGTGAGGAGTCTAGGGATTTAGAACTAGTTTGGTATCACTCTTGTGTTGAGACACCCCTGAAGTTTATTTGCTGGGGGCTTGGTTTTCCTTGAGCAGACTTTGCCACTTCTTCCAAGACCTTGTGTGTATGTGTTGATTTCATTAGACTTGTTCTTCACCATGCCTGTGTTTTGGGTTTTTTGGAGTTCTCTTGTGGCTCTGCAAAGTTACTGCCTTGTTTCCAAAGCATAACACATCACCCTTGCCAAGCAGTTGGTATCTCCTATTAGCAGGTGTGTTTGGATTTTATTTTGTGCCTTTGCAATATCTTTAACACCTGAAAAGCCAGAAATTAATCTTCCTTCATCTGGGTGGTAAGATTCATATTAAGAATGACCTCCTAACACTGAAAAGTCTGTTCATAACAGTGTGTCCCCTCACAAATTTAGGGAGAAGCAGAGGTAACTGTCCACTCAGAGCTGTAGGAATGTAATCTGTGATTTGCCAGTCCCAGTTTACTGGGGCAAAAAACAACGTCGCTGTATAAACAGTAAATGGAAATATTGTGGTTTAAGAGTAAGACAGGGACTGAAGTCTGTTGTCACCTCTAGTGGGGTGTAGGGTAGTGTTGCAGTGACTTTCTAGAAGTGAAGCTCATGCCTGGAGGTGCCTGGTCTCATGGATCCAGGCTTTTTCTGGGTGCTAGTGGTGTACCTTCAACTCTTGTCTCTTGGTTGTCTGCCCCTGATTCTGTCATTCTTAATAAGCTGCATCCTCGGGAAGAGTAGCAACAACTGTGGTATTTACAAGCTGCTGTTTGCTTGGTGCTGCAGAATATGTGGTAGCATTTTCAGAGACAGCTTTAGCATATCAAGCACAGTCCACCCTGACCCTTTGTTCTGTTGCTGCCAAAGCCCAAGAGGGAGTGTGTGAACTGTGTCCTTAAGCTAAAACCCAAACAGTCCTTAATTCTTTCTGAAGGCTGCAGTGTCAACAAATCACATGCAAGGAATGTGGGTGGTACAGTTCAATTTCCATTCGCTTTACTTTCTACCTGCCCTTTAAGCTGCTCCATCGATTCCCTTGATTGACAAGGTGCCACATGTAAAATTAAATTGCTTTCATCCTTGCTCTTAAAAGTCAGGTTGAACTCCTCAGCTTTTCTCAACATTTGAGCATCCATATACATGTTTTTCCTTGGTCTACATGATCCCTGATTATGCAGCACCCTCTTCAGGTCAGGCTTGACTTCACCAAGGAATTTAATATGCCAGGGAAGAGTGATTTGAGGTTGCCCAGAGTTTGAATTTATTTCTCAAATGAAGGGAGAATGCTGTTGCCAGGGGGTGGGTGGAGTGGGTGTAAGACAAATGTAATGGCACCCTTGTTCTGAAAGGCACCTTTGTTCTGAGACCAGAGTTGATAAATATTGTCTGCTCCCTTTGCCTGTGTCTTTTCCACTAGTCAGGAGTGATAAACCGTTTAATAGGGCACTTGCTTTTAGCTGCTGCAAGCAGTGAATTCTGGCTGTACCTGGCATTTGGGAAATACCAGCTTCAGTGTTTCCAGTGGAGAGCTGGTTACAGCAAGTTGCCTGAATCCTCTCTATCCCCATTCTATCCCAAAATACTGAGAGTGGCATGTATCAGAGAGTGCCATGGCCAGTGCCAGAGAGCTGGACTAGATGGACCTGTGTCCCATTCTGTTGTCTGTCCTGGCAGATCCACCAGGAGCAGATACTGTATTAAACAAGTGACATACCGATACCAGTTAAATGACTGACAGTCTTTGCCTACTCCAACACACTCCTGTACATCTGCAGGTGATGACACATCTCCATGTGATTGAGGAGCGGATGAATCAAAGCTTGTCCCTGCTCTACAAGGTGCCATACGTGGCTGAAGAAATCCAGGATGAGATTGGTGAGTGTCTCTGTGCCAGCTCCCGTGCCACCGTGTTAGCTCACAAGATTTTCTATCTCATGAGGGCTCCAGAAAGGTTCCTAGCTCCATTGAGGGGATGCCATCAACACCAAGCACTTGGATTTGGGCTTAGGTACCACAGGAGAGATATTCTCTGGGTCAGAATAACTGTCCATTTATAAAAAGTTAACAACATCCAGAACAGCAAAGCTCTCTCAAAGGGAGATGAAAAAGATCCATAAAAATAAGCAGATGCTTTCTTGCTTTATAGGAGTTTAATCCATTTTGCCATAACTTCTTGCCACATCAAACCTCTTAGCCCTTATTTGTGTGTATTTCTACATACAAATGTATTTCTCCTTTACTGAGAATTCCAGATGAGACTTGACAACATGCAAGATGAGGTAACCTGGCACCTTGAGCAGTGTTCCCCTGCAGCCCTGCCTCAGCCCGGCTCCAACCATCTGCCCCTTCCTGTTCCTGCCAGGCTTCATGCAGTTTGTGTAATATTTCCTGTTATTCCTTTCAGATGAGCTGCTCCAGGAGCAGCGTGCAGACATGGATCAGTTCACATCCTCCGTTTCTGAGTCCCAGGTGGATGTCAGAGTGAGCTCTGAGGAGAGCGAAGAAATTCCCCTGGAGGGCAAACCGTTCCGTCCGTTCCAGGTGAAAACCTTCCCAGCCTTGCCTGAAAACGAAGGTATGTGGAACTGAAAACTGGGTTCACTGGCTTTTCAAAATGTGGGTGATTTTCCTTAGCCTGCAGGCTTGGTGGCTCAGGAAGCTCCATCCCTTTGGGTGATCTAAGAGCAAAGCAGTTGTCCCAGCAGTGCCCCTCAGCCTCCAACCATGGGCAAGAGGCAGTGCCACTGGTGCTTCACACTGAGCTGCTGGCTTGTCTTTCCAGTTCTTTCCTTGCTAAATTGTTTTATCTCTTCCCATCTTGCAGGAAGTGTGAAATATTTACTGTGAGGCTTGACTTGGGAATTAATTGTCAATCTTTAACCAAAATGCTCTCATGTAACATGAAGCCTTTGTGCCGTGACCTACTGAAGGGCTGCAGGACTTCTCTGTATTTTTAAAAAAAATCTCTATTTTTTGTATCATCAGGTGTTGACAGCTGGTGTGTGTGTGTATTTATTTTTAAAATGCTTGAACAGAGTCCTGAGCTTAAAGAAAGCTGTATGCTAAAAGCTTTTCCCAGGGTCTGAGTCAGAAATCATGCGCAAGCCTTTTTTCCTTTCTCTCTTAATCTCCTTTCTCTGCTATTTTTGTTTTTGTTTTCCCTCCTGCTAGATCCTCAGCCGGATTTGTACCATCCAATGAAAAAAGGTTGGTTCTAAGCTGCTCCCTCACAGTGCTTTCAATCACTCTCCTACCTTCTCACTGTGTTTGATAGCTTCATTTTAGTTTCATATTCACCTTTATTTTCATTTCCCTGCTCTGGTTTAGATCAGTAACCTTTGATTTTGCTTGCTTAGGCCTAGTGACAAAGCAATGAGCTGGTCTGAGTGTCCAGTGAATTGTGTGTGTTCCTCCCTGGTGGGCTCAGAAGGTGTCTCAGGGCATGGAGCAGCTTCCTGCTCTGCTGAGCTGTGGAGCCAGCAGTCTGGCTGCAGCCGTGCAGCACTTTGCACCTCTCCATGTGCACTCACTTCAACTCTTTCGGAAGGAACCCTGCAGAGCTGATGGTAAATGGGCTAGAGGCTCTTCTGCCTGCTCTGGAGATGAGAGCACTGAGCCAGGGATGAGAGTGCTGCAGCAGGCACAGGCTGTGTTTCCTGGCTGAATGTCCTCCTAGATACTCCAGCGTGCAGCTGGCCTGGGACAGATAAGTTAGGAGATTCCTTCTTTGTGTCTGGTTTCCTCAGCATCACCTTTTCACATGTAGCGTCTCTCTGTACTGGCAAAGTCCTGGTGATTGTCCATTTCTCCTTTGGCTCATTATTAATTCTGCAGTAACTCAGTGCCTGGCTGAATGGGGGCTGCCTGGGCTTTGACAATGACATAGAAATACTGGGATTAAAGGAAGTGCCCTGGCAGTGATGCAGTCTCAGGTGCAGGTGGGGCCTGGCTCATCTGCTGCCACAGGTCCAGTTCCTGAAGCAGGAATGGAAGGCTAATGCTTGAAGGACTCTTGCAGAGCAGTGGTACATGTGCAGCGTGCAGGGAGGAAACCCAGTATTGTAATCTGCTTTTAGTTCCAAATGAGTTACTCAGAATCCCAAAGGGGAGCAAAAGGATTTTGCTAATAACCATTTAATATGAACACAAATAGTTTTGTAACAGGGTGCAGGCCAGATAGCTTGAAACTATTTTCACTGTCAGTGTTTCCTACAACTGGAAGTCACCTTCATCCCTCTTGTGGGCCAGTGTACTGACTGCTCTGTAAAGAACTGGGACACTTTAGTTTGATACTGGGTTTTTTTGGACAACTGCTTTGTTGAATTACAGATAAATGGAGGCTGATTCTCCCCATTTGGGTTGAACAGAAGATTTTCTGATGACCTGGGGACAAGATTATATCCTGCACTTGCCCCTTCTCTCCCCTCCCTTTTCCCTCTTCATTTCACGAGGGCTGCTAGGGAGTCTTAGGGCTGTTTTTTTGTGTGTGCAAGGGGTGTTTTTTTCCCTGGGAAGTATATAATGTAAACTGTGCCTTTGAGCTGCACCAAACTGGGTCTGTTATTTGTCACAGCACTTGGTGACAAATAGCAAAGCTCAGTGCAGCAGCTGCTCTCCTGGCCCTGGAGACTCTGCTACGTTGGCTCCTGAGGATTGAATCAAGCAGCCATAGGCCAAAAGCTGACACAGGAGTTCTCTAAAAACCATTTGTGGGTAGTCTCTCCAGAAAATCCCCATCATTGACTTTCACAATAACATGACCTGCTTCGACAGCCGCGAGAAGTCAGGCTGGCAGTCTTGGCCGTGCTTGGAATCTGATTAGTGTCTCCAAGGAACTCTACAGGGAAAAGGGATGCACTGAAACCAGAGATGCTTCTGGAGGGAGGAGCTGGAGTGAAACGTTTGTTTCCTTGCCATTTTCAGGCAGTAAAAGTTTATCACTTTGAAAACCTGCCTTGGAGCCAACTAGCCTTTCCTTGCATCTCATTGAGGAACGTGCTGCCAATTTCAGCAGCAGGTGACACGATGTCTTGGGCAACGTGCAAGCTCAGCAGCTTGTGGAGAGGTGTGTGGGGTCACCAGCAAAGTGTTAAGTGCTGTAGTAACATTTCCCCCACCTTGTGCTCCTTGCTGGAGAAGACCCTGCTGTAGGTCTGGGGCTTCTGTCCTGCTTTTGCGTCAGGGAAGCATCGGTGTGGTGAAGGACATTACATTGTCCCTGCTGATAATGGAAAACTGGCATTCTCCTGACTTGCTGTGTTGTGTTAGGTCTGAGTATCTTGCATCAGGCTTTTCTGTTATTGATCTGATCTATTTATAAACGCTTCAGATCAAAACAGTTTATGCAGAGCAGTCACCTTCTGTTAATTGATATTCTTCTCTTGAGCCTGTGCTGGCTTCAGCCTAGGAATGAGCGAGTGATGTTCTGGTACCAAGGCTGGTGTCATTCTTTGCTCCTCCCTGGACCTGGGATTTATTGTTTCTGGGCTTGTGCCAGATAGGGGACAGCAGCTCATTCCAGAGCCATGCTGGGTGACCTTGGAATCCTTGTTCCCGAGGCACTTGCTGATGGTTTCAGAAGGTTGGGTGGTGCTGACTGTGCGGTTGAAAAGGGACTCTGGCAGAGAGATGTGTCCTTCTGTCACAGGGGTCACGAGGAGGTGGTGGTGACCCAGGGTGACATTTGCAGACAGGAACCATGTGCTCACAGTTTGTCACACAGTGCCTTGGGCCTTCTCTCACAGCAGCACCTAACAATAGGGTATTTCTGGATTTACACCTGGTTTGGGTGAGTCTTGTCTGCTCCTCTCATTGCCACCTCATTGCCCCTCATTAACAGAAACACCCCCCCCCCCCCAATCACTGTAGCATAGCTAACGTGCTCCCTTTCTGACACAACAGCATGAAGACAGATTAATAATCAGCAGCCCATGTGTTAAGCACACTAGCCATGGCAGCTCTACAAAGAGTAGGTCACCCTTCCTGAACGTCACCGAGGGCTGACTCTGACTGACAATCCCTGCCTTGCTCTTTTGGTGCAGGTTCTGGCATGACCGAGCTGGATGGGCTGATTGGGGCTGAAGAAAAAGTGATTAACAGCAAGAACAAAGTGGATGAAAATGTGGTGAGCCCCTCACCTTTGATTTGTAAAGCAAAACCTGCTGGGGACACTAATTAATAGCGGTGGCTTATTTCCATTTCTTTCCTGCTCAGAGAATGTCAGTGTGTTCATTATCCATATGGTGTGGGGGAGTTGGTTTTCTGACTGTTGTAGGCTCTTAATACTGATTAGCATCAGAAAGGTGGGAGGGTGAGGGAAGGAGAGAGATCTAGATCTTTGGCTGGCAGAGCTGGGGAAGAGTCTCATTTAGCAACTGCTTTCCCAAGCAGCGACCCTCTGATGTGCCTTGATTTCTTGCTGTCTGAACACACGAAGTGCTGCTGTGTTCCATCTGTCTTCCCACCTATTTTTCATGGCAAAAAAGGCCTTGCCACCTTCTGAGGGTGAGCAGCCCAGTAGATATTAGCTCTATCTAGTGTAAAGAATTCACTAGGTCAGAAAGGCAACCAACTTGCCTCAGTTCCCATGTTTAAAATTCAACAACCAAGTCCACTTTTGAGACTTTCCTTTCAAAATTGTTTTAAAGCCACAGGTTAAGACTTGACAGGAGAGAAACGCAGTGTCCAAGGTGTGCACCTAGTTATTAAATTGAATCTTTAGTTTGGGATAGTCTGAAGGCCCAATTGGTTGCAGTACTAACTCAGGTGGCTTTAAAAGTTGGAGAACATGACATGCTGTGAGAGCAGGGGAGAGGTGCTAAATAGTTCTGAGCCTGTGCTAGTGTTCATTAAAGGTCTCTTGTCTGCCTTCTTGTTCCTTCTCCCACCTGTTTTGTATGGCTCTTTTCATAAAATGCTTTTGTGACTGTTTCCAGGTGATTGATGAAACCCTTGATGTGAAGGAAATGATCTTCAACGCGGAGCGTGTCGGTGGGCTGGTGGACGAGCCGGTACGTATGTGGCTGCTGAGTCCAGTGATGGGCACCTTCCTAAAGCTGGATTTCCTGTGTGTTACTGAATTCCAGGGGTCCTGTGCCTGGACACTACTCTGGGAGGTCATTCAGGGTGTGCAACACAGCATTTCTGCATAAAGGTGTAAACAGGGAGCACACGCCCGTGCTGACCTGACTCTAGTTGGAGAAGTGTCTTGTGGGCTAGGAGAGCAGTGTGGGTCTGTGCCTGCCCAGGTGCCTGAGTGGGGAAATGATCTTGTCTTCATTTTCCTTCTTGCAGAATACTAAGAGGTGAGATATTTGCACTGTCTAATGTCACCAGTCATGTCCTGAATACCAGAGATGGTCGAGGGCCTTAGTGGTGGCCACCTTTTAGAATCATAAAATCATATAGAATCACAGACTGGTTTGGACTGAAAGGGACTTCAAGATCATCTAGATCCAACCCCCCTGCATGGGCAGGGACACCTCCCACCAGCCCAGGCTGCTCCAAGCCCCATCCAACCTGCCCTTCAACACTGCCAGGGATGGGGCAGCCACAGCTTCCCTGGGCAACCTGGGCCAGGCTCTCCCCACCCTCACAGTGACGAATTTTAGGTTTGCTCTCCCACATTGCTCTTCCTCTACCCCCTCCATTGTTTTCTTCCCTCCAGGACAATGACAACTCCCTCCATGATGACTTCAGTTTCAGCAGCAGTGCCCTTATTGGGCTCCTGGTGATTGCTGTTGCCATAGCTACTGTGATAGTCATCAGCTTGGTGATGCTGAGGAAGAGGCAGTATGGGACCATCAGCCATGGAATTGTGGAGGTGAGAAACAACTCCTGCTCCATAACCCAGGATGGAAATAGCATGGAATCACATGTTGGGTGGTGGGGGTGCAGATAGCAGTAGCTGCCAAGCCATCAGCTGCTCTGCTCCTGGCTGGCTGGGGCTTAACTCTGGAGATGCTGACATCTTCATCCCTTATTTATTAGCGTGCAGGTGTCAGTCGTGCCTTGCTGGGACCTGTCACTTCACACTTGTATTTGCTTATCACAGGGAATTCAATTAGGCTTCCCTGGCTGGCTCAGGGTAGGATTTAGCAGCAAATGAGCTTTTCAAGTGATATCTTTAGCAGGGGCAAGTCAGTCAATCTGTGGCAATTTGTGCTCCAAATTCCTGTAGCAATTAAGACGGCTCGAGAGCTGGGGAGCGGTTCCTCCGCCTGCCTTCTGCTCCCAACGAGCACGTTTCTCCTGACAACTCAGCAAGAAGCTGCTTTTCCCCTTTGCCCAGCCCGTGTGGGAAATTATAACAGCCTCTTTGAGAGAAGCAGGTCCCAGATTTGTAATGCTGGGGTGATAATTAGATTTGTGGAGCTCATCCCCAAAGAGGCACGGGCAGGCAGGGGGCACCCAAATGAAGAACTCTGTCCAGCAAAATATTTGTTGTGGCTTCCTCTTTTTTCCTTGTTTACTGTTTTCCACAGTGTTTATCCAGCATTTCTCTGTCTGTTCTTGTTGCTCTGACATCAGGCCTGCCAAGTTCCTCCTTGGCCCAGTAACCTTCTGGTGTTTCTTCTGGTCTTTCTAAAGGTTGACCCGATGCTCACCCCAGAGGAGCGGCATCTGAGCAAGATGCAAAACCATGGCTATGAGAACCCCACCTACAAATACCTGGAGCAGATGCAGATATAAAAAGAGATGAAGATACAACAGCCCTGACTGGGAGAGGAGCAGGGCAGAGGGCCAAAGTGGTCCAGTGTTTTGGATCAACTACTGACCAACAGTTGCTTCAAGAGGACTTCATCTTACATTCAGAACTCCTGGATCATTAAGACTATAATTACTACTGTAGAGTTGCAATTTCCATTCTTTTAAATGGGTGAAGAAATTATAATATAACAATATGATATATAAATCTCCTTAAATGGGAAAAAAAAAATGGATCTATTGCAGATATTTGACTGAGATGTAGGGGGTTTTTTGTTTGTTTTGTTTTGTTTTTTAAATAACCTGAACACCAGTTCCTTTGTCCCGTTGTCTGATACAAACTCTCTATATATCAAATGGGAAATGTTGATTTTTATTTCTGATAGACCACCTGTATATTGAGGGTCATTTGTACCAGCCCACCTTGTGAAAAGGAGACAGTTGTGGCTCTTTCAGTCATTTTGGCTTTTATATCTAAAGCAGTATTCCTTGTTTGTTTTGGTTTTTTTTTTTTCTATTTTAAAGTGAATTTCGCTGGGAGTTGCAAAGAGATTAATTTAGGGATAGGAACTACAACAGCATAAGCAAGGAAGCAATTGGGAATGGTAACTAACAAAAATCCTTAGAATGAGAAAAAAAGGAAAAAAGAAAAAGAAAAAAGAAAAAAAAAAAGAAAAATACCCATCCTCATATGCCAGTGATGTGCAACCTGCTGCTCAGCAGCTTGGGCTCTAGGAATCAAGACTCCCTGGAGGCAAGGAGTTAAAAGGCTTCTAGCATCTCTGTTTATAGTTGTTCTAGTGGAATGTTAGAACATGGTTTGTGCATACTGGGGTCTGCACATTCCCCTTCCAGATTCAGTTCTGCTCTAGAGTTGGAAGATCCTGGTATTGAATTTAAATCCTCCATTCTGAACTAGTTCCCTTCAGTACTCACCTGGCATTAACAGCCCCCTCTTGCTACTGCTTTCTAATTTTCCCCAGCTCTCCTGCCACACCAACATGGTAAGTAGTGAAGAGAAGCAGGGTTTGGAGCCTTGGCATCTCCTTGGGTGCTGCTGGGCTTTGGGCCTCTGCCCAGCAACTACAAATCACTGCAGGAATCAGCATTTGGAGCTGATGAACGCGGCGTTTGCTGGAGCTGGGGAGAGGAGAGAGGGACACGTTGGGAAGGGGATGCTGCCTGCTGTGAGGGAAATTGGATGCATAGACCCCCAGAAGAACAGGGGTGTTGTTCCACTCACCATCATGTCTTTGTAATGCTTGTATAGTTGGTGTTAATGCTCACGGCTTTTTTAAATCTGGAGGTTCTGGTAACCTGTGGTGTATTTTTTCTATTTTTCCTGTGACTTTTATTTTTTCTTCCCCTTTCCGTGTCTCTTCCCACTATGCACAGATTTACCTGCAAACTCCTTAGTGTGGTCTGTGGGGAATGTACAAAGTTTAAACACATCAATAAACACTTTAACTTCCAGGTGGTTTCTTCTCTTTATTCACGGGCTCCCCCAAGTTCCTCTCTCCTCCCACCGTGTCCTTGCCAAACCTCTGGAGACCCTTCCCCACCTCTTTGTCCACCAGCTGCAGGGAGCAATCTTCAAATTCGTGGACAAGAGGGTGTAGAAAAGCCAGACCTCAGAGGGTGACACAGTTCCCTGTTCTGGGAAAAATACTTTGAAGAGGTGAAGAGCCCAGAGCAGCAACTGGCCGGCAGCATTGGTGCTTGCTGTATCACTTCTTATGTTTTCATTTAGGAAGGGAAATAACTTGGCTGTTTTCTTTAACTTTCTCTTCCAGAACACCTAAAACCAGCAGCCTGTGAAGCTCACAGCTGCCTCTGCTCCTGTGTGTCATTCCTCATCCATTTTCCTTCTTTGAAGTGAGACCTTGAGTGCAGATTCCTCCTTTCTGGCATCTCGGAGAAATGACCCAGGAGTTGTTGCCACTTGAAGGCTGGTTTAGGAGGCCAGGAGACAGAATTCATCTTGCTTCACATGGATCTGAATGAAGATCATATGGGTCTGAATGAAGAGGGGGAGAGGAGAGAAGAGGAAACATGGAGCCTTAGGAATTTGGAACAGGAAACAATTGCATGTCCTGTTTCTCCTTAAGTGGGCTCTGTGGTTCCACTGGAACTTCCATGTTCTGGTTAAATTATTCAGGCTCTGCAGGAAAGAACAGATGCTGTCCTAGAAATGCTGTCTGTTGGTTTGTGACCACTACTTGGGAAAGAGTTTTGATTTTAAACTGTAAATTTAATTTAAATGATGGTGGAACATCAGTCCAAAGCTGTCGCTTGGGCTGCACCCTCAGGTGGGGTGACCTGAAAGAGAAACAAATTACAGAGGCTGTGGATTGAATTCCAGAATTGAATTTGGGAATTAGATTTTTCCTTCGATAAATTCTATTAGTCCTGCAAAATAAATACATCAGGCTGGACTCAAAGTCCATGAGTTACATGCTTGGGCAGAGGCTGCCAAGCGCTCGGGATCGATTCTTTCGTGATGGATTTTTGAGCTGCTGAAAAGTAATGTTTGAAAGTATCCACTTGGAGCTGGGTGGTGAGACACCTCCCAGCCATCCAGATACTGCAGCAAAGAGGCCACAGGGTTGTTTTCTGAGGGAAGCATCAGAACATTTCGTTGTGGTAAGACACTTAAAATCAGATGGTCCGAAGCACAGTGAAATGGTGAAAGACTTGCAGAGTGTTGTTAAGAGCTGCATTCAGACAAAAACTCTGATTGTGAAAAAAAAAAATAGGTCCTCTGTTTGCCTTGGAAGAGGAGCAACATATTGAAAAGGAAAAAGGCTGAGAGAGGGGCCCTTGGGAAGTAGGAGTGCTGAGCAGAGGAGGCAGCGCGGGGTCGGTTCGTCTCCTTGTAAAGCTGCTTCTTTATGTCTGCTCCAAGGGTGCCGTGGGGTGGAAAGTCTCCTGTGCACAATGCAAGGTGGATGGAGTGTGGGTGGGCTTGTTTTCCCAGCCTCACTTCTTGTCCATGTGGAAAGCAAAGCACGTGGAGCACGTGTTGGGTCGTTCAGCCCTGCTTGACAGAAGGAGCTGAAGGTGCTTGTGAGGACGAGAGCCCAAGAACGTGGTGATGTGGTGCCTTCTGTGCTGCTCCACCACCAGGTAACGTGCACCTAATGGAGCACATCAAACCTCCTCATCCTGGGGAGGGTTAGCCCTGAGCATCCATATTTCAGGGAGCAAACTGCAGCTCTCAAGGTGAAGTTTCCCACATCCTCTAGTCTGTCTTTAGTGCTTAGATTTGGTGTCATCACACAGAAACTTCTCCAGAGCAGCAGCTCAGAACGTGGCATCAGGGCTTTGCTCGTGGCTCTGTCGTGGTGGCACGTGCACAGCAGGGGTGGGGCAGTGATGAGCCAGGGAGAGGTGGTTTTTGTGGGACACAGCAAGAGAGAACTGGCAAGCAGAGTGACAGAGTGAGGCAGGGGAGGGCAAGTGGAGCTAAATGCTGACGTTAAGTAGGTCGGAAAGCATGAAAATCGGTCAAGCCTTTGAAGAACAATGAGCTGCTGGAAATGAATATTGATCTGTGTGCAGGGTGGCCAGGGGAGGTGGGGGCATGAGCTTGTCTGTGCTGAGCCCACGGCCACGCCTCCACCTCCAGGTCATGCCAGCTCAGCACCACTTTCCCAGCCCCTGGTTTGGGCTCTTGGGTGCTGGTGGGACCACATGCAGATCAACTGGGCACCAGCCTTAGCAACAGCAGGGGGGGAAGCCAAAGAAGGGGCAGGATGAGCCAGTTTTACCTGTGAATTCTCCTCCCAGCATCTTCAAAGTTGCAGTGGTTTCCACAGCAACGTGAGCCAGTCCAAATCCTTCCCCTGAGCCTGGGCTGGGGACCAAGCTGGAGGCAGAAACCTCTCGAAGGCTGGTTGCCCCAGCCCAGGAGCTTCTCACCATGCTTTCATGCATAGCACTGAAATTTTGGCAACGTTAGCTCTTTGCTTTTAAAGTCCCACTCACTCCAGCTGTGTGCATTGCTCTTCCTTCCAGGTATCCATGCTTGGAGCAAGGAGAAGGATGTGACTTCCCCTCCAAACCACGGAGGCTCCCTCAGAAGTGAAGCCTGGTGACCTCTGAGACTGCAGCAGGCATCAGGGGGGCCAGGAGCTGTGGGGTTTCTTCCATCCAAGGAGCTGGAAGATGTGTTCCTGCAAGAAAGGCATCTGCCCGTCAGGAGGATGAAAGGTAATTGATGGAGCACACCAGCCACAGCAGCTCTAGGAATAGTGGTGGCAAACCCTGTGGGCTTCCTGGGTGGCAGGGACCCAACTGCTTCCCCAGTGTCCTAAATTCCTGGGGAGGTGATGCCACGAGGGAGGCTGGGTGTCCTGCAGCAGACACTTGGTTGCTGACTACACAACATCCCACAGTGCTACTGGGAGAAAAAAAAATACAGGCTCCAACTGTTTTGAAATCCTCTCCCTGTAACATTCACTGCTCTAATGTCTAAGAGGCTGAGGGTGCTTTTTTGTTCTGCTGCTCATGCTGGACAAGGTCAATGAGGGGTGGGGAAGATGCAGTGGGTGGGATCCCAGCAATGGTGTGTGTCCTCCTGCGAGGTCCCTGAGATGAAGGGATCTGGTGAGCCCAAAATAGAGGAGAATTCTGGTCTGTTGGTGGTTCACAGCTGCTTCAGAGAGAACACCTGCAGGGAGAAAGTGGTGTAAGGGCTTTCTGAGCAGAGAGGGGGAAGGATCGATTCCCTCACCTACTCCCTGGGTGGCTGTTTTATGTCTGTGCTCCCCAGGGAGCTGCTGGGACAGGTCCCCAGCAGGACCTGGGCTGGGTGCCCCCAGGAGGTGCCTTTGAACACCGACCAAAGAGAAACAGTCCTGAAAAACCACCTCACTGAGAAAAGCCATAACCTGGTGGGCTTTTGTGTGGCTGCCCAGGTCTGTGGGGTGTGTTTGGAAAGGGGGAGGTGGTTCTGTTCCCCAGGGCCTCAGGTTTCTGCAGCAGGGACTGGCACAAGAACAAAGTGGAGCTGATTCTCCCAGGGCTGGCACTGTGGAATCCAATGCAAGGTGAGTAAGAATTGTTTTCTCCAGCGTGGTGGTTTGGCAGGGAATAATCCTGCAGCTGCTGCAGGCTCATGGAGAAATGGAGGTTGGAAGGAGCTTCTGGAGGGCATCTTGCCCACCTCCTGCTGGAAGGGCTGACTTTGAAGTCAGAGCAGGTCACTGTGTGGTTGAATATAGAATCATAGAATGGTTTGGGTTGGAAGGGGCCTTAAAGATCACCTAGATCCAACCCCCTGCATGGGCAGGGACACCTCCCACCAGCCCAGGTTGCTCCAAGCCCCATCCAACCTGCCCTTCAACACTGCCAGGGATGGGGCAGCCACAGCTTCCCTGGGCAACCTGTCCTCCCTGATTCTGGCAATCAGGGCTCCTTGCCCTGTCCCTGTGTTTTGGGGCATGAAACATTATCTGAGTTACTATATGAGGTCAGTGAAGCTTCAGGGTGAATTCCTGATCCATCCTAACAATGAGCCACAGGAAAACTGCTTCCTTTTCTCCTCCACTGGGCAAATGTATGTAGTGATGTGGGGGACACAGCCCTTGCTGTGCTCAGCCCTGCTTCAGGGTGGAGGGAAGGGCCCTGGCTGTTAGATTTTAGTATCTGTCCTGTTCGTGTAATGGAATAATCTGCTTCAGAGGCTTTGAGTTTTTGCCCCATCCTGTTCAGATGTGGCTGTGGAGATGAGGTTGCAGCAGCCAACACTTCTCCCACAGCATCACTGGAGAGCAGCTTATTGCCCCATGAGGACTTGTGTGCTGGGAAGGAAAGGTGCAGACAAAGCCATGGCCTGGCTCTTCCCTGCCAAGTGGCCTTTATGGTGGGTTGTGGAGTTTTTGCTGGGCTGAACTGGTTTTGAACACTTGCAGGTGGCACAAACTTAGAGCAAGGACCCAAGTCCAGCTGCTGAGAATCAGAGCTAGACTGGGACTATCCCAGGGCTCATCCCCCTGTGACAGTGTTTGACACAGCTCCAAGCTCCAGCTATCTATTATAATACACATCAGCTGTACTAAAGGGATTATTCTGTGCTTTTTCCTCTGCTGAGGATGCCAGGAGTGGTTTTTTCCTTGCTACTGTCTCCTTGTTTTGAAGGGTGAATGCCAACACCCTTGCAGAGCTGTTACAGCACCACATGATGAGGCAGCCTCCTTTTTTTTCAGGACAATGCAGCAAGAGCTCCAAGCCAAAGATGAGGGGAAAAATGAAGAGGAAAAATTCCTTGCCCTTACTTTCAGGCCTATTGGCTTAGGTTTCTTTTTAAAAACTAGAGAATGCTTGAATTTCCTACCCCAAAATCATTAGCGGAGCTGAATCTTCTGTAGAAATCAGGGCAGCAGGGAGGTCTCAGTCAGGTGTTGGTTTGGACAGTGCAACTTTTTCCTGTCCTGTCAGTTCATATTTTGACAGAGAATTTAAACACGGGCTTATTTTTTGAGAGCTTCAAGTGTTCTTTACTTGTACACACCACAGGATCAGTGAGAGCTGTGGGACTGGCCCCAGTCCATCCAGCAACCACTTCACTGCTATTTTTGAAGCCTAAGAAAACAGACAGCAGCTTCAGCACAGCAATTATGAGGAGTGATATTTTTTTCTCCCCATGAATTTGGCTCACTTTAATTAGATGTCTAATAAATCGGAGGGGACAGGAGCACACAAAGCTCCAAGACAGTTGGCTGTGTTATTTTTGCCTGTGTTGAAATGTCTGTAGCAACTCCTCTTCATTATGTACTTATAGACAGATGATGGGGGGATTGTGGATGAGCTGCTTTTTTACTGGATAGAGGAGAATAAAAAGTGCAGGACTTGATAAATTGCCAGGCCAAAACCCAAGAATTGCAGCCCATCCCTTCTAGAGTTTTTCCAGTTAAAAAGGGGAGGCCCCTCCCCCAGAAAAAGGCAGAGAATCTTGTATGTTATCATTTTTCTAAGTAAAATGCTATGTTGGAATTAGAATATTGTCTTAATTTGGTTTTGGGGTTGCTTTCTAGCAAGGTATTTACAGCAGGGAGCTTAAAGTGTAGACAGAGACATGCATGGGAATTTAGTTTTCCTTGTCACTGTGTTAAAATAAGGGACCAGCAGCTGAGCCTTGTCCAGTCTTCACTGGATCCTCTTGGGAAGACCAAACAGATGCACAATTCTGGATCAACTCCTCTGGTTCCAGCAGCTTCTGTAACAAAAAGCTCTGAGGCCATTTCAAGCAGAACTGCAGCCCAAGGTGAAAACTCCAAACCCAAAACCCGCTCTAAAAACAAAGCAAAAACCACACTTGAAGAGCTCTAAATGCAAAAAGGAAAAAAAAACACACCCAAAAAACCTCTCTGAAATCCCAAGAACCTTTCTAAACCCCCCAAAAGCTCCTCTAAAAAATCCCTAAAGCACTCTAAAAACTTTAAACACAAAACCACTCTAAAAACCCAAGAACCCTCCCAAAAAAACCCTCTTTAAAACCACACACCTCCTGACCACGTGGATGACACCAGGAGATGTAAGACCAGTATTTTGCATGTAAAGCTAAAACAGTTTCATGGTGGTAAGAGAATTTCAGAAGAAAACTCTCAGTTTAGGGGACAGTGCTGGGGTCCAGCTGCAGCCAGAAGCAAACATCTCCAAGATGTTCTCCTGGGCTGTGGACAACTTGTCCAGGCAGATCTGACAAGTTGAGGCAATGGTGGGTTTGTCCATGGAGCTGCAGATGGAGGCCCCCACGAGGAGGAGCTGTACCATGTCCATCAGGTGCTGCTGGCATCCCCAAACCCAACAAAACAGCCTTGTTTTTCCACCTTGCAGCTCAGTGACAGTTCTCACCAGGTGATGGAGCAGCTGGAGGGACATGGGGAGCAATGGTTGCACATCATGGGGTGTCAGGTCAGCAAAAAGAGGAATCACAAATAATACACTGCAAATCAAATAAAAAATAATAGTTTAGCTGATAGAGCCACAAATAAAAGCATCTTTCTGCTCACACATCCAAACAGGCACCAGAGATGTTTTCTTTTCCAATAGTACCACCCTCAGCATGAAGAAACAAGGGACAATTAAAGCCAACAAGGGAGGAAACCTGGGAGGTGAGGAAGAGGCAAGTGCTCTTCTTTCATCTCCCCAGCTATGGAGATGAGCTCATAAAAGCTCTTCCAGTCTTTGAGAGGATGTTAAGGGCTTGAGCCACATTTCCAAGCAGTGCTGGCAGCTCATTTAATCCAGGTACCTTGTGTCTCGATGTCACCACATGTGGCCCTTTCTACCCAGCACGTGCCCTGAAACCAGATCCTAGAGAGGAAAAGTCCTGACAACAATCCTAAGCACTTAGAAGAACCTTTCTTTATATTTATACCCAACCTCTCAGCACACAGGAAGCCAGAAGCTGAGGAGATGACCCTGACTGCTACTGCAGTTGGGAACCCCCAGTTTGAGCTCACGTGAGCTTGAAACAACAAGGACAAAAGCTTCACCACATTTGAGCAGTTGCATACAAGTTGTCTTCAGTTCTTTGAGGAAAACAGCAGGATGGGTAATTACAAAGCTGTTGGTACATGTTGAAAGGACAAAGCACTTGCCACCACCACCACTGGTGTATGTGTCTGCTCCTTGGCTCCCCCCTGGGCTTCATGGCCTTGATCTTCACAGCACTAACACACCAGCTGGGCTGGGGAAAGCTGGTGGGGCTCCACCTCATGGGATGTTCCTCCCCTGACTGTGTGCAGCAGAGGAGTGACAAGGGCATGGACTTCTTTGGATTCTGCAAGATGTTAAGAACTTCTTGGATGGCCAACAGTGCTGCACCAGTCCAGTGTCAATGGGGCTGTGCTGGCCCAGGGGAGAAGGATTTTCTTGCTGAATTTCAAAATGTCCTGCAGAACCAGCAGCAGCTGGACATTCAGCAGAATGAGGTAGCCCCAGACCAGTGTTGGCAGGTAGACACCATGAGTGAACATCACCACATCCTGTAAGGCAACAAGATATTACAAAGCTTAAGTAGAAAACAGAAACTGTTACTTTTGGGTGGATTTTGGGGGTACATCTTAGAATTCCTCCACCATACCCAGAAGTTGTGGCTCACCAGAAGCTGCCAACACATGTCTACGTTTTACAAAGCAGCTGCTCTTGTCTGAAGCACCAAGACAAACCTCATTCCTTGGCAGAACAGCCATAAATCTACACCACTGCTGCTGGGTGCTGAAGGATGTCCTACCAACACAGCAGGTTGGTTTGTGAAACACATCAGCCCCCCTGGGGGAGTTTTATTCCATTTCTCCCCCTCTGAAACAAAGTCACTCGTAGCTGTCTCCAAAGCAGTGATGGAAAATAAAAACCTACCAGAAATTCATATTTGTGTCTGGGAAGACAGGAGTGATGTGAGCAGTAGGAGACAGGTCAGACTCCACAGATGATGTAGCAAGGGGGAAATGGAACATTATTTCAATAATGCCACTTGAATAAGTGTCACCAAGACTTTTCAAATGCATTATTTACGAGCACCACGTTAGACACAGGCAGGCAGCAGAGCATCCCCTGGTCTGGAGTCCCATGAATTGTAGAACAAATACTTGAACAAGTCTCAGTTTATCATCTCTGTCACATCCTGTAACTCCTGATGAAAGCAAGAACTGCACAGGCAGAACAGCCAGAGCAGGAGCAGCCTCCTCCCCACCACACACCCTGTGACCAACCCTCCAGACACAGCCCAAGCTGCTGGACTGCTCTGCTGAGATGGACCAGCTGGGAATCCAACCCACCAAGGTCCCTGACCCAGGGAAAGGCTAAAGCACAAGTTTTAGGACCAAACCTGCAGCATCTCCACCAGCATTACATGGTGGCACAGGGAGCTGGATGAGGTCTGAGCACCTTTGCAGAAAGGGAACCTGCATTTATCCCAGCAGACAGGCCAACACCTCTGCAAGCAAGTGCTCCAAAATGAACCTTCATCAGCCCAAGTCACCAGGCACCTTGACCTCAGGTTAGTGCCACCATCTCTGGGGGACCCTTTGGCCAAGTTCCACCAGCCCCTGCACCATCTGTCAGCAAACACAACGTCCCAGCAACCTGTCTGACCAGAAAAATCCACTCCAGCCACAGCTGGAAAACTTCTCCCTCCTTGAGAGCCTTTCCTGCCTGCTTTGGGCACCCTTTCTGCAACCAAACCATCATGGTCTTCATTAGTGACAAGAAGGATTTACACTTAAAGCTCTCACACAATTAATAGAGCAGATCTCCCATGTCTTGACCCTCTGCCTGTCCTAGGACAAATACCAGGCTCCCCCCAAAAGGCATCATCTCTACAGCCTCACTACACCCTCACCCAAATTTCCTTCTTCTAAAAATACCTCTTACCTTGCAGGAGCTGAAGCCAGCAGCTGTGAAGCTCCATGCACACCATTCCCAGGAGCACAGAGGATGGGGCAGATGGAAACCTCTGGCCTTGGGTTTTCCATCCTGACCCATCCCTCACAGGCTCCTCTCCTGCATCATCAGGCGACTGCAGCAACCACCTTGATGTGGCTGCAGGGCTGAAAATGCCCAGATATTGTTGTGCCACTTGCCCTGGGCTGCACCAACTGCTCCATCCCAGGGTGGCTGCCTGCAGCTGAGCTCCACCAGCAGCCCCTTGGAAGGGGTGACCCCCTCTCTAGTGATGCCACAAAGCAGCAGGCAGGAACCAGCTGCTGCACCACGAGAACTGCTGGATTGCAGGTTGCTGGTATCATCTGCAGCTTCCCCTGGAGCTTTGGATGAGATTCAAGTCATGCCTATGCAGAGAGGGTGTGTGAGCATCTGCTGCTTGCTGGGGTTGTTTAAATCACTTGAGTTAATGGGCAAGAAATGCACTAAGATTTAAAATAATAATAATAATAATAATAAATTACAAGTTCTGGAAGAGAAGAGTGACCTAGAAATCCAACTGTCCTCTGATGGCAATTGCACTAAATTGTGCAACTAAGTTTGCTAATTAAACTGAAACAGTAGATTTGAGTGGTGCTCACAGTGCTCATTTCATCTCCTCCTTAAACCATGAATCTTCTGCAAGTCCCTCAGCAATAACAATAAGAACTTTTGGAGAGAGGTGCCAGGTTCCCAGAGGCTGCCAAGCCCTTCGGCTCCTCCAGCAGCCCCTTCCCAGATGCTCTCCAGGAGATTCTCCTCCCTCCAGCTGCAGGAAGAGGGTCTCCAAATCACAGAAGGGCTGGAGTCGGAAGGGACCTCTCGAGATCATCTGGTCCAGCTCCTCTGCTAAAGCAAGATCTCCTGAAGCACATTCCACTTTTGAATCTCCAGAGATGGAGACTCCTGGGCAGCCTGTCCCAGGGCTCTGTCACCCTCACCATAAAGAAGTTTTTCCTCATATTTAAATGGAACTTCCCATGTTCCAACTTGTACCCGTTGCCCCTCGTTCTGACACTGGGAGCTACTGAGAAGAAATCACCCCTCACCTTCACCAGCCATTCTACCCCAAGGCTTTAACTGCTGGTTCTTCTGAGAGAAAAGCCTGTCCCCAACATGAGCCAGCAGTGGAGGATTTGTGGAAAGAGTGGAAAGAGGAAAACTTCCACCTCCCTTCCAGGGGCCTTAACCCAGTGCTGACTTTGACGAGGAAGTACAAGGGTCTTCGTTCCTCCAGCAAGTTCCATCCATTCCCCAAGTCTAATTGTGCAGGGGAGAGGATTTCCATTATAGACACCCAATTATTTCTGGTTGCTACCAGACAGGAAAACACAGCAAAAGCACAGAAGTGTTACCTGAGCTTCTGGCTGCTGCAGTGCCCCGTGGTTACACTTTAACAAGGTGCTAATGGACAGAGATCTGGCTTCGTTTTCTGGCCAAGGAATTTCCAGGGGCAAAACACAGCCAGGAAAAAAAAAGCAAACAGGCTCTGGAGTAGCACATCCACATCTCTGCCACCTCCCTGGGGACCACCAGCCAGCCAGGCCACAGGAGCTTTTTGAGGAACCAAAAGTCTTTCACAAAATCGATCCGCAGGGGAACAGCGTCAGTTGTGCCTAAGAATGAGGTTCCCCCATTAATTGAACACCTTGGACCCCCCCATGGGGAGGCAAGGGTAGCAGGATGGCACAGCTCTGTCCTCTCGTGCTATTTTGTGGTCACTGAAGTGGTGTTTGGGTGGGCAGGGCAGGCTCTCTTCATCAATCATTCACAAGTTTTATTGCCTGCCAGCGTGGACAGGAACGAGCCCTTTGGCTTGTTCCAGAGGGTATCAACACCCAGGAACTGCTCTGCGAATGCAACTACAGCCACAACAACCTCATTTCTTCTTCCTGCTCTGTTGACCCAATGGATATTCGTCCCAGCTCAAGTCTGGGGCATCCTCACAAGATGTCAGGTCATTTTGTGTGCCCTGTGTGAGGAGCCCTCACGTGTCAGTGGGAGGCTCAGTGTGACCCTGCTGAGCTGGTTCAGTCTCACAGCTGGATGCTCAGTATTCACTCTTACTTACATTTATTCAAGGAAAGAAGAAACACCCCTGCTAAAAACATACATTTTAAAGAGCAAAAACCTCAGAGAGAGAGATTCAGCATCACCAAGGTAACACCTGGGCCAGAAAAAACAGGAAAGAAATTAACATGAGTTGATCAAAGGGGAAAGAGATTGATTTTTTTCCCCCCTTCTTCTCAAAGTGCAGTTCATGGGGTCATAGCCTCTGCACTGAGCTCCCTGTTTGTCTCTTACATATTTATCCAATGGCCCTGCTCCTTGTCCCATGGTGGGTGTCAATAACCAGAGCCCATCACCTCCACGCAGCACATCTGAAGCTCCAGCACAAGCAGATCCATGTCAGCCCGGGCCACAGGCAACCCCTCCCCACCAGACCCTGGAGAAACCATTGCTGGTGAACACCAGCCCACTTTTCAACCCCCAGTTATAGCTCACTACGTGGGGGAGCCCAAATTCCTGCACTCACCTGTTTCTTGGCTCCTCAAGGTCCTCTCTTGGCAGCTGCCAGCAGCATGAAGCATCAGCCTCCTTCAGTCCTGCTGCAAAGGGAGAAAACAAAAAAAGAAGTTTAAAAAAAAAAATAAAATAATTAAACATAAAACAAACAAAAAAAACCCCAACCCCCCCAAAACAAACAGACAACCCCCTCAAAAAAACCCCAACCCAACAAGGAACCCCCTTGCCAAAACCAAACAAACAAAACACCCCAAAACCAACCAACAACAACAACAACAAAACCCACCCCCAAAATAAAAGAAAATGTCTTCCAGGGGCCTCCTGTGGGGTGGGACCTGCCGTGGCTTTGAGCCTGGGAGGACTTCTGTTCCTCCTGACACTTCCTGGAGTTTCTGGAGCCGTGCAGACCAGCAGCAAAGTGTCCTCAGCACATCTTCAGGGAGGAGCACAGCAAAGGTATTAAAAGATAATAATTAATAGTAATAATAATAGAGCTGCTTGTGTTCACCTGGCCCAGCCCAGCATGTTAAGTGTTGGTAAAGAAGTTGCTGATGAACTTGCTGTTCTTTCACTAATCCTGTTTCATGGTGTCTTTTCAATTTGGGTTGGATCTTGGTGGCAGGAAGTGTCTCCCTGCTGCAAACCAAAAGGATAAGGGAAAGAGGGAAAAAAAACCCACATAGCCCTGAGCACCAAGAAGGGAAAAGTTTGATTTCTGTGTCTGCATGGATAGTGACCAGCTCCAGGGAGGGAATAAAGCTGCTGCAGGAGGAGAAAAGTTATTCCCAGGGTTGCTGCGCAGCAGAAACTCACCAGGAGAACCTTGATGCCCAATCATAGAATCACAGAATGGTCTGGGTTGGAAGGCACCTGGAAGATCATCTAGTCCCACCACCTCCCATGGGCAGGGACACCTCCCACCAGCCCAGGCTGCTCCAAGCCCCATCCAACCTGCCCTTCAACACTGCCAGGGATGGGGCAGCCACAGCTTCCCTGGGCAACCTGGGCCAGGCTCTCACCACCCTCACACTCCAGAATTCCCTCCTCATGTCTCACCTCAATCTCCCTCTTCCAGTTTTCATCCATTCCCCCCTTGTCCTCTCCCTCCCTGCCCTTGTCCCAAGCCCCTCCCCAGCTTTCCTGGAGCCCCTTCAGGCACTGGAAGGTGCTCTAAGGTCTCCCTGGAGCCTTCTCTTCTCCAGGCTGAACACCCCAACTCTCACTGTGGACCAGCTGAAGCCATCACCTTGCTTCAAGGGTGTCTCTCTGCAAGGTGGACCCTGCCTGTCAAACACCCCACGTCCCATCTCCCCAACATCCAGTGCACACCAGCTTCTCTCCACCCCTGCTTATCCCTCAGCTTCTCATTAAAGGCACAAAGAAGCACAGGCCAGTGACAGGGAAGCCCAGCCTTGGCCAGCCGGCCACTTCAACCACATCCAGTCCCATCCCTCTGACATTTCACTCACCCCTCAAACCACTTGTAAGCCAGACATTACCTTAACCCCACCCGCAGAGCATCATGTTCAAGAGATCCATGGAGCTGGTGTGTTAAAGCACTTTATTAGTGACCTGGAGGTTGGAACACAAACCCCTCCACCAACCCCAGAGCGAGCAGCAGCCCCCAGGAGCTGGGTGGGCTCCCTCTGCAGAAGAAAAAATGGTGGCAAAAAAAAAATAAAAATGCCCAAATTGGCCACACGAGTTGGACTCCACCAGCAAACCAGTCCTGCAGTTCACAGCCTGGGAAGATGAAAAGGTCCCTCCTGCCTGAGCTTGGTTTGCTCTCACTCCCAGATTGCACGGGAAGGGCTTCACATCTCCTGCCTCCCACTTCTGATGCTCCAACCATCAAGTGCCAGTGGGGTTTATCAAGACTAACTAAAAACCTCATCTGAAGAGCTCTAAGCCAGTGGGGAAGATGTTTCCAGGGCCTCATTTGTCATCCAGGGTGCTCTCTGGCAGCAGGGCCCCATCAGAGCCCTTCGGGCCCCTGCGCAGGCACACGCCGCAGTCCAGCTCCACGTCGATGTCCCCAAACTTCAGCTGGCAGGACTCGTTGCAGCTGCAGGAGGGACAGTGACACCCATCAGGGTTTGCAGGCAGTGAGAGCCACCAGCTCCCCCACCTGCTAAGGTCTGTCTGCTCTGTGGTGGCACCAAGTCCACCCCTTCCAGCCAAGACATGGACCAGTCCACGCTTGGACATACATGGACACCCACTTATCCCGGGAGACACTGGAGTCCCTTGGCTCTAGGTCTTGCTCTTGGCCATCTCAGCTCGTGCACAGTGCCAGGACCCCCCCAAGGTCCCTTCACCCCCACGTACCAGCGAGATGCAGCAGAGTTTGCTGCCAGGACAGCCAGGATGCCTGCGTAGTGCCAGCAGAAGCACATGGTGAGGAACGCCACGTTGCTGCTGTCAGTCTGATCCCAGCCTGGTCCTCCCCATGGAGGGGACAGCACAAACCCAATCTGGTGGCAGACAGAGGAGACATTGGCCTCAGCACATCTCTCCTCTCTTTTCCTCCTGATTTTTAGCCACTGCTGCAGCTGACTATGGACTGGAGGCACCATGAACCCCAGTAATACCAGCACCACTGCCCTCAGCACCCCCAAGCATCCTTGTCCCCCCGGTGACACGCTTCAGGAGGAGAAGGATGCTCTGTGGACAAGCCTTAGGGCTCACAGTGCAGCTCAGCATCCCTGGAGAAAGGTGACAACCCAAAGGCTCCAGAGCCAGGCTCTGCTTTTCCTCCTAGACCCAAAGCTGGGTGATGACGAGAGGTTTCCAAACGTTCCCAGGTACTTGGAACAAAGAAACAAAGGGTGGCAAAACACTGGCCCAGGTTGTCCAGAGAGGTGAGAGATGCCACATTCCTGGAAACATTCAAGGTCAGGTTGGATGGGGCTCTGGGCAACCTGATCTAGTTGTCTCTGCTCACTGCAGGGGGCTTGGGCTAGGTGGCCTTCAAAGGCCCCTTCCAACCTGAACCATCCTGTGATTCTGAACAGAGGAAGAAATCGGGCCTCATAAAAAGAAAAAAGCCTTGAGATTGTGGTTTCCCACCCTTGTTTCCAGGAATGGGGCTTCTACCACCTCCTTGGGCAACCTGGGACTTCTCTGGGCAACCTGTCCCAGTGTTTCACCACCCTCATTATAATAAAAATGTCTCATTTCCATTTAGCCTACAGGTGTGTCCATGCTGCGTACATAGCACATGAACATCTCTGTGATGACCACTCTGGTGCTAATCCTTGGTTCCTCCTCTTATTTACTAAGATATTCCACCCACTTGACAAGTTCAACCCCAACAGATGTTCCTTCCCTGGCTGCAAAGCCCACTGCTGGGAGGAGAGCACGGGGTGGACACTGACCTGCCAGAGCCAAGAGCCCTGGAGAAGGAAGGAGCTGGTCCTGAAGGTCTCCAGGATGATGTGGTCACGGAGGAACACCTCGAGGAGGGCACAGAGGGCTCCAGCAAAGATAGCCACGACCAGCAGGGAATGCAGGTGGTGATCCAGCACAGCATCACCGTAGTCATGGAAACAGAAGAGCAAACCTGCCAAGATTCACCCCCATCAGAAAAGGGCGCTTTGGGATTGGGTTGTTTTGGTTGTTTTTTTTTTAACAAAAACATTAATCTAAAAATTGAGCCTGTGCTCCAGGTCTTGCTGCTGTGGGAAGAGCCAGCCAGCAGAGGAGCTGGCACCAGGGTTTGTCCCTCCGCATCCAGCCGAGGTGGGGGGACAACACCTTGTCACTGGGAGCAGGACACATCCCTCAGGCATCCAGCCATGGCTTGGGTCGTGTTTTTCCAGAGCAGCCTTGGGCTGTTGCCCCTTCCCCTGGCCCACAGCCCACACCATCCCATGGGAGTCACCTTCCACCAGCAGAGCCAGGGCCAGCGAGAGCCGGTCCAAGCCCAGGGGCAGCTTGAGGGGGGAGTGTGAGAGCACGTCCACGAGGCCAGAGAGGAGGAAGAAGAGGTAGATGGTGGTGTAGTGCCAGGGGGCAAGGTCCACCCAGCTGTGCGTCTTGGGGCTGTAGAGCTGCAGGTGGGGTCCAGTGGGCACAAATTGCTCCACCAAGATGCCTGGGAAGAGAGGGGAAAGGAAGAGCTTGTAGGAAAAACTTTCTTCATGACAATGAAGCTGTGGTAGGACCCCCCTGCAAGGCTGGGTCCTGTTCTGGGGTCCCCAACACTAGAACTACATGGAGCTGTTGGAGCAAGTCCAGAGGGGACCATGAAGGTGATCCAAGGGCTGGAGCAGCTCTGCTCTGGAGCCAGGCTGGGAGAGTTGGGGTGTTCAGCCTGGAGAAGAGAAGGCTCCAGGGAGACCTTAGAGCACCTTCCAGTGCCTGAAGGGGCTCCAGGAAAGCTGGGGAGGGGCTTGGGACAAGGGCAGGGAGGGATGGAATGAGGGGGGATGGACTGAAATTGGAAGAGGGGAGATTTAGGTGAGGTATGAGGAAGAAATTCTTCCCTGTGAGGGGGGTGAGAGCCTGGCCCAGGCTGCCCAGGGAAGCTGTGGCTGCCCCATCCCTGGCAGTGTTGAAGGGCAGGTTGGATGGGGCTTGGAGCAGCCTGGGCTGGTGGGAGGTGTCCCTGCCCATGCAGGGGGTTGGATCTAGATGGTCTTTCAGGTCCCTTCCAATACAAGCCATCCTATGATACTATTTGCCCAGAGGAACCGTCTCACCACAGACCATGCCACAAGCAGGTCCCTTCCTCCCCACATTTCCCACTACCAACAGCCCAGTCTCGTGGGTCAGAGCACCTGCAGTGCCAGGAGATACTGGGACAAGGACTCATCATTATCTCTTACCTGCTAGAGCAAAGAAAGCTTTGACCATCCCTTCCAGGACTTCCACGCGGTGGGTCCCATGGCCAGGCTGGCTCTCAGCACCGGCTTTGCGCCGGAGATACTTCAGGGGGTACCTCACTGACCACCAGAGGCCAAAGATGAAGAAGAAGGTGCCCCGGAGGGCACTGCCCAGGAAACTCGTTGGCATTGGGCTCCCTCGCTGGACCTGCAAGGACAAACAGTGCCTGGGGACCAACTCCTAGTGTCCCCAGGGAGATGTTGTGCTGCTGGGCATCACCAGGAGCTGCATCCCAGCACACAGCTCCACCATCAGCTGCACACAGGCAGCACCAGGAGTGGGACACCCCTGTCTGTGTGTGTGGGTAGATGTGTGTGTGACTGCACAGGTGCAACCAGCCAGAGGAGAGCACGTTGGTGCCCAAGCAAGCCCAGCAGGTCCATACTAGGAGAAGAGGGGCCATAGCAAAGTTTTTGCTGATGGAAAGCCACATGACCATGATTTCCTCAGACCATAAATCAGATCACTGCCAGGGTGTGGATCCAGTTGGTGTGTCCAGCAGCTCCAGACAGCCAAGGCTTTGCTGGACCCTCCTGGCTGTGCAGCAGGAGGTGGCCCAGGAGGCATCTCCAAAAGGAGCCTCATGCATGTTCCACACACCCAAGCGTGGCTTGACAGAAGGGAAAGAGATTCCATCTCCAGTAGGAAGAGCTTGAAGGCTCCAGGCATGAAGATCAATCACCCTTGTGCTGAGCTGCACAGATACCACCAAGTCCCAGCAAGGCTGGAGAGGAGCAGAGGCACAGCAGTTACATCCTGCAAGTATTTAACCCATACTCAGACTGTTGGAAAACCAAAATAATCCCAGGAAGAACAGAAAGGAATGAGCAATGATGTCAAGTGAGGAATGATCAAGGAATCATCTCAGCACTGAGCTTTCAGTGTTACCTTGGGATGGTCTGGGTTCCTCCAGCAAGACCTGTCTCTTCATGCACCTACAACCTCAGGAAGTCTCACCCTTTCCCTCCTTTCTGGTCCTTTTCCACAGCTGGGACATGCATGGAAGGAGCATTACTCATCCTGGGGCTGCCACACCGACCTGCCCTTGCACCACAAACCACCCGGGCTTATAAACACCCAAGCCCATTGCAGAGGCTGGATGAACAACCCCAGCACGTTCTTCAAGTCCCTCCTACACCAGAAAGTAATTAATCCAGGAGGATGTGGCGTGGCAAGTGCCGTGGGTGAGGGAGAGCTCTGCCAGACATTCCTGGTTGGGTTTTGGCTGCAGAGCTGGAGCCAAACTGGTTCAGCCCTGCATGGGTGAGCACGAGATCTGGGTGTAGAGCCCATCATCATCCACTGCATCTCCAGGACACGGGCAAGCTGGGGAAGGCTCAACACTCTATAGAGCACATTAAGGTTCTCCTGCAAGAGGAAGGCTACTAAAGAGCCTTTCAGGCAGATGAGGAGCTGGTTGAGGGATCAGTAGTTGCTTTCTGCTCTATGTGGGACACCTACATTAGGGTGAGATGGTTCATGTCCCAGAAGGACTCATGTCTGTCCTGATTATAGCCTGGACACCCAGTCCAGGACATGTATCTCCCCGCAGAGGCACCTCCCTGCTGAAGTGACTGAGGCTGGACACTGCAAGGCACATTTCAGCAGTGCACAACTGCCTGGTGTAGAACCAAGTGGTATCACTGTCCTACAGGGACTGTGACCCCAAGAGCCTGAAGCTGGAGTCAGGAGCTGACCCTGATCAGCACAGGGAGCAGAAGTGTTGATTTGACAGGTTAACTGGAAGAGAACAGAGACATCCCAGGGCCCAGGCATCAGAAATGACACCTGACACGTCCCACCTGCAGCTCCAGAGGCTGTTCTGAGCAGCATCCAGCTTTAACCAGGGGGTTTATCACCCCACATCCACCGGGCACCCCACCATCACCTTCAGCACCCCAAACCACTCGGTGTCAGAGCTGGGGTCTCCAGCCCCAACCACCCCCCTCCCCAGCAGGGCAGCCTCTCCCTTTGGTGCTGGGGACCCATTCACTCTGTAACCTCTTGGCAGCCCAAGTCAGCAAAGCTTTTGGTTGTTGCCACAAGTCTCCTTTGCTTCCTACCACCAGGACACAGCTCCTCAGCACCCACCACGTCCTGGGATACCTCACCCTTGGCAAAGGCATCCCAAACCTACACTTGGATCAAGCAGAAGCTTGGATGTAGCCCACTCAAAAAAACACAACCCACCAAAAACAAACCCA
The DNA here is from genome assembly GCF_020740795.1 of Apus apus. NCBI lineage: Eukaryota > Metazoa > Chordata > Aves > Apodiformes > Apodidae > Apus > Apus apus. Next base: position 1,776,816 of record NC_067303.1, on the reverse strand, counting down.
CACAAAAAACACACCTTGTTTTATAGAGCAGCCAGAAATCGGGGAAACCAAATGTGTTTCCAAGCAACCAAGACACCAAGTGAGGTATTTATGGTCCCCGGGAGCTGGTTTGGCTGCCAGAGGACCTGAAATAAGGCTGCAATCAGGAGATGGGCTGCCCATCTGTCTCTGCAGCTTCCAGGCTTTTTAGCAGCCACATGGGAGCTCCTTGCTCTCCTCACAGGGTTTCCTACTTGCACCCTCCCCAGGAAGGAGGACATTTCTACTCCATTTCCAGGCTCTCCAGGCCCTTCACCATGGCGGATTTTGGCTTGTTCCTCCTGATGCTGGTCCATGCAGAACCATGAGCATCCCCCTGGGAGCAACCATCAGCCTGGCAGCATCCCAGGGCCAGCTCAGCATCAGGCCAAAGACATTTGGAAGGTTTTTTCATTGTGGATCCTCCTCCATCCTTGCTACCCAGGCACATCTCTCTTGCCAACAGCCCCCACCCAACAGAAGAGAGTCAACTTCTCCCTCCTGACAGTCACAGACTCATAGAATGGCTTGGGTTGGAAGGGACCTAAAAGATCATCCAGTCCCACCTCCCTGCATGGGCAGGGACACCTCCCACCAGCCCAGGCTGCTCCAAGCCCCATCCAACCTGCCCTTCCACACTGCCAGGGATGGGGCAGCCACAGCTTCCCTGGGCAACCTGGGCCAGGCTCTCACCACCCTCACACTCCAGAATTTCCTCCTCATGTCTCACCTCAATCTCCCTCTTCCAGTTTTCATCCCTTCCCCCTTGTCCTCTCCCTCCCTGCCCTTGTCCCAAGCCCCTCCCCAGCTTTCCTGGAGCCCCTTCAGGCACTGGAAGCTGCTCTAAGGTCTCCCTGGAGCCTTCTCCTCTCCAGGCTGAACAGCCCAACTCTCCCAGCCTGGCTCCAGAGCAGAGCTGCTCCTCTGCCACGATGCACCTCCAAAACCTGATAACCCCAAAAAGAACCAAGCTAAAACCACAGATTGCTGGTAGACCACCTCCATCAGCACCACTTTCACATCACACTAAACCTTTGCCTGGCAGAGATGGACCCTCTCTCCATGCCCCTCCCCAGGCTCAACCAGCCACATCCCCAGCGTATTTCTCTTGATGGGTAGGAGAATTTACCTGCCACTCCTGCCTGTCCTTCTCCCAGCTCCAGATGTGGCAGCAAAGAGCAGTTATTACTCGGAAGAGGCAGATAAAGGGAGATGTCACCACGGGGAGGTGGCCCTCAGACAGGATGTTTGGAGCAGAACATCCTGTGGGCCAGTTCAAAGCAGGCTGAGTCAACCAGCTTTCACAACCTGGGACACCTGGTGTCTGCTATTAAAGTAAAAAAAAAATAATAAATAGCTCCCAGAGTTTGCCACAAGAATCAGGATGAGCAGCCCGTGCCCATGGCAACCACGGATGTTCTGTTGTTACGTTGGGGATTTTTTGGAAGGAGCCAAGAAAAGACAAGGCTGGGGTCAGGCTCTGAGGTCTCTGAACGGGGCAACCAGGTCCATGATAAAACCCTTTCAATGAGGGGGGGGGTGTCTTTATCAAAAGTCCCTGTAGGCAGGAGGTTTTGGGCCAGGAGCTCCCAAGGCACAGCAGAGCCCTTCTGAGACCTCTCTCCCAGCCCACAGCAGCCAAGAGGAGGATGATGATGGTCCTGTGTCCCCCAGAAAGGGGCTGGCAGGACTCAGCAGCTGGTTTCCAGTCTCTGCACCTGTCGGGTGCTCAGCACTGCCCAAGCACCCACAGACACCAGCCACGGCTGCCAAGGTGAGCAATGCAAGTGCCTGCAGGTCAAGAGATGCCACAGACCACCCCAGTGACCCCATCGCCCTCCTAAGCACCGTGTTGATGGTGCAGAAACACTCTGGACCACTAACAGCCACTCTGTGCATTCCCAACCTTGTGCTTCTCCAGGTTGCAACCACAAAAACATAACTCCTTCTGCAACCAAGCAAAGAACCCCAACCCCACACCCCAGCAGAGCTGCAGGAAAAGCCTTGCCCAGCCCTGCCAAGAGCCACACACGTGAGCCAGCTCCCCAGGGAAGCCCCAAGGCTGGAAGAGCATGGAAACAAACCATCCTGCACCACCCTCCCCAGGGTGATGGGCTGCTCTCCAGCCCAGCCATAAAAGCCACCAACCCATAGCCAGGAGCTCTGTTCTCCCCATTATCTCTCCATCAGCAGCAGCAAGGAGGAGGAAGGACAAGGAGAAGCTGGGGTGGTGCTGGCAGGCAGCTGAGCCATATCCCCACCTCCAAGACACCTGGTGAAAGGCAGCAAAAGGGTCCTGGAACATCAGCAGCAAAGAGGCTTCCACGAACACAAGCAGCTTGACTCAAGCTTCAGGAGCTTGCTACCACCTTAAGCCAAGCACCAAGGAGCTCTTCCTTACAGACTTATCCCTAAAAATAATGAAGCAATAAATACTTACCTTGCTTGCTGGACAAAGAGCAGCCTTGGGGACCTCTTAGCAGCTCAGTTTTCCCAAGTGACCACCCAGCTCAAGAAACCCTTAGCCCAAAAAGCAGCTTTGCCCAAGCTGCTTCCCAGGCAGGAGGAGTCAAACCCTTGGAGAAAGTGGGAAAAGTAGGTGGGAGAGTGGCAGGTGGAGGGAGAGGGGAGGGAAGGAGGCCCAGCTGACAGGGATCTGCTCAGAGGACCAAGGTGCCTTCTTTCATGGCTTAAGGGGCCAGCAAAGGGTGAAGCCCATGGAGAAAAGTGTCTATGGAAAGGGCAACTTGTATGAAAGTACCTACTAGTCTTGTAGGTGTAGGAACTGGTGGAGGAAAGGGGGTTTCCAGGCTTTTAAACCATCACCATGACAAAAACAAGGATAAAATTGTGCCAAGTGGCAGGGGACAGCAGCCCAATGAAGCTGGGAACACCTGCCCTCCTCTTCCTCCCAGGGAAAAACCAAGGGAGGCATCTCTGTGTCCAACCCACTCCAGCCCCTCGAGCTAAACCCTGAACTGAATTGGATTTGATTTTTTATTTCCATGTTTGTTTTCTTTTTTTTTTTTCCCCCTCCCTCAGCTGTGACTGCAACATCCTCTCACCTGAAGGTTCATCATCAGGCTTGGTGCTAATGAAGAAAAATGTGACCATGTTTGTCTCCTTCTTGGGGGTGGTGGGAGGCACAAGCTAATTAAAGGTTTGCCAGCAGCTCAAGTGCTGCAGATGGATGGTTGTTCGGGAAGTGCAAAGTATGATGATTATTATTATCATGATGACAAATGCTAACACCAGCTCTCACAAACAGGCAGCAGAGGAGGTGAAGCAGGTGGTGTGAGCACAGGCAGGGCTTGTCCTGCTGCCTCCACCATCATTTCAGCCTTTCATAAACGTGGCCAGGAAGGGTGGCAGCAGCAGATCCTATCTCTGCCCCAGGAACCAGTGGCTCCTGGATGGGCTCTTGATGAAGGTCTTGTCTTTGTAGCTGGGGGAAGACCCCCCTCCCAAGATATTTCACTGAATTTCATATTTCATAGAATTCCAGACTGGTTTGGGTGTGAAGGGACCTGGAAGATCACCCAGTCCCACCCCGTGCATGGGCAGGGACACCTCCCACCAGCCCAGGTTGCTCCAAGCCCCATCCAACCTGCCCTTCAACACTGCCAGGGATGGGGCAGCCACAGCTTCCCTGGGCAACCTGGGCCAGGCTCTCACCACCCTCACACTCCAGAATTCTGAATGTCTAATCTAGATCTACCCTTTATTTGGCTGCTTTGGGGGGTGTTGTCTGGGTTCCCTCAGAAGAGGAGGCTTGGTATCATAACTGGGATGATCAGCAGCTCCTTCCTGCTCAACACCATCCAACAACATCAGGCTGCAGTTGAACAGGGCAAAAACCACCCCTGAGACATCACCCAGGGCAGCACAGCCAGCTCTGGACATGGCTACAGATGTACCCCCTGTGCACCCCAGGGTGTGCTATGAAGCCACTGGCTGAGAATCCAATCTATGTGTTGAAAAACACCTCAATATTCGGGTTGTGTTACAAGCAATTTCTCCCTTTCAGACCGTGCTGGTGTATCCATCACACTTAAATATAAAGACAGGGATGGCTGTGATTGCACCTCCCTGCATAATAAACCATTTACCCTGCACCCAGAAACATTTTTTGGGTTCCTAAGCTGTTTACAAATGTGGTTTTTAGATAAAAATTCTCAACCAGCCCTGAAAACCACCTGTATTTTCTTCCTTAATCACAGGCTGTATCTCTCCTCCTTCACTGACCTTCATACCCCAGGAAAGAATGTGCTCCAGAGCTGGAAAACAAATTAGCAAGCACGATGCTGACAGTCCTGGGATGTTTGTAGGAGCGGGGAGTTAATGAGGCAGAGGGAAAAAAGCTTTTTGTGGCCACGTGGGGACAAGGGACAACAGAAAAACCTCGAGGTGAAACGAGATGGTGACTCGATTAAGAGCCACAAAGAATGAAACCAACCCTTTCCTACCTTCAAAGGCTTTTAAAACCCGAGGTTGGCTTTAATCCAGGTGCTTTTGGGTGGAAATAACCCCTGATTTTTTTTTTGGGGGGGTAGGGAGGAGGAAGGTGGCTGCAAGGTGACCCAAGCCCAGGCAGCCTGGGGTCCGTGCTGCCCTCAGGTGGATGCTCAGTGGGAACGATGTTGGGTGGTTTCCAATTGAAAATCACTCCGGGCAGCGCAGAAATCATTCAGAGCTCCACACAGAGCTTTGTTGCTGCTCCATTCAGCTGGTTTCTTCCCTCCAGGCTGCTCTCTTTGTCACCTTGCACACCCTGTGGCTTTCTGCACCACGCTCTTCCCAAGCCTGTGCCTCGTCGTAGCAGCAAGAGGAATTTGTGCAGTTTAGGAAAACTGTTCCACTTGGCAGGCAAAAAAAAACCATTCATGATCTCTGCCATGTTCCTCATGTTCAGCAGTTCCAACTCAGGAGACTTATTTGCCCTGCCTTCATCAGGTGGGCTTCTGGAGATGGATCACTCTGCTGCTTAATTCTCTTTGCACCCAGCCTGTTTGCACCTCCCCTGCAGAATAAACTGCTCAGGGGTGGAAATTCAGGAATGCTGGTGGGCAAGGAGAACCAGTTAGTCTTTACAGCACTGGTAATGAGCAATAAAATAGAGGATGTACCCCCCCCCCATAGTCTGCAACAGGCTCTTTGCACAAGGGTAGTGGGGGTTGAGCTTTGCCCTCCCCAGGCTCTTGGACCTGCCAGGAGCTGCTTTTCTGTTCAATCATGAGCACAAAAATCAGCTGCCATTCCCCACCCTTCCGTTAAACAGCAGTGAGAAGACTCCAGTGCAGTGTGTCCTTCCAGCCCCAGGCTTTGAGACATGAACAGCTGCAATTCAGCTGGTCTTTATTTTCTTTAAATAGATATTTATTTATTTTTTGAATCCTCAGGTTCACTACTGGCAGATTTTCCTCCTGTCGAGGAGGTGACGTTCCCAGTCACTCTGTGCAAGGGATCAGGTGGCAAAAACCAAACTGTGTGGCTGTTTCATCTTGCTGTGCAAGCTGAGGGCCTTGATTTCCTTGGAAAACTGGGATGTTTTAGGATTCCCTGCTGTTTAGCCATGTATCTTACAGCCCTTCAAGGCATTACAGGTCTGAGGGATCGATTTGTCCAAGCTATTACCACACACTCTATAATTTATCAGACTTAAATTGAAGGATATCTGCTCAGTGAGGATTTTTATTTCACATTTATTCACTCTTTCAGCCTTTAAGTGAACATGAAAACCACCAACAAAACCCATCTTCAGTTCAAAACCTTGGGGATGAAATGTGTATAGTGTAAGATCAAGCTGTGCTGTTGCAAATTTGAAATGATCTTGCATTCATCACTCTCTTTCTTCTCCTTGGGATGACACCTTGGCCTGGAGATACACGACCTGGAGGTTTCCTCGGCTTCAATCATGGCAGGTCAGAAGAGCCTTCAGGAGCTTGGAAAAGTCAGCTGGCCAAAGGATGCTGTTCATCACCATGGAAATACGTGTGGGAACAGTAGGAAACACGTGTGGGAACACCCAGGACAAGACAATTTCATCAGGTTGGGGTTGCTGTGCTTCATTTTGTGGGTACAAATCAGGACAAAGCGGCTCGTTTCCGAGCCGGCCACCACCGGGCGCTGGGCCCGCCCAGCTCTCGGCTCTTCCGAAATAGAAATGCTTCCTTTGGCTTTTTTTGGCTGTAGCCATCGTTTGTCTTCCAGCAGAGGGGTGGGTGACGGGTGTCACTCCTCGTCGGAGCCGGGCAGGAAGGCAGCCCGGGAGGTGTCCCCCCCCTGCCGCACGCCCAGCCCGATGTAGCGCTCCCCGCCGCCCCGCCGGCACCGCTGGGCACAGCTGCAACACACCAGCAACACACACCTCCCGTCAGCTGGACCCCCACCCCAGGCCACCCCGGGGAGCCAAGACATCTCCCTGAGGAGGAAAGGCTGAGGGAGCTGGGTCTCCTGAGCTTGGAGAAGAGGAGACTGAGGAGCCACCTCATCCATGTTCACAAACACGTTCAGGGCAGAGTCAGGAGGACAGAGCCAGGCTTTGTTCAGTGATGTCCAGTGACAGGACAAGGGGCAATGGGTGCAAACTGGAGCATGGGAGGTTCCATGTGAATATCAGGAAGAACTTTGCTGTGAGAGTGACAGAGCCCTGGGACAGGCTGCCCAGAGAGGCTGTGGAGTCTCCTTCTCTGGAGACATTCAAACCCCCCTGGACACGTTCCTGTGTGATGTGCTCTGGGTGACCCTGCTCTGGCAGGGGGGTTGGGCTGGATGGTCTTTCCAGGTCCCTTCCAACCCCTAAGATTCTGTGGTTCTGTGAAAAAGCTGGGCTTTGCTCATTTTTTATTCTGTGTAATGTCTGTTTGCACAGGCCGTGCTACCCCTTCTGCTGCAGCAGCCCTGAGAGGCTCGTGGCCTGGAAGTGGGATAACACCCCCTTCCCATCCCTTTGGAAAAGCCCAGCTGGGGGCTGGGGATGTCTCAGCCATCAGACAGTGCTGTGCTACCTCTGTAACTCAGTGTCAGCTGCTCCAAAATCCTTGCAAGGGAGGGGACAAAGTCCCAGGTGGTCCTGGGAGCGCTTGGATTTCTCTCTTGAAGTTTGATTTTCAGCCCCCAATGCAGGGAAAAAAATAAGGGTGTGAGCACCAGGAGCAGCTTCAGGGCTATTTGACTTCCTGGTGTTTAATGCTTGTGCCTCTTGCTTGACACCCTTTTGCATTCTGTGTGCTCAACAAATAACCCACAGACCTGTTGCTGTGCCCCAAAACTTGCAGCCCTCCAGGGCTGCTTGTTCAGCCATGACTTTGTCCTCCAGGATCAGCTGGAGGACACCAACATCCCCACCCCTCTCTGCCCTGCTTCGTGCCCCAGCCATACCAGTAAGCCAGAGTGTAGTTTATAGCCAGGATGGCCACGGCAGCAGCCCAGTGCCAGAAGAAGCACATGGTGAGGAACATGATGTTGCTGTGATCCTTCTCATCCCACGTGGGACCTCCCCACGGCTGGAACAGCACGATCCCGATCTGAGCAGAACAAACAATTTATTACCTTGGGGGGAAAAAAAACAACAAATCAATGTACTGAAGGCCTCCAGCACCCCTCTGTCCATCTTGGTCATCACTGAGGGACCTGAGCCCTGACCAGGACAGTGGGGTTTTTGCTGGTCTCCTTGAAGTCCATCCATGCAATGAGAGGTCACACGAAGCAAGTCTGTGCCTGCTGTGTCTCTTTTGCTGTACAATACCCAGACACACTTGTCCCTCTGCACTGCAGACACTGACCCACCCTTTCAACCCTCCCTTTTGACATTCGACAAGCTCAGGCCAGTTTTTAATCTCTGAATAAACAGATTGAGGTGGCACAGCTGAGAAGGATGAGGGGAACTCACCTTTCTCTTCAGCGGTTTTGGGATTGGTTATCTCCGACTGATCTCTTTGCTTCTCCAGCTACGACCAGAGCCATCAGATGGCTGCTTTTTTATTGCTTGGTGGGGTCCCCATCTTCCCACCAAGCCAGAGGCAGTGCTGCAGGCTGCATTTAGCAGTTAGGGCTTGGTGGTTAGGTGCTGTGACATGGTGCTTGCTCACTGCCTTGTTCTGGTCCCCCCAGAGAAGCCATAAGCCAAGACAAACAGCTCTTGCAGCAGGAGCACTCATCAGAGATGACCTGCCATCAGTACATTTTCATTCTGGACCATGATCTATTTATGAATCCAGGCTGGGGGGGAGAATGGCTGGAGAGGAGCCCTGAGAAGGAGGACTTGGGGGTGGGAGGAGATGAGAAGCTGAACATGATCCACCAGTGTGTGCTGGAGCCCAGAGGCCAATTGTGTCCTGGGCTGCATCAACAGAAATGTGGCCAGAAGGGCCAGGAGGGGATTCTGCCCCTCTGCTTTGCTCTGGTGAGACCCCACCTGGAGTGCTGTGTCCAGTTCTGGTGCCCTCAGCACAAGAAAGATATAGACCTGTTGAAAAGGGTCCAGAGAAGGGCCACCAAGATGGTCCAAGGGCTGGAGCAGCTCTGCTCTGGAGACAGGCTGGGAGAGTTGGGGTGTTCAGCCTGGAGGAGAGAAGGCTCCAGGGAGACCTTAGAGCACCTTCCAGTGCCTGGAGGGGCTCCAGGAAAGCTGGGGAGGGGCTTTTCATCAGAGAAGATAGTGACAGGACAAGGGGTGATGGTTTTAAACTGAGAGAGGGGAGATTTAGGTGAGATATTAGGAAGAAATTCTTCACTCTAGGGTGGTGAGGAACTGGGATGGGTTGCCCAGGGAGGCTGTTGATGCCCCATCCCTGGAGGTTTTTAAGGCCAGGTTGGACGAGGTTTTGTGCAGCCTGGTCTAGTGGTTGGGTTCCCTGCTCATGGCAGGGGGGTTGGAATCTTTAAGGTCCCTTCCACCTTAATGATTCTATTCTCTTCTATGAAGCCCACCTGGCAAAACTATTCCTCAGGGACACGTGGTGGATCCGTGGTGGTTGGCTTTCCACCCCCCTCTTTTTCCCATTGCTCTCCTGCCTTGGTGCTTTGCTCCACAAGAGAAGACAGAACTGACCTGCCAAAACCACGTTCCCTGGAGGATGGTGACCCCGGCTCGGAACATCTCCAGGACAATGTTGTCACGGAGGAAAACCTCCAGGAGGGTGCTGCAGGCCCCCGAGAAGATGGCAATGAGCAGCAGGGTGTGGATGTGCTGGTCCAGCATGGGGCGGTGAAGGACGTGGTAATAAAAGAGACAACCTGCCAAAAGATGAACCCAGCTCAGAGACACCAGGGACACCCACCACGGCCACACAGCCCCAGCAGAGCCAACCACCCGCCTGGCTGGTGTGTTGAGACAGGTCACCACAAAAACAGGGGACTCCATGTAGGAACATCTCTCCAGCTCTCCTGCCATCCCACCACACTGGAGGGATGAGCTGACCAACTGTGGGGCAGGAGGATCTGAGCAAGATGGGCAGCAAGGGCAGAGGACAATGACTGGGTGCTTTCCTTGCTGTGTCTCTGGTGTCACCTTTCCAGCTCCTCCTGGAGCCAGGCTCCTGCTGTCTCCTGCCTTTCCATGGCTAGACCTCACCATTTTCCTGGGAGCTGGAAAGGATTGATTTCCTTTTCTTCCATTAAAACTGTGCCTGTTGAGCTGCCCTGCAACTGCTTCAAAACCCATCAGGGAAGGGAAGATAAGAGATTTGCCTCCTCTGAGGGTTTCTTGTATAAGCAAGATCTTAATTTCCTGGTGCCTTCTTCCTGCAGGATGGGGTCTGGAATCCTGGCAGTCCAGAGACTAAATTATATCCATGATCTGCAGAAGCAGGGAGAAGTCACTTGGATTTGCCACGTGCCAGGCAAGCAGATGAGGATGGGGATGCCTGCAGCACAACTCATGGCTCTCAGGGGACCATGGGCCACACAAACAGCTCTGTAGGTATAAGAGAAATGCTGCATCCACCAACCATCTACCATAATGAGGAGACTGGTGCTTTGTGCCTCTGTCACCCCCAATCCCCAGCAGGACCCTCCTGATGCCTGTGTTTGCCATCTTGCTGCAGACAATGCTTTGATGATGTATCAGCTATGATGTGTCCTGGGTGGAGAATGGATTCAGAGTAGTCCTGAGGAGGAGGACTTGGGGATGTTGGGTGATGAAGAGCTCACCATGAGCCAGCTGTGTGCAATCACAGCCCAGAAACCAACTGTGTTCTGGGCTGCATCACCAGCAGTGTGACCAGCAGGGCCAGGAAGGGGATTCTCCTTTCCTTCTCTGCTCCAGTGAGACCCCCCTGCAGGGCTGCGTCCAGTTCTGGGCTCCCCAACACAAGGACATGGAGCTGTTGGAGCAAGTACAGAGGAGGCCACCAAGATGATCCAAGGGCTGGAGCAGCTCTGCTCTGGAGCCAGGCTGGGAGAGTTGGGGTGTTCAGCCTGGAGAAGAGAAGGCTCCAGGGAGACCTTAGAGCACCTTCCAGTGCCTGAAGGGGCTCCAGGAAAGCTGGGGAGGGGCTTGGGACAAGGGCAGGGAGGGAGAGGACAAGGGGGGATGGATTAAAACTGGAAGAGGGAGATTGAGGTGGGACATGAGGAGGGAATTCTGGAGTGTGAGGGTGGTGAGAGCCTGGCCCAGGTTGCCCAGGGAAGCTGTGGCTGCCCCATCCCTGGCAGTGTTGAAGGGCAGGTTGGATGGGGCTTGGAGCAACCTGGGCTGGTGGGAGGTGTCCCTGTCCATGCAGGGGGTTGGATCTATGTGATCTTTCAGGTCCCTTCCAACCCAACCCATTCCATGATTCAGGAGGTGTTCAGAGCAGTACCACAGCCTGGCAAATGTTGGTCCCTCTCCTCCAACACCCCTCTGTTTAAGCTTCACCTTGTACTGACCTTCCACAAACACGGCCAGGGACAGCGCCAGGCGATCCAGGCCCTGCGGCACCGCGCTGGGGGAGATGTAGGTGAAGACATCCACCACCCCAGAGAGCCCGTAGAAGAGGTACATGGTGGTGTGCTGCCAGTTCATCAGCTTCACCCAGTCACGGTTCTCCCCGGTGTAGAGGTACAAGTGGGGCCCATCCGGGACAAACTGCTCAGCCAACATCCCTGCGTGGACACCAAGAGCTCCCAGTTTATACACAAGGATGGTGGATGCTACTCGTGGCTGTGGGGTGGGGAGGGGGAGGTTCTGAAGGGAGAGCTGATGGTTTTGTGTTAGGGAGAAAAGGCTGGATATAAAAATGCACAATTAATGGTAGCTCAGCTTTGGGGAGGGGTCAAGAGGGTGGTGAGAGCCTGGCCCAGGTTGCCCAGGGAAGCTGTGGCTGCCCCATCCCTGGCAGTGTTGAAGGGCAGGTTGGATGGGGCTTGGAGCAGCCTGGGCTGGTGGGAGGTGTCCCTGCCCGTGCAGGGGGGTTGGAACTGGGTGATCTTGAAGGTCCCTTCCCACCCAAACCATCCTATGATTCTATGATGACTCAGTCATTTGACATCACACTCTAATAGAGGTCAGCACAAGATGAACATCAAGGCCACATCCAAGCCACTTTCACTGGAGTCAGAGCTCCAGTCCAGCCACGGCCTCAAGCTGGGAAGTCACCAGCACAGCTAATAAAACATAACCCTTACCTATTAGAGCAAAGATGATTTTGATGCTCCCTTCAATGGCATCCACACGCTGGAAAACAGAAATCCTGTGGGATTTCTTGGCTGCTTTCTGGCTCAGATACCTCAGTGGGTATTTCACAGACCACCAGAGCCCAAAGAGGAGGAAGAAGCTCCCTGGAAGTGCATGACCCTTGAAGTTTGCCATCCTGGCAACGTCCTCGGACTACAAGGCAAAGAAAACAACATCACTGTGTAACTTACACCTGGTATTTGATGGAATGATGGAAAAAAAAAAATGGGATTTGCCTTGCAGGGACAACAGGAAAAGGCTTGACCAGGCACAGTGGAATAAGAAGGAGACGTGGGAACATCTGGGATCTCTGTGAGGTCCTTGCCCCAGGACTGGGAAATGTCCGGAAACTCTGGAGCCTGGACAAGTTTGGCAGAGGCCTCATATCAGCTGCAATCTCTGACAGGTCCCAGCCTGATCCTTGTATCCCCAGGGATCCCTCCCAGCAGGAGCTCCTGCTTTTCCTGCCCTTCAGCAGGTGGGGGTGAGAGCATTTGCTGCAGGGAGGAGGGGAAGCCTGAGACCAGTCTGCAGACTGGAAAAACAGAAAGGTCCAGGGATGAACACCAGTGGGTTTCCATAGCTCCTTCCACAGACACAGGAATGATGTGTTATGTCCAAACATTTTTAAAATTTCTGTCATTTTTTTCCAGCCTACTCTGGGGGAAAAAAACCCCACCAACCCAACCCACCTCCCCACCTATTTCATTTAAAAATGTAACTGTGAAAATACCCCAAAGCTGCTGGAAACAAAACATGTTGGTTCTGGGCAAGGAAACCAACTCACTCCTTGCATCACCACCTCCTCCCAACCCTTCTTCTCCCTCTGGAACATCCCTAAACTGGGATTTGCAGAGCCCAGGGATGCTGGAGCAGGGTTGGGAGTAGAGCCTGGGGACCTGTTTCTGAGGAGAATCACAGCAATTAAAACCCAGCCAGCTCCTGTTTGCCATTTGCTGGTTTGCTTAACTAGGAGGAGAAATGATTAGGTCTTTGATATGGGCTCCAGCACACTGTCAGGGGCTGCCTTGGTGGATCACAGGGTGGTTGTGTCAGGCTGGTCAGTTGGGATTATTCTGTATGAAATGGATGGCAAAGGCTTCTCTGCCAGCACCCAAGGCTTCCTCCCCTGTTCAGCAACCCTCCCCCCTGTGCTCAATGCCAGGCAGGAACCAGCTTTCATGGCACAGATGCCACCCAGTCCTCAGAAGAAGGGCCTGTGTGGACCTGACACCCCCATCCCACCAACCTTCCCTAAACCACCTTCTGCAGCTGAGCTTTGGGCTTATACAGAAAGCAAAAAAATAGGGGGGGGGGGAAAGCTGTTATTTCCTATAAAGTTTTACGTTGGAAGGGACCTTAAAGATCACATAGATCCAACCCCCTGCATGGGCAGGGACACCTCCCACCAGCCCAGGCTGCTCCAAGCCCCATCCAACCTGCCCTTCAACACTGCCAGGGATGGGGCAGCCACAGCTTCCCTGGGCAGCCTGGGCCAGGGTCTCATTATTCTGCTGTTGCCCATCTTCTGCACAAAGGATAATTTGATGATGAGGTTGAGCACCAGCCTCTGAGAGGGGTTGTTTGGCTTCATGAAGATCTGATTTCAGGTTGGTTTGCCCCGGGGACACTTTGTTTTGCCCCATCAACCCCTGGAGCTCAGCTGTGTGCAGATACCATCTCCCAGAGGCAGCAGGAAAATCCACCTGGTGAGATCAGACTTGCTAAAGCCAAGTAGCCAACCAGCCTGATCCAAACTGGGTTAACTCATCTAGCACCTCGAGGTAAGCCATCTCTGCCTCCTTCTGCAAACATCATCCTGTGCAGGAGCAGACAGGGCTGATGCCCTTGCAGGCACCAAAACCCATGGTAGGTTCCAGGCACACAAAGTTAGGAAGGAGTGGGAAAGCTGTGCAGTTCTTGCCTGCCATGGTGGCCAGCAGCTTTGCAGGCAGTTGGTAGCACTGCTGGGCTCTGCCTTATTTCATGACTTAAAAGGCCAGATTTATTGCCAGTGGGTGCACTGGGTGATTAAACACAAAATCAAAGCCAGGAGCCATTGACCAGCAAGGCTGACACAGCCCAGTGGGTTAATACAATAGGATCTTTGAAAAGGACAACCAGGGAATAGGAGCATCCACCTGTATCCCTGGGATTTAGGGAGCAGAGCCAAGCTGGGGAGATGCCTGAAAACTCACTCTGTTCTGGGTGAGCAGAGAATCCCATCACATACATGTCTGATGGGGAAAGGCTGAGAGACCTGGGGCTGTTCAGTCTAGAGAGGAGGAGACTGAGGGGGATCTAATGAATGTCTATCAATACATGAGGGCAGCAAGAAGGCAGGACAAGCTCTTGTCACTTGTGCCCTGGGACAAGACCAGGGGCAATGGATTCAAACTGGAGCCCAGGAAGTTCCACCTCAACATGAGGAAGAACTTCTGTCCTGTGAGGGTGACAGAGCCCTGGGACAGGCTGCCCAGAGAGGCTGTGGAGTCTCCTTCTCTGGAGACTTTCCAGACCTGTCTGGATGCCTTTCTGAGTGACCTGCCCTGGTTTTGGTCCTGCTCTGGCAGGGGGGTTGGATTCCATGATCTTCAGAGGTCCCTTCCAACCCCAATATTCTGTGAGTCTGTGATACCAGGATAATGAATGAAAGCAGAACTGACCCCATCCCTGAATACCATGAGAAGAGCCACTGCAGCCTCATCATGCTGCATTAATCCAAGCCCATTAGATAACTCCATGACCCAGCCCCAGCAGTTAGGTTTTACAGGCAGGCATTTAATGGGACCTGATGTTTTTCCACAGGATGAGTGAAGTAAAAAATGGAACAATCTAAAGGCTACACTGATCAATCAAAGGAGAGAAGCTTACAAGTCAGTTAAATGGAGCTCACACCACCTGGCTGGCTGGCACATCCACCCTGCAGTGAGACAGGGTGAGCTTGGTGGGGTGACAGGGACTCTTTCGGGGTTGCTGCCACTTGCACCATGCTGATTGCTCAATAGCAGGAAGCAGAACTGCTTATCTAGCATGTGTGACCAGATAAACTATCCCTCCTGCTTCTCTCTTCCTCCCCTGAGAACATGCAAAGGGGGGGAACCCAAAGTCAATCCTGTTTGCAGCTGTGAGCAAACAGCCCACGTGGACCCCCTTGGCTCTCAATGCAGTGAGGCTTTGCCTGTGGTCAGCCACGTTGTGGACAAGAAGGTCCAGCTGAGGCTGGGGTTGGCACCCACCACCACCATTCCAGGGCATCCCTGCAGAGCCTCGTTCCCCCAACACCCAACCTGCACCTTTGATAACGTGCCCATGTCCCTGCTGGCTCGTAATTAATGGCCTTTGTCCCCTGTTTATTAAAAATCCCTGTGTTGTGCTGGCTTAATGATTTACTGCCTCATCTGCTCTTATCACCTTCCAAAGGAGCTGGGTTCCCCTTGGTTTATTGCTAGTGCACCCAACCACCTGCAGCACCAGGAAGGACGGTGAGGGGCCCAGTTGGGCTTTCCCCTCCTGCTTTTGCCCTACACAGATAATCTCTTTTCAGCCAAACCCTGGGCCCCTGGATTTTCCCAAAGGTCCCATTTTCTCTACCAAGTTTTTTTTTCCCTCTTTTTTTTTTTTTTAATTTTAATAAGGCTTCATTAGTGCATGGATGATGTCTCTGCCAGGACCTCACTTCCATTTTCCCTGGCTTGGAAATGAAAGGCTGAAGTTCACCACTGGATGCAGCTCCCAGCCATCACCCCTGCAATTCATTTTGCCCTCTGACCTCCACAAATCAAGCAGCTCAGACACACCAGAGCTGGTTTGCTCACGCTAGGACAGGGATGATCCCTGGGGAAAGGCTGACTCAGTGAAGAGCAGAAATGTCTTGGCTTGCAAAAAGGAGAAAAAAAAAAGATCCAACCAAAAAGGGAAATGACCCTGAGGGGCATATTTGGAACTAATGAGGCTATTTCCAACCCTCTCGAGGTTCTCCTCATGCCTGCAGGAGAGCATCCAGCCCAGACCTACAGACTGACAGTAGCTCAGGTGCTCCAGCCAAAAAAAACCTCCTCCATGAATCCCTCAGGATCTCCATGGCCACCTCTGAATTCAATGTGAGCTCACAGTCCCCATCCTCCACCTGGGAGGGAAGGTCTGCCAGCTGGGAAGAGAAGGAAGTGAGAGAACTGCACCTCTCTGGACACAAAAATGAGAGAGAGGCCAACCAAGAGACATCAGGAGAGGCATCACCTACAAACCCAAGCTCTTCCTTGGTCCATCACCAGTCCTGTCTGATTTGGCTACAGAGGCACCTCCAATCACAGGGGCACTTCCATTAGCTCCCCTGGGACGTGGATCCCTGAGGCATTAATGCCAGACTGAGCCCCCACTCCAGGCCAATCCATCCCATCCATCACCCTGTGCTTTTCTCCTCTCTCTGCCTCCACCTGTGCCAGGGAACCAGCAATCACATCGTCACTACCCCTGCTCAGCCCAGACACCTCTGCCAAACCAGGAAGGCCACTTCTCTGTCTCGAGAGGATCCGTGGGGGTTTCAGTCTTCAGTTAAAAACCATCATCACCAGTGGAGCCCGTTAGGCTCAGTTGCTGAGGAGCAGCTGCAGGAGCATCAGGTACCTCAGGAGCTGGTGCAGCAGCTCCTGAACGACACACAAGCTCATCCAGAAGCAACTTGCAGCCATGGGAAAATTCCACAGGGAAGTTCAAGCTGGGAGGAAAGCTTCAAATTTGGGGTGCTGGACCTGAGGGCTGTTTAATAGACACAATGGGCCCACATGAAAGAGACACTGGGGGAGAGGGAGACTGGAAAATTTCCTTCTTTTTGCCTTCTTGGTTATAAATCCCTGCTTCAGACTCTCCATCCCTACCTGTGCAGCAAGAGGCAGCTCCCAGTTGCAGCCCAGCTGAGAAATAAATTAAGTAAGACCATTGTCATCCTTTTGCTTCTCTTCACGACCTGTGTTTGTTTATTTGTGGTTTTAAGGCAGTGAGGTCTGACTTTAAATATGATCTGTTTTGGGAAACGCGAGTTACTGTCTCAAAAGCTGTTTTTCTTCACCTCTGAGTGATGCTGAAGAGAGTAAAGTGCTTTCTAAAAGTGGGGGTTGCCATGGGACTCTCTGCACCCAACTGCCTCCTCTGTGCCACGATGATGGAAGAGCCCTGACTCCACCAGCACCTATGACCTCACAAGCAGTGACATAAAACAGTGACCCAGAACAGTGACACAAGCCTGGGATTGCCACCACCAGCAGTGCCACAAAGATCAGGATTTTCCAAAGATGAGAAAATCACTTGTCCTAAAATGCACCTGATACAGGCTAAATGCTCCTCCCAGCTGCCTTTAACATCCTTCAGTGAGAAGTGGCCAAGCTGAGCCACAAAAGAAGTCATTTCCACTGTGATACATCCCAGAAATATGCAGTTAGTAACCAGTGCAGCCAGGACTGTGGCCATCCCTCAGGTTATTACCTGGCTGGGGCTGCTCGACACAAATCTGAGCCTCAGCTACCACAGAACTGAGATGTCATTAGTTTTTACATGATAAAATGGTAGGGAGATGGAAAAAATCCCATCCCAGCAGCTAAGGGGGACACTGTTCCTCCAGCAGAGTCCCCTGAGCTCTGGTTTAGCTCTTCATCTGCCCCTTTTTGGGGCACAAAAAGACCTTTCTGGGCAATTCTGCTGGGAGAGGAGGGTGGGGAGAGCCTTTCTGGCTCAGTGACTTCAGTCTGGCTGTTGGAGAGAGGTTTCTGCATTTCGGTTGGGTGGGAGCAGAGCAGGGAGGTGGTGGGGGCTCCCTGCAGGGCTCCCTGCAAGGGGCTGGGGAGGTTTTTGGGGTGTCCCCGGGGCTTCCTGACTCTGGTCTCTGCCAGCTTCCCAGCCTCGGGTGTCGTGTTTATTCTCTCAACTTCCTCCTTGGAAAACCTCTCTGTCCCATCGTGTCCCACCCAGGTGGGGACAACTCCTGTGTCCCCCAGCCCAGCCTGGCAGGGGCTGCCACCCTCCCCACCCCCTGGGGACACCTCGGTGGGTCCAGAAGGGCTTAGGCCACCTCCCCCCGTTTTGTGTCCCCCCCCTCCACACAATCCACTTTCCCAAGGGGAGTAGATCCCAGCTTGCTCACCCCAACCCTTCCCCTCTCCCTGCCAGGCTGCTTTGGGTGCTGAATTTTGGGTTCCCCACCTCCCCACTCCCCCAGAGGGTGGGCAGATGGAGGGCTCCTTTCACCTCCCAGCTTCACAGGGAGGTTCCCACCATTTGGGGGGACATTCCCAGCCTTCGGGGTGACATCCCCCCCATAGCCCCAACCCCTTCCCAACATGAATCCCCTTTCCTCATACCAATCCCACCAACAGGTCCTTACCTGTCCCGGTGATCCCGTTGCCAGACCTGGCCCAGGTGAGCTGGACTCCTCCCCTGCCTGCAGCACCTGCCTCCTCCCTGCCAGCCTGGGCACTCCCAGCCTCCCTGGAACCCTGGCAGGAGGAAAAAATCTAACCTTGGGCACATAAAAAAACCCCAGACCCTTGGGCACACCCACCCAAATCACAATTTTCTCCCCCAAAACTCACCTGTGAGCTCCTGACTTGAAAAACTGGCTGTTCTCAAGCATTTTATCCCCCACCAGCCCCCGGTCTGTATTTTCTCACATTTCATCACAATGGTTACATTTCTTCCTATCAGGCTCCCCCATCACCCACCTTGTGTGGGGACAGGGGGGCTGCCTGGGGCATCACCCCCCACCCCAGCTCTTTGCACCCCTTTGGCACAACCCCAGCCACAAACCGTTCCAAAGCAGAGTTTGATTTCTCTGGAACACTTCATTTTCCAGGCTTCCCAGGTGGTGATGGATGCTTCTCTGGGGATCCCCACTCATAACCCATATTTCAACTCCTAAGGCAATTTTTCTGACCAGGCCTCCTATAAAACGTAGTTTATTCTTAATAATACTTTCCACTTTCATCTCCAGCCCTGCAAGTGCTTTACAAATGTTAAATAATTAACCCCCACGACACCCTTGGGAGAGAGGTAAGTGTTATTATTGTTATCCATAAGAGAAGCTCTGACAGAGCCTTCTGTGCAAAAGCCCTGGGTTTAGCTCATTTTTATGGAGCAGAGCAGGTGCTGACATCACTGAGAGCAAATACACCTGCCAGAGGGAATTTGTAGCAAAAAAAGAGGCAAGTTTTAATGCTTTAAATACATTCACTGCATTTCATAAACGATTTTGTGGTGAGAAGAGCTCTCTGGCAGCCCCCTGTCTTTTTAATTCTCCTTATTTTTATTTATTAAAATCAAATTCATTGCCTCCCCCTGTCCCACAATGCTGCTCAAAACAGGTGACTTCTTGTAAAAATAATAACCCATTAATTCACCCTTTCTCACTGCTCGGGGAGGTGAGTGATGCTGGGAGGGAGGAAGAATCCCACGAGTGTCTTCTCATCACTGATTTATCTGAGGTGGGGTTGGGTGCCCAAACCATGAGAAATTTTCCAGAAGCAAAAGCCAAGCTGCAGGCATTTTTTCCCTTCTAATTTTATCAATATCCTGGGAGCCCTGGAATAAATCAGAACAAACCAGGGTGCCACAGGCACGTGGGAGGTTTTACCTCCTAAAACACCCTGACACCTGAAGCTGAGGTTGAGAAATAAATGAGAGGAAAACAGGAGTTCAGAAGAAGGGTCTGGAAACATGAACAGTTTTTCAACAGGGGAGTTGCTGCCTCTGTGTGCAAGCTCCTGAAAAAAAAACACAAAGAATGTCCAAAAATGCAACTGAAGCATCAAAAACAGCCATGAAAATAATATAAAAATAAATCTTGGTCATTAGTGATGAAGTTGCTGGACCTGGTACATAAATCCCACAGTTCCTCTCATCTCCAAGGGCAGTTTCACTAGAAATGAAACCTGACTGAGAAATGGAAACGTGTCCCCACTGAACCCTTTGCTGTGTCACGTTGGTGTTTCTTGGCTACCCGGAAATTTGCACCCTCAAATATTTGCAGAACGAAACCACGGGGTGTGGGGGTGGATCTTATTATAAGGAAACAAATCACCTCTGCAGAGTAAAGACCATCCCTGAGCTGGGGGTTCAACAGAATCCACCCTCAGCAAAACTACTCATTTCCAAGTGGTCTAGAGCAACCATGTCCCAATAAAACGTATTTTAAAAAATGAAAATAGTCAGATCTAATTTATAATTACTTAGTGACCAAGAAAGTAGGAGGTTGCTGCTCTAGGAAGCATCTCCAGATGGCCTCTGGGAAGATGCTGTGCTCTTTGGTACCTGCAGTCTCCAAGGATGGGATGTGAGATACAGGCTGGAGGGTGTGGTAGGAAGAAGGAGGAATGATGTGTTTAACTTCCTTGGGAAGAGCTCAGAATTAATTACCCAAAGAAATGGGGGAGATGATGGAGTGTTGGAGTCAGGAAATCAGTTCCTTCCTTTTCATGTGCTGGCAGAGGGGACAGGTGAAGAGTCACCTGCCATGTGGACATGCATCCAGAGGGATGAGCTGCACGGGTTGCCTGCAGTGTTAGCATGAGGGAAAATGGGAAATCAAGCTGGAGAGCTGCCTGGGACTCTCACCCAGACACAAAGGTTTATGTGGACCCTGGCTGGGACATTGCATGTGTCTCCCAATATAATGACACTTGATTTTCCTTCCCTCTGCCTTGCACCCATACATGGTTGTGTGTCAAACCCGCTGTGCAACAGGGCACCTGCCACGGGCAATGTGTCTGCAGGGGAAATGGCTGCACACACACACACACACACACACACACACACACACACATTTTTAAATGTCCTGGCCCCTCCAAAATGAGCCACCTCCTCCAGGTGCCACAGCCAGCAGCTCTGCCACACCAGCCTCCCCTGCACCCAGCAACGCTTCGGAGCATCCTCCCATCTTGGTGTTTTTGGCCACCGAGCACTTACCCATCACCTGCACCCCAAATTTGGGGTGATACTGAAGCCCCCCAGGACATGGGAAGAGGGAGAAGACCCACAGCTGCCTCCAAACTACCATCAGCTCAATTTACTCCTCTCTGTGGGCAGCTTTAATGGCCAGAAAGGGGAGTAAGAAGAGTCCCAAAGAGGCACAAACTGGGAACTATCAAAGGAGATGGCAGGGGACTGGTTGGACTCTGCTGGAAACGTGACCTGGTTCATGCAAACGCCCTGTTCCCTTGCAAAGGCATCTAGGAAGGAGTTTGCCAGGTGGCAGAAAGGAGAAGAGGAACGAAACCAATATGCATAACAGCAGAGAGCAAAAACATCCCTGCAAAGGCATCGATTTGGGGCAGGGCTCAGCCAAGAAAGCAAATGCAAGGCCAGAAAAAACCCCCTAAGGTTTCTCTACCCGCCTCTCTGAGAACTGATCCGAGCCCCTGGCTGGGTAAAAACCGGCGAGAATTCAACAAAAGCAGGGAATGCTCAGCCAGGAGGGGATGCCAGCACTGCAGTGTGCTTGGACCAGGCAAGAGCATCAAGAAGGGACAGGAGCTTGTTCAAGTGAAACCCCCTTTGAAAGGGGAAGGGCACAGCAAAAATACTAATCATTAAAAGAAAAAAAAATCCCAGAGGTATGATTTTGGTTTTTTTTTTCCCCTTCAAGCTGCCACTCAGCAGTGAGTGGAGCAAGGGCACATCGCGGTGGCAGGAGGAGGAATGTCACCTCCCAGCCCCGGGGCTCTGCTCGCCCTTGGTACTCAGGTCACCTCCCAGACCAAGTGGCCTTTCTTGGGGGATCCGTCCACCCTGAGCCCCGGGAGCTGAGGACACTGCTCTGGTTACTGCTGGGGTTGTTGGGGGACGCATCAGGGACCAGCAGGACCAGTGCAGTGGGTGGTTTCATCTGGAAAGGGAGAGGGGAAAGGAAATTCCATCATCTTGACAAGTTAACACCAAACAATTCCCCCTTTCAACTACATTTGGGATGTGTCATTGTTAATACTGATACTTCCCCTCTTTCCCCATATTTATCACCAGTTACAATTTCTGCCCCTGATCTCTTGCCCAGCACCTCAGCTCTTCCCTGGGCAAACATTTCTAAATTTCTGCCAATTTTCAATCAATCCCAAACGCTGCATTTCACCAAAACCCACAGCTCAGGCTGGGGGGGGGCAAGAGCAAAATCAAAACCTGATATTTACTGACCTTTAGGAGTGGGGATAGATAGAAATACAGCCCTGCTGGGCTACACAGCAGCATCTCCCTGAGCTCTGCAGAAGTGAAGTGCTTGAACCTGCCCTGTAAATCCGTGCCCAGGAAGGAGGAGGCTTTGGGAAGGCTGTGGGAAGTGGGTGCTGGGTGTTTGGGGAGCACCCGAGAGCTTGTGCCAGGGATTGGGGTTGTTAAATGAGAGAAGAGCGACTGGAAGGGGGAGGTGTTGGGGGGTCCTTGTGGATGCAGGGACAAGGGTTGTGGGATGCTGTCCTGCCCTTGGGAACCAGCATGGCCAGAAACGTCTGGGGTGTGCAGGAATGAACCCCAGGAATTTGGGAACACTAGGTGGTGCTGGGGGCTCACGGAAAGGCTCCCGGCACCGGCTTCAGGAAAACCAGCTCTGACCTAATCCCTTCCCCTCCTTTCATCTCACCTCTGGTTTCCTGACTGGTGGGGGAACTGCGACAGGAGGCCAAGGCAGTTTCCATCCCAGCCCACCCGGCTTTGCCAGCGGGGAGGGAGCGTTGCCTCTGGGTGAACCCTGGAATGGTTCCCAAGGGCTTCAAACCACCCTGGGAAAACAAGAACAAAACCAAAAAGGGGGGTTGCAGCAAAGTGCCCTTTTGCAGCCCCCCCATCCCTGGAGTGCTGCTGCTTCCACCTACCCAGGTGGGCTTTTCCAGCACCCTGTGAGAAGCGAGGGGGCTGCTAATTAGGGTGAAACCCACCCGGGATGTCCCTCCACACACCCCCCCCCCCAAGCTCCGGTTACTCCGCCGGTCCCTAAACAGCATCTTAAAATAATTGTGCAGTTGTCACCCTTGGAAAGGGGGGAGGGGAGGGAAGGGGGACTATTTTAAAACTCCCGGCTTAGCCCAAAAAAAAGGCTGTGGGGCGGGTGGCAGGGCCCAGCTGTCCCTGCCCGGGCCAGGCGGGTGCTTCAAAGCCCCGGGGTGAGATGCCTGAGCTGCTGGTCCTGCCTGCTGGGCTGGGGAGAGGGAGCCAGGCTGGCCCTGGAGCTGCCCCTGGGGCTGGGACCCGGGGCTTGTTGGGCTGGGGAGGTGTGGGGAGCAGCTGGAGGGGACCTGGGGGGATAGAAGGGGGGTGGGAGGGGGGTAAGAGGGAGGTTGGAGACATGGAGAGGTCTTGCGTCCCTTCTGAGTTTAGAGTTTGGGGTGAAAACCCGAAGCAGAGGGATTCTGCAGCCTTTCTGCACGAGGTGCTGCAAGGTCTGGAGAAGGAGGTGCCAAGACGTGAGCCCAAAGGGAAGCAGATCCCACCGTAGCTCTTCTCCTTGTCCTGGGCCACTTCTGCCAGCAATGCAGCTGGTATCTCCTCTTGCCAGGGCAAGACTCAGAGTCAGGAGGTGAAGAGAGACACACAGTCCCACAGGCCTCCCAAGCTTTGACCGTGCCTTGGTCATCAAGCTGCCCCACAGCTCCAGGCCAGAAGACATTAGTTTATAATACCAGAGCTGGTGATTAAAGCCTTATTGGTGCTTGTCAGCTCTCAGCAAACCCCAACCAACCTGTTAGTCCCTTTGGGCAGCTTGTGGCTTGATGGCCAGGAGAAGACAAGGATGCTGTTTTCATCTTGGCCTCTCTTAGGGCCATGTTTAGTGGCAGACGTGGCAGTGCTGGGTTAACGGTTGGACCTGATGATCTTAAAGGTCTTTTCCAACCAAAACAGGACTCTATGATCGTGCTTTTGCTCTGCCTGCAAGTGAGCAGGGTTGTCCTCCCTCCTGGTGGTCACCTCATTGTGAGCCTGGTGAGGAGGAGAAGCTGGGGTGACTCTCCCAGACTCCCCACTTTATTTTGCATCATTTCTCCACAAGCCACTAAAGCTCACTGCCTGCTCCCACCTTGAGATTCCCAGGGATTCTCTATCCATCCCAAGGACCTTCCTGTCCCCTCTGAGGTCCTGCTGCCTTGGCCATCAGAGTGAATTTACCTCCTGAGCCAACCACCCCAGGAGCTGAACAGCCCAATAAATAACAGATCCTCTTGTCTACGTGTTTCTTGCTCCTCCAAATAACCCTCCCCTTCCCTTTCCCAGAAATACTGGGCACTAATAAGCCCTGAACTTGGGTTTTCTTGGGGGAAAATCCCCATAATTTGCATGCTGATCAACTGGGCATTGCCATTTTTCACAGCTCTCCTTCATCCCTCACCTCTTGCTTGCATCAGGCAGGGGTTACATGTGAGGACCAAGTCCTCCACCCACCACCATGGGCTTCAGGAAAGTGTATTGAACCACATGCTTTCTTGTGGCCCAAACAATGTCCATCCATCTCACACCTTGGCTCCATCAAGACTTTAAGGTCTCATGTCAAGGTCTTTCCTGCACGTCCTGCACAGCAGATGCAACCAGATAACCCTGGGGTTTTATCCTGACCTGCTGGTTAAATGGGGGGACGTTTGACAAGCCAAAATGGGGCTTTATCTGCAGCCAGGACAAACCAGTTAGGAATGGCAGGGCCACCTCCGACCCCTCACAAGGTGAACCCAGAGCCATTCCCAGACAAGACCAACCTTCCAGCAGCTGCCAGACACCTCTTAGACGGGTTTGAGCCTGGGGGATGGAGGCAGAGGGGGCAGACAGATGGAAAAAAACCCACTAAATTAAACCTTGTCTCAATTACTGGCCCATTTGTACCGGTTTGTTGGCTCTGAGCCTTTCACGCTGGGTCCCAACGTGCCCCATGTTTCTCCACATCACCCCAGGGACAGCAGCTGCAGCTGACTTCTGATAGAAGGGGCCATCCACCAACCATCTCAGCTGTATTTGCCACCACGGCTTCTGCTCATCTCTCTCTTTCAGTGCTAATTACCTTTCTTGCCCGGGTGCTGGGGCCCAGGAGCTGCCTCCCAAGCCACCCCTGCAGCCACAGCCCAGGTGATGTGGGGGTATCAAAGAGGACGTGGGGGTGGGAGTAGAGAAGGTCCTTTGAGGAGAGTGGGGGGCTTCAAACAGTCTGGGGCTCCTCTGAAGGCCATTGAAGTGGGCTGGGGGGATGGGGGCGGCAGCCTTTGAGGCAGCCAAAGCCACCACAGCCAAGAATAATGGGACAAATAGTTCATCTGGTGACCCAACAGCTGTAGGGGACAGGCCATTTCCAGAGGATTAGGGGAGAGCTGTGAAAGGCAGCTCCCACGGGAAGCCTAAACCCCTCCTCTTGAGTTCAGCCAGCCAAGAACACATGTTGGAGCCTTGGACTTACTTTTTAAGTGACTGTTTCTCCCCTCCTCCTCACTTTTTCCCACCCTCAAACTGCTCCACAAGCTGCAAAGTTGTAGCTGTTGAAGGAAAGTGAGATCCAGGGGAGTGATGAAGTAATTAATTAATGACAATCCATTTCTAAATGAGATTTTTTCTATTTTATTTTGGTCTAATCCTTCAGTATTATTGTAACTCCCCCACCCCAGAGTTTCCATTTATTAGGTTTTCAATTCAGAGCAGTCACCAACAAGGCAGGGAAGCAAGAGGTGGGGCCTGTCAAGCAAAGCTGAGCCACAACCTGAAGCTGGGATGTGCTTTTTTCTTGCAGCCACTTCTCACGGCTGCTGCTTCTTCCTCTGCCATGGCACAAACACCCAAAACAAACACTCTGCACCCAGCCTTTGTTTTGCCCTGGGGTAACATCAAAGCAAACCTAATCCCAAACCCCTCAGCTTTTGATTGCACGTGAATACCATTAAACATGAAGATAAGGTGCCTCAGGAGTGGGTTGCAGCTCAGCTATGGAAGCTGCTTTGACACCTTGTCCCATGGAGTGCTCCATCCTGGACCTGAAGCATCATGTCAGGGAGAGATCACTGTACCCTCTCTCAAAGCACTGCATTCCACCTCAAAACCATCTCAATCCACCTGCAGACCACCTCAAAACCACCTCAAGCCACCCCAAAACCATCAAAATCGACCTGCAGTCCACCTGAATCCATCTCAAAACCATCTCAATCCATCCACAGAAGAGACAAACTCAGTGAGCATCACCAGGGATGAGCTCACCTTGGCCAGAGAGACATGTCTGTAGGAGCGAGGATGAGCTGCTGGCTTGACCTCCCTCTCTCTCCCTTCACTGCAGAGCTGAGACAACCAATGTTGATCAAACATCTCACTTTGAAGAAGCCACATGAGATGAAACCCTTTTTCCAAGGCAGAGGCAAACTCTGGTCACCCATGGAGCTGGGCACAGCTGACCCTGCAAACCCAACACCAAGACCATAAACGTGTAGTCACCCCAACCCAGACCAGATCTGAGGTTCTCCCCATTTTCCTCCAGCATGGAACAGTGCCTTAGCCCAAACCCCATTTAAAGATGGAGATCAGCTGGTGTCAACAAACTTGGTGACCACAGGTTTCCTCCCAGCCTTGGTCTACAGGAGATGAGAGGTGGTGGAAACACTAAGCACCCTGGCACCCCTTTCCCTCTACACCAGCTCTGGATCTGTCCTCAGACTTCATTTGGATCAAGAGAGAGACAGAGCTAATGATCTAATCACTATTTTTAGAAAATGAGTCTTCTGGTGAGCATGTATTTGGCAAGGCCTCCAGATGCATCACCAGCCACGGAACCTTTGGGGATGGCTTTGCCTAACTCCACTCACTCAGCAGGAAAATAAACTTTTAAGCCCTACCTTGGCCAGTACAAAACTATTCCTTACTAA
The DNA here is from genome assembly GCF_020740795.1 of Apus apus. NCBI lineage: Eukaryota > Metazoa > Chordata > Aves > Apodiformes > Apodidae > Apus > Apus apus. Next base: position 1,750,290 of record NC_067303.1, on the reverse strand, counting down.
CTTTTCACCAGGGAATTATCCAGGCTCAATTTAAATTCGCAGGCAGCAAATTATGGTAATTTTTAGTACTTTTTTTATCGTGCAGGGCGGGGAAAAAAAACCATATGTGACCATTTCTGGAGCAGAGATTTGCTGGGGGTTATTAAACCCAGTGGTCTGGGGGCAGGTTTTGGTTTAGGAAGGTTAGAAAGTGCTGATTGTTGGAAGCTGCACAATTTGCTGGAAAAAAAAAGTGATATGAAAAGTTGTTCTGTGCCATTTTTTCTCCAGGATGCACAGCTCAGAGTTGCCCTTCTCTTGCTCCCTGTTCCCTGGTGTCCAGTAAATCCGTGGCTTCTGCTGGGTCCCAGTTTGCAGGTCAAAGGGGTGAGCGTGGAGGGGCTAAAGATGCTCAAAGCCTTGGATGAGTAATTCCCCATCTGAAAACATTCTTATCAGCATCCAGATTTGTTTAGTGGGGGGTGATTTCCAGAGAAAGCCAAGTTCAAGGCAGCTCCAGCAGGATCCAGTACATAAACCAGAGTTCAAGTGGAAAAAAGGGGAGGGGGGAAAAGCTTTTAAATTCCAGGCTGAGGAGAGCTTAACAAAAGGAGACTCATTTGTTGGTTCCTCCTCCTCCTTCTCTTTTTTTTTTTTTTTAAGTACCATTCAATCATTCCAGTCACTGGAGAGACCTTAAATTGAATCTCAGCCCTAGCAAATGCATTACTTACTGCTGAATTGATGTCACTGCCAAAGAATTTTCGCTGGGCTTAAGCTGTCTGCAGCGACACGCCAGCCGCACGGCCCAGGCGCTGCCCTGCTTCTGGGGCCAAATTCCTGCTGCTGCTGCTTCCCTCTTTCCCCTTTTGCCTCAATTTTATTTCATTCCTTCTCAGGAGGGGGGGGGGGGGGGCGGTGGTGGAATGGGTGGAAACGCTGGAGCTGAGCAGAGGGAATGAAGCAGCAGGTTGTGCCAACGGGAAATGGTCGCACACCCTACCTGTGTTTTGGCCACCAGCATCATGGGTTCACCTCCAGATCCACCATGGGCATCAATACATCTCTGCCTATGGGAAACACTTTCAAATCCCACTTGGATTTTGGCCACCAGCATCAAGGGTTCACCTCCAGATCCACCATGGGCATCACTGCCAGTGGGAAATGCCTGCACATCCCAGCTGGGTTTTGGCCACCAGCATCATGGATTCACCTCCAGATCCACCACGGGCATCACTGCCAGTGAGAAATGCCTGCACATCCCATCTGGGTTTTGGCCACCAGCACCAAAGATTCACCTCCAGATCCACCATGGGCATCGCTGCCAGTGGGAAATGCCTGCACATCCCAGCTGGGTTTTGGCCACCAGCACCAAGGATTCACCTCCAGATCCACCATGGGCATCAATACATCTCTGCCTATGGGAAACACTTTCAAATCCCACTTGGATTTTGGCCACAAGCATGAAGGATTCAGTTCCAGAACCACCCTGGGCATTGTTGCTGATGGGAAATGCTTGCACATCCCAGCTGGGTTTTGGCCACAAACATCAAGGTTACACCTTCAGATCCATCACGAGCATCATTGCATCTTCCTCTCTAAGCCACCACCCATTCCACAGGATGGATTTTGACAAGCATTTAAATCACAATAAAGTTTCAACATCTACCAGGGGTTTGATCTGGAGCCTCTGGAAACCAGAACCTGTCTCTTGAGTCAGAACCTGTCTCTCCCACCTTGAGTTGGGAACATCAGTGCTGAAGAGGTGATCACTCTCTGCATTGCCAGCTGCTGTTCCCAGGACATGCTGGCTGTTGGGTGCCATCACTGGAGCTCCTCTGGATCTGCCCCATGTCAATGCTCAGGAACACTGCCAGGATGTCATGGTTGCAATAGCACCGTTATGTGGCTGCTGGTTGTCTCCACATGCTGGAGCAGGGATGGGATCACAGCTGGTACCAAAGAGAGACAAAGCTGGGACTGGAGCATGGTTGGCTGCACCCCCAACCCTTTTCTGGTCCAGAAGGACAGAAACTCACCTAACACGTAACATTAAAGCTTCATGGGGAGGACACACGTCTGCAGTCCCTGACACATGTCACACGTGCCTGGTAGATCCAGTGCTCTGGACAGACTGACACTCTTTATAGGCTTCAGTTTAAAGCAGCCTCAGCTTTGCTGGAACTTCAGCAGAAACTCAGCATCCTCCTCATTTACCAAATCCAAATCTCCGTTTCTTTGTTTCTCACTGCAGATTTTTCCTGCTTTTCCATTGTGGAACCCAAACCACAGTAGTGTCCCTTCCTTTTATACTCCCCCCTCTCCATTTTCTGCCAAGGGCAGGCAAATAAAGGTAGCCAGGACTCTTCTCACTCCTAATTTTTCCTTCTTTCCATTTTTACTTCTCAACAGAGCTTTCAAACCAGGACTTTTCCACATTTATACATGGATTTTTTGTTTCTGTGCTTGTAATGGCTTCACTCTTCCTCTTTTTGCACCAGGTGGGCAGAGAACAGCTTCTTACCACTGGAAATCAAAACCTTCTCCATGGTTTTTCTCATTTTCTCTTCTTTTTCTTTTTTTTCTCAACAGCTTCATTGAGGTTTCATTAAAAAAATACCCTAGAAATCAGCAGGTGTTTATTTGAAACTTTATGCTGCCAAAAATCGCCAGACAGGAAAAATTGCCACAACTCCACAACTTCCCTACTAGGGATGAGGGACCTATATAATGTTTCTGGTTATTAAAATTAATTAATTAACTTCAGGAAAAAAAGAAAGGAGACTGAGAAACACTTGGCCCAAGAGATCCCACAAAGTGGTTCAGAGCCACTGAATTACTTTTCCAAGTACTTTCAGGCTTCCTGAGGGCTGGAAAAAAAACTCCAAGCAGCAAGTGCAGGAGCAGAGGTGGGGAAAGGAGCTGCATCCCTGCAGACTGGGCTCACCTTTCCAGCTCCTTGCTCCTCAAAGGTCTTCTCCATCACCTCACTGGGCAGTTTGCACCCAGGGCAGGAACACAAGGAGCTCTCTATCAGTTTTTCTCAGCTCTACAGTTCTGCTTGAGCCTGATGGGAGGAAAGGCAGGTTGGAGCCGACTCCCATTTTATGAGGTGCTGCCCCAAAGGGGTTTCACCTGGAGGCACTTAGAAACACCAGAGCCCATTGGCCATGACCAGGTCTCTTCCCCAGCCCTGCACCTACCATCTCCTCCAACCACACTCAGAGAAACCCCCTGACATCTGCTAAACCAGCCGAAGTCCTGGAATTCTTTCATACATTTCCATCCTGATAGGAGGCAGGAGGTTCACACCTGACACTGTCTGGTTTTATAACAGCCCTCTCACCCTCTTGAACTTCACCAGGACTCATCAGATCTGCCTTCATTCAAATCATTTTCCAAATCTCCTGAGCCAGCCCCAAAGCCTTGTGGTTCATGTGGGGATCTAATTAATGTTTAGTTAATACATGAGGGCCTCAAGAAGGCAGGGACAAGCTCTTGTCACTTGTGCCCTGGGACAGGACGAGGGGCAATGGATTCAAACTGGAGCCCAGGAAGTTCCACCTCAACATGAGGAAGAACTTCTTTCCTGTGAGGGTGACAGAGCCCTGGGACAGGCTGCCCAGAGAGGCTGTGGAGTCTCCTTCTCTGGAGACTTTCCAGACCTGTCTGGATGCCTTTCTGAGTGACCTGCCCTACTTGTGTGTGGTTTTTTGGTCCTGCTCTGGCAGGGGGGTTGGACTCAATGATCTCTGAAGGTCTCTCCAAACTCTAGTATTCTGTGATTTTGTGAAGATACTCACAGGAAAACCAAGGGAGAAGCAATATGCAAAAAAAAAAAAAAAAAAAATCATAGAGGAAACTGCACCCCAGTGAAACCAGTAGGATTTACAATCACACCAGCATGTAAGCACCTGATATCTGGCCCTAAATATGTATCTTAAGCATCACACAGAATATAGGAAACATGCTGAACTATTTCTATAGTGCCCTGGGTGTTTTTATACAGGTTCATTGCCTGAAGCCAGGTCAATAAAATTGTGCAGTAAAGGGCTCACAGCCTGCTTTTGGGAATGCTGCTTGTAGCCAGAGCTTTGCAATCCTTTCTTCCCACCTCTAAGGAGGACAAATGCAGTTAACCAGCATTTTTGCCAGCTCTTTCCCTCCTATCTTATTTCACAACCCCCCTGTTTCCCTCCTATCATCCATCCTCCCTGCACATACAATTGCTGGTGTCTTCCCAACCAGATGCACACCTGCAGGAGAAGTTGGCATCTTCTCTTTCCAAGTTGTCATAAAGTCAAATAGTTTATGAGTCTATTGCTGACAGATAAATTAATTGCAGAAATTACGAATGACTTAATTTTTTGTGTGCTAATAGCTTTCCCTCCTCCCCCCTCTTCTTTTAAATCCACGTCACTGTAGAAGATATATCTCAGGCTATTTGGGTGGTGTTCAGATTCCCATGTCTCACCCTCTACTTAAGGTGGCAGAAGGTGCCCTGTGGCTTGTGAGCTCCTGGGTTTGATGTCTGAAGCATAAAACACAACTTTTCTGGAAAGGTGTTGAAGGAACTGATCCCATCCTGGGTTAAGGCTGGAAGCAGCAGGGATTTCTGGACATTTTTGCTGGGGACAAAAGCAGGCCCAGCTCCCACAGGACCCTGCTTTAACCTCAGAGTTTAGTGTCTCTTTGTAGACATCAAACTGCCCTGATCATCTTTGGTAACAGCTGCTTTTCTTCCATGGTTGCACGGAGGGGCAAAAAAGGCTTTCAAAAGCTGAGCCCTATAGAAAACACGGGAGAACCCACAGCTCATCCCCCCAGTGACAGTCTCCCATGATGGATGAGATGACACCAGTGCATAACTGCTCCATGACTGGGATCTGTCAGGTTTTGGATCATTCCCAATCATTGGGCAACCACCTGCGGACTCCAAGGGAGCCCAAATGACGTCTGGAGAAGACCTGGCTGAGGGTGTTGTAAGCCCATAGATGTCCTGTCATTTCTGCACGTATTGATGACTAACCCCTTGCTCCTCAGATAGAGATCTCCAGTCAATACATTAGATCATCACCTGACATTGATCCCACAGGCTTCAATTATCTACTCGGATTTCAATGGATTTCAGTTTGTGGATTGAGGACAATCATCTGAGTCAGCAGCAGGATTGATGAGCAGGCTAGAAAACATGACATCTGAAGGAAGCCTGAGTAAGACAGGGTTAGTCAGTTGAGAAAAGGAGGGTCAGAGAGGGAGGAATAATTAAAGCTATGTAAAAATATTTGATTGGGGCAGTGAAATAGCCTCTGTTCACTCTCAATAGGATGAGTAAGGAATGAAGTGGGACTGGAGCAAAGGGTGACTGACCACTAGGAAACATCTAAAAAAAGATGAGAAAGCATAACAGATTCCTTACAGAAACATGGAACCTGGATCACTGCTGGTTTTTAAGGTCAGGATAGACAGAAGTGTCAAAGACAGATCAGACAGAGTTGGCTCTACCGTTGCAGGGGCAGGAAATGGAGATGGCTTAAATCTGCTTCTCTCTGTCTCTTTCTAGACTTGCAAGAAGACATTTGGGCACAACACTGTCACTCCTGGGGCTGAAGTGGGTGTTTACAGGGAGCCACATCCTGAGCTGGGCTGCAGCTCTCGCACCTCCAAAGTCAATGGCAGAAATTTGAAGAGCAGCTCTCCTCTTCCTCTTCATGAGCCATTAAAGTAGGATAGAGCAAGAGGAGAGCTGCCTAAGTAGGAGTCAGGATTATGACTGGTTACCTTGACTCTGCCCCCAAACCTTTACTGGTCTTTAGAAGCTGTGAATCCACATGACCCACACAACAGGCACACAGTGACATATTTGGGCTGTAACCTCATTCTTCCTCCCAGATGAATGAAGTGACCCCAACAGCTGCATCGTGCCTGTTCTGGATGGGAGGCTTCAGGAGCAGCCTGAAGGTGGGATGGCTGCTCCCACACACCAAGACAAGACAACTGAGTCTGCTGTGCCACCCAAAGGCCAACTCTGCTCCCCGAGATCACCAGTGACTCTGCTCATGGTGGTTCCCCCACAAATTCTGCCTCTCTGGCCTTTGTTAAACCACTTCACTTCTCCTGCTTCCTGGATTGAAGTTGGTTTATGAAGCCCAGCACAACTGGCTGCTGGGCCAGACAGAGCTTTGGCAACACTGTCTGGGCTCAAAGCAATACCATTGCTCTCCAGTTCCAATAGAGTTTTACTCCATGTGGTAACTGGTCATGGGTGCATCCTACAATTTTTGCTCATCAGCTCCCTGCTTTTCCACAGGAATAATCATTACTCAAATGAGAAGGAGCAGGTTCCTCCCCACTCACTATTTAGCCTGAAGGATGTCAACAGAAAATAAAAACCCCAAGGGGCAGAGGCCAGAGCAGAAGCCAAGGAAATGTAGTGAGGTCTTTGCCCCACTTCCAAGGAGAGCTGTTTTGTTCTGGTAGAAACGTACTGACCTGGGGGGTGTCCCTTTTGCTTTGTGCTGGGGTGATCTGGAGGGAAAACAGAGTTGCTGCCTCTAGAGCCATTCCACCTTAAGGTAAAATAAATAAAGAAAAGCTTTGAAATCAGATGAGAGTGAAGCCAATGGAAGAGAAGCTGCAGAACTGTGCAGCAGAAGACACCCTCACTATAAAAAGTGACTTTTGATAATTGCTGGAAAAGTGCCTGAGTGTATTTTGGGAGAGAGGGGGAAAAAAAAAATAAATAGTAAAATTAATCTATGACCTAATGTTTCTGGAACCCATCCACCAACCTGGGTGCCCTGTGGCTGTTTAATTTTTTCTCTGCCTTTCCAACAGGCATTTCACAATCTGGATTGTTTTGTGTGAGAGGCAGGAAGAGCAAGGCTGTGCCCTTCCCAGGGCCCTCTCTGGGCTCTGCCTGGAATGGCTCTTCTTCAAGTGAAGAGCAGATAACACCTCTACAGCCAGTTCATCATGGACTGTAAGAATCTGGAGACCTCACTAGGATGGAGCCATGACAAAGTTAAGTAGCTCAATTGAGATGTAATCAGATGGATGCTCTGCTACTGCTCTGCCTGCTATTGATACTACTGTAAAAAAAGCTGTAAAAGATGAACAATTCCAAAGGCAAAGTATGAGTAATGTGTCAATACAGTTATTTATGCTAACAGGTGTCATTTCTGCTGTGTTTTCATATATAAATATATCCAGGATGATTCTATGAAGTCTGTGGCTGGGTGAAGTTTCCTAGACCTGTTTTCCCATGGGGAGTGATGCTGTGACCTCTCGGCTCCTCCTGGGAAACACTGTGGTCTCTGTGCTGTGCAGAATCATGATCTGAGTCTCCTGAGGACAGGGAGCAGGATTAGCAGCAAGATGCAAGGGCTAAGAGATAAAGGAATTAACCCCTGGCTGAAGAGTTCACACTGTGCCAGTTCTCCAGACAAGTCTTCTCTGCAAATGTCTAATTACAAACGAACCCAAAGTTATGGGCTTAACAGGAATCAATGTTCTTTCTTGCTGGACTGGGCTTGGTCAGAAGCTGGTCTAGATGGTGACTACCTTTGCTTCTGGCTCTAAAACCAACGTGACTCATTAACCCCTTACTGCTCGCTGGGTGGCAAACCCAGCAGCAATCTGGGAGGATAAGGGAAAAGAGGGGAGAACAAATCATCTGTACCCTTTTGCTTTCAAAAATCTAAGCTTGTCTTCTTTTTGGCCAAAAAATAGCTATATCATTTATCTCCAGGTCCTACCTAGGACATACTGGCCTAAATGCCTGTTTCTACACTGAGCAGCCTGTTTGTAAGACAGGGAGTGACCCACTCCAAGTGCCCAGTGTTCTCACCCTCTTTGCCTGGGAAAAGGGGAAGCATCTCCCTGCCACATCCCTGCTGTTGGAGGAGGACTCTGCTGGGATTCATCCCACGTGAGGATGTTTCTACCATCACATTTGTGCCTTAGCCACTCCTGGTTTAGCTTCACAGAGACCCCTCCAGGGGAAGCTGCTTTAGGGTCAGGGACCTGACAAGGGCTTGGTGCATGGAGGGACACGAGGCAGCTCTAACAGCTGGTGCCAGGGCTGCCCTGCTCTTCATGGAATCACAGAACCCTTCTGGTAGGAAAAGGCCTTTAAGGTCATCAGATTCAACTGTTCCCCCAGCCCTGCCAAGGCCACCACTCAACCACGTCCCTCAGCACCATCTCCAGGGCTTGGACACCCCTCCAGGGATGGGGACTCCCTGGGCAGCCTGGCCCAGGGCCTGACAACCCTTTGGGTGAGGAAACTGTTCCTAAGATCCAATCTAAACCTCCCCAGGCACAACCTGAGGCCATTTCCTCTCGTCCTATCACTTGTGCCCTGGGAGAAGAGACCGACCCCCCCTCGCTCCAACCTCCTCTCAAGGGGTTGTAGAGAGAGAGAGAAGGTCTCCCACAGCCTCCTTTTCTCCAGGCTGAGCACCAGGGTTGCTCCAGCCCCTTTCCCAGCTCCGTTGTCCTTCTCTGGATATGCTCCAGCACGAGGGGCTCAGAACTGAGCCCACTGCAGCCCAGTGCCAAGTTCCTGGAATTCACAAATTCCACCTGAATTTGTGGCAGGTCTCTTGGGCTTGCTGGGCTTCAGGAGGTGATCTCCAGACACCTGTGAGAGCTCGGTCTGGACCTGTGTGGAGATGGTTTGGAGCATGAGGTTACCTTGTAACCTCCCAGCCTCCCCCATCACTCCCTTGGGGCTCAGTCTCCAGCTGTGCCATGTGAACCCCCACTTTCCATGGGGTTTGACAGCCCAGAGGGCTGTTTGTACGAGGTTGGCCCTGGGGGACATGAGCAGATTATGAATCAAAGGGAAGGAATTTGCTCCAGAAAAATGCAGTGGCAGTGATGGCTCCCACTGAAGCCTTCATCAGATGTAATTAAACAAAGCTTCACATTAGGAAAATGCTTGTACTTGCTTGCTCCCCTAGGCTGAACTGGCTCTTCTTTCCCCACCAGTTAACTCCTTTGAACACAATCTGTGGACAAACAACCACTCAGTCCCCCCTCAGCCAAGCAAAGCAAGCTGGTGCCCTCAGCCCAAGCTCACCCTTCCACTCTCCTACACAGAAAAGGAGCAACAGTCTCACTCAATGCAAGAGGAGCCCAAAATAGCAGCTTTTGTGTCACTTTTCACCTCTGTAACACCAGCAAAGCCACAGCACCCCTGGCCATTTTGGCCACCATCAGTGGCTAAGCCCTTAGAAGACACCAGAGCCCCAAAGGCCACAGAGAGCAGCCAGAACATGAACTATTAGCTGCAAAAAAAAAAAAAAACACACACATTTTCCAGCTTTCCAGCTGTTACAGTTTCTCTCTGCAGTTCCAGGTTTTTCCCAGTTAACTGGGGGCAGCAGCTCATTGCTGCAGCAAGGTCTTCCCCTCCACCATGTGCTCAAGGGGAAGGCAGAAGCTTCAGGGTGTTGTGGGAGAGGCAGGAGAGCTCAGGGAGGATTTATAGATGCTGGTTGCTCTCCTGGGGAAGGGGATGCTCAGCATCTGCACATGGCTGAGAGGGAAAAAGAGCTCAGAAAAGACCACAGCCTCACAAAGTCAACCCTGAAGCAAGCACTCATGGGTTGTCAGAGAGGCTGCTGAGAGGTTCTAAGGATATTTCCCTCAGCAAGCTGTAAAGTTTGGGGAAAAAAAAAGGTGAAATTTGGAAGATATAGGAGACCAAAAGGATGAAAGCATTTACAAAAGAAGAGCAGGGATCATAAAAGCTTTGGGGAGGAGGCTGGGACCAGGGGAGCCCTAGAGCATCCGAAGAAGTTGACGAGCAATGAGATAAACAGTATTAATAAAATACCTTTTCCTCTAAACATGTCTTAAATGTGCTTATTTTTAAGAAAATCTTACCTTTCTACCAGATTTCCTCACAGATGATGGGTCTGACACACCAGGTCAGCCACAGGCTGGTTGTGGTGTGGGACCAGAGTCATGAGTGGGAGAATTCAGCAGCAATTGGCTGCAGATGTGGAGCACAAATAGACCCCAGGTTCCAGGAGGGGCTTGTGAGGGTGATCAGGTTGTGTGACAAGAGCAGAGTGGCCCTGATCACCCCCAGTTCCTGGCTGAACCCCCAGTTTTTGTCCCTGCTGAAGGAGAGGCAGGCTGTGGATCGGGTTATGGGTGCCCAAGCAGACAGCAGAGCAGAAGCAGGTCCTTAACTCCTCAGAGGCTTGTCCAGGACCTCTGGGCTATTCCACTTCCACAATTCCGTTACCTCTTGTAAGCTGCTGGTGGAAAAGCACTTGGGAAGAACCATTTTGCTTTTCACCTCAGTCTGCATGGAGCATTCCTAAGATTTCTCCATGTAACCCTCCCCTGGTGCTTCCTTGGCCCTGGTGGGTGAACTGCAGCCCCTCTTGCACCCATCCCCCATTTTGAGCCCCTCTCAGGGGCGACGTGGCCTCGTGGCCACGGAGAAAACGGGCAGTTTTTCCCTCTTCAGCAGTGCCACTGCCTTACTGTGTGGTCTGGGGCAAACTGTGTAACCTCTCTGTGACTCTGTTTACCCGTCTACACACCAAGGAGCACAGCACTTACCTCATCAGGGCTTGAGAGGCTTAATTACTCCCAGACGGATGGATGCTGCATAAGCGCAAAGTGTTACGATGACTAAATCTTCCTGGAGGTGCCTCTAATATCTCTGATGAGTTTGTTTATCCCCCAGCTTCTCTACCATGGGCACGACCAAGATTACAAGGAACGTGTTTAAGCAGGGGCATGGATGCTGTGCCAGATACCTTCAGGTCAGAGGGAACCAGATGATGGAAAACCAATTAATTTTTTACAGCAGGAGAAATAGCTACAGGATTAAGACACATCAGTTATTTATTGAACTGCTGCCTTTGCAGGAAAGAAAAAAAAATTAAGAAGAGGCTATACATGAAATAGTCACCCATTTTACACAACAGGGTAATAACTTTGGTAAACCTCAGTAATTCAGCCCTGCAAAAACCTGAGCATCTCTGATTCCCTGCCTGGATGTACCTTGAGATATCACTAGTGGCTTCTCCTGACCTATGCTGAGGACCTTGTGCTGCGGTAGCTCATGGCACATGCAAGGTCTCCTCATTGCTGGGCAAGAACTTGCAATTTTCATGAGCTTTGATTGTGGGAAACTTGGAGTTGGGTCTGATGTTCCTGAGAGATGCACCTCGTTTCCCTCACATGTACGTGGATGGGCCCACAATTCAGTGGCATGAAAAACATGGACAGCTGGGCAAAGCAACTGTTTCCTTTTTGCCTGGAAATCAGAAAAAAACCAAAAACAAACAGTAAACAACAAGCAGAGAAGCTGGAAACTGAGAGCTCTAACCTTTAGCTGGACTTGTGGAGGCCACCAAGGCTCTTGGAGAGGGAGCCATGGAATCTCCTCGTCCACTTAGTGATGCTTTGAAGATCCTGAGCCCCTCATTCCTCTGGGGTGCCTGGATAAGTCCTGGGTTATCCCTGTCTGGAATGGGCTTGGCAGTGCAAGGCAGATCCTTTGTGATGCTGTTGGGCTCCTTGTAGGATATAATGAAAGAGAAGTCTTATAAACGTGACTTTTTTGGTATATCTAGGTCTGGTCCTCTAAATGCAAACTCAGAGTGACATGAGGAGAAGCAGAACATGTTAGACTGCAGCTTCAGACTGGAGCTGGCATGCCTGCCTGGGGACGTAGGGACCTCTGAGCTCCATCACTGGTGGAGCTTTGCCCATGAACAGCCTTGTCTGGAGGAGACAGCCATGGAGCCAACCCAGAACCATGGCAGCAGAGACTGAGAACAGGACAGGGGTGAAGAGCAAGCCCATGCAGGCCTCCAGTGAGTGCACCCAGGCACGTTCCATCTGTGGAGGGGCCCTCACCCTCTCAGGCTGTGTGGCAAGATTGCTGGAGCAGCTCTGCTCTAGAGACAGGCTGGGAGAGTTGGGGTGTTCAGCCTGGAGAAGAGAAGGCTCCAGGGAGAGGGAGACCTTAGAGCACCTTCCAGTGCCTGAAGGGGCTCCAGGAAAGCTGGGGAGGGACCTGGGACAAGGGCAGGGAGGGATGGAATGAGGGGGGGGAGGGTTTTAAGCAGAATGAGGGGAGGTTTAGATGAGATATTAGGAAGAAATTGTTTCCTGAGAGGGTAATGAGGCAGTGGAACAAGTTGCCCCCAGAAGCTGTGGCTGCCCCATCCCTGGCAGTGTTGAAGGGCAGGTTGGATGGGGCTTGGAGCAACCTGGGCTGGTGGGAGGTGTCCCTGCCCATGCAGGGAGTTGGGACTGGATGATCTTTAAGGTCCCATCCAACCCAAACCACTCTGTCATTCTGTGATTTCTTTTATCCAGGTATATTTGGAGGCTCTTCCCCACTGGAGCTGTTGCCCATGAAGGAAAGGGATGGAAATGATGCCCTGATTATAAATCACAGCTGCTTCCCTTAAAGTTGGGCCTGAGCTTAACCCTTGGGTTTAAGCAGCTACTGAACTTCTGGGAAGTGAAAAGGGATGTCTTACAACATGTGCAGCAGGAGATTGAGTGTTGCAAACATGGCCTCCAATAGCCAGACTAAGGTCACCTCTTTGGTCCAAACCGTGAGTCAACAGGTGGGACTTTGCACAGTGGCAACCCATGGGAGAAGAGTGCACCAACCAAGTGCAACATCCAGAGCTGACTTCTTTATACCTAAATTATTTAGCTGCAGAAAACCTTTTTTTTTTTAAATTTCTAATGCAAGAGAGGAAAAATGTCATATTTCCTTGTCCAGGCACCCAGCAAAGCCCCTTCAGTGGTCAAAAGATCTCAGGTCTCTGCTGAGACCCGTTTGCTATGTTTTCAACCCAAAATCCCAACCTCACCATCACCAGCCCTGCCCACACCCCCCATCATGGGCAGGAGTCTTCTCTACTGCTTCTCTGTAAGGGCTCAACCCATTTTCCCACCAGCCCTGGTTATTTTGGGGACATGGGTGGTTTTAGCCAGGTCGTTCAGTCCCGAAGTGTCACAATCATTTGCACAGCCACGTAATTAATTATCAGTACAGAGCAGCCATCATTATCAGCCAGGCACAATAATTATGCACTTTCCCCTCGAGGTTTGAAATGGCAAAGAGCAACTGGGTTTGCCTGTGCACGCTGAAGCCCAGAGCACCTCCAGCTCTTGATGCTGAGGATGAGGGTTTGACAGCTGGAGTGAGGCTAAATACTTCAGCTCACTTGGGAACAAACTTGGCTCCCGAATTCCATTCCCCATCCTGCCACTCTGGAAGTCAGGCCCACAGTCTGACATGGTGCCTCTGACCACAGAGCTCTGGGTTTCCTTCCTCTCCAATCAGGATGTGCAAAAGCCAAGGAAATGCCCTGAAACACTAAATCTGGCTTTTTGCTGCTGCAAGGAGATGGTTTAACCTGAGGTCAATTCCAGGTTGTGGCAAAGTTGCCAGGAGGGATGGAAGGGGGAGAAGACCAAGCAGCAGAAGATAAAGCAGGAGGAATTTCCTATGGCTCTTCTCCACTCGACTTTCTATTTCTGCCTTCATTTCCTAAGCAATTATGAGGCAACAGAGGTTTACACCTGAGGTTTTTTAATCCCCACAAGACTTGGCCTCTGCCAGAAGCAGGGCTGTCCTCTCCTAAGCTTGAAAGTTCCTGAGGCCACCCACCTGTGACCAACTGTCAGTGCCTGCTGTCACTCACTCACTGAGCTTACTCTTTGCAGTTCATAGCACAAAATCCTCCAGCAAGGATTGATGTGATCAACATATTTTTAAACACGGTCACTCTGAGGCAGGGGGCCCACCCATCTCCAAGCAATCCACCCTGCCACACACCAAATATGTCCTGATGATGATGTCTGGGCAAAGTCCAACCTGTGCAGTTTGCCATGGCCAACAAAAAAGCCAATAAAAAGGTTTTTATCATCAGGAGACTGCTCTGGGTTATCCCACCAGCCACACAGAGCAGTCACAAGTCTCCCATCAGACTTTTAGGGAGAGAAGTGGAGTGATGAGAAAGGCTGTATCCCCTGCAATGGTTGCATTTGATGATCTGAAAGGTCTTTTCCAATCAAAACGATTCTATGAGAACAAGGAAATGTCAAAACTCTTCTCTCATACCCAGGAGGATTTAACTTCTCAGGTTTCCACTGCAGAGAGAAGTGAGTCAGTCAGAGCAGCCCCTGGTCCTGACACCGTGGCCCAATCCTGGGGCTTCCAAGGAAAAAAGGGAGAGACAAAAGTTTGATTCATAAAAGCTTGAGGAAGGAGATGGGGAGGGCAGGAGGAGATGATGATAACAATAATAATAATAACAACACTAATAAAAATGCCTGGGGGTGATTTCATAACATTAATAGGTAATGTAGTCAATTATGTAGGCTTATTTTATTTCAGCAGAGTGCAGGTGGTGAGCTACATCTCATCACAGGTGCTTTTCCAATTAGCTCTACGTCTTCTTCTAGGTGAATAACTGGCCGCGCGCCAAACCCCCGTGCCACGGGCAACAGACTAATCCAAACTAATCCTGGGGACTCGTCTTGCTTCATGCTAAAGCAGCGAAGAGCCCATTTTATTTATTATCTCTTGAAAGATCTCCCCTCATCCTGGAAAAACAAGGAGGACTGTTTCTCAGCGGAGGCCAGAAATACCCTTCACTCGGCGTTCGGGGAGGGCTGGAAGACTCTGCCGCTGCTGCAGCCCCGTGGTTTATTGCCATTATGTAATAGCAGATGAATCTCCTGCTCTGCCCTTGCTACATGTTTTCTTTTAATAATCAACTCCTATCCACCTAATGGGCAGGCTTATGCAACCAGCTGCCTCATGAGCTCTTCAGGGAGACATCTGGTTTTCAGCGTTGTTAATTACCTGCATCGGCTCATTAAAAAGTTTTTATTTACTTTTTTTTGTGATTACAACCGGGCAAGCCCTGTTGCTGAGGAAGGCAGCGGGCTGATAAGACCTCCTGGTGTAGGCAGGAATGACATGAGATTGCCCCACACACCTATGCCTGCCTCCACCAGGCACTTTGGGTTCAACGTGAAGCTTGGCTCCTCCTTCTGATGATGGAGTATGGAGTAGGAGAAATAAGGACTATCATCCCTGGTGACTTCATTACTTTGAAGTTCAGCCCAAGCAAAACCCAAGACCCTACTGATCTTGCAGGTCCCTTTCAACCGAAACCATTCTACGATTCCATGGATGTTCAGCTCCATAGATTACACAGAATCTTAGGGGTTGGAAGGAACCTCGAAAGATCATCATAGGATGGATTTCTCAGAGCAGCATCAGCAACCTTGTGAGTGCTGGAGGTCAGACACAGGTCACACCTGATGCAGGGAATCCAAATCTTGGGATATTCTTTGCCAGACCTACAGTGCTTCTGAGCAACTTCTTTGGGAAATGGAAGGTTCTCTTCCCAGTTTTCCAAAGGGACTGACTTACCCTGTGATGATGAAAGACACTGACAAAGGCTCTCAGAGGTCCTTCAGTCCCCAGTTCCCATAAATGTCACTGCAGACACATGCAACATTGTTCACCAAAACCCCTTTAGTCTTCCTTCTTTTGAGATTTATCCAACCACTAGCTTTGGGTCATCCACAGTGACTCTACCCAGCTGCACCCAACTGGCTTTGGACACTCCTGGAAGCCCCATCACTTCTTGGGGAACCTATTAAAAAAACCCAACCACCTCTTCAGACTTTTTTTTGATGACCCCAGCAGCTTCCTGGGGTAGGGAGGAAGAGGAGCCTATCAGGACAAGAGCTGTCTGACATCATCCAGAAGTGGTCCAGGACCATCAGACACCTGCTGAACCTTCCCAGTAGTAATTCCAGGGCAGCTGCTGCCCAGATCCCCAAGTGCACAAGCGGGAACATGAGTTGTTTGGAATCACTCGCCTCCAACATTGTTCTCCAGAGTGTTTGAAAAAGGCCCTAATGAAATGTGACTCAGAAATCACTGACAAGTGCCAGCCTCACCTTCTCTTTGTTTCATCAAAACGGGAAAGACAGTGAAGGAGAAGAGTCAACCTTCTCCCCGAGATCTGCTGCCCCGACTTGCCTGCGACTTGCCGGCTGAGGGAAATGTTGACACAGGGTTGACATCCCTGCTTGATTTATGAAGAGCTGGAACAGGGGGAGCTGAAGGGGGGAAGGGAGAAAAATTAAACATTATAAATCAATGAGTAACATCCATAACCCTGAAGTGCTTGTTGTAAACAATACAAAACACCGGCCTAATTTTTATAAGGGTAATTTATGACGAGCAATTCCTTCCAAATGAGAAAATTTGAAAGGGGGAAAAAAAAAAAAACCCATCCCTTGTTAGAATATCATTAACTCAATCAGCTGAGAACCCAGCCAGCCATTGTTCTGAGAGGTGGAAAGTTTTGCAGAAGCTAATTGCTCTAGTGTGGTGCTTCTCAGCATGTTTTCACTCCGCCGAGCAGAGACCTGTTGGTGCTCGAGGAGAACCACAGCTGGACCCTCAGCACCGCCAAGACCTCAGGTCCCACCCTGCCCTGGCAACTTCCAGGGGTGAAGTTGGCTTTATCCCAGTATCTCCCAGTTTTTTCTTCTGTCCAGGGATTTATTTGGAGCCTGGAGTAGAGAAATTTGCAGCCCAGAAAGCCAACTGTGCCTCAAAAGCAGCCTGGCCAGCACGTCAATGGAGGTGATTCTCCCCCTCTACTCAGCTCTCATGAGACCCCACCTGGAGAACTGTGTCCAGTCCTGGAGCCCTCAACATAAGAAGGACATGGAGCTCCTGGAGGGAGTCCAGAGAAGGGCCACAGAGATGATCCCAGGGCTGGAGCAGCTCTGCTCTGGAGCCAGGCTGCGAGAGTTGGGGTGTTCAGCCTGGAGAAGAGAAGGCTCCAGGGAGACCTTAGAGCAGCTTCCAGTGCCTGAAGGGGCTCCAGGAAAGCTGGGGAGGGACTTGGGACAGGGGCAGGGAGGGAGAGGACAAGGAGGAATGGATGAAAACTGGAAGAGGGAGATTGAGGTGAGACATGAGGAGGGAATTCTTTGCTGTGAGGGTGGTGAGAGCCTGGGCCAGGTTGCCCAGGGAAGCTGTGGCTGCCCCATCCCTGGCAGTGTTGAAGGGCAGGTTGGATGGGGCTTGGAGCAGCCTGGGCTGGTGGGAGGTGTCCCTGCCCATGCAGGGAGGTTGGAACTGGATGATCTTTAAGATCCTTTCCAACCCAAACCATTCTATGGTTCTATGAAATCTGACCTGCTAATGGTCCAGTCTCTTGGGCAGCAAAGGTCTCAGGGCAATACCGGGTCAGCTACTTCGCAGCAAAACCTGATGGTTGTGGATGAGCAAAGGATGCTAAATATATTCCCAAAATCAGAAGCAATGCCCAGACTGATAGTAGGGGGATATTTTGTATCTGGAGTTGCAGCTACAACACAGAGCTCACCAGCATTACACAGGGAAGTCAGCTCCCATGGCAAGGAGATGCCATCAAGTCACCCCAGAAATCCTGCTGGTAGTTCTGCCTACCTTGTTACTCACCATCAGCCAAAAATTCTCCTGGGAATGTTCCCCACTCCCAGCTCCCAGAGCTGGTAGATCAAAGGTGAAAAAAGCATCGTGAAGAAGCAAAACTCAACTTTTTTTTCTGAGTTGTGGCAGCACAGGATGAGAAATGGCCCCTTCCTGTCCCCAGGGTCTTACAGGGCAAGTAGGAAATGGGACAGCAAGAGAAGGGACACTTTTTATACCAACCAGGGCTAAGCCAGACACCCAGTCAGTGGTTTAACCTCATCTACTCAGGAGCCCTGGCCAGTGACTGGGACAGAGCATCTTCATCCTCTAAATCTAGCTCCAAAAACCTCCCACCAGGGCTAGATCCAGGCAGGATCTGCTTTGCAGAAGCAGGAATCAAATCCTGAGGGAAATCACAGCCCTGCTCACAAGAGCCTCTTTGTGCTTCTCCCCAGCCTTTTCACAGCAGATCTCACCTCTCTCTGGGTTTGCTGTTTGCCTTTAGGTGATTAACAAATTCCAGTGGGCTCGGGGATGGAAAATTCTTCATAAATAAATAAATGGATCTAACCGAGATGTAATGAGGCTGTAATTAATTAACGTTTGCCCAATGCCATGAGAGGCCCAATGAAATGTGCTAGTAAAAGGTGAGGTGTTGCTGTAGAAAAGGTGTTATTGTTGGCAAACCCAGGGAGCATTAGCTCCTTGCTTGCTATCTGCTTACCTTCCGTGCTGGTTCACCATTGTTATTGCTCCTGAAGGGAAGCAGGGTGAGGATTTGCAGGCCAAAGAGCTCTCTGCCTGATGAGGAAAGGCTGAGAGACCTGGGGCTGTTCAGTCCAGAGAGGAGGAGACTGAGGGGGGATCTAATTAATGTCTATAAATACACGAGGGCCTCAAGAAGGCAGGGACAAGCTCTTGTCACTTGTGCCCTGGGACAGGACCAGGGGCAATGGATTCAAACTGGAGCCCAGAAGTTCCACCTCAACATGAGGGAGAACTTCTTTCCTGTGAGGGTGACAGAGCCCTGGGACAGGCTGCCCAGAGAGGCTGTGGAGTCTCCTTCTCTGGAGACTTTCAAGACCTGTCTGGATGCCTTTCTGAGTGACCTGCCCTAGATTTGTTCCTGCTCTGGCAGGGGGTTGGACTCCATGATCTCTGGAGTTCCCTTCCAACCCCTCATATTCTGTGAGACTGTGATTACAGAGGTAACGATTGAGCTCTTGCTGGGTGTGCAAAGCTCTACCCTGGATAGAGATGCTGAGAAGTGCCTTACCCAGGAGGGCCTGGGCACTACTACTCCTTGCTAGAGATGTTTTTGCCTCCTAATGCTGCAAATGCTCTTCAAGCTGCAAACTCAGCACCAAGGTTAAGGAGTCTGATCCTCCTGTCCCTGGGAAAAAAAAGAAGACATTTCATAGAATAGTGGACTGGTTTGAGTTGGAAGGGACCTGGATCTGAAAGGTGACTTAGACGCCACCCCTGTATGGGCAGGGACACCTCCCACCAGCCCAGGTTGCTCCAAGCCCCATCCAACCTGCCCTTCAACACTGCCAGGGATGGGGCAGCACAAACTTCTCTGGGCAACCTGGGCCAGTGCCTGAGCACCCTTGCAATAAAGAATTTCTTCCTAATATCTAACTTAAATCTCCCCTCTTCCAGTTTAGAGCCATTACCCTGCGTCCTGAGGGAGTCCTCTCTGGTTTTGACAGCTCCAAATTACCACAAAATCTGGTCACCCTTAAATACAGGGCAGAGGACTCTATAGGTGGGGGTTATCTAAGCTGCTCCTGCAGTTTTGCCTGTTGAAGTCAAAGTGCAAACACCTGGGGATTCAGCTGATAATGCTTTAATGTTGAGGTGGGGAATGAATGTTCTACAGGCTGATGCTGAGCTGCACTGAGCAGCTGATCCTTCACACTGCCAGAGAATCTGCATTCAGGCAGTTCCTAAGAGCACATGTCTTACAAAGGTAAGATTAAAGATTTCCTACAAACACCTATGACCAAATATTTCTCTCACCAGGAAAACTCACAGAGTGGATGAAACACCCTTAGAACGAACGCAGCAAGTCGGAGGCTCTGCAGAGGTGCATAAACAGCTGTGCATCAACACCAAAGGAGGGGCAGCTGTAACCTTCAGAGTGTGAGAAGGGAAAGAAATCCCTTCCCACTGTACCTTGGAGGGAAAAAACTGAGACAGCAAGTTGCATTGTAGCTGCTTCATGGATTGAGCAATGACATTTGTTTTTCTGGTAAGCTCTTAAATGCTTTGAAAGAGGTGAAACACGATCCATCTGCAACCTAAGTTTAGAGTCATTGACTCCAAAGCCACCCTCTCAATTACACTTACAAGCAACATTTTCCTGCACAAAATTAGGAGGAGTCCCCATAATCCCTCACCCATTGTAGCACAGCAATGATACACAGTGAAGAAGCTGCTCAAAAGAGGAGACCAGAAGAAAACAACCCCAGATGGCACCAGAAATGCACCAGTGGGCATAAAAAAATAAAAAGGAAAAACTGCAGCAAGAGATGCTGGAGCTTGGGCACACCCCTTGTGGGATCTTGGGGAGCCCCACCTGCCAGCATGAAACCACTCTGCTGGCCTTCATCCCTGCTCTGCAAGATAGGCCAATATTTGGACGGGGTGAGTACGAAGACAAGGAGGAACCCACCTAATGAAACCAAAACGTGGTGGGCTGCTAAAGCCTTTGCCATGTTACAAAGTCTTGAAGTACCAGAGAATCACAGACTGGTTTGGAAGAGACCTTGAAGATCATCTAGTTCCAAACCTCATCTGCAATCACTGCAAGAGTCAGTCCTTGAAGCTGCAACAAACCCAGCACCACGAGCTGTGCAAAAACAGATCTCTGCTGTTCAAAGATCTAGAAGGTCTTTGCTGCCATGGCAAAGGAAAGGAGAGCTGCAAAACATAAGAGATCCAACACCTTCATCACCTCCAGTGAAGTGCATAGAAGACCAGCCTGGCTGAACAGGAGGTTTTGGCTGGTGCTCAGGGAGAAGAAGAGAATTTATGGCCCCTGGAGGAAGGGGCAGGCCACCCAGGAGGACTACAAAAATGCTGTGAGGCTCTGCAGGGAGGGAATTAGAAGGTGCAAAGCCCAGCTAGAAGTTAATCTGGCCTCCATGGTAAAGGACAACAAGAAAAGCTTCTATGAATATACTAACAACAAAAGAAAGACCAGGGAGACCCTCCATCCCCTGTTAGATGCAGGAGGACACATGGTGACAGATGATGAGGAAAAGGCTGAGGTCCTTAATGTCTTCTTTGCTTCAGTCTTTAGTAACAGGACCAGTTGTGTTGAGGGAATCCAACTCCCTAAGCTGGGGCACAGGGAACAGGAGCAGAATGACTCCCCCACAATCCAGGAGGAGATGGTCAGTGACCTGCTGCACCAGGTAGATGTGCACCAGGGGTTAGAAGAGCTGATGGGGATGCTCACCAAGCCACTTCCCATCATTTACCAGCAGGCCTGGCTGACTGGGGAGGTACCAGCAGACTGGAAATCAGCCACTGTAACCCCCATAAGCAAGAAGGGATGGAAGGATGATCTGGGAAATTACAGGCCTGTTAGTCTGACTTCAGAACCAAAGAAGCTGATGGAGCAGATCACCCTGAGAGCCATTATGTGGTACATGCAGAACAACCAGGTGATCAGGCCCAGTCAGCAGGGGTTCATGAAGGGCAGGTCCTGTTTGACTACCCTGATCCCTTCTATGACAGGGTGACCTGCTTATTGGATGAGGGTCAGGTTGCACCAGGGGAGGCTCAAGCTGGATATTAGGAAGTATTTCTTCACAGAAAGAGACATTGGAACAGGCTGTCCAGGGAGCTGTTAAAAAAATGGGTGGATGTGATGCTTCAGGAGATGGTTTAGTGGTTAGGGGTTGCAGGGTGGATGGGGGGTTTCAGGAGATGGTTTAGTGCCTAGGGACTGTAGGACAGACAGTTGGACTTGATGATATTGAAGGTCTTTTCCAACCTTGATGATTCTGTGATTGAGATGTGCAAGACACTGGTGGAGGACAGCAAAACAAACCCCAGGTCAACATCTGAACCAGGTTCCTGGGGACCTCTGTGGCCATGTGTATCTTTTTCCCACAAACCATCCCTTGGCCAAGCTTCTCCTTGCTTCCCACACGGGTCTTGTGTCTCATCTACCCCAAGAAGTCTGGTTTTGGCCCAGGAGGGAGAGTGGAAGACAGTTTGATTGCCAATATCTAATCAGACCTGGGGATCCAGAAAACCATTTATCTTAGGAATTGCTTAATAACAGGCTCAGTGTGTGAAGGATTATCACTGAGTCTAATTAAATAGAGAGAGTTACAGGAGGGAGATAAGGATCCTGTGCAAACGGACGAGGAGGAAGGTAATTGAGATTTAAGCTTCTGCTCTGCCAGCTTCTCACCTAGATCATTGTGAACTGTCTCAACATGCGTGCCTGGAGAGAGGAGGGCTTGGAAAGAGAGAAGGGAGAGGGGGGGAAGGCAGCCATGGACACGTCACTCACCCCTGCTCCATTTGTCCCCGCTCCTGTTTCCATAAAATCCCCAGGAAGCCCTGGAGTGCAACCAGGGAATCAGGGTAAAGGAACAATTAAGCCCTGGGGTGTAAATGACTTAGTGCTGTGGAAGAACAAATAAGCTCTGTGAGCTCTTTTGTCCAGATTTGAGATGTCAGGTGAGGGGTGACACAAGCACCGGGGACAATCCTTGGAAGTGTTGAAGGGCAGGTCGGATGGGGCTTGGAGCAACCTGATCTAGTGGGAGGTGTCCCTGCCCATGCAGGGGGGTTGGGACTGGATGATCTTTCAGGATCCTCCCCATCCAAACCATTCCAAGTTGTGCCTCTAGCAGCCCCAGGTTCTTGCTTTGCCTCTGGAGACAAAAAAGTCTCTGTTGCAGCACAGAAAACATCCCGAGGATCTGCCCAAGAGGTGATGGCCACCTTGTTGAGCATTTCAGGGGTTGTTAATTGTTAAGGGGGTGGACACACATGTGACACCCCAACTCCTGCCACCTTTTGAGCCAGGTTGCAGGAGGTCCAGCATCCCTTCTGCTCTCTGCAGAGAGGGGGAAAGCAGTTGGTTGGGGATGTGGAGCAAGCAAGCGAAAGAGAAGGGAAAAGAGCAGGAAAAGGGAAGAGAATACAAATTAGGGTAGAGGTCCCAGCATGACATTTCTGCTACAAAATTAGTTCTATTCCAGCACTGCTCAGCTCCTGGCAGCAAGGGGGCTTCTTCATCACTTCCTGGGGTTACACGAGCACCAGCAGCTGTTTATTATGTGTATGGTGGAACCCATCAGGCCTCAGTCTCAGAGCCTCTTGTGCCAGGCACTGAAAAAAAACACTCAGGAACCCAAACCAGCAAACCTTTCTGAGGAGAGGGGGGAGCATGTACTGAGCCAAAAGCCTTTGTGTGTGCGAGGAGGAGAGAGGCTGCAAGGAGATGAAAGCAGCAAGGCAGCTATAGCAGACAATTCTGCTCCAGTCCTTTGTGGCCCTGTAAAGAAAAATATCAAAAAAACAGAAAAATGTGCCTGGAATACCAAAGGGAGCAGTGGGAATCCAAGAAAAAGCCTGAAACTTATTTCTCTGCACCTCAGTCGACACATCCCAAATCAAGGTGGGCAGAGAGAACCCAAAAGAAAAGCCCCATCAGACCTAGGATGCTCTTGGCCAGCCTCCCCCTCAAAGCCATCTCAAAAGCCAGAGGATCATTCACATTTTCCTCACCCAAGGATACGAAGAGAACAAGCAAAGAAACTCAAGGGGTGAGGAAAATGTTTCAGGTCCCCTTGGCAAGACAAGCAGCAAGCAAGCACCAGGCTTTGTGCTCACCAACACATGGAGAAACAAGACAAAGGTGTAACAGAGAAGGGAGAAAAATATTTGCCCTTTTTTCCCCCCCCCTCTCTAGAGTCCTTTTCCCTTTCAGCCAAACCATATTTATCCCGTGGGACTTTGACAGTGGCCTACAAACCGCACAAAGCCTGTTTGCTCCCTTTCACCTCCCTGGCAGGAGGATGGGTGGAGCAGCTCTGAAGAACCAGGGTGAAAACCAACAACCCCAACCTGCTATTTAGGAGGGAGAAGAGCAGCTGGACAGCGGGCAGGACAGAGGGGCTGGGAACAGCTCTAATTCTGGGTGAGGAGTTGATGCTCTGTGTCCCTTCCACGCTGGTCCTTCTAGTCTAGTAGAGCACCACGTCCCTCCTGACCCAGGGGGACCCTTATTGCCCTCAAACCCCACTCCTGAGCCACCAACTAAAATTTCAGGCCTCCTCAGGACCCGATTTCACTTGCACACCAATTTCCCAGGACTTTAAGCCCTGTTAAATTGCAAAGATCTGCAGGAAATCTGGAGCGACGACGTTGGCTCCTTCCAACCGCGCTTTAGGACACGATAAATTCAGCCTGAACTTCAAACTTCCTCCCACGGGGAGCCCTGAGAGCCAAAAAGCACTTTCAGGACAAATTCACAGTGTGTAATGGATATGTGACTAAAGCAGTGGGCTTTTAGGTAAGCCTTAATCCTTAATAAATTACAGATAATTTGTATGTAAAGGGGCCATAAAGAGTATCTGGATACTTTTAATAACTAAATGGCTGAGAGAAGAGGAAAGAGGAGATGAGAAGACTAATTAGCTATAAATTTAAAGAGGAGAGCAGAGTAGCAATCCCTAGAAAGGCTCACTTTATTTTGGGAAATGCTGGCCTGATGGGATTGAAATGCTCTGTGGGAAGAGGACAGGTTTTTAAAGCATGGGAGTGTTTGGAGGTGGACAGAGGAAATGAGGAACCGGCTCAGACTTGAATTTTTTGGGGCAAAAAAAAGATCATGCTGTGGAAGCTGAGCATTCTGAAGGGCTCTGGGTGGATGCTTTTCCAAAATTTGAGGTGCTTTCTGTTTCAATGGCTTTGAAAACAGTATAGTCAATGGCTTCCTCAGAAAAACACTGATTTATCCACAAGGATTTCTGCTTGAAAAAGGAATCTTTTGGTGGAAAACAATTGCTCAGGAGTCCTCAAATGCAGTATAGTCTGATTATCCCAGACTCTTAGCCTTCCTAGAACAAGTGGAATGCCTAGAGTATGAATGGTCATGGGCAAGCAAAGGTTTTCCATCATTAATCCACCCCAAAGTCCCTCTGCACAGCAGGGGATTTACTGCAACCTGGGCAGAACCTTCCAGAGGGGTTTGCAGGATTTGGGATGTGCCACTCAACTGGACTTCCACCCTCAGCATCCAGGTCTGGTCCCCAGAGGGCTTTCCCTGGCTCCCTGCACCCATAACCTCTATCACCAGCACTGTGTATCCATGAGGTGGGTCACCCCATTTTTCTGCAATAGAAACATTGCTCTGAGCCATCAACATCTTCCCATCTAAGATGGGGAGGAAAATAAAGATGGAATTGGCAAAAATCACCAGAATTTGCCCTCTTTGAACACAAAAAATCACACTCCTTAATATCACTTTAAAATCTGACCCTTTCCTTATGTCTTGCAAACCCCCTTTTCACTAAGCTGCTCCTCCTGTCACTGCAAAACAAAAGCAAACCAGGGGAGTCCACAACCAACATGGGCATTTGTGAGGAAGGGCAGAACCTCCCTCCCTCCCCAGAGTCTCATCTTTCATGACCCTCTGGTACATTTTAGCAGGTGATGGATCTGGGGGCAGCTAATTCTGCTGGCTGGTTAATTAATCCAGCATTACAAGAGCAACGAGAGCCTAATGACCATTCTTAATCCCCCTGCAATAACATTGCATGCCATGTTTCAAAGAAGGCACCTGTTGGGGTGCAAGCAGGGTACTCAGGATCCCCAGTGGCTACTGGTGATTAGTGCCATGCCCACCACTGATATTTTATTGGCCAGCATTTGATATGTTGTCCACTCAATCCAAGCCCAGAATATTGGTTTACAACAGTAATTAAAAGCGTGGAGCTGAATGCTCAGGCTCCATGCTCTGATGTGATTTACAGGTTGTATTTAATTACCTGACAACTGTGATTTACCACATCTACCTGGTGGGTACCATGTGCATTTAAATCAATTAAGGTTTGGTGGCTTTAGTGTGTCTTGCTGGGGAAGGAGGGAAGAGTTTCTCATGAACAATTAAACTCCAGCCACACACCAGAGGAAAAAAAGAGTCAGTTATTTCAGGCACCTCAACTGCAAACAAGATAATGTGACCTGGGCAGAGTCACACAGCAGCTGTTTATAGAGCATTGCTTGATTAGTGCCTTTTGGTGGAAGATTTAACTAATTAGTTGAGTAGGCCTTCAATAAACTAGACACGAAGTTATGCTCAGCTTTAATTACATAGTTGTCCTGTCAGCCCGTGCAGCCAGACGTGCTGAAGTGTTTTGCTGAATGAGGGTCAATCTAAATACACATCTCATGTGAGCATCTAGGAAGCTGCCCTGATATTAAATTAATTAACTCGGTGGTTCAGAGAGATTTGCAGCTGGGGAAAAAATATCCAGAAATATAATGGGGACAAGTAAGAAGAGGAAAGAGAACAGCTGGAGCCTGGGATCAGACAGGGCACTGAACAGGCAGCTCCTTTGGCTGCTCCCATTCCCTTTGGCAGGATGAAATGCATGTTTGGGCTGCAGGGCAGCTTCTTCTGGCCCGTTGCCCCAGGGAGGGAAGGCAATTGCAGAGGGCCCTCAAGGATGGAGATTTTTACCTGCTGCCCACTTACCAGCTTTGTCCTTCACACCCCTCTTCTGCATCATAACACCCTCCTTTTGTTCCTCTCCTCTTTCCCACCTTGTCCCAACCACAGGCTCCATGTTTGCCCAGTCACCTCCTGTCCCCACCACTTATCTTCCACCATGACACTTTTAAGTCCAGATCTCTCTCACTGCCATCCCAAACCCAACTCCTCTTTCCAGTCCAGCCTCCTCCATCTCAAACCCTATTACTTATGTGCTTCTTCTAATTTGCACCCACCTCTGGCCTTCCCTGGAAACCCTGGGAGCTCCTCAGAGCCAGTAGGACATTGCCAGCTTCATAACTCTCTCCACCCCCAGCTGTGGAGATACCCTGGTCCCTTCTCTGTTTTTTTGGAGGTGTTGTATCCCAAATCCAGCCAGGACAGAGGCACTGGGTTCCAATACCACTGCAGATGCATCTCCTCTTCCACCTTCCATCTCTAAAGGACCCCCTTGGGCCATGCTATTCTCTGTTCCCTCCTCCAGCATAAAACCCCAAACATCCAAGAACATCTCACTCATCTTCTAAGTTTTCTTTCTTCACACCCAAATCTTTTCCAACTTGCCCTACACCAGATGACCTTCTCTTCCCTTCCATCCTGTTCTTTTTCTCTCAGGTTCACACTCACCTTTACTCCTTGGTATTTCACAACCACTTCCCCCATCACTACAAACCTGCCTTAATTTATACCCCTTCCCAGCTCCCACCCATCCCCAGCTGCTCCTCATCAAAAAACTCACTGACTGTGCCTTTTGGCTCCTCTTTTCTCCTCTTCTGTCCAGTTTCTCTTCTGCCACTTGCCCTCCCTTCTCCTTACAAAGTGTCTCAATCCCACAGAATCCCAAAACAAAGAGGTCCAGTCCTCAGATGGAAAATGCCTTTCAAAAATCCATGTCTTCTGCTCCTGAGATAAATACACACAAGTGGATTGTTTCCCAGCTGCTTTGTTTGTGTAACCTTGAAGCTGTTTTGTACAATCCTTTCGTTTTGACAGCTTAAGACTCGTTAGGAACTAATATTTTTAAATCAAAATAACTCAGAGCTACAAGAGGTTGTTAAAGATCGCCCAGACAATCTGTGCAGGGAGCAACACTGAGAAGGAAAATGTATTTATTATTTTATTTTCTAAAGAAAAGGCCTTTCCTTGGTTACCTTCCCTTCAACCCAGGAGATGTCTGAGTTAAGTAAACCCACTCCCTTTCCAATTTGATGGCTTTTAGGAAGCTGCAAATACACACACATGGATACAGACTGATTGTCTTTCTACCTGGCATTTCTCTGTGAATAAAGGGCTTTTGGCCAAAACCAACCAGATAAAATCTTTCAGGAACTTTTACAATGTCACATACTTGTGCAAACTGCCAGCATGTTTATAGCAACAGGCACCACAACAGCCCTCTAGGCTTTCAATTAAGCCAGGCAGATCCAGCAACCTCCTCCCTCTGTTTATGTGCATGGATTTGCATGTGGCATCCTGAGAGAGATCACCCCGCCAAGGCACGTAGGTGCTGGGGCTATGGGGGGGGGAAATCACTGCTCTCCACTGACCCTCCTGCCCTCACACCCCACAAATGGACCATGGACATGTCTGCAGGAACCCACCAGCTGGCTACAAGGTGATGGAGCCCAGCATGGTGCTCAAAACTAACCCAACATGGTGATTTTGGGAGGCTTTTTGTAGCAAGACCTTGAGCTGCTTCACCAATTCCTGCCTGTCTGTGTGAAGGGAATTAAATAACAGTTAATCAGCTCGCTGAAGGTGCTGTGAACTGTCAAAGACCTGGAAATCCTGGAGCATAGGATCCAGGGGGAGAAGGAAATAGGATCATGCCTGATGGAGTGTGTAGCCATCTTGGGGAGAAGTTGCCCAATGCTGGAGGTGGAGAAATTACCTTCTGAGTTGTGTGAAGGTAAAGGGGGAAAAGAGGTTCTCATTTTAGAACACAAATATTCCTACTGTTCTTCCAGAATATCTGATCTGATAAATGTCCAAAAGCAGATGACTTTGGTGTGCTGGAAAGAAGGAATTTCATGATTTTTAGGGCTTCTTTCTAGGCATGTTGTTGGCTACTTTGCCAGATAGTGCCTGAAGTGGTGGGCTTCCATCTACCTGGGCCAGACAGAAATATAAATAACATCTGTGAGGATAAGGTGGAAGCGACTAGTTTGAGTTCTCAATCAAACAGGCTGGAAGGATAAGATCAACATCTTTAACCATTAAAATCTTCCCACCAACAGTGGGATTTTTACCCAATATATTGATTTCTTCAAGGAATAAATTACCTACCTTATGTTTCCATTTCTCAATTGAAATTATTTTCCAGTGGCTTCCTTCTCAGAGGATAAAACCTTTCCTCTTTGCACCTTTCTGTGAGGCAGGAGGTGCAACCCTCAGTGGCCAGGGGTGAGGACTGCCCATGCAGACGTCACTCGACAGGTAAAATGAGTCCCCTGGGGCAGCAGAGGGTGATGGAGAGCTCCAAAACAGGATGGGAAAGTGTCCAGACTGCTGCAGAGTGGAGCCTGGGAAAGATGAGTGTGATTTATTGTGCTAAATCCCACAAATAAAAATAAGTAAGTGACTCAAGCATGTGCTTGCCTTAGCAGGGGTCAGGGAGACACGTCCCTCTTCTCACCTGGTGGAAAAGTGCCCCGGGGGATCCTCCCAGGATCCAGTTACCCATCTGGGGAACATCACTTTGAGCCAACAGCTTTGGTTTCCAGTCCCTTGGGATTCCAGCTGAACAATCAAAGGGGTGAAAAGGGGGAAGCTCCACCCAAGCTGGTGCTTCACGGGGCAAGAGGCATCAAGTGACAGAGAAACAAGCCCAAGGTGCAGCCAGTGCCATGAGGTGCCTACCTAGCCCTGAATTTTGATTAATTACCACAGCACAGCTTTATATCTCTCTCCAGAGGATTTAACCACGGCAGGAGACACTCATGGCCAAGAGGGAAGGTGACAAACTGCTCCTGCTCTCAGCCTGCAAACTTCTCTCCTGCTGAAAATCCCTTCGCAAGTAGAGATCAGTTTGGAAGGGCCATGTTCAGTGGGATTCAAGAGAGAATTGGAGGGTGGGGGGACAGGCTCTGCACACACAGCTCAGCCAGAACTGCCATGAAAAGAAAGAAGAAATGATTCACTCTGTCACCTTGCCACTGGCTGCTCGTGGGAGGAGAGGAGAAAGTGCCGACTGCCCACTCGCCAAACCCCGCTCTCCTTACTCAGAGGAAATTTTTATCTTGCCACCCACACAAATTCAAGAGCCCCTGACTCATCTCCCTGGGTAATGAGATCAGCTTCACAGCCAGGAGAATTTCTGAATACAATAAAAGTTGCCTCCTAAGTCCTCCACTCGTAGAAGGCACTTCTTGCAGCTTTCCCCACCTACTCCAAGAGCTGGAAATGTCCTGATTCGTTTCCATCTTCACCTCTCCCAGGAACAGAGGCTCTCAGGAGATCCCACGACTCCCAGAGCCAGGGGTTTTTTTTGGACAAACACCATTTATCCTTGAAATACAGCGAAAAACCCACAATCACAAGAGCTGGCAAAGCTCTTGCAGGAACCAAGAGGTCTGGCCCTTGATGAGCTCCATCTCAAGATATCTCGCTCATTCCTGGCTCTCCTCCCACTGCTCCATTCCCAGCTCAGTCCTGGCAGTGGAGGACAGAGGGTTTAACACCTGGATACAGCTCCTGTCCTCTGCAGCTGCTGTTGCAGGGCAGGATCAGGCTATGAATCACAGGCCCCTCTGGATTTTGGACAAGAAAATCATTCCCAGAGGGATTTTTGAGGCTCAGCTTCAAGTTTAGGGTCTCTCCTCTCAGCTCTGTGGTTGGGTTGTGGGTTGTGGTTTTTTTTTACATTAGCCCTTTGGGCTCAGGGTTCTGATTACTCCTTTTCATTCCTTTTTTCTTTAATGATTCGGAAATATTTGAGTGACAGACCTTTTATTAAAACATGGTTATCAGAAAGCATCCAAGAACGGGCAGGGCTAGAGCTCCACTCAGGGTTTCCATGCCTCAGGGAGAGTGAAGCTCCTCCTGGCTCTCTCCTGGCCTCTGATGAGCAGAGCTTTGGTATGCAGGCTTGGATGAAGAAGGCAGAAGAACATGACTGTCCCAAAGGGTTGGTAGGAGAATGAGTGTCCATCACACCAGAGAGGATTAGTGGGGAGGTAAAGGAGACTCCTTTCAAGAGCTTCTTCCCATCCCACTCCTGGTAGGACAGCCATGATCCAGAAGGACACGGTGTGGGCAGCTGGGGACACTACTCACCTTGTTCCTTGTCCACTTGGTGACCATCCACACAGCAAGGAGCTGTGTCCTCTCCTCTTGCACTGATGCTTCAGGCACCCAAGAGAAAGCCAGTGGTGGTCCTGTCTTAGACCCCTCCTTTGGAGCTCAGCTTCACACAAGTCCTTTTTTCTTGCTTCACCTTCTTTCCTCCTGCTTTGCCCATTGAGACTGGGAGTTCCCCAGGAGAAGAAGCCTGTAATGGTCCTTCACTTGCTGGTGCAACAGTTACTGCCATGATTGTATCTTCTGACACAGTCACTGCCCATTGAAGTCTGTGGGTTATATATTCTGTGGGAGGTCAAATTAATTGCTCATAGAACTGATGAAAACTGAGATTCAAACCGTCTAAAGTACAGATATTTTACACTTCTCTTTAAAGAAGGCTCCAAAATGAGACTTGGGGCATTTGGGCCACAACCTGAACTTATTTAAAGAAGGTTGCTCTTGGGTTGCTGTGTGTCTTCTCCAAGCTCTCCCATCTTCTGCAAAAGGTTCTGGCTGCAATTTCCAACAAACTGGGCAAGAAGAGTCCAGCCACTGTCCCCAGCTCACCTGGTCCAGGAGATTTTGGGTTTTGGGATCAAGTGCCAAGTACCAATTACTCTGCCAGAGCACACACTTGACACCTCTTCCCACTCCTCCCAGGATAATGAGGTTTCTGCCCAGCCAAGGCAGCATCACACCTCATGCAAAATGAAGGAAAAAAAAAATCCCAACAACCCAGTTTACTCTCTCTTGCCTATCCATGAAGCAATTCCAATGCAAATTGGAAGTAATTCCAATTCCAGTTCCAGTTATTTAATGGACTAGATGAACTTGAAAGCCACAAGGAGCCCCTGCAGAGAGAGGAAACGAGCATTTCCCAGCTGCTCACCTCTGGTGGGTCACTCACAGGTTTTGGCATGGAGGGCCATCACTGGCATCTGAGGCTTGGCCACACCATCCCTCCTCTGCTGCCAGGAGGAGAGGAGGTTGGGAGGGGGGGCTTGATTTCTGGTTTTCTAATAACACTTGTGAAAATGTCACTCTTACTGGAACTGGATGGATGCTGGGCAGGTTTGCTCGAGGCACGGAACTAAGCCCCTTTTCCTAGAGGCCACCTATCTTTCAGGAGATAAGGTTTTTTGGGAAGCCAATGGGTGTCTTCACTGATGAAAGATATGAGCAGAAAAATTCCACCTGACATGCAGGGACAGACCCTGCTGATGGCCTGGGGCTGCACACACCCCTATCACCAGGCCAGGGGTGCCAAGCGTTAGCTCGGCTCCATCCCACTTACCTGCTCCCAATTGCATGTCCTCAAATCCTTTTTTTCCAAAACAAAAATTATTATCAGGGCTTTCAGCTTCTCTGTTTTGCTTGGCCAGGTCCCCTGGGTTCATTGCTGCTCACCCTGCTCCTCTCTGCTCCCCAGACTGGCTCTGCCAGGGGAGGTCTGGATGGGGCAGAAGGGTCTGGACATGCAGGATGTGGTGCTGCCTGCTCCAGGCTCCACTTGGGACACAAAGCAGTGGGAAAAATCCAGCCCAAACTTGTTTTAACAGAGGACTTTGTTTCCCATGCACTCCCAGCAAATCTTGCTGCTTCCTTCTCCTTCTTTCTGCTCTTTCCTTCTTCTTCTCCTTCCCTTTCTCCACCTTTCTTCTCCTTCTTCTCCTTCTCCTTCTCCTTCTCCTTCTCCTTCTCCTTCTCCTTCTCCTTCTCCTTCTCCTTCTCCTTCTCCTTCTCCTTCTCCTTCTCCTTCTCCTTCTCCTTCTTCTTCTCCTTCTCCTCCTCCTTCTCCTTCTCCTTCTCCTTCTCCTTCCCTTTCTCCTCCTTTCTTCCCCTTCCCCCTCTCCCTCTCCCTCTCCCTCTCCCTCTCCCTCTCCCTCTCCCTCTCCCTCTCCCTCTCCCTCTCCCTTTCCCTCTCCTCTTTTTCCCTCCCCTCCTTTTCCTTCTCTTTCCTATCATCATCACCATCATCATCATTTTCCACTGAAATACCCAGCCACAAACACGTTATGATTTGGGTTTTGCCTCACCTTGTTTTCCCAACAGAAAAGCATGTCGTTGTTTTTGAGAGGAATTCATGAACTAAACAAGCAACAGGGTAAAAACCACCTAAAATTTTCCAAGCAGGGTGAAGGAGCCTGGGAAGGAGCTGGGAAAAGTAGCAGTGAGAGGCTGGAGGCTCTGAACCCAAGCAGGAGACATGTGAGGAGAAACAGAGAGTGGAAGAAAATGACTGAGAAGCACCTTTCCTGTATTCCTGGTTGCTCCTAAAATTTGAGGAGCAAAGAAACACAGGCCCCGTGTGTCAAGAGGAAGGAGAGGGGAAGAAAACCAACAGCATCACCAGCTCAGCAAGATCTTCAGGAAAAATACAAATGACCTTTTGTGCTGTCTGGGGAGAGACTCTTCCATCATCTTTATGGATTTCCACCTTCGGCAATAGCTAAATGGCCTTGCATATCTTCCATCAAGACACTAACAGCCCTGCCATAAATCTTAACCCCCAAACTATCATTATTTGCCAGAGAAAATGAATGGTTTGCTCTCACATGAAAAACAGCTCAACTTCTGGAGGAGAGGACCCTGCTCAGGCTGGGTGTTCTCCCCGGCTGCATTTCGGGCTCGCTCCTACTTGTCGGTGGGATGAGCACTTCTTGGGGACTCAGCTTTTAGAAACATCCATGAAAATGTGCCATTTTCTGTTTCTTGAACCTGATATCATCTGTTGCTTGGCAGAGTGAGTCAGGCTGGGAAACATTGCTAGGCTGTCAAGACTCAGGTTCCCATCTGCAAAATGGACTGAGATCAACTCACTTGGAATAAATAAAGATCAAAGAGTATTGGAGTCCCAGAAATGAAGATTATTGGGGTCCCAGAAATTATAATAACTGGGGTTAGAATCAATACAGCCAGAAAAAGTGTCCCGAGCTCATTTTGCTCACCTCCTGTCCTCCCCAGGACACCCAGCCCAGGTAGGGGCTGGCCCAGCCCCTCGTGCTGGCTCTGGGACAGCTGCCATGTGATTTAATTCCTCCCCTCTCATTTCCACTTCCTCAGCCAGGATGCCTGCAAGCCCGGAGGGAGAGCAGGGGATGAGGGGAAACATCAGTTTCTTAACAAATTCTTGTGTCATCTCCTTGACAGCACCTTGAAGCACTGAATGACACTCAGGAATGATGTGGCTTAACCTCAAGAGTTCAAGCGAGGGAGCATTTCCCCTGCCAAGGAGCAACAGAAATCGACGGAGAAGGAATCTGTTCCAGCCCTCCCTGCCAGCAGCCACCAATCCCTTCAGCTCACGTGGCAGGGACACGGCTGAGAATGCCAGTTATGTCACTTTGGAACAGCATTAGGATCATAGAATCATAGAATGGTTTGGGTTGGAAGGGACCTTCAAGATCATTTAGTTCCAACCCCCTGCATGGGCAGGGACACCTCCCACCAGCCCAGGCTGCTCCAAGCCCCATCCAACCTGCCCTTCAACACTGCCAGGGATGGGGCAGCCACAGCTTCCCTGGGCAACCTGGGCCAGGCTCTCCCCACCCTCACACTCCAGAATTTCCTCCTGATGTCTGCATATTTGGATGTTTGGGAATAAAGGGGACATAAGATACCCTGCAAAATTATGGCCTTTTGACCGAGGTAGCACAGCTGACCTTGTACCCATTGTTAATCTACAGGCAATCGAAAATAAAAGGGCTTAATGGGAAGCACTGGGAAGGTGAGGGTGAGCAAAGGGAATTTTGGGAGCACCAGTATTCCTGTGGGATGCAGGCTGTGCTCCAAGGGTGCCTGGCCCAGTGGGGAGGAGCTGGATACAAGGGCTTTCCCAAAGCTCTCCCTTTCCACACTTCTTATCCGGAGACCAATAAAAAGCCACCATCTTAAATCCCCAGGAGTAAAGGTTTAACATGACCAAGAAGAAGAAGCCTGGAGAGCATTAATTAATGTATATAGGTGATTGCTGCCTCCTCTTCCCTTTTTCTCTACCCTTTGTCTTCCTTCAAAAGACAACAGGTGGGAACAGCTTTTTCTGCCCATGCCAGGCCTCACCAGCTGAGACTTCTTTCTCCTCCCCACAGACTGTGCAACAATTTAATGTGCAGGCTCATGATTCATGTAGCTTTCCCAGAGTTTATCTGCAATTAAGGCTCCCATCATTTCCTTGCAGGCTGTTTTCCCCATGCCATGATCCCCTGTCCCACAGCCTGGGCAACACGTGGCATCACTTCACACATTTCTCCCCCCAGCTCTCCAAACCAGGGAGGTAAATAACTTCCCATCCACATAGCATTAAGAGCAGACACCTCTGCATGTTCCCACCTTCACTGAATTCTGGGTACATAACCTCACCTTTCTTTCTACCTTCTTTGGGTCAAATCTGTTCCTTGCTCGTGGGATGAACCTCGGCCAGGGAAGACAGTTGAAACACCAAATCCCCAGCCAGGTACTCAGAGGTTATAAATGGTTCCCCACTGATTCATGTCAGCTGAAAATACACCTCAACTGTGTCTCTAGGCTTCTCTACACCACTGCACTGTGCACCCAGGAAGTTCAGCTAAGCACAGATTTCCAGCTCCTGCAACAGGTGTTTGAGGAATGAGGGCTTGTTCTCTTCTATGGCCTCAACAGAATCAATATCACCAGCTTTTTTAAAAGCAACACACACCAGAAAACAACAACAAAAAACAAACTCAGAAAAAAACCCCCATCATCTCTCTGTCTTAGTTCCTGTAGTTTTTTCTAAGTTTTGTTTTTCATGCCCAGCCAGCAGAGCCATGGACAGCATGGTGTGCAGGGTGCAGCACCCATCACACAGAGGGGCCTTTGTGCTGAGAGGAAGAGGCTTGTGCTTGGAGACAACAGAACTTCAAAAAGACCTTTGGTATTTTAGTTGCAAACTCCAGGCCTTGGAAGCTGGGAATGCTGGAAACTGGGTGTTGCAAGAAATGGGAAATGAAACTGGGGAAACACCTCTGGAACTGACAGGGTGAGAAATGAAAACCTGTGCAGTAACAGACACCCTCTCTTCTGTGTTTCCCATCATTCCAGCCCACAAAGGTCTGTCCCTTCCCTCTCCTCCTCCTCCTGTCACTCATCCTCTTCCCCAAAGCCTGCTGAGAGCTGCCTGCTGACCTGGACAGGAGGCTCAAGCTGAGAAGAACCAGGAGTATTAAAATAAAGCAGGGAGCTGGCAAGGCAGAGCCTGCAGCTCCATGTCACCCATTCCAGAGGGTGACATCACGTCATGGGCCCTAAATGCTCCTCACTTGTCATTTTTACCTTCTCTATTTATAAAGCAGGATTGCCAGGCCAGGCACGCTGGGGACACACATGATGCCAAGGCAGGATTAAGCCCAACTGCCCAGCAATCATTCTAGGTGATGCCAAGCAAACATTCCTGCATGGAAGAGCAGACACCAGCAGGCAGAGGCTCAGTGCTGACCCACAGACACAGCGAGAGCATCCATCAGCTCTGGGGGTTTATTCAGCCCTCAAGAGTCACAGTGATCCCAAGAGGGATGTAACACAGGGTGATCCCCCCTTTTCATCTCCCTCATAACACAGGCACAGAGTTCATTTTAACTAGAGGAAGTTTCTTAAGAAGAGGAATTTACTTGGGATATTGATACTGCCAGTAATGGAAAACCCACCATAACCTCAGCACTCTGCTCCACGGTCAATTAGCCTGGCTCTTAAAAGGTCCCTCCTGCCTTCTCCATCACCCATTCCATCCATTAGGGAAAATCCAGTAGATTAAAAAATGAGATGCATGTCATTTCAACTTCTATATCATGGTTTAATGCAAAAAAAAAAAAAAGGGGGGGGGAAAGGTATAATTCACCAAAAAAAACCCACAACCCAGCCCTTCCCTGTAAGATGTTCTTTTCCAGAAGCTGCAATTACAGCTCTTCTGCTTCTGCCTCCAGCCCAAGAGCTAATGAAGGCACTGACAGGGTGCAAGGAAGGGACTTGGCCCAGCATGGGGCCCAGCCCTAGGAACAGCAGGTCTCACACAGCCCTGGCCATTTGCTGCTGTCCCCGTTCAATCATAGAATCATGAAGGTTGGAAGGGACCTTAAAGATCATCCAGTTCCAACCCCCCTGCCATGAGCAGGGAACCCAACCACTAGACCAGGTTGCACAAAACCTCATCCAACCTGGCCTTAAAAACCTCCAGGGATGGGGCATCAACAACCTCCCTGGGCAGCCCATCCCAGTTCCTCACCACCCTAGAGTGAAGAATTTCTTCCTAATATCTCACCTAAATCTCCCTCTGCCAGTTTTCATCCATCCCCTCTTGTCCTCTCCCTCCCTGCCCGTGTCCCAAGCCCCTCCCCAGCTTTCCTGGAGCCCCTTCAGGCACTGGAAGGTGCTCTAAGGTCTCCCTGGAGCCTTCTCTTCTCCAGGCTGAACACCCCAACTCTCCCAGCCTATCTCCAGAGCAGAGCTGCTCCAGGCTCTGAGCATCTTCTTGGCCTCCTCTGGTCTTGCTCCCTGCTCTCAGATTCCATTCTCAGTGTTCAGCTAAAGAGAATGAAGCAACCAAATTTTGAGACATCTGTCTCTGCTAAAGTTACCAGGGGGTCACTCATTTCCATGCAAATCAGGGTCTGGTGGCTTATAGAATGTGTGGAGCTGGAAAGGACCATTAAAAGTCATCTGGTGCAGCCTCCCCTGCAGTGCACAGGGATCTTCTGGTCTTATCAAGACATCTGCAACCTAAACTACAGAAACCAACTTAACCTCTATCTTCAACCAGAGATAAATTCACCTCTGCAGGAGACTGGATAAACTGTCTCTTTCTCTGCCCTGACCATGGATGGAAAGAAGATGGTGAACTCAGACTAAGCAGCAAACTTTTAGATGGTCCAAGTCAGAGGAGATGAATCCCACCCAAAAGGAGAAGTGTTCCAAGCCTCAGCTGTGCAGGATTGCCCGACAGATTCTCAAAAGGAGAAGAAAAATTTCTTCCTTAGTTTTAAAAAAACCTAAAAGTAGCATGAAGTTTATTTCCTCACCTCTTCCCTGTCAGGCCTGACAGGGCTCATTTTTTGCATGCCATAAAAGCAAGAAAAAGGGGATGAAGTGATCCAAGTACCAACCGAAACTGGAGGAGAATGTTGGAGAAGGAGCCAGAGGAAGAGTGTAAATCACAGCAACTTTCACTGAGAAGTCATGACAGCTCTTCTGCTAAATCCAGGTGAAATTCACTGGTATGAGCTCATTTGGCTTCAGAGCAGCAACGAAATGTCAATCAGGATACGGGAATTATGTCACAGTAAAGAGTAATGGGACCTGAGATACCTGAGGTGGATTTTGGACCCCGAACTAGATGGTGGCTTCACTGGAGATGGGTGAGAAGATCCAGGTTCAGACATTAAGGGCTGGTGGCTTCAACCTGAACCTCTCTACAGCAGGTGAGCAGCCCTGCAGGAGCAGAGCTGTGATTTGCAGGTGGGGCTGGTGACTGCCAGCCTTGGGGACCTTCAGAAACTCACCCCCAACACAAGTTCCACCACAACTGAGGTTTCATAACCCAGACTTGATTGCTACAGGTTGCTGCCATCCACACCTCTCCCATCCTTCTGCAGCTGCTGGAATCAATTGCAGGTGACAAAACACTACCAGAAAATCATAGACTCATGGAACGGTTAGGGTTGGAAGGAACCATCTAGATCCAACCCCCTGCATGGACAGGGACACCTCCCACCAGCCCAGGCTGCTCCAAGCCCCATCCAACCTGCCCTTCAACACTGCCAGGGATGGGGCAGCCACAGCTTCCCTGGGCAACCTGGGCCAGGCTCTCACCACCCTCACACTCCAAAATTTCCTCCTCATGTCTCACCTCAATCTCCCCTCCTCCAGTTTTCATCCATCCCCTTTGTCCTCTCCCTCCCTGCCCTTGTCCCAAGCCCCTCCCCAGCTTTCCTGGAGCCCCTTCAGGCACTGGAAGGTGCTCTCAGGTCTCCCTGGAGCCTTCTCTTCTCCAGGCTGAACACCCCAACTCTCCCAGCCTGTCTCCAGAGCAGAGCTGCTCCAGCCCTTGGATCATCTCTGTGGCCTCCTCTGGACTCCCTCCAGGAGCTCCATGTCTTTCCTGTGTTGGGGGCTCCAAAACTGGACCCAGCCCTGCATGGGGGTCTCGCCAGACTGGAGAAAGGAAGGACAATCCCCTTCCTGGCCCTGCTGGTCACACTGCTGGTGATGCAGCCCAGAACACAGTTGGTTTCTGGGCTGTGAGTGCACCGTGCTGGCTCATCACAGTGCTCCTCATCACCCAACATCCCCAAGTCCTCTCACTCCTTTGCTTCTTATGCAGCCCAGGACACAGTTGACTTTCTGGGCTGCAAAATCTGTTAGAAGGTTTCGCTGTGCAGCAAAAGCATGGGAATCTGGGAGAATTTATGAGACACTCTGGCAATATTTACAGCCTGGTTCACAAGCCAAAGCCTTCCAAAGGAATTCAAGTACATTTCTTCTGAGCAGCTGAACTCACATTCATCCTCCTATTGCTATCAAAAAGGATCCCTGGGGTTTGCACTCTTGCCAGCTCTTTCAGGGTCTGTCTTTCTTGTTTTGAGGAATGGGCTTCACCTCTTTGTGCCTTTGGTATCCACATCTGTAAAATGGGCACTTCACCTAAACCAGACTCTTTGCATCAAGTCATGTTGCTAAAGCTTTTAAAATCAGGGCCATGGAGTTCTTGTTTCCTTGATTTCACCCTCTAAGGAGAGTCAAGTGAAAGCTGATTCTATAGAAAAGAAGCCTTTGTGTCTCATCTTCCTCCACCAGATTATGTTTCTAAGGTATGTTAAGAAATGGGACCCCATAGGGGTTAGTGGTGTCCATTTAAATCCTTCAAATACCTCCACGCAAACACACCGAGTGCACGAGGATTAACTCCAAAGCCCAGTGGATTATCCAAGGAGCCTTGCATGGCAGAGTGGAGTGGCTGGAGAAAATACAGAGAAAGGTCCGTGTTGTCAACTTCACAACACAACTTGCTCCCCCCTGGTGATACCCCAGGATCAGGTGAAGAGAAAACTTTCACTAGGGGAGAAAAAACCAACCCAAACAGTGGAATTCACAGGGTCAGAACATCAGAGACAGAAGAGATGGGAAACCTGAGGCCACCACCAGCCATCCCCACTGGCTGCACTCCTGGAGCTTATCCAGACTCTCTGCAAATCCATAGGCATACACATATATCTACAAATATCCATTTACACACTCCCAAGTAGTAAAAGGCAACTATGAAAGATGTGGATGTGAAGGACAGGGTTAAACATACAAAATAATGTGAGCAAACACAACCTTGATCAGCCCTTTGAAGGCTGTACATGTTACAATACTCAAAAAGAACATTAAAAATGAAGCAAGCACCATTTCCAACAGGACTCCCCTTCCTTATGAGAAGTTTCAGCTGAGGTAGAAGAGTGATAACTACTTATGATGATCACAGAATCCTAGGGGTTGGAAGGGACCTGGAAAGATCCCCCAGCCCAACCCCCCTGCCAGAGCAGGGTCACCCAGAGCACATCACACAGGAACGTGTCCAGGGGGGTTGGAATGTCTCCAGAGAAGGAGACTCCACAGCCTCTCTGGGCAGCCTGTCCCAGGGCTCTGTCACTCTCACAGCAAAGAAGTTCTTCCTGATATTCACATGGAACCTCCTCTGCTCCAGTTTGCACCCACTGCCCCTTGTCCTGTCACTGGACATCACTGAACAAAGCCTGGCTCTGTCCTCCTGACACTCACCCTTAACATATTTGTGAACATGGATGAGGTCGCCCCTCAGCCTCCTCTTCTCCAAGCTCAAGAGACCCAGCTCCCTCAGCCTTTCCTCATCAGGGAGATGTTCCACTCCCTCCATCATCTCTGTGGCTCTGCCCTGGACTCTTTCCAGCAGTTCCCTGTCCTTCTGGAACTGTGGGGCCCAAAACTGGACACAACACTCCAGATGTGGCCTCACCAATGCAGAATAGAGGGGGAGGAGAACCTCCCTTGACCTACTAACCACCCCCTTTCTAACCCACCCCAGGATGCCATTGGCCTTCTTGGCCACGAGGGCACATTGCTGGTCATGGTCATCCTCCTGCCCACCAGGACCCCCAGGTCCCTTTCTCATACCCTGCTCTCCAGCAGCTCAGCCCCCAACCTGTACTGGTACCTGGGGTTGTTCTTCCCCAGATGCAAGACTCTACACTTGCCCTTGTTGGATTTCATTAAGTTTCTCCCTGCCCAGCTCTCCAGCCTGTCCAGGTCTCTCTGAATGGCAGCACAGCCTCTGGTGTGTCAGCCACTCCTCCCAGTTTGGTATCACCAGCAAACTTGCTGAGGCCACACTCTGTTCCCTCATCCAGGTCCTTGATGAAGATATTGAACAGCACCAGTCCCAGCACCGACCCCTGAGGGACTCCACTAGTCACAGGCCTCCAACTAGATCCTGTCCCATTGACCACAACTCTCTGACCTCTTCCTTTCAACCATGATCCATCTCACTACCTGATCATCAAGAGCACACTTCCTCAGCTTATCTACGAGGATGCTGTGGGAGACAGTGTCAAATGCTTGACTGAAAACCACATCTACTGCCCCACCATCATCTATCCACCGAGTTACTTCCTCATAGAAGGCTATAAGGTTGGTCAAACATGACTTCCCCATGGTAAAACCATGTTGGCTGCTCTTAATGACCCCCTCATCTTTGATATGCCTAGAGATAGTGTCAAGAATAAGTTGTTTCATCACCTTTCCAGGGATGGAGGTGAGGCTGATCTTGTGGTCCATGCTGCAGAAGTTGGTTCCAGCTCATGGAAGTTACTACCATGCTACGTGGGTGGAAGAAGTGACCAAGGGGAAAGTCCAGCTCTGACATCTGGCATGAAATATTTCCCTCTGTAGCCACTGCTAGAAGAAAGGATGCTCTGCTCTGCCATTTGGGCAGCTATGGGACAGGAATGTTAAAGGCTGGTAAGATTTTTTTCAAGGTTATTCAGGGAAAAAGGCCAGAATTGCTTCCAGGCTCCCAGCACCAGGGCTGCATTAGGAGGAAATTCTTCACCATGAGGGTGGTGAGAACCCACCTGGAGAACTGTGCTCAGTTCTGGAGCCCCCAGCATAAGAAGGACAAGGAGCTCCTGGAGAGAGTCCAGAGGAGGCCACAAAGATGATCCAAGGGCTGGAGCAGCTCTGCTCTGGAGCCAGGCTGGGAGAGTTGGGGTGTTCAGCCTGGAGAAGAGAAGGCTCCAGGGAGACCTTAGAGCACCTTCCAGTGCCTGAAGGGGCTCCAGGAAAGCTGGGGAGGGGCTTGGGACAAGGGCAGGGAGGGAGAGGACAAGGTGGAGCAGTTTCAAGCTGAAATAATGGATATTAGGAAAAAATTCTTCCCTGTGAGGGTGGTGAGAGCCTGGCCCAGGTTGCCCAGGGAAGCTGTGGCTGCCCCATCCCTGGCAGTGTTGAAGGGCAGGTTGGATGGGGCTTGGAGCAGCCTGGGCTGGTGGGAGGTGTCCCTGCCCATGCAGGGGGTTGGATCTAAATGGCCTTTAATGTCCCTTCCAACCCAAACCAGTCTATGATCCTATGATTCTATCACACTCTCCTCATTTTTTTGTCCTAACATTTTCCCTGCTTGGATCTGGTTGTCAGTGGCTGCTTGACTGGTCAGAGCTTATTCATAGCCTTAATAAGCAGGTGTGGGACTGCCTGTTTAGCTACATTTTTAGATCCCTGAGCTCTTGCAAACTGTCAGAAAGAAAGGCATTATTTTGGGTAAAATACCACTGCAAACCAGAGTGACACTCAGTGACACGTGAGGATAAATTAAGGCTGAGGATATGTTAAAGAAAACTCTCTGTGCCTTCGTCACATTCCTGTATTCAAGGAGAAATGCAGCTGAGTTTCAGTTGATCTTGGCTTCTTCATTGACCTGTAGCAGTGAATTTTCCCCCCTTTTTAGTGTTTAAATATTTTGTCAGTGAATGATCCCATTCATAAAGTGCTGGTGATGACAGTTCTGCAAAGCTAAATGGCACTTAACTGTGCACCTAATAAATCTGCAACAAAAATAAACAGAAAGGATGGGGGGGGGAAAGATTAACAATGCCAAAGAGCTTAAAAGAATATAAAATCACTGGCAGGTATAAAAGGATATTGTCATTAGAACTGTTTGAAATAGTATTGTGCTCACATTTCCTGCCCCTGTTTGGCTGACCTTTGAATTCCCAGAAGAAAATGGGCTTGGCTGATACCTGGGAACTCTGGATTTGGAGAGATCAGCTGGCTGTGGACACTGCAGATCCATCTCTGTGGCTCTGGGCAATTATCTGCATCCACTGGGACTTCCAGAGGGCATCTCCACTCTCATGGACAGCACAACGTGCATTTCTGAAATGGTTTCTGAATCCATAGAGGAAAAATGACCACAAACCCTCAACCTGCTGCAAGCAGGAGTCAGACTGGGGGGGAAATTAGGGCAGAAAAGCTGGATCTGTGACAAACCAGACAAACCAGTAAGAAACAAGTCACAGAGAGCTCAGAGCTCTTGTCTTGCAAGCAGGTTGCTCATCACACCCCCCAGCTCCAAGACCAAAAGTTTCAAGAAATCAATCCAGCCAAAGGTGGCACTGGTGAAATGTCACATCTATTTACCAACTGGAAAGAAAAATGGAAATAAGCAAAAAGCTGTTAAATGTAGAGAAGATGAAAATGGGAACAAGGGGAAAGAAGTTTGCTGTGCCTAAACCCTCCCTTGATGATATCAAGATGAGTGGAGAGGCTGACAGTCCAGAAGGGAGGGCCACCCTCCAGGATGACCTGGACTGGCTGGAGGAGCTAGTGGGTGAGCAGGAACCTTATGAAGTTCAATGGGAGGAAGTGTAAGATCCTGCAGCTGGCAACACATAACCCAGGAGGACAGTTCAGACTGGGATCCACCTGGCTGGAGAGCAGCCCTGTGGAAAGGGACCTGGGGGTCTTGGTGGATAAGAGCCTCAACATGAGTGACCAGGGTGCTGCAGGGCAAAGAAACCAACAGGATGCTGAGCTGCATCAACAGAGGCATCACTAGAAGAGATCAAGAAGTCATCATCCTGCTCTGCTCAGTGCTTGTCAGGTCACACCTGGAGTGTTGTGCTCAGTTCTGGTCCCTGCTCTACAGACTGGAGAGGGTCCAGAGAAGGGCCACAAGGACAACCAGAGGGCTGGAGGACCTGCCATATGAAGAGAGGCTGAGAAAACTGGGTTTGTTCAGCCTTGAGAAAAGAAGGCTTTGGGGAGACCTTATCACCACGTTCCAGTACTCAAAGGGTGGCTATCAAGAAGATGGAGACTCCCTGTTTGCAAGGAGTCACATGGAAAAGACAAGGGGTGATGGGCACAAATTGCTCCTGAGGAGATTCCAATTGGACACAAGAGGAAAATTTTCCCCATGAGGACAACCAAACATTGGAATAGTCTCCCAAGGGAAGTGGTGGATTTCCCCACATTGGAGAGTTTGAAGTCTCAGCTTGACAGGCAGCTGAGCCACCTCATATCAACTATAGGAGCACCTAGAGAGGTTGGACCAGTTGATCCTGAGGTCCCTTCCAACCTGGCATTCTAGGATTCTATGATTCTTCAATAAGTGAATGGATTTTCTAGACAAGGGAAGTGCAGCACACCAGGAACATGTGTGGGCTGTAATTCTCTATAAGGAATTGATGACTTCACTGAGAAAAGTGGGGGTTTGTAGGAAAGGGTCCAGAGCAGCTAGAGATCTAAGGAGAATGTGTTGAAAGGGAGCCAAGTGGGCTCAAGGAACTTTCTTAACTTCAAGATTCAGACTGAGACTCATTTAAATGTCTTTAATTAAAACCCTGGGCAGAAAAAGCCAAGTTGAGCCATCCAAGGTTGCTGATGAGAAAAAGCTGAGTCAGATTGCCATGACTGAGAAGGACTGTCCAACTTACAAGAGAACAGGGAGACAGAGGCCTGGAACAGAGGAAGGAGATGTGGGAGGAGCAAACTCTGAGCGTGGTAACCAGTGCATGATTGAATGAGGTCTCTGACTGCCAAAATCAGGTGGCCCATATTAAGAACCATGCAGTTGTAACTCCAAAGTGAGCTGCGTAAAGTATTTGAGCTGGAGATACAGCCCTGCTGTGGGACCTTGGGTATAGTTTTCACCCCCTATGTTCAAGAAAGATAAATCCAGCCTGAAACAGAAGCAGCAAAAGGACACCAGAGTGATGAAGGGGAGGAGTTTATCTCATGGGCCAAGCCCCAGGAGCC
Source organism: Apus apus (assembly GCF_020740795.1). NCBI lineage: Eukaryota > Metazoa > Chordata > Aves > Apodiformes > Apodidae > Apus > Apus apus. The sequence goes on along the minus strand of NC_067303.1, from coordinate 1,705,507 downwards.
CAGCAGGATGGAGAGTAGGTGGAGATACGATCCCTCACTATAAATACCCAGGGAGGGAAGCAGCAGAGAGGGAGAAGAACTGCTTGGGCTGGTGGGCAATGGTAGTAAAAACCATAAAATACAGGGAAATGGGACATACATAAGTGTAGGCAGAAAATGAGCTGAAGGACTGTCACAGGATTCAGCCTCTGAAACAGCTTTCCAAGAGGAGCAGAAATGTACAAACCCCTCAATTTGTTTTTAAATGGGAACAGAAAGATTTATGCAAGGGAAAGTATGAACAAACACTCAGAGCTGCAACAACCTGGTCTCCTTAACCCAAACAGACCCTGCCAATCCTGACTGTGATCTCCTGCCATCATCCAGGATCCCATCTTGAGAAAGCAGCCCCCAGCACTAAGTGCAGAATCTTGTTGCACGTGGAAAAGGGGAATATTTGTCTTACATTTCCCAAACATCCATTGCCTGGTCTGTTGTTATTGGAACTAAGCTGAGTTGGATTCAATTAAGCTGTTAGGAAAAACAAGCAGGAAAGGAAACTGATAAAAATGGGATCCTCCAAAGAGGACAGCAGGGCTCTTAGGAGCACTTGGGGAACTGCACTGGCTTGGCAACACTCCCCTCTTTACCTGCTCCAGATTTATGGTCTGAAACTAGAGCTTAGTTTCTTTACTGAGAGCAGATCTTTGAACAGAGCTGTTGGAAAAGAGATTGAGTATTGAGATTAGGAGAACCATGGCTGTGGGAAACCACCCATGACCTCTCAGGAGCTCTGTCTTCACAGGCAGGAGTATCTGCTGCTGGAAAATTGGGATCTCTCTCAGATGTCTTAAACTCAGGCTTCTCTTGGCCCAGGTCCACGTCCCACAGGAACTGCAGATAGCCCTGGGTAAATCAGGCTGAAGTGCTAACACCCCACTCTTTGCTACTTCAGGCTCTGCACAGACTTTGGCTCCAAACTGTGTCCAAAAGCTCAACGTGTTCGGCCGAATCCAGCTGGGAGAGAGGGAGCAGAGTGTTCCTCAGGAGGGGGTTCAGAGGGTGCTCCACAGCCTCCAAACAGCTTTTACAAAGGGGAGGATAAAGGTCAGGGCCCTGCCATTATCCCCAGGTGGCAACATGGCACAAGGAGAGAGGCAGCTCCTGGGAAGGGGAATAAACCACCTCGGATTAGCGGGAAGCGTCTGGCTGGTGCTTCCTGAGGGAGTTATCCCGCCTCTCCTGGCAAGAACTTGGAGCCAACGTCAGGCCCTCCTCTGCTCCTGGACATCTTCATCTTCCTGAGCACCATGGGGGACTTTTCACTGCACAAATGGATCTAATTATTACCTCGGGGGTAAATATTTACTCAGGCAGAGAGAGAATAAGGCAGGTAACTCCCAGTCTGGGCTTCTAATCCCATTGTCAGACACCTCCTCAGCATCATTAGCCTAAATAACACAAAATGAAAAGCAGGGAAAGAATACCATTGTATTCCCAGTAATGAGAAGCATGGACAGGAAAGGAAATTACTTCTCTGAGTCATATTCCCCACCCAAAGAATAGAAATATCTCCGTGTGGAGCAGCAGATGACGTTAGGGATTAGCTGCACTTCATTCTCCCCATGAAGAAGTTCCTGTGTGCAAATCCCAACATGGAAAGCTGGCTCTCCTTGCCTGGACTCCAGCTCTTTGCTGTCTTGGAGGTTTGCAGAGAGCTGATGCTGTACATCCCTGGTTGCAAGGGATCAGTCCTTTCAGCCTGGGGTGCTGCTGAAGCCATGGCCTCTGATCATCCCACATCAATCCTGGGATTGAGTGTCATCCCACCTCAACAACAAGGGGCAGAATAAAGGGAGCCATTGTTCTGGATGCAGGAAGCAGTTCTGATGTGGCAGCTCGTGGTCTGGGTGCAGCCTCAGGTGTAGGATGCTCCAGAGCTGGCAGCATGGGTGGATCACAGCTCTGAGCTCCAGGAATCCTGGAAGGTGCAATCACCAGATGCTGAAGCCCCAAGGAACCTCCTGTGGGAGCAAAGCTGACTGGGAAGGGGCAGATGCAGGAATTACAGGTAATCCAAGCTTCCAGTAAGCAGAGGAAAATTCTCATCTCTCCTGGCAGGAGCTTGGATGCCCGGAGCATCAGGACTTGTATGTGCACGTATGTGTTGGGACATGGATGGGTGATGGAGGCAAAGTTCCCTCTTCTCACTGAGCTGGTGCCATCATCTCCAGCAGAACAGCTGTCAGCAAGAAACCCCCAGCCTGGGACCTGTCTGCGTATTTATCACATTTCATCCACCACTTTCAGCTGGTTTGTTTCCCATTTAGCTACTAGACATCCAGGAGAGCCTGTACCCTCCAGAGAGAGCAGCTGTGTGAGCTGGCTGTAAAAATAATCTCCCCCCCTTCATGTTAGTCGCTAAAAAGCACTCAGGAGTCACAAAAATCTGCAGGGTTTGCACCCAGCAGACTCGAGGAAGAAGCCCTGCTGTTTTATGAGAGTTTACACCTCTTTACACCCCTCCCCACCACCACTTTTGCAATGAGTACTGCCTTAGTATCACCGTTATGAGGTGACATGGCTGGAACAGCCACCCGAGTCCATAAAAGTTAGGATCTGACTGACTTAGAGCAGCTCTCAGATCTCCTTTAACTTCAGTCATTTCACAGAATCACAGAATATTGGGGTTGGAAGGGACCTCTGATCATCGAGATCATGGAGTCCAACCCCCCTGATGGAGCAGGACCAAAACCAGGGCAGGTCGCTCAGAAAGGCACCCAGACAGGTCTGGAAAGTCTCCAGAGAAGGAGACTCCACAGCCTCTCTGGGCAGCCTGTCCCAGGGCTCTGTCACCCTCACAGGAAAGAAGTTCTTCCTCGTGTTGAGGTGGAACTTCCTGGGCTCCAGTTTGAATCCATTGCCCCTGGTCTTGTCCCAGGGCACAAGTGACAAGAGCTTGTCCCTGCCTTCTTGATGCACTCATGTATTAATTAGACATTCATTAGATCCCCTCTCAGTCTTCTCCTCTCTAGACTGAACAGCCCCAGGTCTCTCAGCCTTTCCTCATCAGGCAGGTGTTCCAGTCCCTCATCCTTGCAGCCTCCCTTGGACTCTCTCCAGTAGATCCCTGTCCCTCTGGAACTGGGGAGCCCAGAACTGGACACAACACTCCAAGTGAGGTGTCACCAGGGCCGAGTAGAGGGGGAGGAGAACCTCCCTCTCTGACACCTTGCAGGGGGGCAGGAGCTCTTGTACTTAGGTACCTTATCCAACCCTCCCATTGCAGCTCTGGAGGAGTCTGCACAGTAACAGGGTTGGGTCTCATGGCTCTAAAATCACCAAGAAAGGTTTTGCCTTGGCTTCAAGAAGAGCTGGGCTTTGGGTGTGGTGAGAATAGTGAAGGCTTAAGAGTCCAGGAACTTGTCACATTTGCCACCTGACAACCATGCTAGTTCCTGTTTGGGAAAAACATTAATGGGAAGCATAAAAGGCCCTGAAATATTTTACTATCGTTTTATCTACAAGGGTTTGGTTCCTTTGGGTTTATGCAAATATCAGAAGCATTTGCCCAAGGGGTGCTCTGGCGTGCTCAGCAGCCTTCTTCCCCAGGAAATTTTGGTTTATGACATTTCTTTTTGATAAATGTGTTTCTCACTAATCTCTAGGGTGGAGAAAAAACAAGCAAGCAAGCCATCCTGCCAGTTGCATGCAGAAGGTAAGCTGTCCAGGAGCAGGATGATTTCAGGAACCTCTCCTAGTGAGTAACTGTCTCTACTACTTTCAATTGTTTGACAAAACAAGAGCTTCAGTGTTTCCAGCAGTTCCCTGACATGTCAGAGCAGCTCAGGGGGTTTCTCTCTGCACTGGCAGTCACGAGCAGATCACCTCTCCCTTTTGGCACCCGTGGATCCCAGAAGGGATAAGAAACTTCCTTCCTTTCTTCCTAGCACTCACTGCCATGCTAAGGTGTCATCATTGCCCTGGGAGAGCATGATCAAAGGCATTAGCAACATGGGAAGGGACTGGAATTGGGAGAAAGCCTAAAAATAGCAGGATTTCTGGTGGGGGAGGGGGAAAAGAATCAATCTATTTCTACAAAGGGAAAACATATTTAGATTTTAGGCTTTAAATCCCTGCACTGAAAATCACCCTCATGAACTTCAACTCCAGGACTTGGAAGTTTCAAGCCTCGTACCCAGCAATGGATTCCTAGAGCACTAGACAAGCAACAAGTTATTTGATTTTGGCTTTTTTAAATTGATTTTTTGGTTGTCATTTTAAGCAAGCATCACTAACTTAAGAGAGATGAATTGCAGCCACCCCGTTTGTCCTGTAAACCAAAGGAAAGCTGCTGTGCTCCATGCATTTATGCCACCAAACCACCCCTTTTTCAGTTTTCAGGAAAACCTGAGCAGTCCTACCTGGCAGTACCAGACCTTGGGAAGAAAGAGGAATGAGGTTCTTGCAGGATGTTCATGTCCAATATCTAGGATTCCAGAGGATCCAGGCATCACCAAACCTCTGCTTTTGTCAAGACACAGATTTGGGCTAAATCCTGTATTGACCCTCAATCTATTCCAATTATTCTTTATAACTTATGTAGCATAAGAAGAAACTTATGAAGAACCTGTTGTTCCCCATCCTTGCATGTATAGCTAAACCCCAGAAAAATCTCTTTACAGAACCAGAGCTTTCTTTAGCTGTCAGGATTTATCAAAACAAAACAAGCCAAAGCAAAACCACCAAAAAAGTTGATTTTTCAACATAATTATTTTTTCCCCTCGTTTTTCATGTAGTTTGATAGTTAAGCTTTTCACCTTTGCCTTTTTTTCACTCCCTCTTTCTCCACTCATTCCTTTCTTACTGCCCTTTTCCACTTTGCTTCTGAAGAAAGATGATGGAAAGGGAAACTGAAACCCCAAATAAACCAAATTTCTTACTACTGGCCTGGAGTCAAATTAAGTACATTTTTAATTTTTTATTTTATTTAAAAAAAAAAAAAAAAAAACACCACCAAAAACCAGGACAAAAGCCCAGTCATCCTCTCTGGGACCTGGGGGAACTTACCATCTTGCAGGATGAGCTCAGTGCTTTGCAAAATGATCTCAGTGGGTACAAGAAAAGGTGGGTCCCAGCCAGAGCTCCGGATATGAGCACTTCCCATCCCTGTAGGGAAGCTGGGATTTCAACATCAGGGCTTGTTCCCTGCTGTTGGGACTGGAAGCCCAACACCCCTGAACATCAGCAAGGTTGAACCCCAAGGGCAAACATCTCCCATCAGTCTCCTCTATGTGACCAGCTGTCCTGGACAGGAGATAAAACCACCTTAAAAAATAAAAGTATCTGCAGGATTAAGAGGCACTTGGAAAGCCCTTCCCTGTCACTGCTGGAAAAGACAAAGGGGTTTTCTGCAGGTTTCTTCAATATTGGCTGAAAAGAGTGGTCCTCATTGGCTACAGTTCTGAACAAGGGTTTCTAAAATGAGATTTGGAACGTTCTGCCTGGGTCTCAGGAGAATGAAGTGAACACAACTCCAGAGCATCAGCACAGCCCCCTGTCAAGGCTAAACCCAACCAGCTTTCTCCAGCCCAGCCCTGGAGTCACCTCAGCCCAAAGTAAAGGGGAAAAGCTGCTCAACTCTTTGCATTTCAGGGACAAAACCAACAATTACTCCAACGGAGGGAAATCTTACAACAAGAGGAAAAGGAGCACTTGCCTAGCAGCAATGGTTGGGATCAGAATGCTGAGTTCCACTAAAATTTGTAGATGTTTGGCTGCAGCTGCAGATGTAACACAGAAGAGACAAGTATGAAAAGACTGAGCCAAGAAATAATTTGGTTTTACCATTTCTCCCCCACTCTTTTCCTTCCATCCAAGCACACACCATCTGAATGTGCTTTCCACAAAGTTGAAAGAGATAATTAGGGAAGTCAGTGAAAGTAATTCAGTGGGAGCAAATACCAGACACATTTCAAGAGCTAATTTTGCACTTAAAAAAAAAAAAAAATCACATTGGAAAAGAAGATGCTAAGATTGCTACTCATCCAAAAGAGGAACAAAAACATCTTCAGCGTCTTGTGGACTCATTAAAAACTAGCCCAGACATCTAGAGTATTGCATTTTTACCCAGATTGACTCATAAGTGATTAGAATGGGATTAACAACAACAAAATATAATCACTGGAACTGCTCCCACTGTAAAGTGGGGCTGAGTCAGAAACAATTATTTTCCTCTGGGAAGTGGGAAATGTCATTTTGTAAAACTTCCTTTACTCTTTGCAGGAAAAGGACCAACTTTGCTTGGTTTGTGATGCAGAAACCTATCTTTACATTTTTTGCAGGTTGGAAATTTCGTATTTATCCACTTCACTGGAAAGCACAGAATCACCACTTCCTAGTTCAGAGTAAGAAAGTAATTTTTTCCCCATTTCTAGGTTTCTCTTTGCCATGTCAATCTATCAAAATATCTCAGATCAGACAAAGCCACTGGGTGTCAAATAAAAACCAAACAAACCAACAAGCAACAAACCACAAAACCCATCTGCATTAACCATTTTAACTCCTTTTGGCTGGGAGAAAGGCTGTACACCTACATGTCCAAATGCTGAGTTTGGCATCAACCTCTGAAAACGTTTTGAAAAAAATTCATATTTCCACTTTGAACTCAGGGAAGTTAAAAGAACTTTGATGCCTTCCCTGACCATCAGCTTCTAGGTTTCTGGAATGATCTGTACAGAAAAATCTGGTTTAATGAGCTCTTCAGGCTTCCAAATCAGCCTAGTAGACTCCTGCAGACTTTTTTTTTGCAATCTGGTGGTGAAGCTCATTAGACAAATTATTTCCAGTAAATTGCTCTCTTCACCCTCACTGAGTCTGCATTTAAGACTTGTGGAAACATTTTATTTTGAGATAACAGAGCTGGTGTTACTGTCCAAGAACAATAGAAGATGATTATAGATTTCACAGACCATCTAATCTAATTCCTGTGTAAACAGGCCACAGGCCTTTTTTAAATTAAATGCCATTTCAAGTCCAATAGATATGGTTCAACTAAAGCACAGTTCTGGAAAGAAAAAGAAAGAAAGATATGCACAGATAAAGAATGTGCAACAACAGACTCTATTGTGATTCCAGACAAAGGCTAAAATCCTGCCCCACCACCTTTGCCTCTTGCTGTGCCTGTCATGAGTATGTCAGGGCTCAGTGGAAAGAACAAGTGACAAGTTTTGATGCATTTTAGTGGCAGAGGAACGATGCTGTAGCCTGTGTTTTAACACAACAGGCCAGAGAGAGATCTCTTGTCCCATTTACATCCCTCTGTGCCATAAAAAAAAAGAGCTACATGGCATCAAATGCCAGGGGTTCCCAATGTTTCCTGCAGGTGAGCATTGCCCAAGGTGGGTGCTTTTCTTTTTTAGGTTGAAGTGCAAAACTCTAGATGCACTTAAAGCTGTAGATGCCTTCTCAGAGTTGATTATTGTGCATTAAACACACAGTGAGAGGAGGGATGTCCCAGCCTGGCTGTGTTGGAGGCAGCTGGGTCCTTACCTGGTGCAGACACACAAGCCATTGTAGAGCTCATGTGCAGGAGCTGCAATTCAAGTCTTCCAAACACCACTGAGCAAGAAACTGGGGGGGAAAAAAAAGTGTCTCCCCACTCAACCCTCCTTGGATAAGTCACTTGAGATGTACATGTGTGAATTGTCACCACCCCCCCAAAAAAAGGGAGATAAAGCAACCACCTTCACAGGGTCACAAAGACCCATTTCTTGGATGGAGCAGGAGGGGAGGTGACAGCAAACAGGCAGGGCATGAGTGCCCTCCTTCTGACACAGGCACCCAGTGGCAGGAACAACACCCTCACCTACCTCAGCAAGGTGCTCCAAGGCAGTTTGCATTATGGAAAGTCTGATGACTCCCATTTTCTCCAGGGTTTGTTAGTACAGAAAAAAAAAACACTAGCTCCACAAAGCCGCTGCCTAGCATGCTGAAAGAGAAACAACAACAACTGCTTTATTTATATATTTAATTTTTAATTAAAAAATAAAGGTTATCTTAATACATCTCTTGCAGCCTTTGGGCAAAATGCGCCCTTAACAAGACTTTATGAAACATGATGCACATCTATTCTTGGCACACATCTTAAACAAACGTGGACTTTCTGCAGCAACTTCTCAAATCCATCGTTCTCCCAAAGCCCTGAAAACATTTAAATGTTCTTTAAAAAAAAACAAAAACAACAAACAACCTACAAAAATTAGAAGTGGGCCCAAAGCAAAAAAAGAAAAAAATAAAATCCCAGATCCAAGCATCCGAAAGCTTTTGGAGCAGACTCCAATCCAAACCCCTCATCTCATGTGGAGTTTTTCTCCTGGGTCACTGCAAAGTCACAGACACGACACCCAACCAAGAGATGAACTCTGGCTGCTGACCTGGGGGGGAACTTCCCTGTGGAAGATTTGATCTTTCTACTGGGCCAAAGCAAACCCACGGGTCTGAACTCCATCCCAACTGCCAAAGTTGGGGCCACCCCTAACAGATATAAGTGCTGGTTACACGATGAAATGGTGCTAACAGAGCTCCTCATTCCTCAGCTGTCCCTGACCTGGGGCCAGACCAAGTCCTGTGTCCCTGTGCACCACTGAAAGGCAAAGGATAAAGCCAAGCAAACCCCTCCAGCACAGGTTGTGCCACCACACATTTGCTTCCCACAGCGTGAAGGGAGCCCTGGGCTCCCCCTGTCCTGGCCAGGAGTTGTCTTGGGTTTCAGGAGGTGGTTTTCTCAGGAAAGATGTCCAGGCTCCTGCACACTTTGAGGGACAGGGCAGCACTGCTCACATCTCTGCTCCACCAGGGCCCACGATGGCTCATTCCCAAAGGCACAAAGTGACCAATCTTTAGACTTATACACAAGGTCTACATATATATATATATTTATATATATATGTACACGCACACAATTACATACATATTTAAATATATATATACACATATATATATTTGGTTTTGGTTTTTCTCTTGTGTCTTCCTTTGCTTTTCTTTTTTGCTCTTTCCCTCCTCGCTTTCCCTTTTAACTTAGCGGTGTAGTCTCCTCTGAGGAGGGCTCTGGTATATGTTCTGGAGACTTCTCTGTCTCCAAAGAGACTTCTGGCTTCTCCTCTGGCAATTTAGGCTCCTCGGGGGCTTGAGGTCCCTGCAGCTCCTGACTCTGAGTCTGGCTGTTCATCTTCTCTTCTGCTTCAATCTCCTCTGAGGTGGGAATGGAGTTTTTCTTTGGGCGGCCTTTGGGCTTGGTTGGAGCCTCCTGTCCACCTTTCAGTACCTGCAGCAAAGAGATGAACCATCAGGATCAATCTGAATCTGCCACCAAACAGCCTTGAGAGAAGGATAAACCTTGGCTTTGATCTCAAAGTTAATGCACGACTTGGTCCCCATTTCAGCCTCAGAGCAATGTTCTGCATTCACGGAGTGAGCTCACCCACGATCTCACAGAAATGAAATGCAACCATCACCAGCAAGGACACCCAGAACTCTGGAGTTCTACGAGTCACTTCCTACATGAGGCCCCGAATCACCCAGGCACACAGCCCTTAAACATACAGAGAAGATTTGATGCAGAATTCAGTTCTTTTCCTGAGCATTTACTTTATTCAAAGCCCTAGTAATAAACCTTAGGCAGGTTTCCTCTCCCTACCTTTCCTCCAGCCTCTTTGCCTTTGGAAATACTCTTTATTTCCCAAGACCTGTATTAAAATGCATTTCATCTCAGTTAAAGGGGAGTCAGTATGACAGCCTGTTCCTATGTTTAACTCCCTCTCCCTTCACACCATCACTGCAGCAACAAGACACTTCCAACCAAAGATCTGTATCCAAGCTAAGCCCAAATTTGTTTTAAGTGGCAGGAACTTCTGCAGCTGTCACATACATTCAAAGATACAGTCTAGAACTGCATCTCCTCTCCCAGATCAGAATACATAAACATCTCCACTGGATAATGTCACAGCATTGTGGTTCCCACCAGGATTTATTGAACAGTTGTCCTTTCTAAAAGCATTTTAACTGGGAAAGGGCCACGGAGCTGACAATAAGTGAAAGAGGAGAAAAGAAGATATGAAAAGCAAGAATTAATGCTATTAGCTCTCCAAGCTGCACTGGTTTCCATGGAGCAATACAACTTTTCTTGTCTGTGCACATAACCAATCCCATGAGCACTAAATCACAGGAATGCCAAAACTGCAGAGGGAGATATTTTGGTTCTTCCCTCTGTTCTGTTCTGATTTCTTTCATCCCTTTGCTTCCCATGTTTCCTACTGCCTGTGGCTCCTCTAGCCCACCACATATGCTGCAGCATGAGCACTGTAATAAAAAGACTATGTCTTGAAGAAAAGTGATCCAAAATAACCCAAAATTTGGTATAGATAGACACAGGTCACAGACATTGTGCTCAGCCTCCAAATCTGTTCTTCTCAAATCAGGTTTTAAGGACCACTTACCATTTTCTTCCACTTCATCCTACGGTTCTGGTACCACGTCTTCACCTGGAGCTGAGTCAGCCCCAAGGACTGGGCCAAGTCAAGCCTGGGAGACAAAAAAGGTATTGAAATGAGTTTAGAGAGGGCAATAAGAGGCCAGAGGCCCAAGGCAGCAAACCCTACACTGTAAGAGCATACAACAGTGGAGCCACCAGAAAAGATGATTGTTTCTCTAACCTGTTGTTTTGAGAAAAAGTCAAACAAAAGTGGTAAATACAGTGAATTCAGGGAGTAAATATAGATGCTGTTGGGGAAGGGGCCAGGATATTTAGGAGTATGCAGGGTATCTGTTCTCTTTTCATAGCATCACAGAATCACAGACTGGTTTGAGTTGGAAGGGACATTAAAGATTATCCAGTCCCAACCCCCTGCATGGGCAGGGACACCTCCCACCAGCCCAGGCTGCTCCAAGCCCCATCCAACCTGCCCTTCAACACTGCCAGGGATGGGGCAGCCACAGCTTCCCTGGGCAACCTGGGCCAGGCTCTCACCACCCTCACAGCCCAGAATTTCCTCCTCATGTCTCACCTCAATCTCCCTTTGCCAGTCTTAATCCATTCCCCCTTGTCCTCTCCCTCCCTGCCCTTGTCCCAAGCCCCTCCCCAGCTTTCCTGGAGCCCCTTCAGGCACTGGAAGGTGCTCTAAGGTCTCCCTGGAGCCTTCTCTTCTCCAGGCTGAACACCCCAACTCTCCCAGCCTGTCTCCAGAGCAGAGCTGCTCCAGCATCTGATCATCTTTGTGGCCTCCTCTGGACTCACTGCAACTGCTCCATGTCATCCTTGTGTTGGGAGCTTCAGAGCTGAGCACAGTTCTCCAGGTGGGTTCTCACAAGAAGTGGGTAAATGGGTAGAATCCTCTCCCTGCCCCTGCTGGCCATGTTGGTTTGACACAGCCCGGGACACAGTGGCTTTCTGGGCTGCAAGTGGACATTGCCACACATTTTCTCCTCTGTGTCCACTGGAAAAATGGCAGGCACAGAAGCTGCAGAAGTTTGCCTGCCCTCTTTACACAAGCCTGTGGTAGCAGCTGCTGACACTCCGTGTCTGTACATGAAGCAGGGAGCTACTGGTACAACACATCCCTGAGATACAGGGCCTTGGGGTATGAAGCAAAGACAGAAGAGCCAAGACCCCCAGCATCAGTCTGCCTTTGAAAGTGCTGCTCTTTGTATCACATTTCTTCTTCACTACCTAATCATGGGGATAACAATAGTTTCTCATTTCTCATGGAGCAGTACAACACCTAACTCCATTAATTTCTTCTGCATTCTGCTATTACGGGCAATTTAGGCTTATAAATGAATGTATTTGGGTGTTTGGCTTAAGGGTATACATGGCAGACAGCCCATAATCCTGATTCATCCTCCATAAATCTCTAACCTGTGCAGCTTCATCTGAAACCATTCATTATTTCTCTTTTAAAACTCAGGCTATGAAGCAAATGCAGCTCAGAGTAACTCCTGATCCTTCCCCACAGGTGCCAGCACTGTTCATCTGGAGGTCTGGAAGTGGAGCTGCACAATGGATGGAGCTGGAAATCCTGGGGGATGGTGGGCAAGTGTCACACAGAGTCACACACATCCTGCAGGTGGGACAGCTCAAGCACAGAGTCACATTCCAAGGTGTTCTGGCCTCTTTAGCAGATATTTCCCTGCCTTTGGATGGGGAAACACATTCATCAAGGCCAAGTTTTGCATAACAAACCTTTGGTTTCAGCTGGGCTCCCAGGGCAATCAGACTCACTCTTGCACTTACCCACCACCAGCATTCTGTGCTCAAACTCACCCTCCTGGATTCAGGCTCTTCCCTCACTTTGGATTCACTCCAGGCCTGCAGCCTTGGCTTGCCTGCTGCTGCTGCCACTCTGTAAGGTCTGTGAGAAGCCCCACTGACACCATTGCTGGGAGTGGAAAAGCAGGATCTAGCAGAGACACTGTCCTGCCAGGCTGTGCTTCCTCACTCCTAACAAACCCGGTGCTTCACGTGCCCTTCCAGCAGCACAATCTAGTGTCCAGACCTAAAGCTGCAGGAGCAAATCCAGATTGTTTTCTGGATCCACTGCTTTCTCCATCACATTTCCAGCCAGGAGGTGACAGAAACAAACTCCGCTTGACTAACTCCTCTTGCCTTGGTGCACATCTTACCACCTGCTGCTCACCTGCAGCCAGTTTCCCTCTCTTGCCACACACGTAACATGAACCAGCATCACCTGGAAACCCCAGGCAACAAACAGAGGGGAAGAGGGACACGGACAGGAACTGCTCACCAGCTTCCAACAAGTACAATGCCAAGGAACAGTCATACAATAAAATTAATGAACAGCCTGGAGTGCTTCATCAACACTGTCAACCATCTGGTTATGTGAAGCTGTGAGGAGTCAGTACAGGTGCACTAGGAACTTGGAAGCTGCATGAGCCAGGCCATGGCATGAAACGGGTCTGGCTGTGATCCTTGGCTTTAGTAACAGGCCGTGTGAGCAGAGAATGCTGATCTCCAAAATCAATTTAAATACTGGGACACTGCCACTGTGGAGTTCAAGGACTGGGGTACCTTACACACCCTCTCTAGGTTTGCAGACTTCACAGGAATTGGAGAGGTCTTTTTCCTGAAATTGAAATTTGCAGAGTAGGGTTCAAAGCCTGTAAAAAAGCTGCAGCCTCTTCTTAGTTAGTTTTGTCCATTTGGTATCAAGGAGTCCCTAGGAACTTCCCTCTTCCTTCACAAGGACAAGGAGCCTTCAACTCCATGCAACCCTGGCTCTGTTTTCCAAGCTGATGGACAGGCCACCACCTTCTCATTGACCTGCTACCCAAGCCTGCTGGAGGAAAGCTAGCCCAGCAGCCAGCTGAAGCTACAGCCAACCTCTCAGCTGCCACAGAGACAGAGTCATCCACCACCAGATCCCAGGAGGAGACAGCCTCCATGTTTTTCCAAGTCTGCAGCAGGAATGGGAAGGACAGAGAGCCTTCTGCCCTGTCTCTGAGCCTGCTAGCAAGCACATATATCAGCGTGTGGCATTTCCATGGATGTAATCTATTCATGTCACCTTTGATCCCAGGAAAAGTTAGCCTTGAAATTGAATCTGGTCACCTGCCCACGTCCTTGACCAACAACAGAGGCATCTCTGTGGAGCTAGAGAGCAGCACAGTTCAGACAGGGAGCATCCAGGATGGGAGCAGCTGAGCAGGGCTAGGGCAGCCTTTTTTGCTCATTCCTTTTCCCACTGTAAGAGACTGACCAACCTTTAGCAACTTTTCAGTGTCTGAAGGGGCCTACAGGAAAGCTGGGGTGGGGCTTGTGGCACAGGTGTGTAGTGAAAGGACAAGGGGCAATGGTTTGAAGCTTAAAGAGGGGAGATTCAGGTTGGGCATTAGGAAGAAGTTCCTTCTTGTGAGGGTGGTGAGAGCCTGGCCCAGGTTGCCCAGGGAAGCTGTGGCTGCCCCATCCCTGGCAGTGTTGAAGGGCAGGTTGGATGGGGCTTGGAGCAGCCTGGGCTGGTGGGAGGTGTCCCTGCCCATGCAGGGGGTTGGGACTAGATGATCTTTGAGGTCCCTTCCAACCCAAACCAGTCTGGGATTCTATGACCTACCTGTCAGGCGTAGAGAGGTACTTCTGCTTCTGGAATTTCTTCTCCAAGCCCATCAGCTGGAGCTCTGTGAAGATGGTCCTGCTCCTGCGCGGCTTCTTCAGGCGCGGCGCCGGCTGCTCCGCCTCGGACTCGCTGCTGGCCTGAGCCTCGCCGGCCGGAGCCTCGGAGCCGCCGGTCCCCGGGGAGCTCTGGGCTGGCAGCACACGGGAGCTGGAGGCAGCTGGGACCAGGTGAGGGACCACGGAGGGCTGCCTGGTGATGACGGAGATGAGAGGATAGGCCCTCAGAGAAGGGGACCCTGGCAGGGAAGGAAGCAGAGGAGGGTGAAGGCCAGTCTGGTGGCAATATGGTTAAGCAATGGGAGCACTGGAGGGAGGAGAGAGAGAGGGAAACCCTTCCAGCTCTGCCATTCCCTTGTTCAATGACCATGAGCAAGTCAGTTCCCCTCTCTGCACCTGCTCCTTCTCCCAGATGGCGTTTCCTTGGCTGCAAGTCTTGATGAAGTGCATTTCCCCAGCCCAGGGAAGGGAAGGTCTGCGTTTCCAATGCCTGTTCTATTATTTTTTTAAAGCAGCTATTACAACACACACCACGGAATCAATCTGCCTCATTACCACAGGAGATTCACAAGAGATTAAACGGAGCTAACGATGAGATTTGTCCCCATTCATGCGACTCTGCTTCTCTACAGCCACAGGACAGGGCTCCTGTCACAGCGTCACCTCCTCTCCCTTTAAAGGCGACACAGAACGGAGTTCAAGTCACAGTTGATCCCACCCTCTAGCAGGTAACTGAGTCAGATGAATCACACTTTCATCCTCTGCTGTCTATACTGACCCTGTTTACTGGCAGCTAAGGATGAACAGGTGGGAAGCAGACTTCTTCTCTGACTCTTAACTCTACATCTTACACCAACCAGTTGATACCAGCCCTAAAAAACAAATCAGCAGTTCTGCTCCAATCCTTTCAGGTCAGGGCCAGTCTGGGATGACAAATCTAAGCATTCCCAAACACTAGAGGAAGTTCTGAT
Source organism: Apus apus (assembly GCF_020740795.1). Classification (NCBI taxonomy): domain Eukaryota; kingdom Metazoa; phylum Chordata; class Aves; order Apodiformes; family Apodidae; genus Apus; species Apus apus. The sequence goes on along the minus strand of NC_067303.1, from coordinate 1,690,375 downwards.
TCACATCAGACCTCTGGATTTATAGCTATAGACAGATTTCTGCTCAGCCTTAGCCCCAGGAAATCAAACGTTTCTTTAAAATTCCAGCAGAGAAATGGGGCCATGTAAGGGAAATGTATACTTGTTGCAAGACAGCACCCTAGAGAGCTTTGCAACCAAACTGCAGAGTCTTGGGCAAGTCACTCTGTTGCTCCATGCCTCAGTTTACCTCATTTGCAAAATGGAAACAACCCTCCTTCCCTGCTTCACTGGTGGTAAAACATGGACTGAAGTTTAATGTACATAAAGTATCCTGAGATCTGCAGATAAGAGGTGCTGTGGAAAGGAACACATTACACCAGCAGGTCTGATTGTGAAACTCTTCCTATGAATCACCACTAATGAAAATAATGATCTACAGACCTCAGTGAGTCTATTTCAGTGAATAACTCATCAGAGGGAAAGAAAGGAGCTGCCAGCCTGGCCTGCTGATGACCTGTGTTCCTTACCCTCCTCCCCTGGGCCAAGGGCTGTGATGGCACAACTCAGGTCCCAGGGCTCAGGGTACATCACAGAATCCTGCAGCTTCTTGATCATCACTTCCCTTCACAACCAGTTGTGCAGAAAACAGCCACCTACAGAGCTTGGAAAACTATAGCCATAACACTGTAAATCCCAACAGATTGGGAATTTAAAGCAAGACTGTGGCTACAGACTGGGACTTGAGCCTTATTTCTCCTCCACAACTCTGCAACACTAAAAATGATTTTTTTCCATACATTTAAATTATTCCACTTAAATGTCCAAGGCAATACTTGAGAGATGAGATCAGAACTGCCACATCAACATGTAGCTTGTGCAAAGTGTTATCTACCTTCTCTTCCTGTGGATTTTTTTCAGCTAAAGACCATGCTGATCTACAGCATCACCAAGTAATCTGGCAGAAATTCTGCCTTGATTTACAACCTCAGGGGCTGTTCAAAGATTATAAATTAGGACAGAGAACACTGTCCTTTGCTTTCCTCTACTAACTCTCCCCTCACTGATACTTATGCACCCACTGACACCAGCCAACTACACAGAAGATAACCCAGATCCCACTCCCACAGGCTGTATCCTCCTCCCCAATACCCAGCCCAGTTGCCATCACAGGACAGCAAAAGCAGTGTCAACCCACCAATGGAACAGCAGTTTCAGTCAAATTTTAACAAAAAAAGTGAGCCCCTCTTCCCTTCTTGAAGGCCACCTCCATTGCAAGAGCCCTTTGAGGAACCCTGGGTCAGGCATTCCCATCACTGAGCTCCTGCTCCCCAGCTGGTTCATTCTCTGAGCCTTATCTCACAGCCAGAAACCCCTCTCCTGTCCTTGCACATGGGTGGCTTTTGGCACCAGATCACTGGTTACATCAATACCTTTAACCTTGTACCCCTCTGTATTTCCAGCAGGGCTCTCCAGAAACCACAAGATTATGAAGAGATAATAAATCAGCAGAGTTCAGAAACCCCTGTGAGGCTCCAAGTGACTGAAACTCCTGGACAAAAGCATTGTTATGAGGGACTCTCTTCAAGGGAGCCCAGCAAAAGGTATTTGATATCAGAGCACTGGGATATTTGCTTGCCCTGTAGAGCAGGGTAGCAGCATGTGGGACTGCTTGGGGTGGGAGGAGGCCAGCTACAGTGCTCCCAGACCTTAAGATTTGCCTCCATCCAACAGAGGAAAGTCTCTTCAGGCCATTTTTCTAATTATCAGGTAGGATCAGGAATAAAAGGACTGCTTTCCTCCTTCCAGGATTGGCAGAGCGACCTTGGCTGTTTTTTTCAGGGTAAACCAGTGGTTGGTTATAAGAGAAGCAGGTGACTTTGGATTGTCCAGGTCCACATTTTCAAAGTGCTGAGCACCTGAATGAGGGGACACGTTTTCCAAAATGCTCAGCAGCCAGCAGCTGTGCCCTGGCCACATGCTCAGCAAAGCTCAGCACACTTATTTTTGGTGCTCACGTCAGGACTCTTCTTTACTTACGGGCACTTCTGAACCCACTGTTGTGCTTGAGTGCATGTAATGGTTTGCAACTGCTGAGCTGCTTCGAGCTCCAGGTGGTGAACAGATTTGTGGGGTGTTGACACCAAGTGTCCTGTATTTGTTTATCATTTGTGCTCATAAGAGAAGCCTCTGCATATGGTTTGACACCAACAGTTGGGACAGTGCTTTTAGAAACCATTGTAAATAACGAAAGCATCTTCTGATGTTCAGCCCAGTCATAGACAAGACTTCTCAGCTTTCTGCCCTCAGCCTGATGAGGACACAGGATGGTGAGGGCACAGAGCAAGGACAGCATGGAGAGAGAGACGTGGGGCTCCAGGCTGCAGGGAAGTTGCTGGCTGGAGGTGTCAACGCTTTAGCAGTCAGCTCTCCCTGCAGAGCAACCCAGAAATAGCCAGGCTCTACATTGCACTATCTTCAGGATCACAAAGGAAAAAGCTTGAGTGTCCTGCTCTGGAACTAGTTACCCCAGAGTTCAAAGGCAGCTGAAGTGGAGCCAGCGCGTTGTCTCTAGGTACACGATTAACACGACGCCCCTTAAACCACCCGTACAGTCCCTACCCTGATAAAGCCTTGGCTCCCAAACACCATGAAATCTGAGGCTAGATCTAAATTTCACATCCCCCAGAGTTCAAAGGTATTTCTAGACTGACATGCTATTGTAAGAATGGAATAATTTCTTAATCTTCAACAAATTAAGTGCTGGCAAGCAGCTCTTGTCTGCTCAGCACTGTTGTGACATGCTCTGTCTCCCAACATGGGAAGGAATGGAAATGAAGTGCTCTTCCCCTTCCCCACCTGCCTTTCAGAAGAGTTTCAGCTGAACACACACTTTCCTGCTTTTTTGTCCAAGCACCTTTTCCAATCCTGACCCACTGGTCTTTTGCACTTGAAAACCAACAAGCTGCCCACATAAGCCAGAAAATGAGGACTTTTTTTACACACCTCAACTGTTTTATTGTTTCCATCTAAGACAATTGAGAGGCAGCACAGTCTGGTGGTAAAGGTACCAGTGATTTAGGACTCAGGAGTTCTCAGTGCTGTTTATAGGAACAGCAGTCTCTTACTATGTGATTTTATGCAGAAAAGTCCTTCTTTTATCTACTAAAATACTCTTAATCACCCCAAAGTCTAGTCTAGGCTCATTTTGCTGCTGAATACTTCTCAAATAGCTGGGAAGTATTAATATAATCCATACCTCATACCATGCACAACTGAGGGAGTGGTGCTTAAGCAACAGAAGTTTTCCTGTAGTTATTTTTTAAGCATTTGAATAGTCTCAATTTCAAGCAGCAAGAAAGCTCTTCTTTCTGTCCACCTCCAGAAAGCTAACATCTGGCCACTCAGTTGCTCAAACCAACCCAGAGCTAAAAATAAAAAGGACATTGGATCTGCAGAGTGTTTTCTAATGATCTGCAAACATTTTGCTTTGCTATTAAATACCAGGCTGTGCTGGCAGTCCCTGAGCAGTGAAGAACAGCTCTGCCCCTCACACACTGCACTGGCCACAGCACCTTAACATCAACTGGGTAACTGGAGCCATCCAGGTCAAAAAGAACCCTAGGTCCTGTTTCTTAATTACATGTAAAATGCTTGTCCTAGAAATGTACAATGATCTAATGTATCCAAAGGTATTTTTTTCTCACTCATGTTGCTTTCCAGCAGTGACACCAAGGACAGGGGAATCAGCCCATTTTCTCCAGAAAGTTTCAGTCAGGAATGTCTGTTTTTACTACCCAAGAAGCCAATACCCCAGGGGTAAATCCACAACACCTCAGCCTTTTACTGCCTCTTACCCAGGTGTGGACACCGGGGTAAAGCAGCAAAGCCTCCAGCCATGCAGGTTCCAGCTACACGAAGAGGAACTGGGAGCACTTGCTGTTCACCAGCCCAACCTGAAGGCATCTCTACTCACCAGCTGGGACGCTTCTATCAAACTTCTTATGACCACTAGATCTGTAGGTACACCACCAATCACCTTGCTAAAGTTTTAATTAAAAATCAAAGCTTCAAACAAATCATTTTCCCCTCCCCCTTCTCCCTGGCTTGCTTTCAACCCCAGCAGACACAGACTAGAGGGAAGAGAAAAGGGAAAGCACTAATTAATTGCACTGTTTGGCTGCCGGCAACGGCAGAACAGTTTTCCTCCCAGGCAAACTCAGCTAATTCTGTTTTGGAAAGAAAGAAAAAGGAAGGAAAGATTTATGGATCAGCTCCTCTTGGCAGGTCAGCCCTGCTCGGAGGCAGAATGAAATCTCACTTAGAATGGGCTGCAGTGAAAGGTAAATAATAAAAGAAAATGAACTTACGACTCAGGAAGGTCTATAAATCTGCCGTCTCCTGAGTGTCAAAACAAAAGGGAACCAAGAAGGAGTTGAGTTCATTTAGGAAAGAGCTTCACTTTCCTGCAGGAGCAGGCAGCCTCCTGAAGGGAAGAAGCAAGCCCTGAGTGAAGCAAAGAAGGTGAAAGAATGTTCAGCCTAAGTTGAACCACACACAGGGCATTCTACCTCCTTTTTCCACCACAGGTCCCCAGAAGCTGAGATGCTCCAGCCATGCCATTCCCACAGGTCTCAGCTGGACACCAGCCTCCAGAGCACTGCAGGCAAGCCAGAGCAGAGCATAGACCTCATACAAACCAGAAACTCAACATAGCCCAGGAGTCAATTGGTGAAAGACAACAGCCAGACACCCACTGTGCACACCAGGACACAGGACGTGCTCTCAGGGCAGGGTGGGCTCCTTTGCCTTGTACCCACCAGGACCAGCTGAAGAACCTGGCACAGCTCCTCCCCGTGCTCACCTTCCTCAGCCAGCATGCAGCACCTGGACCCATCTCTCTTGTCCCTCAGAAACCATGCTGAAGGCAGCAAAGCAATCCTTGCTTTCAGGTTAGATCTTCCCCCATCTGTTTTTGCTGACATTGGATTTAAGCCTTCTCTGCTCCATTTGCACCAAGCTCGGGCCCTGAGCAGCCCCCAGACACAGAACTGCCACACCAAGGTACCTCACTTCTCTGCAATTGCATTTTACTAACCAATGACACACAAAGAACTTCAGCCACTGCATAGGAAAAAATATTGCACTCATCTGCAATTTGTGTTTTCCTTAAGCTCTGCTTTATTATTATTATTAGAAGGCAGTTTGCATCAGGTCCTTCCCAAGATCAATGCTGTGCTCCACCAAGCCCACTGGGGAGGATGTAAAGGCAAAAGGAAAGAGAAGAACAGCAATGGGCTGTGCACATACCAGGCAAATCCATTTCCCCTTAGGAACAAGTGCTTAGGAAAGGGATGAAGGGAAATAACCAGGTCCCCCAGCACCCTTGCAAACAGCCCAAGATCCAGTCCTTTCCGAGATGCTCCAGATTCTTTAGATGACAATAACAAACTCTTGAATCCCAGGTTAAAAAACTGGCCTGGAGGATGTTGAGGCTCTGCAGCACAGTGCTGTGCCCAGACCCCTCAGCCATCTCCAGGGGTGCAGCAGAGCCCTGCCAGGGGATGACTGCACCTGAGCTAATTATGGCCTGGAGAGAGGTGGGCTAATTAGGTTGTGAACAGTGTGTTGACAGCTTGACAGTTTCCAAGCCATGAGCTGGAGTATTTGCACACAGCAGCCCTTGCAACACGTCTTCCAGAGCCAGCTCCTCCTCTTGTATCCTCTCCTAATGGGCTGGAAGTCCAGGCATAGCCACAAACTCTTCCCAAAGCTCTTCCCTGCACGAGCCAACTGAGCCACGAGCCCAGAGGTGGTACCTAAGTATGGACTTAAATGTTTTTAGTCTCCCTGTCAAGCAAAGCTTGGCCAGAAAGGTGGTGACAGATGAATTGTCAGGAATCGTTTGCATCAACCCCTTCAGACATCAATTCTCTTCTCATTCTTGCCAGCTCCTACAGAGCTTATCCCTCTCTGAACACTGAAATAGCTGGAAAACCTGCATGTGATCCTCACCCTCTTGAAAAGTGTCACAGCTCAACTCTATCATCAGATCTTTTTGTGGCTTTTACATATTAAATAGGAATTCTGGATGTGGGAATGCTTGAAAATGCCCTTTATTGCTACTCCTCTTTGCCTGTGTCTCAGCATCTAAGAGCTCAGTCACTTAACTGAGTTAGCACTGGTTGGGGAGGGGAGATTTGTCTGTTTTCTTGTTATTTGTTTCTCTACTATCTCCTTTTCTTTGGTTACATGTAGATCCCAGTTGCAGCTAAGCAAGAGCCAAAGCTTCTGCACAGGAGCAGAGGTGAAGGGCACTTCTGGGACATTTTGAAACCTTCCAAAAATAGTCCCAAGAATCAGCACAAATGCACAGAGCCAAATTTTCCATGGGAATCATGAGTGTCAAAGAGGCTGTGGCAAAACAGAGCAGTCAACCTTGAAAAATCAACCCTGAAATCCAAGCACAGAGCTGGAGCATGAAGAGACACTGGTGGTTCTCCAAAAGAGCACTCAGTGAAGCTCCTTGGGGTAACATCTACCTGCTCCTCAGTCACAAGGTGCAGGTACAGTCCACACCACATTCTATTTCCACTTCGACTCAGTGAACCCCACCAGCCTGGCAGTTTGAGTTGCACACAAAGCCCCTGAGGTCTGTAAACCTTAACTGTTACCACAGTGAACAGAACACATTGCAGCTAAAAGCACCTCTCATCATGCAGGGACCTGTCCAGTGGTGAGTGAGACACAAGCTCCAGCTGCTGCTCCCCCAGCTGTGGGGCACTTAGATCTGTGGCTTAAGTTTAGCCCAGTTTCAAAGCCACATGTGAAATTTTCTCTGTGCTTGGAGCTGAGATCCAGGTTTTCTGTTCCAAGCCTGTTCCCTTTAGCCATTTATCAACAAAATGCCTCAGCATAACCTCTACATAATAACAGTAATTAATAAGTTTGAATGCATCTGAGGCACACAGGCTGGAGGGCCTCACAAAAACTAAGCAAAAAGATAATTATTCCTTACTTACTAATGACATTTGATATTCATATTCTGCCTTTTTTACATGTTTGGAAGCACTGTAAACACAGCAAGCAATTGGTCTTGAACAAATGAAGAGCCTGAGAGCCTCCTTGAATGAGAACTTGCCTCAGTCCCTGCTGGCACTGGCAGAGGTTTAATGCCCCATCTTAAGCAGGACTGGATGTGAGGCAATTACCCCTCTTACAAACACCATCCAAAACTCACCTACAGCACCAGTGTCTCCGTGAAGGATGGTAGCAGGGTTCTTCTGGCAGGGCTGGTGAGACCCCTGACACGAAGCTGGCTTTGTTCAAGACCCATGTGTCAGGGGAGGATCAGAATGCACATTGAACCTGGAGTGGGAAGACCTGGTTGTGCTGCTGTTCTGGGGCTACTCACTCTGCCTGGTTTCCTGTTAGCACAGAGCTCAGCTCTGGTTGTCTTCTGAATTGCCAGAAGATACAAGCAAGAATTATCTGGGTGCTCTAGACTCTTACCCTTGCACACAGAGGCCTATCTTCCAGGCTGCCTGTCAAACAGGGGAGTGTGCCAAGACCTTGTCAGATCCTCAATGAAGAAGAAAATTTATATATGGAAGAAGATTAGGATTTTCTTAAGAAGCATTTAAAGAATCTATCTGGCTGGCATTCAAGAAGCCCTTTGTAGCAAATGTAATAGCACTCTGGCTTCATGAATCAGAAGAACAGGCAACACTTCTTTCTTTTGAATTACTCTGCTTCATCTATCCCAACAGCAACCTGCCTTTTGGAAGGGAGCCCCCTTGACTCAAGTCCATACTCTTCAGGCAAACTGAGCAGGGATCAGAGAGGTCCTGCTCTTCATCTGAGGCTACAGAAAAGTGATTCTGTCTGGGATTCCTCATCTTTAGCAGATGATCCCTTTAAATCCTAATTGGTGGGAAAGGAGGTGCTCCGAACCCAAGCAGATCTGTCCTAATATGCCTGTTGGGATATATGGGCCCAAGGCCATCTCAGCTGGAAACAGTTCCAAATGGAGGGTGGGTTTGGACATGAACCTCCCATTCCAAGCCCTTACTGCTCAGACTCTGAGGGAGTTTTAAGACCAGGCCACTTTAGTCCCAGAGAAATAAACACGAGCACATCTCCATCAACAACAGGGTTCAGGCAGTGAAGGAAAGTTCCTGGGACACAAGCCACCAGCTCAGTTACCACAGCTGTACCAAGGGACACTTGGGCTCCATTAAGCCAACTTCAATTTGAAGCTCTTTCTTCTGAACTAAGTGGTGTTAAATACTTCGGCCAAGTGTTTCCTCCATTACCAAGGGTAAGACTCAACTGTAGAGCTCATCAGCCCTTGGACTCAGATTTAGCAAAGTAGCCAAAAGATTACAAAATCAAATCACTCCAAGGAAGGGATTTACAGGCAGACTCTAGTCTTTGTCTGTTGGGGGTGGAGGAGAAACACTGCACCAAGATGACACAACTCTCAAGGTGTCGAAGCTTGTGTTGTAAAAGTTTCTGTCTTTACTGATGACAGCCAGATGACTGGACATCTTGGGACACTGGGGAGAAAAGCAGGAGGTCAAACCAAATTCTCTATCCAGATGGTGTCACTGGTCAAGGAGCAAGATTTGGACTTAGATCTGGAAAGGGATGATCAGAGCCAAGAGGGTACAGCTTAATGGAAGGGTAAGTCACGTTCTGCTCTTTATACTGCTCCCTGAGTATCTCTTACTGGCCACTGTCCAAGCTATGAGTCTATCTGGACTCTGGACTGACACATTATGACCATTCTTACATCCTTACATATTTGATAAATAAATCTGCCTTCTCTTGAGGTTTCACAGTTTCTGTCCAAGTTCAAATGCATAATGCCAGACACGCATCCATCAATCAGCCCTTCCTGCTCTGTTAATTATTGTCACAACATCCATAAGCAAACACCAGCCCTGGCCAGCTGACGAGCTGTGCACACAAGAGCACTCTTCAAGGCTCTCAAACCCACCCTGGTGTGAGCTCCAGCAAAAAACCTGCCATCAACATCACTACTTCTTCCTGCTTCGACTCTAAATCCCTCAGGTGAGTGACACATGGGAAGAAAGGGAGTTCAGTTGTTTCTAAACACTAGAGTGTGTTGATTTTGCCTGATGAATCTTTTGGAAAATGCTTTTTTCTTCTCGGGAGAACAGCAGATCAGTGTTTAAAATACAAAGACACCCCCCTCTTTTCCTCCCCACTGACATGAAAGGGGGACTTCAGCAAGTACCAGTGTCAACATGTCACATCTTGGCAAAGTCTTTGCCCCTTCTAATTGTGGCTTATCATCTCAAGGGTTGCTTTATTAATAATCTTGCCCCCATCAGGACACATTTAGCAGAGAGGTTGGTCTCTCTGAGCTGCACATATGATTCTTTGATCTTGCATCTGCCCTAGCAGAGAGAAAACTCATCTCTATTTCCTCTACAGACAAAAATAAACTCTCTGGACGATTTGGCTGAACAGCTGCACAAACAATGCAATTTAGAAGGATGCAAATGATACACGAGTAGGTTTTGTTCACAGCCTGTCTATCCTTTGTGTTTGCCAATTAGCTAAGCAATCTCTACCCAGTTCTTGTGGCTGGGGTAAGGAGGAGAGACACATGCAGGGAGTAAAGCTGAGCATAATGCACATCACAGGATTATTCCAGGAAGCTGAAACCTTGTTATCAGTATCTAGAGCACTTTGGAATAAGGATTTCCTCCAAACTGGATTATTTTGGTTGAATCAAATGAAGTTGCAAGTGATAGGATGAGAGATAATGGCCTCAAGTTGCACCAGGTGAGGTTTAGATTGAATGTTAGGAAGGATTTCTTCACCCAAAGGGTGATTAGGCATTGGAACAGGCTTCCCAGGGCAGTGGAGTCACCATCCCTGAAGGGATTTAAGTCTATAGATGTGGTATTTAGGGATATGGTTTAGTTAAGGCCTTGTCAGTGTTAGGTAAACAGTTGGACTTGATGATCCTCAAGGTCATTTCCAACCAAGGTAATTCTGTGAATAAATTGACAAAGACTATGTCACAGCTTCCACCAGCACAGGCCATGCCTATTTTTATTCCCTCCACATCAAATAACAGCATATCCAGGGATTAAATCTTAACCCAAACAGAGTGAATCAAGGACAGCTAAGCTTTCACTTCTTGGATGAGGAGAAAAAAATTCAGCTGAATTTCCAGTTTACAGAAACCTTCCCTGGCAAACCATTGTGCAACATTGCTGAGAGTCAGTGCTGGCAACTTCATACCCAAAGCAGCTCCCCTGGCTTCAGCAGGACACGATGTGAAGTGAGTCACGAGCTGAAGATGTTGCAAGAATCCTCAGCTCCATCACTGCCTGGACCTTCAGCCATGACCATCCCATATGGACCCGGGGAGGCCGGATTCCCACACCCCCAGTCTCCAGGAGAACTGATGCTCCACTGGCTTTGACATCTGCGTTTAATTACCCTGCCCTGTGGCCCAGGAGTGAGAGAGGAGAAGGAAACCTGCATTCACTGCTACAGACATCACGGAAAGAGGAGGTCAGACTGCAGCACTGAGGGGTGTTTTCACCTCAGAGAACAGCCAGGTATGAAAACACCAGCAGAACACAGAGGGCAGCTACAGGGTTGGTCTGTAGCAAGGAAATGGAGCAGACAGAAGCAGAACAGTCGGTTGCTCATGGAGAAGGACCTCGAGGTCTCCAAACAGCAGCTCCCTACAACAGGGTGTATGGCCTGCACCACATCTTCAACCTGTACAGACCTGCACAGCCCCCAACATCAAAACCAGCCTGATTTATAGTAGCTGAGACCCAGCCCACTCATTTCAGGGTGGGTGAGGGCTGTTATTTTCAGCTGTAGCACAGAACAAGTTTTGCTCCTGTCGGAATGAATCAAATTTCAAAAAGGAAGCTGAAAAATGTCTCAAGGATGGGCAGTGTCAAAATGGACCCACCCAGGCTAAGCAGTTCCATGAGAAAAATGTCCACTGTGGAGGCAAGTAACCACTTCTGTATCAGAAAGGCAATGACAAGGTCTTCTCAGCTGCCAGGCTGCCCACACCACAGCACTGGTAGAAAGAGAAACCAGAAATTCCAACTGGTGAGTTCCAGCTGTCCTGATCTCCAAAAAATATGAGCCCTCACTCATGTCAGACATCAGTGTGGTGTTTGTTTTTTTCTCTTCTGATACGAAATCAGCCAAGAAGACATTGTTTTCACACCTCCAGACAAATACAGATTAGATTTAGGGTGGAGACAGGCCCTAATTAATCCTAAGGAATTGAATGAGGTTTCTACAGTGCTCAGATTCTACCAGCTTTAATTGTGAACTAATGGACAGAAATGTTAAAAGGTCACCTGTTTCTGACAGCTCCAATCTAGAACTACCAACAGGCCCCGAGAAACTCTCTAATTTAGGGATGCAGATGGGAGATGGTCCCTCACCCTAAGGTCTGGAGGGCTTTGGTTATCACCCATCTCTGGTTTTCATCAGCACATCTATTTACCTCCAGCTCTCCTCTGGCACCTGCCACTGAGGAATGCAGCATCGCCGTGTTCCACAGGTACCTCTGGGTCTCCATAATCTCATTTAAATACCAATCACAAAAGTCAACCCACAAAAAACAATGCAGCCCTTTCTTCCCTCCACACACGTGTGGGCGTCCAGCTCCCGCTAGCACCAGGAACAACTCCAGCCTGGTGGGAATATTGTCTCGTTCCCACCGACTTCATTTACTCTCCTCTGCCCCAGAGAGGACCAAGAGGACAAAGTTCTGCTCAATGTAGATTCTGGGGAAAGAGGACATAACGTACAGAGATTCCAGCCCTGTCACTGCCTTCATGCACAATCCCAGCCAAGTCCCTGGATCTCCCTGGACTTCTCTTGTCCCCAAACTAGGACCATGACACCTACCACAGGAAGCTGGTCTATGGTCTGGAGAGCATTCAAATGGCAGCCACAAGGGGAGGCAGAGGTGTTACTATCTCACAGCTTGCTGAAGACATTTCCCATTAATAGATTGCATGAGCACTGCATTAAGAACTCTCCTTGTGTCATCCAGTTACGAAATTCCTTAATGTGCCATTAATATATATGTTAATATTGAAGCAATGCACGTATCCTGTTATTGTGCAACTGGCATTGTTTCCATGGGAACTCCTCCAATAACAGCCACACATGCAGCCTGTGGTTTTTCAAACCAAAAATCACTTTTTTAACCTTTTGGTTCTAAAGGGCTTCTAAACCAAGAAAGAGATTCTGCCAAAGACCACTGGTGGCTGCCAATTTTTACACGATGGTGACAAAGAAATAATTGTGCAGGGAATATTTTTTATATTTCTCCAGCAGAATCATCACCAGCCTCCTTTATGTGGCACAGCTGGGGTGAAACTCATCTTAGTTTTGGCACTTCCAGGCTCTTTACATCACCAGTGTTTTAATTAAGTTCTGAAACAGGGGCTATATCCCTGCTATAGGGTCCATGTTTTTAGATAATCTGTCCAGAAAACTTAGGGGATTGGTTTGACTTGGTTTGCTTTGCTCAGCAACGGTATAATTATTATCAGGAATCTTTTAAATCATAGCAATGAAAATCTTGAAGTTAGATGGATGCAGGGTTGAATACACACAGACACAGTCGTGCAGCTGGTTTCAAAAAGTGACAAAATGACTTAGTGGAGGAGGAAAAGTGCAACTGAAGCTGAAGCAAAATGGGAAACATCATCTGATACAAGAATTGGCTCAAAATAATTCAGGATTTCAAGTTATTTTAGTGCATAAAAATAAATTCATAAAACAAAGGCAGACTGAGTTTAAGGCATTTGAATAGCTTGCCCCTTCCAAAGTTATAAAGTTTCAGACTTGCCAAAACATCTCTACTCCTTTCCAATTTGGAGGGAACAAAAGAAGAATCTCTAAAGAGAAGGAAAAACTCTGTATTCTAACAAAAATCCACACAAGTTGCCTTTGCACTCATTACCGAGAGGTGAAAAAAAAAAAAAGGATCACTTTAATTATGTTCTCCTCTTTGTGGGTCACCTTTCATTAAAGTGCTGAGAATAAAACACACTCCCACCAAGCCGTTAACATCTCACTGCCAGCACTGCTTGGGTGAGGAGACCAAATAAAAATAAATGGCTTCTACAACACGACACATCATCCATCGTCAGCGTGTAAAACGCAGTCATTAATCACAGAAGCAACCTGCTTATTACGGGTATTCAAGCACTGGCAATACAAATGCTTATAAAACAGGGGCTCCTTTCATAATTCCCTGCCCTTGTCTCTCAATAGTTTAGAGGATTAACCCTTTTACAACGAGGGATGGGCAAACTGGTTCTGCCTAATTCCAAACCAACTTGACGTCACGGGTTCGAAAGTTCGACTTGAACTCAAACATCAGCAGATGCGGTTTGTGCAGAGGGGAGACAGCAAGAAGGAGCTCAGGGAGAGAAAAAGGAAGGAAAACAGTGAAAGAGCAAATAAAAAAAAAAAACCAAAAAACCAGCAGGACATGCCAGGATGAAAAAAAGTCCAGTAAAGGGACAAAGGATGGATGAAAATTGCTAATGAAGGAGCTGAAACCCTACAAAGTCATAAGCACAGCTTTGTCTTAACACCCATCTTAACTCCTCCCTCCTACTGACTTCCCTCTGCTGGGAAAAAAAATACAGATTTTGGTTCTATGTAAGGAATCCTCATGAAGAGCACAGTCAAACACACATTTGCTGTCCTGACTGCCCATATTACTTTGGGCTTCTCTTGTATTTCCCAGCCAAGGATTTTACACCCCTTTGCAGAGGTGTGTAATGAACTGCTCCTTTCCTTCAGCTCCTGGGAAAGGTGAGGCAGGCACTGAGCATCTCACTGGCTCCACATCGTGCAGGGAGTCAAGGAAAAAGCCAAGTAGAGATGGTCAAACCACCAAGAGTCCCTTGCCAACCCCTCAGCAATTCCACAGACTCTGCAAAATCACAGGCTCTCATGAGTTATCCCTGCTCCCACCAGTGGCACGTCCCAGGCTGCCAGCTAAATGAATGCTCAGCAGAAAACACTCATCTATTTGCAGTCTGATGCAATTCCTTTTTCTTTTTCTACACACCCAGAACTTCTATTAACTTCAAGGAGTAAATAAGAAGTGGGGAGGGGAGATCCAGAGGTACTGAGGAAAGCAATATTTAGACATAATCATGCAAAGGGTTAAACTAGAGTTAAAAAATATATGAGGCTCAGTATTTACTGACTGCTGTAAAAAGTGAGACATCCCAATGAAAAAATTTTTGTGGAGAGAAACTAGATGAGGAATGCATCTCAGTGTTCTCACAATGTGCAAACTGGGCCCAGCTTAACCAGAGGCAAAGTTTTCAAACACTGAAAAATCAACTTTGTCATCATATGGTTGGTATCAGTTACAGGAGGTAAATGAGCCATGATTGGCTTTGGTGAAAACAAACATTTAGAGAAGACAAATTAAAGAGTCCACCATGTTTTAAGCTACGTGCCAGGCAGTGGGAATAAACACTTCAGTTTCAATTAATTAACACAGCAGCAATAGGCAGCAGCAACCATTCCATTATAGCTTTTTTTATATGTAAGAAATACTCCATGAATACTTTGCAGGCACAAGTGGGTTCAGGGTAGGTGGAGGTGTGTCCTGGTAAATCACCAGCAAGAAGTTCAAATCATCACAGAAGTACTCAGAAAATAGCACCAGCTTTGCTTCCTAAGAAATACTGGGAGTTTTCCCAAGATATTTCCCCCTAAAATAAATGTTTTTTCTTCAACCAAAGCTGCCATCACAGGACAGTGATGAATGTGTGTGTTTTTAGTATCCTTCCCTGTCCAAAAGGATTTTCTAGCCCATAATTTACTACAGGAAAATACCTCTTTTATTTGGCAGGCAGATATTCCAAGAAACACGATCAGTAGGTAAGAAAAAAATTCTCTCTGCCTTTGATTTTTGAAAGGTGATACCAAAGTTAAGATCACTGGTGAGTTACTATGAGTCAAACATATCACACCTAGGCTGCACTGATCAGTCACAGCATCTGTGAATAGATACTAGCAATGTTCAGTTTGTAAATAGCTGTCAACTGATTTTAATGCATTTTTACAAGTTGCAACAGGACTAACCATGTTAGAAGGAAGAAATGAGGCAAGGATCACAGAAATCAGTTTTTTCAGACATATTAAAGTCAACTTTTGCTTTTGTGGTTGTGTCTTTGGCTACCAATGGGGGAGAAAACAGGCAATAATTTTTCCTAAAGTTGAGTATGCACCATAGAAATCCTGTATCAATCTTTATTGTGGTTGTATCTCTTTTTCTTGATTAACACTCCTGGATAGGTATCACTTTCACCCTTTTCTGAAGGACAGAAATGTCTACTTCCTAGTCACAAGCTCTTTGGAAAGTCCTAGTGGAGGCTGTTGATGGATCCTGCTGTAACAGAAATGCATGGAAAACAGAAAAGGATTAAAAAAAAAAAAAAAAAAGGTGAAACAACCATGAACACTATGACAGGACAAAAGAAAAGGAAACAATTTGCCAAACTGAGTTTGCCAGACTAAAAACCAGCTCTGCTGAACCAGCTAGAGAGCTCTGAAGACTGTGCACACAAATCAATCTTCTCCATTCCCACCCATGTCCCATTTTCTGCCCTTTCCTGGCTCTGCAAACCTCCAGCACCTCCATCCACCACACAGACCTTTCACACAGCCCTGCTGTGCCCTTCTTTAAAAGCAGGATCAGGCCCTGTCTTTCATTTTAACCACAGCTGCTGACCAAAACAGAAAACAAACAGGAGCAAGCTCAAACCCTGCAGAAGCCCTTTCAGCTCTTGGCATCGCCTGGGAGTTCGTCTGTCCTGGGGACGGATTTAGTTCAGCCTGAGAGGCAGGAATGACCCCAGTTAACAGCTACTCCCTGCTACACACAACTCCCAGTGTCTTTTGACAGATCTTTAGGGATGGCACTTAAGATGTGGTGCTAAAACCTCCTGGGACAGCCTATCCCAGCAGGAAACCCTATACCTGCCAAATCTGAGCTGCTCTAAACAGCAGGAGGTGCCTTCACCCTGCTGGAGAGGGGACAGTGAGGAGCAGGAGGAGCCTCCATAACGACTGCAGCTTTGGGATGAGCTCATGCAAACATTTCAGCTGCTTATGAGCTGAGCTGATCCTTACACAAGTAAGCTCTCTAAAACCTGACAATTAGATGAAACAACAATGGGATTTCTACAATCACTTTTCAGCCATCTCTGTTGCCCCTTCTCATGCAATCCCCAGCCCATCCCTGATGGACAGAAACACAGGACCCATGGCTGTGACATCCCCTCACACCAGACAGGTGCTGCTGGGGTCAGGCACCCATCTAAGAGGTCTCCATCTCCCAGCCAGAAGAAAAAAGGCTTCATTAGAGCTATACAAATAAAAGACTCTCAGGCTGGGATTTCATAAAGGCTTTTGTTTTAATGTAATATACATGCTAAACTGCCTTAGAATAATGTGCATTTAAATGTTTACAGTTCAGGCATAATTGAGTTTGACTCATTTTGGCCCCGATCCAACTACGATTTAATTGACTTCAGTGGGAGTTGGATTGGGCTCTAAGTAGTTTTAACTAAAATAATCCATCAATTGTTCCTCACCCACTTCATCAAACTCCTTCCCATCGTTTATGATTGCTCTGTAATTTATTGCAACAAGGTGAAACCAACCCTTCCAACTCCT
Organism: Apus apus; assembly: GCF_020740795.1. Lineage (NCBI taxonomy): Eukaryota > Metazoa > Chordata > Aves > Apodiformes > Apodidae > Apus > Apus apus. Next base: position 1,673,671 of record NC_067303.1, on the reverse strand, counting down.
GGCATGGCTTCCTGTCCCTCAGTGGAGGATTGCACTACTGTCCAGCAACCTAAACCAAATCTGCTTAAGGAAAGCAAAAGAGCACAACCAAGAGCAGAAAATTGAGATCCAAACTGCCTAGTACCATCCTCTGCTGCCACAGAAAACTTCAAGTATCAGCTCCTCCACTACTTAGTCACTGGGGGAACAAAATGATCTGTTAGCAGAGCTGTCAAGATGAGGATTTGAACAAAAGAGACAGAAGGGTGAAGCAAAATGTCTTCACAAACTCATGCTAATGTTTTGTGGCCAAAAAAAAATTCCCCATTTGCTTCAGACTTGTTGTGATTTTGTTTTATCAATGATTACATCACTTGTATTCTATTTCAGAGTGGGGATTTTTTGTGTTTTTCCTCTTTGAGCCACATGAATACATACAAACCAGAGCAACAGGCTTTCCTGAAGAGGTGTCAAGTTATGCAATTACATGTGATATGTACAACACACAAGGAGATCCTTCCCATCAGAAAGTACCACCACTGCTCTTCAAAGACAACAGGTTAATCTGCCATAAAAAACCCTATTTGAGTAACCACAAACATTAAAATACACATTTCTCTGTCTTGTAAAAGAAGAGGAGATGCTTTTATTAAGGCTTCAAGCCTTCTGTGCTTACACAACAGTGTTTTGCTTTTCAATGCATCCACGTAGGCAGCTGCACACTCCATGTGGCAACAGGTACCTGCACACTCGCTTCTTGCTTCAACGTTTGTTCTGGAGATGGTTATTAAAATTGAATTCAGATGAATTCTAACCCCTGTAAGGTGAAATCCCAGTTTAAAAAGTAATAATAATAATTTTCATCAGCAAGAAAACCAGCCATTAACTATCCTGTAACTTGCCAGATAATCGTTAGTAGAAATATCCAAAGCCAAGTGGTGAGTGGAGTGTTCAAAGATGACTTGATGACTCTTACAATAACTCTCTTAAAATAACTCTCTTATTTTGAAGAAATCCACAAACTAATAGTGAGATGATTTGAGTTTCAGGGCAAATAAAAAAGCTCCCAATTCAAATATTATTTTTTTTGCATGAGTAGCTGTGTTGAAGTCAGCCAACTAACTGCATGAATAAAAACCACTGGCATGTTAAAGAATTTACAAGATAAGACCTGAATGTGCCCATCCAAACACATTTTAAGGTCATCATAAGGTTGGGGCTCTGAATCTCAGAATGATAAAAAAAAGAGAATAAGCATTTGCATATTTTCTGTCATCACATTTTCAAAGAGAATTTTACTTTTGTGATCCAGGATGTCCTGGAAAACTGGTTTTCTCCTTCCTTCAAAAAAAAAAAGTGTGTTTTTTTACACAAAAACGAAAAAAACAAAGTGATTTTTGTCTGGGAGCTGTTGATTAAGGGTGGCCTTCTTTCAAGCTCTGTGGTTTAGGGACAGATCAAATATTCTAGAAATAAATACTGCTAGAACCATAATTTTATAAGAATCTTGCACAGGGAAAAGACTGCCTTGCTTCTGCTCATCATATATGCCTGGATATTCTTACTGAAAAATGTCTTCTTGTTTTTACTGCAAGTCTTTTCTTCTTACTGAACTATACACATTGATGCTCTACAGAAGTGCCAACCATCAAGAGGTATGAACAGACCAGTCAACAATTACAGAATATTAGGGGTTGGAAGGGACCTCCGAAGATCATCGAGTCCAACCCCCCTGATGGAGCAGGACCAAACCTAGGGCAGATCACTCAGAAAGGCATCTAGACAGGTCTGGAAAGTCTCCAGAGAAGGAGACTCCACAGCCTCTCTGGGCAGCCTGTCCCAGGGCTCTGTCACCCTCACAGGAAAGAAGTTCTTCCTCATGTTGAGGTGGAACTTCCTGGGCTCCAGTTTGAATCCATTGCCCCTCGTCCTGTCCCAGGGCACAAGTGACAAGAGCTTGTCCCTGCCTTCTTGCTGCCCTCATGTATTGATAGACATTCATTAGATCCCCCCTCAGTCTTCTCCTCTCCAGACTGAACAGCCCCAGGTCTCTCAGCCTTTCCTCATCAGGCAGGTGTTCTAGTCCCTCCATCATCCTTGCAGCCTCCCTTGGAGTCTCTCCAGTAGATCCCTGTCCCTCTGGAACTGGGGAGCCCAGTTCATTAAGGTGTGGTTGGTGTGGTTTTTTTCAGATGAAAAGATGCTGGACTGCCTTTCCATGTGTCACACTTCAGAGAGAGAGATCTACATGAGCAGCTAACTGATGTTGACCCCAGGAACATTCCCACCCTCATCAACTCCCATCAGGTATCAAAGAGAAGAATGAAGCCTTTCGCCTCCTCACAGCACACGTTCTCCCAGCAGCACCCAGACCCCACTGGAATTGTCCTCTGAACATATCCAGGGCCCCAGAGGGGACATGTGAGAAGCAGCAAGTATCTAACCTCATTTGCACCACTGTGATGTGCTAACTCCTCTCGGAAGAGACCTGAATACCAGTGCAGGGGTCCATGCTCGGGAGGACGGAGCATTAATTTGTGAAAGGCTGTTCTTACCCTTCCCTTCAGTTACTTTAATGCGTCTGAGCTCTGAGCACCCCAACACCTGCCCAAAATATCTGCAAGTGGTAACGTGGTCTTCTTCTGAGCTGTGTTCTGGCCAAGAGAAATGAAAGAGAAGATGCCAAGAGTCAGTCAAATGAAAAGTTACATGAGGGGCAGATGGAAAATGTTCAGTATTCACCTTGTTAGCCAGGTTCTAACATCAAATCCCTGTATCTTTTAAAAGATGTCACTAAAATGTAGCTTTGGGAATTTCACATCACTCAACAAGGGCTAGAAGCCTCTCAGCTAGATTCTCCCAGAGCGCTGGGAACACAAGGAATAGACCCCCAAGGGGGGCAGAAATCCATCTCCAATATTTCCCTGGATGCCAATATTACAGTGAGCTCACGATTCACTGCTACTAAACCTGCCCCGAAACTCTGGCATTCATCTCCCCCACCCAAGCCATGGTGGGAGCCACCAGAGCCCCCGTGGCACAGAAACCCTTCCCAGCAGAGAGAGAAACACCAGCAGTGCCAAGAGGGGACACGTATCTGCAGCAGCTGGTGTGAGCTGACCCTGTGGTGCTGGAGGCAGAACCTGGTGCGTCTCATCCGAGTGACCCAACGCCGCGCTCAGAGGGCACCCACAGCCCAGCTCCCATCAGCTTGTCCTTCTGATCCTCTCCTGTTACCTTGGCTTTCACAAATGACATCACCAACCATGCCCTAAACTTTCCAAGGAACTCTTATTTCCTAGCAAATGAGGCTCATGTTAACATGTTCTGGCTTCTGCAGTCCAGCTGGAACAATTCTTGCATCAAAGTGACTGAAAACATTCACTTGCAATTGCCTTTCATCAAAGCAGAAAAGGAAAAAAAAAAAAAAAAGAACCATTTTGCAGTAGAGAAAGTGACTTCATTGCTTTGCCAAATGTCTAATATAAAAAAGAAAGCTTTACAAAGTTTTGTTTCAGCCTTTAGACGAGATGTTTCAAGTATTTATTCCAGATCAAGTATTTTCTCTGATCTGATTTCCCCCATGTCTCCTTTTTAAACTTAGCACTTGCCAAAATAAATCTGAAACATCTTGCTTCACTCTGAAGCAAAGAGCCCAATTGGTTATTATCTCTTCTGTCTACCAGCAAACCAAAACATCCATTTTTCTGCCTACTTCTAGTATTTTCACTTTGCACAGAGTCACTTTGGAAGTGACTTCAAAGTCAGTGAGGCAGGGATGTCTTGCAGCCACCCAGCCCTGTCCCAACACTCCTGTCACCATTCATCCTCTCCAAAGGTGGATTGACCCTCTGATCAACACACTGCCAAGATGATGATGTTCTGAGCTGTCCTTCCCCGCCCTTTGAGCTGGAAAAAAAATGTCATGCTCAACACAAGTAAACAGAGGAATAAACAAAAAGGCTCCTTAGCTTCTGCTCTGTTCCCCGCAGCTGGGTGAGCTGACTGGGAGCTTCACACAACTCAAAATTGTCTCAAGCCTTTTTCCCCAACTTCCCTAGTGAAGATTCCTGCCCTTGCTCACCCCCCACTGGTACTGAAGGCAGCAATGCTGGGGGGACGTTTCTCCTCCTGGACAAAGCTGCCTTTTGCCTGCAATTGACAGCACCGTGTGGAACAAAAGTCATAAAAATCCTAAGCACAACAACGGGCCGGCCGTGGCACCAGGTCTGCATCGTGCCATCCCCCCCAGCAGAGCCCAAACTCAAGTCAGCAGCTCTTCACAAACCAACAGCTTTTAAGCCTGGAACTGTGTGTAGATGGATTTCAACTGTGCTCCAGTGCAAGGCGGGAGGCTTGAGAAAAATCAGGTGTAGGTGTCAGTTTTCCCAGTGGAATCCCACAGCCATTAGTACCAGTTATTACAGCATTCCTCCACACTGCTCATTCATGCCTAACCACAACCACAACGCTGATTCCTCTCCACTGTAGGTTTTATTGCAATTACTGGGGTATGCTTTTCTGTTTTGTTCCATGTACTTTTGCCTTTCATTAATTTCTTTTATCCACTATTAACTGCACTGAGACACACACAGCAAAATTCAGCCTCGATTCCAATTTTTTCAATGTCTAGCCTTGAAACTTCTGCAGAGCCAGATTTCCCTGCTCAGTCTAAGACTTGTTTTCAAATCCAGATTCTGATGTGGTTTCGCTTCTGAAATACCACCCTTAATGTGTAATCTGACAGAGAAAATGGTCAGGTTCCTCTCTGAGCATATAGCTATTATTTGCCAGTCTATTATTATCCCTCATATACCACTTTTGGGCATTTCTGAGCTGTATTTTCCACTACAGGCATCAAAACATGTAAAAACCCAGGTGGGCATCCTGAAAAACAATCTTGAAAATTAACTTTTGTGCCCAATCTTCAGCTCCTACAGGTGAATCCACTTTCAGAGTCTATATTGTGTGCCCAGTTTACCTTCACTGCTGAGCTGGTCTTCAGCATGATGGCTACAGAAAGACCTGGGTTTTGTAGGGCTAAAACAGACAGGGAGTTATTTGGGTGAGAGTTTAGAGAAAACTCAAGACTTTCCTGAGGTTGCAGCTGAATAAATCACACCATGGGAGCAGGGAGACAGTCCTGACAGCAAATTCTGACTTTGCTAGGATTTCAGAGGAGCAATCAGAGGCATCAATGGAAATGTGACTGGATCTGCTAGGAACTGTGTCGACTGAATTAATTACATTTATTAGAAATACTTTAGAGCTTCCCTAATACAGGATATCAGAAACACCTACAGAAGCAAGACGTATTTTTTGAGATTAATAAATTTCCTTTGTCATTCTGCTTTTATTTTTCACTATTAAATTATAGAATGATGCTGATCTTTGTCAGCTAAACCCAGAAGCCTTTTTTTCTTCATATATTTGCACCAATAATCAGAAAAAACAACCCAGCAGCACTGCAGCAATGTAGATACCCACACAGAGACACTTCCAGCTTTGCAATGGAAGTTGGCACCTATCACTCCTGTATAAACAAACATGTTCCTTCTGGCCTCCTTCCCCCAACAAACACATTGTGGGACACAGGTCTTTAAGGGACATCCTGAGCTATTTCAGACATTTAGGTCTCCTGAGCAGCCATTTCACACACACCACAAGCCCCAAACTCTTTTCAACACCCTGTACCAATGCCTGGGATGGCACAGACCCGCAGCGTACCGAGGGGGGAATAAAGCCCAGCTGAAGACACAGGGCTGGGTTGAGTCAGCCTGGTGGAAGGTCCACCTACAACTTCACATTTGTTTTATTTAATGGGATTAATCCAGCTGTTATGCTTCGGATCAAACACTTTGAATGGATGGCATCTCATTTTTCCCCCACGCTGGGGCACAGACTACATGGATTCCCTTCTCCTTTCCCACAGGGTCCTGCTTTCCCCCAAGGAACTCTGTAACAGGATCCCTTCAATTTAAAGGAAAAAGGTTCAGCAAGTGCTTGAGCCAAATAAATGGTTTTCACCCCGATTTTAAGTAATATCCCAGAGCAAATTCAAACCTTGCCCATATCGAGGCCTTTTTGAACAGAATCAGAAGGAATCTTGTTGTAAGGTCACACATAAAAACTGAGCTGTTTTAAGACAATAAATCTGCTTTCTCACCATGGTTTCCTAAAAAGGCTGAGAAGATTGACTCAGGACCAGGAATATCAATGCTCACACTTTATCCCATAAGCAGTAATTCCTTGCCACCCCAGTGGTTGCTTAGTTTAATCCAGAAGATATCAAATATACCCGGAAAATGACAGCTCAAAAAATCTTTGGGAGAAGCAGTTCCCAATTTCATCCTAAGATAAAACAACAGAAAGCAGAAAAAAAGCTTTGGAAAAGAAGAATTTAAGTTTTGAACAAATCTGTACTAGACACTGATCTACGTTAAAACTCCAGTTGCACAAACGCTGAACAAGGTCTCACCCTCAAAAAAACCCCCAGGTAACAACCAAAAACCCCACCAAAAATGCCAAATAATAATTTAAAGGAAGCAAGTCATAATTATTAGTGTTCTTTAAAAGCAACTTATTCCACAGACTAGCAAGCAGAGCAGTACACTTTCAAAAAGACCTAAACAAGCAGAGAAAATCAAGATTACGTCCCTTTCCCCAAGCTGTGGCACTCTTAGATACTCAGAGAGAGGTACAACCCCCTCTCACACAAGTCCCCTTACACAAGTGCAAAGATTTGATGTCAAAGTAGCAAATTCTCTCTGAAGACCAGTCCAACCAACCCCACCAACAACATCTTGGTGCCTGCAAAACCACGTCCACGCAAGGTTTTGTGCTAGTAGAGCTACTGCAGCAGCCAGAGAAAACAGCACAGTCTGACCTCAGATACGTACCACAATAAACCTCCCTGTAGAACAGAATTAAATTACACTGATGATCACTGGAATTTAAGTTATAAATCACTAAGATGATTTCAAATGTGAGGGGTTTTGAGGAGCTCCAGAACGGGTCCGGGTAGAAATTAATACGCGGCACAGGCAATAAATAATTTGCATTACGGATTTTTCTAAAACAAACTGAAGAGCCATAAAAAAAGGTCTCTTGAAAGAGGAGACGTGATTCTTTTTCCTTCAGCCCTTTTAATTTCACTGGGGGATAAATAAGAGATAGGACATCCGAGATGAAATTGTCCATTATCAATGCACTATGTAAGGAATTCCACTATCACACACAACTTCCCCTCCAGCCACAACCACCCCAGCATTTATTTTTCAATCTATTTTAGTGACCTCAATAAATATGAAACCTTCCCAGTTTGATCTCATAATATCATACACTGACTATGTCGTTTGATTCTTATCATGCCTGGTCCTACAAGTATGTCCCTTGGAGTTTGAATGTATTGATGAACCAAGATTTTTTAAAAATGCAGGAATTGGTATAAAGGCCTGCTAAGATTTTTAAATGTAGAATTGAATTTAGCCAAAATTTTAAATCACTACAAAGAAAATTGGTTCTATCCCGGCTCAAATCAGGACAATAAGGACAATTTGAAAAGGGATTCCTAGAGGATTCTGCTCAGTCCAAAAGCAACCTTCAGAAATCATTGTAAGAAACCAAGCACAATATACATTAACACTAAAATAATTACTTATACAAATTAATTAGCTAAGATGCAATGTGAATAGCCAAAAAAAAAATAATCATTAAACAAAATAAATACTGTTTTCACTAAGTCATCACAATCCAAAAAGTCATAAATCAAAGAGGTATTAACCACCATCTGAGAATATTTCTGTTCAAATCTAGTTTTTAATCACAACAACTCTGAACCAGGCAAGTATTTTGCTGCAGGTTCAGTATGAGCACAGCCTTCCTTATTTGGCTCAATAAACACCACAAATACATGTTCATACACTAAATTTTAAGCTAATGATGGATCCTTTTCCCAGGGAATTGCATTTTTCTTTAAAAAAACACCACAGATAATTCTGTTTGAGGCTCATCCCAAACTCCTCGCAATGGGAATCTCTCGGTGAGCTTTGATTAGACCTCCTGGATGCTCCTTACAATTAAAATGTCAGCTTTCGACTTCACGAGGCACAGGAAAAGTCCTGAACCCTCTTTCCATCCCCCATTTCCCTCTACTTTACCATTTTGTTTTGTCCCAATTCAGCTGCACGTGCTTAAATATTTAGTGTTTGAGCACAGCCAAAAAGCCCCACTTTTTCCATTTGGTCACTGATGGTTTATTCTCTTCACTTAACAAAGGCTGTTGCTAAACACACGCTGCACGACCTCAACACCTTCTATCTTTCAGCTCCAAATAAATTATAAAGGCGTATCAGACTTCTCTGACTTCACCCAAGATGAAAGAACTCTTAATTCTTTAGCACGTGAAAATGCCTCCAAAATTTGACTCCCGACTTGAGAAAAAGCTGGAGAGAAGTTCAGCTGGAGGAACTAATCACTCAGTACTAAACACTAAGTCTCAGCTATGACTACACCAGCGGGGTAAATTTCTGTGATTTAGATTAGTATTAATTTCTTTTAGATCTCAAAGAGACTGAGACTCCTTCCCTCCCTGCTTAACTCAAGGGACAAAGGAAACACAGTGAGTTAAATGCCATGGTGCTGTATTTCTGCAGTCTTCAGTCACTAAAGTGCTTTGGGGTTTGTTTTTTGGGGTTTTTCAAAACATGTTTGTGTTGAGTATTTTACAAATGCTTTCATATTTATCTTATCTTTATTTATCTTTTATTTATCATTGTCCATTTCTTAGACAATGACAGAATTTCCTGCTTTAAACAAACTTTTCCATCCCTAAGACATGTAGGACTTCAGTTGTACCTATAAACCTCAGAAAGCTTAAAATCTGGAAGCATGGACTTTTGTAGCAATTTCTTTTATGGATTTAATCCCGCAATCAAATCTCTCTCCGTACACAACTTCTCAAGCACTGCAATTCCATACAGCTTATCCCATTAGAAGCAGATATTCACAATCCACCCTGAACACAGGGACAGGCCAGAGCTTGGGCTAGAAACACAATCTTGAGGGCAAATTCATTAAGGATCCAAGGCATAAAGAGAAATAAGACTTTAATTGACCAGTAACCACAAGAGTCACGCCAGCATCACTCAGAATCCACTGCTGAATCATTTGAGGATTATTAATGAGTGTTTAATGAACATGTATTAGTCTTACGAAGACAATGTTTGCTATACCTGACACAGAACTACATATACATGTATATAAATATCTCTTTTTTCCCATGGGGGTGGTGAGACTCAAAACAGCTGCTGGGAAACCCCATCCATCAAAACCACTAAGGATCCTTTAGCCTGAACATGACATTGACATTGTGTGTTTTGATGCCGAGTTACTCGTACGTGCTTCTGGATCTTGGTAATTACTCCTTCTGGGTGCTAAAAGGAGCTTTCTTTTCTGGTGTTTCCTCTTGCTGCACAGGAGATAGAATTTTTCCTGACAGACTGAGTCTGTGGAAGTCACACCACGGTCTCTGATGGAGGAAGAATCAGGCCCTCTCCGCATAACTTCAAGCTGCCACCTACTGAAACCATTGGGACTTTCATGCCTATTTTGGCCAAGTGCAGAATTTCAGTGTCTACGCAGTAGTCAGGGATCAGCTCTGGAAAATTCCCTTGTCAGCAATATCTTGATTAACAACCAGATCTTCTGGTATAAAATATGTCAGCGATTAGTGAGAGAAGGCAAAGGACGCCCCGCAGACATCGATGGGAAGAAGGAGATGGCGACTGAGGATCACACTATTCATCTCACCTCTTTCAAAAAGCAGGTCCATGTGGGTCTTAATTCTGATTCAGCCTGCTAATCACTTCTGGATCTTTAATTATTTACATAAATAAATATTGAAGTTGGAGGAAGCCTTACGCTTGGATCAAGGGTTTACTCGTCAAACTCTTAGGTAACCTCAGAGCAGGTTATATATTAGCACAGCTCCACTACCACCTGAAAAGTTCCTTCTTATTTGTATTTAGCTGAGCATTAAAAACAAAACGAAGCACCAAACCTAAGTCAAAGTGCAAGCCTTGAATTTTTAAACACAGCCTAATACCAATGCGAATTCACATTTGCAGGAAAAATAGAATTTTATAGCCTTGAAATGTATATTATTTGACCAGGAATTAGTCTTTTACAAATATTTCAGTCATTTGGATTTTTTGAAGAATGTATTTTTAAGTTTCACTTTCATCATCTGATTCTCTTAAGACATTGGGTGTCATCATTGGAAGTGGGGCCTTACGAGAACATTGGCAAAGTTTGACACAGGAACAGCTTCCTCCTGGCTCAAACCAGGACAAAAATAAATCTGGAAAACTGCATACTTTGCCAGAAAAAAAAAAAAAAAGAAGAAGAAGGATTTCTTTTTTCTTTCTTTTTTTTTTTTAAATCAAAATGCATTCTCAGAATGATATTTTTACTTGAACATGGCTTTTTCAAAGCCCACGTTACACCAATCTGTTTATGAAATCAAGTAACACCTTTGGTGAAGACTCAGTCACTCATTTTATGGCATTAAAATCAGTGGTATCTGTCCAGGAGACATCCATTTGCACGGATTTATTTGTGGTGTCTAAGTTTGCAAAATCATTAGCAGGATTTTCACATCATCTCTGTTAGAAAGAGCTGAACTTCTTCCAAAGGAAGAGAGAATTTCAGGAAGAAAATACTGTCTCAGTAGCAGATTTTCTCCTTTTTCACATTTTCTCTTAATTTCTTTGTACTCCCACAGTTGGCAGCAAAAAACCCACCAGTGGTTTCAACAAGCACAAGTTCAAGGCCACTTTTCTATAGAGGACCTGTGCTCCTGTTAACTCATTCTCATTTGCATTGGTTATTTATTTGCAAACACCCCCAGCAAGATGAGAGCTGAATCCCACCACTACACACTGAGATTAGCAACGTGGCCCTGAAGGTTTATTAAATGACATCTGCCCTCTTCCCTGGGAAACACAGGGAGCAAAAGACAAAGGCTCCTGTTGGGGTGTGACAAGGGGTTGATGGCAGGGACTGGGTTTTGGGGAGGGGGGTGCCCCTCAGAGGAGTGGGACATGCAAGGAGTTCACTCATGTTGGGGATGAGGAGTGAAGACTGGGGTTCATAGAAGGGGCTGGGTTTGAGGAAGGCTCCTTCATTTCAGAGAGGGACATGCAGGAATTTGCTCATGTTGGGGGCCGAGACTGAAAACTGGGATTCACGGCAGGGACTGGGTCTGGGGGAGTCTCCTTCAGAGGAGCAGGGCGTGCAGGAGTTTGCTTGCACTGGGAATGGAGACCGAAAACCGGGGTTGATGGCAGGGACTGGGTCTGGGGGAGTCTCCTTCAGAGAAGCAGGACATGCAGTTTTCTCACGCCGGCGACTGAAAGCTGGGGTTGATGGCAGGGACTGGGTTTGGGGGAGCCGCAGAGGAGCGGGACACGCAGGAGTTTGCTCGCCCCGCCGCGGGCAGAGCGGCTTGCCTGGCAACCGGTGCCGGTGCACCCGGCGCATCCTCCGAGCCCCGGGGGGGGATGATGCCCCGGGGGGTGATGATGCCCCGGGAGGTGATGCCCCGGGAGGTGATGATACCCCGGGAGGTGATGATGCCCCGGGAGGTGATGCCCCGGGGGGTGATGCCCCAGGAGGTGATGCCCCGGGAGGTGATGCCCCGGGAGGTGATGCCCCCGGGAGGTGATGCCCCCGGGGGGTGATGCCCCCGGGGGGTGATGCCCCCGGGAGGTGATGCCCCCGGGAGATGCGGGGAGCGGTCTTACCGGCACAGGAGTGCAGCGGCTTGGGCCGGACCAGCAGAGACGGGCAAACCGAGTAGAGAGAAAGTTTCTCGAAGTAATCGCAGGTCTCCTTGGAAAGGATCTCGTCGATCATGAAGGTCTTGTAGCGCCTCCTGCCCGCCCGGGGCCGGGGCTGGGGCCGGGGCTGGGACGGGCTGTGCATGGCGGGGCCGGCCCCGGGGCTGCGCGGGGCTGCGGGAGCCGCGGCCGGGCGGGCATGGGGCACCCACCGCACCTCCCGCTGCTGCGGCAGCGCCCGGCTCCCCCGCTATATAAACCCGCCGATAAGCATCTATCTCTCCGCCGCCTTTTGAGGACGCCCGGGCTGTCAATCAGGGCGCCCGCTGCTCCCCGCCGAGCACCAGCCTCACCCTGCGCCGGGCGGGAGGATCCCCAGCCTCTCCCCTCCCTGCTCTCTATTTTAAGATACTGGGGGGTGTGTGTGTGTGTGTGTGTGTGTGTTTGTGTCTACCGCTTGCTTGCTTTTTTTTTGGTGCAGAAGCCGGGAAGGTCCCAGATCGGGGCTGTTTGTTCGGTTTGTTGTTTTGGGTTTGGTTTGTTTTGTTTTGTGTGTTGTTGTGTTTTGTTTTTTTTCTTTCTTCTCCTCCTTTCTTCTTTCTCCCAGCCCCCGCCCCTCCCCTCCGCCAGCCGGTAATGAGTTTAAAGAAAGATTTAAAGCGCACATCCCACCTCTTCCCGAGCCCCCTCCAGGTTGCTCCGATCGGCACCAAATCCCCGCTCCCCCGGTGCTGGAGAGCGGCAGGGAAGCGACTATTTATAGGGCCCTGCTGAAGGAAACGCAGCTCGCTCGGTCCCTCGGCTGCTCTGGCAGACGAGAGGATTTTCTGGCACATCGCTGCTTCCCTCAGCCGCATTTTTGCGCAGATGAGCCTTGAGGACAGACCCCCTGCAGCCCACCAGCAGTGCCGAGGTTTCCCTGCTCCACCAAAGCTGTTTTCTCTCTCAGCGCTGAGTTTTTATTTCCCTGCCCCGTGGCCTCTCCGCGGCAGTTCCCTTGGCGTGCAGGAATGACGGCTCCCAAAGGGGGATTTTAGCCTGCTGAGAAAAAAACACCTTGCTTGGAATCAGGGTGGTTGAGCACGGGAATCACCAGGACACCTCATTCCGGGGAAGGTGTCTGAGGAATCCTCCCAAACCTCAGCCTCTCCCTGCCTGGTTTTCCCGCAGCCGCCGCAGCCCGTGGCTGCTCTTGGCCACAGGCTTCTCAAGAGAGGCTCAGGACAAAGATGTGCCACCCCACCAAAAAAATACAGCTTATTATTTGCAGCTTCCATACGAGGATTTAAATAATCTGCAAAAACGTTGTCAGCCACCCTTTAGTTTTCATGCTTTGGGTGATCCAAATGGCAGCAAACCCTTCTTTTACCATCAGAAACCTGCATCTGCTTTTGCAAAAGGAAACGACCATCTCAAACTCTCATAAAACCACTTGAGCAACTTCTGCTTTATTGATCTATATTTTTAAAAGCCCTCCAAACTCTATAAACTGTTTGTCAGTTACAAGAATCATTTGGCTTTAAACTTCAGAGATAGATTGGAGAGCCCTAAAACCAAAAAGGAAAGAAGACACTCGCGTTGCCCGCGCGCTGCCAAGACTGGAAGGCAGACACAAGGAAATATAATACTTCTGATTTATCTTTTTGAACTTTTTTTTCTTAAAAACTCGTGACGTGGTTTTAAAATAGACAGCACAGCAGATTCTACCAAAGAGAAAACAAAGCGTTCTGCTCATCGAGCCGTTGGCGTGGCCTTCTCATTTAAAATAAACGGGTGGGAAATGGTTTTGCTTCATTTTATTTTGAAAAGTTAAAGCCATCTTTACAGACAGGAATTTCACTAGAATGACAACAACCACTAAGGAGTCCAAGGATTTTTTCCCCCCGATGAGATAATTTTTTTAAAATTGCTTAAACTGTTGCTAAACAAGCTGCAAATATTGAAGGCAATTTACTGACTTCATTCTGACTGTAGCCCCATGAACACTCACTTCTTAACCCAGACATAAAACATTTTAGGAACATACTTTCTTTGCTCCTTTTTCAGACTCTTTTTTTTTTCTTTTTTCCCCCAAGCAAAGTAATTCCCAGTAACATTAACTTAATCAATCGCTGCCTGCTGATAATTATTGCAAAGAATATTTCCTGAGCAAGAAATCCTGGCAGAGCAGAAACCAGCAGCAAACGGCACTTTGCTCAACGGTGCTTCCTCGGTGTCTGGGCAGTAGCTGCAGCCCCCCTGCCCCCACTGCAAATTCATTTTGCATTTTCCTGGCTTTGCAAAACCTGACAAGACGCAGCAGAGGAATGTTTCCTCAATTAAGAGTGCTGGAAATCAAAGAGTCTTCCATGAGCCTGAGGAGATCCAGCTCAGAAATGAAGAGGGGAAGAAAGCCGCCGGCTCGCCCGACTCGCATGTCACTGACCTCGAGACAAGAGTCTCCTTTTGCCTTTAAACAATTTTCCTCACATCTGAAGGGCTGGATATCCAGAGATGTGGGGCTGGCATCTCTGCCTGTGCCCTAGAAACACTGATGGCCTCACCAGAGCCATCAATGTGCAGGTGGGATGAGATACTCTGGCATGTCTGGAGGAACTTTATTTCTTTTATTAATGATTTAAAAAAATCAAAAAACAGTGGCTGGAGAAATACAGTGGGTTATGTTGTATGAAACACACACTGGCTGTCAATCAAAAAGGGGGTGCTTTGGTCAGGAATAATCAGGGGTTTTGTTTCCAACATTAATGAAGTGGCTGGAATAGCAAACATCTGCCAAGGGGACTCAAACCCCGAGCAGCTGTTGGAGCCCCCAGTGCTCTTCCCATGTAGGACAGCCTTGCTGATAAGTCCTTCTCCCTAAGGTTTCTCTAGTGGTTGAGAAATGGGGCCGTACAGGAGGGTGGAAAAGCAAAAAGTGTGTTAGGAAAGGCCTGGAGGGCAGAAGACTTGATGCAGTTCGAGTGCCAGCCCAGAACCTGCACTCCACAAATGGCAGTGTGACAAGTTACCAGGATTCCTACACATGCCCTTTTCCAAGAGGCAAGGGGGAATTAATCCAAGGGACATGATCCTAGAGTTCACTGACTGAAGCTATTTTTTGTGTAAAACCACTATTGGAACTGAGGAGGAAAACAGCACTGCTCTGAGCTTGTCAGTCAGCAAGGGGTTGGTTGCTGCTGCTGAAGAGCAGAGTTCAGTCCTCCACCAGAGAACTGAAAGTGGATCCTCCAGGAGGGTGATCATGTTCAATCAGAAAAGATATGGCAGGAGACCTCCTGAACTAGAATTTCTGGAGACAATTTGTTTTAATTTGGAGACAAGCTGTGCTACCAGGCACTTTTTTGTATGGTACTGAAACCCCACTGACACCGTGTGCCTCAGGAAAATGATTAAGCACCTTGTTTAGTCCAAGTACAAACATTATTATAAGATGGTGATTAAGGCCATAGGAATTAAGCTGTTGCTGTATTACTAAATTTGTTATTTAGGTAGTATCAAAGTACCTGGCTCTGCTCAGGGAAGAGTTAGCTGATTGTGATTCCTTGCTTCTGTATTTGTACATTGCCTAGAACGCTGGGATCATTTGCCTGGGAAGAGGAATTCTGTCTGGTGGGTTTTCAGCTCACTGGTTTTCACATTTAAAGAAGAATTTAAAATGCAAAACCAGCTATGTTTTTTCCTGTCCATTCTGTCCAGAAAAGTGCCAAAGCCTTAAAGTGCATTGGTTCTTGTTCTGAATTCCTTTTTCCTTATCAAAAGGGCAAAGATCCCTTTCACAAGCCCCTGACATTACCATGTTTAATCACTAGGAAAGTGCCTTTTCCAGTGAAATCCAACCACCTTTGAAAACAAGACATAATCCTGTTAAACACCAACACTCAGATCTGAAGTGTATGCCTTTTCAGCATGATAAAAATCAAACGTATGGCTAGAAACAGGGAGGCACAGTGTGGGCCAGTGTTTTGCTCAAGGGAATCACATCCAGAGGCTTTGTCTTCTCAGCATGAAGGGTCTTGGTGCATTAAAGTCCCTTTGAGCAAAAGATCTTAATATCCACCTCCTAGAAGTAAAGAGGGTTTTTACTATCTGTCAAATGGCATTTTTGAAAGAAAGAGACATTCAGACACTTCTGAGCAGAGTCTCTCTCCTGTCTCCTGGAAGGCCTCTGTAAAAGCAGGATCCCATCAGAGGATGGAAGAGAAACTGCTGTGTTTGTTGACTCTGAACTTTAACTTGGTCCCGTTGCAGATGGCAGGATGACCCTGCTGGGCACCCAAGTGTGCAATGCAACAGCAGAGCAGAGAGGTAACTGTGTGTGCTCACACACTCCACTGGCTTCAGGGAGGCTGCTGCTGCCAGCTTATCTTTACAACCAAATGTCATTCCTGGCCTAGGTGACTGCAGAACAGGACTGCTCCGAGTCCAGCAGTTGCTGTAGAGTCTGTCTCAAAGCCTCCAAGTTACATTAGTTTTTCTGTCACCTTTAAATCTGTCTGCAGCCTCTGTGAGTGTCCACAGACCTCACTCTGAGCACGGCTGATTCTCCCCCTGCTCTCCCTACCCCATAGCAATGCTGCAGGTTTTGTGCAGTCCAAACTAGCCCTTTGCCAGCAGGTTTTGTCCCTTAATGGCCAACCTGGGCTCATGGCAGCAACCCAGAATCACAGTCACTACAAAGCAGCCCTCTTCATAAACTAAGGCTTGCTTTACTTTCTTCAATAAAATTATAGTGAAATCTGAACTAGCAATTGGGACACCTTTGTTGGTCTGACATAAGCCCCACCCCTAGTCTCCCTTGCTTACAGCCAGCTTTGACTCCTCCAGAAATAGAGTATAGTGGTACTTAGGTGATTGAAGCCAGTGACTAGTCTCCACATTAGTTAAGATAGTTAAGCTTTAAAGGACTAAAGCAGTTAATATGAACTGTTTTTATCAGTGCTGGTAGCAGGCTCACAATGCACAAGACAGAAGAAACTATCACATGGATCGTGAAGTCCCTTAGAAAGGACATACAGATATGGCTTCAGATCTACACTTAGGGAAACTGAGGCAGAGGGTCCATCTGTTAACCCACAGGACAGAAGCCAGACCTCACTCAACACCATGCATTCTCCAGTTGGAGAGCTTAAACTAAATGCCAGTATTTTCCTCCTGTGATCCCATTTTTTTTTCCCCACAAGGGCACTGGGGGCTGTAAGACAGTGTCTTGCTATTTTTCCAGTTACCTCTTTGCAGAGACACACAACACCTGAGCTGCTTCTCCTTTCCTAGGCTCTATTGCTACCAAAATCAAACCAGATCCTGCTATTGGTGGTGGCTGGAATAGTTTCCATGAGCTCATCCGGGGGTGTTGCCTTGTCCCTATGCAGGCACCAAACACACCAAACCTGACAGAATAAATCATTATGAATCCCCAGACAGACTCACTGGCAGAGCTGAAGGCATTTAGAGAGATATTTATGGGGTGGCTCTGATTTTCTGGGTGTTGTAGAGATACTCCATTCGCCTGAGTTTCTGCCAAGAAACATGCTATCTTTCAGCAAGTGAAGAGTTGTTTTTTCATGCTATAGCTAAAAGACTAGATTCAGGACTTGTAAACCAGGGCGTTTGGGAGCAGCAGCCCGGAGTGCAACGGAGCGTTTTGTGTCATCCTGAGCAGCCAAACACACCAGGGGGACTTGGAGCAAAGGTACCAGATCATACCATCACGGACAGGCCCATTGCTGAGGAAGAAAAAAATCCTGGAGAGTATCACAGAAGGCAACTGCTCCTACTGCTGTCCTAAGCACACCTGAGGGGCCAGTTTGGGCAAGACAGATGTGCCTGGTCCCCTACTACTCATCCCAAATATTAACAAGACAATAAATAGTGGTTTTCCCCACATATCCGTTTCCCCAGGGAGCTCCACACTGCAAAACCATCTCTTCCGAAGCAACCTGCCCACATCCACGTTGCTGTCCTCTCCAGGATGCCAATGGAAACCAAGACACCTTCATATGGCCAAGGTAAAAAAATAAATCTCATTTAAACCACTTCCCTGGAGGGACTGGAGCCAACAGTAAGGGAAAGCACCTGATCTCATGAGAAAGAGAGTGTTTGGGATTGGAACATCTTTAGAAAGCTCCCCCAATATTTTGCCATGGTAGGCTTCCCAAAGCGAACACCACTTCGCTCTGCCATCCACACTCCAGCCTAATTTGGATGAGGATCCATATGTGAATGCTCACTACTTCATCCAGCTTTGCCTAAGGCCAATTATTTTTTGCACAAGGCTTGCTAAATCCCTGCCAAGCTGGATGGTAGCAGATTAAAAAAGGAAAAAAAAAAATCAAAATATCTCCAGCTCCTTCTATAAGAGGGGCCCGGATGTTTTGGTGTTCCATGACTGATGCTTTATTCATTATTCACAAGGATTATATCTGCTTGTTTTCTTTTCACCTACAAGACAATTTACCTGAAAGGCAAGAAGAAAAAAGATCCCAAACCAATAGGCCAGAAGAATGTCTCCAGTCTCCATAGAGACACCAGAAAAACACCATGATCATGTGAGTAGTACACAAGAAACCTATTCATACTGGAATGGGTGGTGTTCCAGGACGTTAAGTAATTTTGACAATCTGCCACTATCTCAGCCTGCAAGAAGCCCAGAGGGAGTTATTGATGCCATCAAGTATGATCTTTATAAATGGTTTCTAGACAGCCTTCATCATTCTGGGCTCTGCAGGACTCCAAATCCAAAGCTACAGATGCATCTTAGCACAGCTGTTTGAAAGAAACCAAGACCACCCTCCCCAGAGAGACCCCAGATTCTGTGTGTCCCACATGAACCACTCTGGCTTCCCCTCCCGGGCTGCAGAGAGCCAGGAGTTGCCTGCAAGAAGCCCAGCTGTCACAGTGCACCTACAAAAGCCCAGGTCTTGCTCCTCACTTACCCAGGCACCGTGCTGCTGCAACTCACCTGGGCAGACAGACTCACACTGAATTAATACAAGGACAAACAAGGAGAGACAGGGGCTCTGGGAGTCAATAAATAACAGAGCACACCAGAGTTTACGGTAGCACTGCTGGGTCCCCAGGGTTCGCAGGTAAGGTTGAAACTCCCATTGCCTAATGCTAAGAGAAGGGCAGAGGTTTCCAAGAAGCAGAACCTGTCACGCCTATAAATAGACTCATCTCTTCTAAACAAGGAAAGAATGAAACCTCAGCTACAGTGAAAAAACCCCTTTCAGAGGTCTGGCCAAATTTACTCTTCTGAGGTAGCCTGCTCACAGCAAAGGGTTTGCCAGCCAAGGCAGGATTTGATGCTTGAAATGCAGAGGAGAGTCTCCCTCCTACTAAAAGTGCCTAATTTGGCTGCCTATGGTGCTCAGCCTCCTTTATGGACCTGCCACAGTCTGTATAAATTTCCTACCTGTGTAATCAATTTCATGGCCAGACTTGAAGAAAGATCCGATTCCCAGAAGGATTTGTTGCCTGGGTTGCAGCAGTTGGGTATTTCAACATCAGCTAGGAACCAGCACACAGCTCCAAGGGCTCAGGAGAACAGTATCTGGGGGACTCGGCACACAGCTGCTCTGCCTGCAGCACACTCAGTTTCACCCACCCCAGCTCAGTCAAAACTACTCGTAACACTGAAACCCTCAGAGTAACCTTGGACGAAAAGATCTGGCCCTGAAGAATGATCTGTCTGCACCAGTGCCACTCTGGGAGCCAATCTGTCACACTCCGGATTGCTTCACAACAGCTGAGGCAGCCAGAGGAACCTGCAATCCATCAGGTTGTGCCACTGCTCACCTCCACAGTACCTGGCTCTGCCTCACTTCCTTCCTCTCTCTGCAACATGTTTTCAGACAGAGCTTTTAGGACAATCCTGGCTCTGTGTGGGGACAAGCCCTGTCCCCGGGTTCAGCCCAAACAGCTAGTACCCCCAAGGAAGAGCAAGAAATCAACCAGAATTCCATTGCCACTCAGTATAATTAGGACATTAAAGTACACATAGCTGTTAAGACCCTGGTGCCAATGGTTAAGCCACAGAGCTTTTACTGTGTTATCAATGTAAGTGGAGGAGTAGGACATCAAACAACTGGTACATATGTCCAATCCCCTTGCTTTTAAGGAGCACCTCCGAGTTCCTTGTCTCAGATATTCCATTTATCTGCCCATAAGCTCAGCTCTGTGCTTGCTCCTGAGCTGTTTGCCTTCTCACCATTACCCGTTTCCTTGCCTGCTCTCTCCATAGTGCTCTCAGCAGTCCTTTCCCAAAGGAATTTGGAAAGTTCTTAGTCCTTATTGCCAGGGACCTTTCCACTTCTGGGAGCCTCGAGCCTGGTATTAGCTACTAACTGATCATGGTGCATCTTTCATTCAGGGCTTAACAGTCTGCACACATCTTGCTCGTGTCTGTTTGCAAGCAAGAACCATTCTCATTTCTCTGCCACCTATTTCAAAGGCTGCCCAAGGTAGGTACAACTCCACCCTGCAGCTTTTTGCAGACAGCAACAGCAGCAAATGAACAACATCTTTGCTACAGAAAACAAATCTCTGTAGACTCTGCCTGAAAGCTTGTTCCTGCTTCCTCTCAACCACTTTGCCACCAGTCTGCCACCAGCATCTCCTTCTATTCCAGAGACACTCCTGCTTCTCACATTAACATTTTACATTCTTCATAGCCTTCCTCCTCTTACTATCTTACCAGAGTTGAGGCATTGTTTAGCATCTCACATTTTGTTCTAAAAATATCCCTACTCTAAGAAGAAAATGGAAGAAAGAACCCTAGTTTAAAAAAAAAAAAAAAGGGAAGCTCATCTTCCCCCTTTTATAAGAAAGAAAAGGTGCCCACCTCCCCTGCATTTCCACCTGCAAGCACTAATTAGGGTATGTGCTAAGTGCCTTTGCATCATAAAAATTGAATAGGGCAGTCTCAGAGAGACTCATACTGCTTGCTGGTTATGCTGTGGTAACAACAAGATTTTAGACTCAGAGTTTGAAAACAAAGTGTTCTTGCTGTATAGGTAAAGGCAATATTAAAATTCTATATAGATTGTGATTGTGTAATACTGGACTGAAAGATTGCTATGAAGAACAAAGTCTGAGCTCTGTTGCTCAGGCTATTTTCTATAAGCTATGCTTTAATACACAGAGCTTTTCTTTTTTTTGTCTGGCTTGTTAACTTTAAACAAGTGTGTCATCTAGTGCTAAAAGAGAACCTTCCAAGACTTAGCTTATGAATTCTTACTAATTCACATGAAACTTTACTTTTATGTAGTTAAAAAGGTCCCTGTGCACTGCAGGGGGGGCTGGACTAGATGACCTTTAAAGGTCCCTTCCAACCCTACACGTTCTGTGATCAGCTATACATCCCCACTGTAGGTAAGAATGTTGTTTAGAAGCTATAAAGAGGGATTAGGGAGCACTCTGAAAGTCTGTAGTCTCAGTTCTTTTCTGCATCCTCTTCTGTGCTCTTCTTTTTGTACTAAGAAAATTGTTTACCACAGTTATGGCTCTAGAGTCCAGGGAAGAATACTAAACGTGTAAGAAAATACAAGTGTTAAAGTAGGTATGTGCACTGGCACATGGAAGGACAGACAAGGCTTCTATAAAATCCTCTACTAAGTGAGCAGGAAAAAATTATCCAGCTGCAACTAGAGGATTCACCAAAATACAGAATTTTTCATAGTAAAAGAAGCTGCTCTTCTTGCTACCACTTCATGGCCTGTTAGTGATAATCAGTAGTGAAACAGCTACTTCAGCCTGTTCTTTTACAGTGAGATGTCTGCTCCTAGAATGACAGAAATAGGCTTTCTTCCCTTATAAATACCAAATAACCTCTAAAGGAAACACAGAGCATCTCTGGTCGAGTTCTTTCAAAGCAATAATCAGGGCAGAGGTGGCTGTGCAGGTGAGAGGGATGGGGCTAACAGCAAGTGCTAACAGCACCGCTGGCTGTCGACTGGCTGGAGAGACTGACAGTTAACTACCAGGTGTTTCTGCCTTGATGTAATGCCTGAACAGGAACGTTTGATCTACAACTAATTCCAAACTCCAGGGCATGGTTTGGACACTAGAAAGTGGTGCTAACCTTGCTGATGTGGGTTCATGGACCTCTACCAGCTTAGGGCAACTCTGTTTCCATTGCAGTGTGACAGGCTCCTGTCCTGGCTTGGCAGATGTGGATCCCTTAGCAAACACCAGAGCTGAGGGCACTGGGACACTGGAAGCACGAAGGGAGGTGTGGGAGCTAAGAAGCAAATAGAGCTCTTAGCAGGAAGGAGAGGAGGTTGGAATGACATTGCACCGAGGGAGCAGGCTGGGGAAGACGGGGCAGGAGGCAGAGGCCTAACTCCAGTAGCTGCTCTGTCTCTCTCTTTTTTAGTGCTTTGTCTATGACCTACATTGGCTAATTAATGGCATCTCTGGCTACTGCCTTCAC
Source organism: Apus apus (assembly GCF_020740795.1). Taxonomy (NCBI): domain Eukaryota; kingdom Metazoa; phylum Chordata; class Aves; order Apodiformes; family Apodidae; genus Apus; species Apus apus. Next base: position 1,651,423 of record NC_067303.1, on the reverse strand, counting down.
TTCAGTCTTCCAATTAACTCTTGCTGTCAGCTGCTGTGTTTCTACAGACATGAGCAGGAAAACTCCCAGAGTCTTCCAGAACAGTAGGATTGTGAACAGGGTCCAGTTTAACTGATTAATCCTGTTCCATTGCCTGCAATAGGACTAAACTGATACTAGATAAAGATCTGTCTGGTGATCCAGATGAGACATAGCTTGAGAATAATTACCAGCTAATTAGGTCTTCATGGTCCAACTGTTCTCTTAGTTGAATCAGGGTAAGTAACTGGTTAACAATTAAGCCCTGCTCTGAATTTATAGCAGCATCCTTGTGAAAAATTGCTCCTTGAAACATCCAGTGTGAATTTTTTTATTTATAAATAGTAAAGGTGTGACACTGACAGCCTCAATCAGGCAAAGAACAGTGACCTAAGGTGTAATGCTAAGCCACAAATGATTGCTGGGAAAGGCAAAGAGCAGGTTAAAGGGTTTTCTGCTCCTAATTGTTTTAAACAGAACCGGTATGGCCACATTGCTACGAGATGCTCCTGTGTGCAGGAGTACAAACAACTCTGTCATGTTCCAAAGGGCTCTCTTGGTATGAGGCACTTTTGTTTATCTAGTGCCCAGTCCTCACTTTGTCCACATAAGGAACAGTAGATATGCAGCCCACAAGGTGGGCTGAGAAAAATCAGGCTGGTTCTCTTTGCTTCCAGAGAGTTTAGCTGACTTTTATTAGGAGGTACAGTCTCTTGGGCACAGGTATGTGTTGTCAGCTGCTGCCTTCTCTCTCCTCTGCAGGGGATTTTTGAGGTCCTGGTGACTAGCACCCAAGCAATCTGCAGAGTGGGTAAAGGTGGAGGTGCTCCTGGGCTGGGGTTTGTGGACATTCCCTCATTGTGCTTTATAAATAAATGCTCTCCCCTCTAAAATGAGCACTTTAACTGTTCTAAATACATGCAAATCAAAAGGATTACAATGTTATCAAGAGACAGATTGATTACAAGTCTTGGACTCTTTCTGACCTTTTCACACTACCCTGCAAACTCCAGGAGCAGCTTGCAGGTCAGAATAACAGCAATCTGTCTCCCATGACAGATTCCAGTGGGATCTTCAGAGCCTTGCTTCCCATAGAATACAGCAACACTGGATTGGTGGTAGGTACAGGCAGGTCAGCACAGATTCACTAATTTTTCAATCAAGGTATCACTATCCATCAGCTGAGAATCCCTCTTCTGCATGTCCTGCTGCTAAAGCTTGCTGCTCTGGTTGTGGTGGGTGCTGGCAGCCTATCTGAGGCACTAATGAACTGGTCATTAAAATGCTAAGTTTGAGAAGACTGTTTGTCAAACACAGGGTGCTGTGTGTGGTTAGAATAGATAGCACCATAGAAACCCAGATGCTGGCTAAAGAGGCAAGAAAACAAATGTCCCTTTGGTCTACACAGCCTCAGATGCCATCCAACCCATGTCCAAACATCCAGACAGGGCCGCTGTGTTCTCATAACCAATTGACTCTCCCTTTTGCAAGTGTTGGGTCACAGACATGCGGGTTATTCGTGTTAAAAGACAGGCAACACAACTCTTCCATAAAAGTCCAACAGACAGACACATTAACCCCTGTAATCCCTTCCTGTGGTGTATATGACGCCACCTAGATTTATTAATTAAACCCTGTTATCCGGTGGCCACTGTCAATTAAGTGTTTCCTTGTAATGTGCATAACGAGGGGTCATTCATTAGCAAATGTTTCCATTACTTTTAAGGCTGTGAGTCTCTCTGAAGACTTCTCTTCCCCAAAATGAAGGGCAGAATTTTTTGTGGTTTGAGATTCCGGGTGAAGCGAAGGGATGGAGAAGTAAAAAGTGGGAGAGACAGATCATGGATCTATTGCTAAACTGAACAGTGAATAAATGATCATTGCTGTGCCCTGGGAAGGCACAGTGCCATCTGCAAACAACTCTGTTTCAGGAGATGGATGTGATTCCTGACTCTGCTACTTGCCATTCCTGTGACCCCTGGAAGACTGCAACACATCCCTACCTTTTTAGTTGCTGTTCTCTGCTTAGACAGCTCCCTGGAGAACTGCACAGCTGGAAAGAAACAGCCTTACATGTGGGGCCTGCACCTTGCTCAGTGCCTCTGAAATGTAGCCTCACCCAGCAGCCTCTTCAGGTGGCCAACAGTGTTGAGGTCTGAAGTGTTGCTGGCTCAACAATTCATTGCAAGATTTGTAGTGCTGACACTCCACTGGAAGCACCAGCTTCCTGAGTTATGTTACTAGAAATATAGTCACACCTCTGACTTCTGAGAAACTAAACCACCACAAGACTGAACAAAAAAGCACAAGATGCATCTTTCAAGTGGCATCTGTAATAATAAAAACGTCATGATTTTAAGTGAGTACTTTAAGTCCCTTCAGAACTGATGTGACTTTTAGATGACTGGGTTTTGGTAAAACTGATCTAAAGAACAGTTAATACACTCTGAATGTTACCAAGAGTTCTTTCCAGCAGCTGCCTCAAGAGGGAAAGGACTAACTGAATCCAAAGCTTTAAGTACATGTCTGTCAGTTGTGCTAGAGCAGCGGTTGAGAGATGGAGCCACAGTTCCCCCTTCTGGCAAAACTTCCCCTTGCAAGTCCTTTTTAAAACGAGGATTTACATGAAAATATATATATTAAACTAATCCAAGCCTGGGTTAAGACTCTTTGTCAATAAAGCTCAAAGCTAAGTATGCCAAGCAAATCACAAAGTCTCCATGTCAGGGAAAAAAATAATCAAAGCCTATCTGGAGATAACTGACACAGCCAAAGGAATTAATCTCAGCCAGTAACTTGCTGGCTAACTTGACCTCAGTGATGGTAACTGTTAGTGCTGCAGTGGTGTGCTGGCTGTGTACAATGATCCCAAAGCTTTACATTTTGCTACTCTGGCAAGAGAAAGGCAAACCTTTTGCAGAGATTCTTTAGTTGTCAGAGGCCAGTTGCAGAACCTGCAAAGAGATGGGAGTGGAGATTTGGGTATGAGGCAGCAAAGTTCCTGGGTGGTGTTCCTGGGGTGTTCCCTGCCTGTTGGAAAGCTGCAGTAGGCTGGTGCATGCCAGCACTGGGAATGGGGGCAGCAGCAAATCCTGAAAGAATCCCACAGAAAAGATTGGAGTCAGATGTTCCCCAGGTCCTCTGCAGCCAGGCTGAGCGAATGAGCTGTTACCGCTGAGCACTTGGAAAAGGAGACCTTAGCGAATCAAAACCACTGGGAAAAAAGGACAATGCCATCTGGCCACTCCTGAGAGAGCAGAGGCCATGCTGGCACTGCCCAGGGCAGACTGTACAGCCGCCCTTCCCCACGCATTCCTGGGACATTTCTAATCATAACTGTGAATGGCATCCTGCAGTGCCTTTCTGGGATCAGGTTCCTCCCTGCAAATGCCCAACCCTGTGTCTGGAGGCAGCAGAGCTTCCACTGAAGTCAGTTAAGACACAGCCTGACTCACTCCTCTAGGAGCTGGTATCTCATGGAGGGCCCTTTAATAAAGTTTTTAATGGAATGTAATTTAGACTTTCAGAATATTGTTGTATCTATTCAAAGTTGCATTTTTTAAGGAAGCCAGCAAGACAGGCAAGAAGAAAATGATGTATTCCTTGTCCTTTCTTCTGAATCCTTCTACAGTAACATATGTAGATAATCAATTACAGAGAGCAAAAAAACAGGATTATTCCTAAGAAGCCCACTTTACTTTTTTCCCTTTCGGTGTCGGCATGTTCACACAATTCAAAATGGATTGAAGTGATAATGAGTAACTCAGCACATGGCCCTGTCTGCTCAGTGTATTATCATGCATTCCTATCTGACTATCTAATCTAAGATGCTTTTAAAGGACCATCATCAAAATATCTAAGTGCTGCCACAGGATCTAATTACTAATCTTCAGGAAGAAATACTGGCTTTGCTGCAAAGTTGGAATAAACCCTCCTTAAGCCTTTATGAAGCAGAGGGGCAGAAGGCTGCAAAGCATACATGTATAAAGCATAAAACTGCCTTTCTTGTGCATAATTCTGTGAGCACTTGGTGCATGATGCAACATACAACTATTGTTCTATCAGAAACCAGGGTGTTATTTTACACTGCACGAGACCATGAGTCATTAAAACTGCATTGTACCACGTCCAAGAAATGGTTTCTATTATCCTGTGTTATTCATCACTTTCTTTATTGGTTGGCTTTTCTCTCGAGTGTGTTAGCACAGAATTTGCGTGCCCTGCAAGGACGAGTGGAGTCACTCTCACAGTATCCACAGATCACACAACACTATCATTTTCTTTACATGTGGGGAATTGGAAGGAAAGATGAGGGATGCCTTTTGTCTAGGGAAATAAGAGTCATTTTCAGGGCAGCACTCCAAATGCAACCAGATGTCTTGTGTCATGGTCCTTCCCTGCAGGATCTCTACTCATCTAAATTGAGCATTTTCCCTTGTCTCCTGACAAGCCAAGGACAGGTTCACCAGCTGGACCAAAGAAAATCATAGACAGTGTCTGCATCTGTCTGCTCAAAGAAGTTATTAAAACTCTTAAGGTGCAGTGGGCTCACAGCAACACAGTGTTAGATACAGACTTTGCTGCTTGCCAAATAAAATGGGGGAACAGAAGACTAGGGAATGAGCCTGGGATGAGTCTTTCATGCTTGTTATAGAATCATCTTGCCCAATTCTTGATCTTTCCTTTCTTCTGTTCCTGTCTAAGTCACTACAAGCTTTATATTTGTTCCTGCCTCTCAGGAATATCTTGCATATCCATATTCCTGGACAGTTCCTCATCACAGACAGGAATAGGCTCATGAATCACGTCCATGTGTCCCAGAAAGAGGACACAGAAGCCTTCACTCCAACTCTGTCCACAGAGAGTTCCTCAGCTCTGTTTAATTTCCATCAATGTCCAGTTTTCCTAAAACCACTGTAAAGCTTGGGGTGAACACAGTCTGGACCCAGTCAGTTTTTCAGCAGGACATTTGCAGCTAAAAACTAAACCATTCTAGCCAACTTTATTGGAACTGAAATTGCACTTCATGTTACACTGGTCTAAGGATGTTTTTAAACTACCCAGTCTCATTTCAGTAACTGCCATCCACTTGTATAACCCACACAATCTGAACCCCAGCCCTGCCTTCTCTTCCCATTACTCCAGTCATCCTCTCTAGTAAAAAATAGCAATACATTCATAGAGCTAAAGCACTAACCATAAAGTTATGCAGATGGGTCAACTCAGAAGTCCTTGAACTGCTCTGGTTTGTCATTTTGGGGTGAAACAGCATCTTCAGAAAAGCATCCACAAAGCATTTATTTGATGGCATCCTGAAACAGAGAATTCACCCATTTCCTGAGATGTGCCAACTCAAAATGAGAATTTTACATCTAATTTTAATGCATTCACCTTTAGCATCTAAGTGCTGATTTAATGAGACTGGCATTTGCTTTCCAATGTTACAACTTCTACTAATTATTTCGCTTTTTAGTTGATTTGTAAATGTGTTTGAAAAAACCATTATAATTTTGCGAAGTCTTTATAAAGAGCAGGATTAATCATCTGTAAAAAAGGACACTGCTGCAGAGGTGTAAATGGAAGGTCGCAACACGCCAGCTCACCCTTCCCATACCCCAGCCGTGCCGTTCCATGGCAGGCCCACCAGATGGCAACGCTCCAGAGCTGAGCTCACCCCACACAAGACCTCTTGGTGCTGCAAGGCGAGGCAAGAGCGCTACCTCAAGCCAAGGCAACCTCAGCAAATCCGAGGTTAAAACGGCCCCGAGCTTTGCAGAAGAATTCAGGCTGAACTTCTGTACCACAACGGGCAAAATCATCACCGTGTGACCTCTTCTCACTTGCCTGTCTTTCCCACTGTTATTACTATTACAGCTATTATTATTTTGGAAAGCAATAGTTACTTTTAATAGGATGGCACTCGGCACCCCTTGTGCTGGATGCGGAGTCACCGTGCAATAAAAAGTGTCCCTTTCACCAAGATTTTACAATCTAACGTTATTTTGTTTCTCTGGGGGCACCCCCCAGCCAGTCTAGCACCTTTCCTACCCTAGCAGCTCCTGTGCAGGAGTCAGAGGGAATACTGGGAGTCTCTGCACACCTTGGTAAAACTGCCTGCCTCTTGCACACCAGGTGGTTTGCACAGTGAATGAGCACAAATAACTCTTCTGTTCCTCTTCTTCCTTTCTGTATCCTCTCATAATTGTATAATTATATTTGTTACTCCTGCCTCTCTGCTCTGGTGAGACCCCACCTGGAATACTGTGTGTGTTCTGGTGCCCTTAGCACAAGCAAGATACAGACCTGCTGGAGAGAGGCCAGAGGAGGCCACCAAGATGCTCCAAGGGCTGGAGCAGCTCTGCTCTGGAGACAGGCTGGGAGAGTTGGGGTGTTCAGCCTGGAGAAGAGAAGGCTCCAGGGAGACCTTAGAGCACCTTCCAGTGCCTGAAGGGGCTCCAGGAAAGCTGGGGAGGGGCTTGGGACAAGGGCAGGGAGGGATGGGATGAGGGGGATGGATGAAAACTGGGAGAGGGAGATGGAGGTGAGATATTAGGAAGAAATTCTTCACTCTAAGGGTGGTGAGGAGCTGGAATGGGCTGCCCAGGGAGGTTGTTGATGCCCCATCCCTGGAGGTTTTTAAGGCCAGGTTGGATGAGCAACCTGGTCTAGTGGTTGGGTTCATGGCAGGGGGGTTGGAACTGGATCATCTTTGAGGGCCCTTCCAACCTTCATGATTCTATGAAAAACAACTAAAATATAAACTAGTCTCAGCCTAAAAGTGTTCCTACTGGGAAGGGCAGAAGGAGACCTTTAATGACTGAGCACATAAACTATCATTTTAAAAACCAGAACAGACCTGCAAAGCTTAGCAAAGCAATCTCTTAAAACCCAGCCCTGGGAGGCAGCTGGTGGTGTTACCCTAGAGATGGGAACTGAGAGAAGTGCCTGCAGTCAGTATAAGGGCCTTCTTGCTCCCAAGTTTGGGGTTCCCAGAGCTGAACCCCTCTGCCCAGGCACAGCAGCTCATGCAGGAGGCTAAGTCCACGATCTCCATTTCAAGTTATCCTCCTGCTCTTTGGAGTCCTACTGCTGTAAACCCACTGTCCCACCTCTGCCCTCTGGCCACCGGCATCACACCAAGGTCTGGCCTCAGCTCTGGGGTGATAGAATACTCGGCGGGAGTGAAGGGGAGCTGGGATGGAGCTGGGTACTGAGTGCCGAACAGGCGAGGAACAGCAGGGGGAGATATCAGGCCAGACATGAGGATGTCCAAGAGAAATTCCCTGCCCTGTGCCGTTCAACAAGACAATCACGCTGGTCCCTTTGTGTCTGCATGTCTCCCACTCTCATCTTCCACTGTGGGAGACCCTGGGCCCTATGGAAGAAAAATGTTTTACAGGCAATACACAGGGAAATCCTTTGTGCCATAGTCAACTGCACAGCTGTGCACAGTTGCAGCTCTTGAACAGACAGAACCCCTGGAGAGACATGTAAAAGGTTTTGTACTTTGGGTGTACTTTTGAATGCTGATGATCTCATTCCCACCACGCAGGTCTAAGACAGTGATGCCACATGCATCCCTGGGAGAGGATGTAGCTCTCATCCTCCCAATGCAGGGATGCTCTCAACAACCAGAGGTTTTGAAGAACACGTCTGGAAACACTTAGAGCAGCATCTGGAAGCTGTCACGAGCTGCAATGAGACACAGTTGTTTAATTATTCTGGGTCCATATCCTTTGCCACTGTAAAGCTGTCAGTGGCCATTCAGCCTCCTTGGCACAGATCCCAGCACACCATCCCTGCATGCTACTTGTCACATACAGCACTTGTGATGGGACAGGAAGCATCAGCTTTATCTTCAGCCCTGCCCTGATGGCATCCAGCACAAGCAAGCTATGGGTAGTAATGAAAAAACAAGGAAAAACTCTTAAATACTCCAAGAGCCTGTAACAATAGCCCTATAATACGTGTAGCTTATTTCACCACCAGACACCACTGAAGATTTCATTCCACAGCATCAATCCATTTTTTCATGAGAAGTCCATCAAGAAAATTATTTGCAGCAGCTGTATGGTTAACATTATCTTATGAGATATTCTGGAAGAGGAAAGGAGTATGAAGGACAGAATTCTTCTTTAGCATTATATTCTCAGTACCTCATGCTCTTTTACTAATGCAGATTGTCTTTCCATGGAAGGTGCTCCTTTTTGTTTCCTTGTCTCTTTACCAGCATCTTTGCATTTTCCTGGAACTGAAGGAGTTAAGAAAATTGTACTGTACGTTTTACTCACAGCACAAAGGGAGAGAAGCTGAGGATTCTTGCTCATGATCCCAGTGCTGAACTTCAAGTCTGAACTTCCTCTGGAATCGTTTGCATCTTCCCTTTCCGCCTCCAGCAATGCCTCTGAGGTCAGTGTCTTGACCCAGGATGGATGGGATTAGAGCAGGAGGGAGGCTGGTGCCTGTGCTCAGCCAACTGGTTCAGAGTGGGATGGTGTCCCCTGTGCTGACAGGAAGCAGAGAAATGTGAGAAAAAAAAAAAGAGAAAAAAAAGGAATAAAAATAATAGAAACCAAACTGTCTGCTTTGTGGAGAAGGTCTGGGGGAAAGCGGAACCATGAAATACATGGAATAAAAAAAGGCCAGGGTGCACTCCCAGCAGTGGCTCCAGAGGCACAAGGGAGACCTATAGAAAATGCAAAGGAATGAGAAATCATTAAACCAGGACCACATTCCAAAGGATACATCTAAGAGTTCAGCTCATGCTGCAATAAACAGCCAGATGGCTGCGTATCCCAGAGAGAAGTGTCTGGGAAAGGAAATGGAGAGTGAAAGAGGGGGAGAGCAGGGTCACTTACACATGACTCTCCCATTCCCACTGAAAGAGGAAAAGGAAATGTAGATTAAGAGAGGTCTTCATGGCCCCAGCACTGGCTGAGCCAGCACAGGCACAGGAGGCAGAAGAAGCCAAAGAATGTCTTTGAACCTCTTGTGTTCACATGTTTTTCTTGCCCTCTTCTCATTCTCTCCCAGCATTTCAGCCCCCTCTTTTCTTCCTCACACACCACCCCCTCTCCATTTCTGACAGTCTCTCTGCACTTTTTCAGAGGCCCAGAGCAGGGACTAGTTGATAGCACCCTAAGCCATGTGTCAGGGTCTCATGTCCTCTCTTCTTTTGGTGCTCCACATTAGAGTCCCTCACAGGCCCTGGTCAAACAAAGGAGAAGCAGTGACACAAACTTTTACAGCATGTGCTCTTTGGCATCTCCAGAGGTCAACAGGATCTCCCAGATTCATCTTCCCTGTGGAAAAGGGAAAAATCAAAACACTCTGCTAGTAGCCATGCAGGCTGCACTTCCCACACCAGGACAGTTATGGGAAATCCCATAAACTTCGGATTGCATCAATTAGCTCAAAATCAGTCAGCCCTTCACAGGCAGCCCTGACCCTGCAGGGTGAGGGGCAGCAGCAGGAAAGGCAAAATCAGAACTACCTGGTGCCTCAGCCAGCTGGCAAAACACCAGCAAATTAAAAAAACAAAACAAAACAAACAAAAAAAACCAACAACAAACAAACAAACAAAAAAAACAAACTCACAACAGCAAACAAAACCCACAATACTATTATTCTGTTTTGCTTTGATCAGCTCCTTTTCATTGGATAGTATTCTATTACCTGTACAGAGTCCCTGAGTCTTCAACTGAAATTTAATTTCTATGGGAAACAGGGGAGCTGTGTTACATAGGAAGAAAGGGGCTGCCCAAAAGGCACACGAAGTTTGGACTCAACATCATTCAACTCCTTTTACTTTCTCTGTAGTTGACAAGATTCTCAGGTGGAGGAAATGAGCAGAAACTGAGTGTCCCAGCTGCAGACTGTGCCCACCCCTGGGAGGCTGCTCCTGGGTGTGCAGTGTTATTCCTCCCTGCTGCTCCTGGACACACCACTGACCTGCCTGACATTCTCTTGCCAGACTGCACGGAGCTCAGAGGGGACCTGGAGAAGCTAAAGGAAAGGAAAATACCAGGAGCTGTATGGTATTAGCACAGGGAATGCAAATGGGATTCCTGGAGAAAACATTACCAGGAGCCATTACTCAGGACATATTCCCAGGCTGGCTGCAAAGGGCTGACAAAATTAATTCTGTGCATGAATACTAAACATATGAGATATTAGCTTTGAGCAAAGGGAGACACAAGGTGCAGGCTGCAGATGACACTCCCTCCACCACCCTGAGAGGTTAATACACCAGGCTGATTTATCCAAGCTTTAAATACATATATATGTGTGTGTGTGTGTGTGTGTGTGTGTGTGTCTCTCTCTCTCTATTCAGGAAAGGGAAAAAGCATTTGTTTTGGTTTTCCCCCTCTTTGTTCTGTATGCTGACACCTTTAGATTGAAAAAGGTATTATTTCTTCTAAGCTTTTTATTTTTAGCATCCCTGTTTGTAAATTATTTTCCCTTTTACACACGTCTCCCTTTAGAGGAGATCAAAGCCTGCTGTTAGGAAGATGTTGGTAGTACTTCTGTCCCTGGGTGCTTGAATGACAGGGTGCAGTGCTTGGAGAAGTCAGCATTTTTAGGGCTGCTTGCTTTCATCCTTGCTTTGAATCTGTTTTAGAACCTGCTGACTAAGCAGGGAAAATAAAGAGTGAGGAGGGGGCTGGCTGAAGCAGGAGGAAGACAAGAGGCTGCCACCTTGTTAAAGGATCTCTGTTATACTGAAACTGCTAATAATGATGCAGATGGTTTGACTACCACTTCAATCCCATGAGCAGGAGCTGAACATTAAGAAAGATAATAGTTTCATGGATAAAATAGCAAACCAGATACTGCAAATTGTAAACAGATACTGCCTTTTTTATATATATATCATCTTTGGTAAGCCACCACTATGTGATAAGTCATCTGTAGAAAAATAACTTGCTTTTGTCTGGCCTGGTGAGGAAACCTGCTCTCTGGGTCTCTCACATGAGCCACAGAGCACCTACCCAGTGGGATTGCTGTGTCTCTGAACAGCTCCACAACGAGAAAATCCACGGGGAGGGCTGAACCCTGGAACACAAAACTTGGCCATGGCTGTATCATTTCCACTCAGCAGCCAGGCAGGATGGCTTCTGGCACCTCTCAGAGCAGGAGGCCTGTTTTACTGACTGGCTCAGATTGCAGATCCCCTAGAGCAATAGAAATTGAAACGCCCTGTCCAGAAAGATTTAATAAAATAGTCTCTCAGCCACGAAGATGGGCACCAAGCCATTGTCCCTGTGCCTCTGCCTAGCAGCATGCCTTGGCTGCCAGGTGATCAGAGCCCAGGAAAGCCAGAACACAAAGGAGAATATTTCTTCTGAGTCAAAGCAATTGCAGCATAGAGAACATTTGCATTTCTGGGCTGCAGCAGTAACTGAGACAAATGCACTTCTATCTGCCACAGCCTTTCTTGCTGCAGAACAGCTCAAGGCATGCAGGCTTTTCTATGGAATTTGCCCTGACTTCCTCCCCAGTCCTGCTTTTGCAGCCAGAAATCTCTACCTCCTTGCCAATAGGGGTTACAGATCTAGACTGCAGCATCAGAATATAAAAAGGTTTAGCTGCATCTTTGTTGGTTTTCCTTGACTTGCTTAATGAGGTGTTGGGTATTTTTATTATCACCTGTTTTGCAGAAGCCTCTAGGATTGCCAGGCACAGCCCTGCAGTGCACATACAGGAAGATGGCAGCAGACTTTCCCAAGGAAGCTTAGCTGATCAGACTTGCTGAAAGTTCCTCCTGACCCACACATGGTGAGGCCCAGCACCTTCAGGAACTGGCTGCTGCTTACAGTTCTTTTCCTTCTCTAGAAACAAAGCCAGTTTATACAAGATTAAGCTTCCCTAAACCATCAAGCTGGAAAATAGGCCTAGATCTTTTCTCATTGCAAACAGGAAGAGGTTTAGGTCCATTTCAACTGCTGAAAACTTCCCAGGGGATAATGCCAGTTAATTGGGAAGAACCTTTCAGACACCCTTTCGTGTTTCTTAAAAGTTCTGTGTCATTTGTTTTATATTTCATGTTGCAGTTCAGTCCCAAACTGGACTCTGCACAGCACAGTGCAATGATGCAAAAATAACCACAATGAACAAACAGACACCACAAAGGAACTTGCTAAATTTCCTCCTTTTATCTAGGGCTCTCACATATATGGGATTCCATGGGCAGATTTTTTTTTTCTTCCTCCTAGGAAATTTTATCTGAGCAGAACTGAAGAACATGTACACTTTCCTGGGTTTCTGGATGTCCAGGAGCAGCTTTGCAAAGGTAGTTCTGTGTCCAGGACTGCTGAATATATCCTTTGGGTATGTAAAACTCATCCCTACAGCACCTGCAGAGCAAGACAAATGCTTCCAGGAAACTTTGGAGCTATTATTAGGCTTGCAGCTCACAGACAATCTGCATACGCAGAGTGAAACATGGAATACCTGAGCAGAAACATGGCAGTCCCACACCAGCAAGACAAACACTGTCATAGTCATAAAAGGCTCTATGTCTAGAAACCAAGCACATCAGATGAGCAGCAGCCATGTTATTCTCGGGCTGGGACCTTCCAGCTGTCTCTGTAGGGTGGCTTACACTGCTCTGTGCTGGGACCAGCCCCAACAACTTAGAAATATGCTCATGGGTTCCAGTCCATGTGTTGGCAACTGTGTTGGTTCTGCCCTGGATCCAACAGTCCTGTTTAAACAGCCTCCTCAGGGGGAGGCAGGAGGAGCTGTGGGCAGAACAGCACACGCTGCCCCTGCCAGCCCCACCGTCCAGCTTCTCCATCCCAGGGGAGGTTTGACAGCAGCTGCAGTCTCACACCTTGCTTCTGCAGAGATGACCCTTTGTGAAGGGTCAACAGCCTGAGGAGCTGCTACAGTTACCCACTTCAATAATCCTTTTCTAGAGACAGAAGGGGCCAGTATTTTCAGCCAACTTTAATGTTAGTCATTTACTCTCATCAGTAAATATTTTTCTTCCTCAATACAAGGAAGAAAAAGTGTGGCAAGAAGGAGCAAAGGGAACAGAGATCTCTCTGGAATGAGTAAAGAAATTCCATTAATTGAACAGCTCATATTTTGACACACTAAGTTATTACATTTTGAGAACTGATGGAATATCTTTCTAGACACAGCACTGCTTCCTGAGTGCCAGGATAAATACCAGAGCTTAGGCAGCCTGGTTTTCAACACAGATCCATTGTCCATGCCCACAGGCAAGACTACAGTTGCTGCTGGGAGGGAAAAATGTTTAGGAAAAAGCCTGTAACAGAGAAGGTGGCTCTGGAGGTAATGGAACCACGACTGCTGCACACATGCAGATGAGCACCCTTCAAAAACCATGGCTTAAAGATCATTAAATTAGAGCCTGTACTTGTGAGCTCTTTCATTTCCTACTAATTTTACCAAAAGCTGAGGAACTCCTTCCCACACAATGCCCTCCTCCAGTTTCTATAACCTGCTGCATTTCCAGGTCTTTTCTATTCCAAGGGAAACTGATGGGACCACTCCCACAGCCAAATTTGGCACAGTGCATCAGAACCTACTTGGCTTTTTGGTTTGCAACCTGAAATCTGCCATGGATCCAAGCAGATTGCAAATTTAATATTTCACACTGAAACTAAATTGTTTTTACCCTGCAGATAGCTGGGAGCATTGCTGCTAATAACTAATAATCATCCCTCGCAGATACGTAGCATCTTTCATTCAAGAGTCTCAAAGCACTTAATAAGCAACAATTAATTAACCCCGTAACATCTCACTGCTGTAATTATATCCTCTATATAAGGAATAATTGCACCACCAGTGATTCCGGTTCCAGTAATTTCATCAGAATGCAGCAGATATGTCACAGCAGTTTGGAGTGCAATGCAACAAAGAGTAGCAGCCTTAAAAAGAGCCTAAAAAGTTCTGTACTAGGCTCTGGAGACGGATTCAGGAAAGGAGAATGCATCAATAGGTAATTCATCAATATTACAGGATTTTTGGACAACATGCTTCACAAACAACTTCTCCTTTACAGATATATGAGTCACCAGTATAATTTTGTTCATCCCATTCACACTAGAAGTGCCCTGTAGGATGCCCATAGCAGCCTTGATCTCCAGTTCCCATAGAAATAGTTAAGTCAGGGTTTTCAACTTTCAAGTACCAAGTTTATGGATCAGCTCAGCAAGGCTGCCACAGAGAAGGCAAATGGGTTTGGGTGTCTAGCTGATCCTTTAAAATACCTTTGAGACTTTCAGGTTAAAAAAGAAATACCATCAACAAGCAGGTAAAGTGCTATTACCTCAGACTCCTGGGCCAGTCTGGGGATACTTCACATATCATTAGTGGTTTGGATGAAGAGCTGTCTCCCATTTCTTCTTCTTCTATTGCTGCATTAGCTTCTTTGCTACCCTTTTATACCTCTTTCTCTGTAATATCTGAGAATATCTTCCCATACAATTATGACATTTTATTCCAAGATGAAGGAAAAGGGAATGTGTTCCTCTGGAGAGCTTTCCTTGGCATGCAATGCTTTAAGGCATCTGCTGAGATTTATATAATCTGACAGCTTAAAGATGGAACAATAATAATAATAATATTAATAATGGCAAGACTTGCCATTTTTTCCAGCAGCTCTCAAAGCAACGCAGTGATCTTCTTCAACATTAAGCCTTAAACCATTGCCAGTGTTTTTGTAAATGGGAAATCTTAAGCACACAGTGGATAAAAGGTCTTGCAGGGTGTCACAGGAGGCAGCATCACATTTAGGAGCAGAGTCCAAATATCCAGACCATTATGGTACAGCCTAATATTTCCTTATTTCCTTTCCACTACACAATTAAAGTGCATTTCTAGCATGCTGGTTTATAAGAAGTGACTGTACTTCATGCCTTGGTGCTCTCTCTCTCTCCCTTTCCAAGCCCATGTGCCATCAAATTGGATCAATACCCAACCCTGCAGGGATACTCTGAAGCAGGGCTTGAAATGCTGAACCTCAAGATGTCATAGCCAAGATTTTCACAGCCTGCTAGACCACAGCAATAGAGAAGTCCTGATATTGAGTTACCTTGTATTGTTAGGCAAGAACCACACAGTAATAACAGACCGAAACCTGACCAGGTATAATTTAACATAGTTTTTTCAAACACAGAAACTCTAGACCAATTTAAACGAGTAAAGCTGTGGTAGCAAGACTCAAAGGAAGTATTTAACATGCATAAAATCATCAAGATCTGGAGTTCCATCAAAACAGAAAGATAAGTATCTTGCTTCAACATTTAAGCCAATCTTTGGAAAAGGTCCAGAACAAGACTGGGGGTGAGATTTTCCACACACACTCACTCTATTGCCTAAATAAAGGAGAGCCAGGTTATTTCCACCAAAGCTCTGCTTTGTGCTGCACAAAGAGCAGAGTGAGTTCTGGCAGTGCCTGGGCCTGAAAGGTGATGTTGGGAGAGTGACAGTGTCACAGCCAGTCAGCAATAAGGGTGTTAACCCATGTCTGGGTTTGTATTTCCCCCCAGACTGATGGCTGCAAAGGCAGTGGGAAAGAACAGAAAGAATGGGCAAGAGTGACTTCTAGGCTTGGAAGGATGTGAATGCACCAGCTCTAACTTCAGCTGTTTGGGTAACCTCTGCTCTGAGGTTTTAACATGCTTCATACACCAGTTCCTCCTGAACAGGGAAGTATAATGAGTGGCATAAAAACTGCTGTTAATTAAAAGCTTCTAAAATGCCAAACCTTTGACATGCTTCGGCTCAAGTCAGCAGTTCTGCAGGGCTTGGTTTAGGCTGCAAACCAGCCCGCAGCCTCTGGCAGCAGTGTTCAGCTAGTTAGAAAGATGTTCAGCCAGTACTCGACCCACTGTAAAGAGACACCCACATCTTGCTTAAATTTATCAGACAGCATGCTCCTGCTATGAGGCATTTGACATGGCAGAGCTCTGTCAAACAGCTCAGAGGTTGTGGTTTCTGTCTGAAGGACCTGAGCCAATGTTAAAAACTTATAAGGAGCATTCCAGTTCTGTGGGAAGTGGGAAAAAAAAAAGCAGCTAATCTACATCTACTGAAGATACTTGACAGGGACAGGCTGAGAGAGTCAGGGCTATTCAGTCTGGAGAAAAGAAAGCTCTGGGGAGACCTTAGAGAACCTTCCAGTGCCTGGAGGGGCTCCAGGAAAGCTGGGGAGGGGCTTTTCACCAGAGAGGGCAGTGATAGGACAAGGGGTGATGGTTTTAAATTGAAAGAGGAGAGATTTAGGTTGGACATCAGGAAGAAATGCTTCACCGTGAGGATAGTAAGGTGCTGGAATATGCTGCCCATTGAAGCTGTGGCTGCTCCCTCCCTGGAGGTGTTGAAGGGCAGGTTGGATGAGGCTTGTGCAGCCTGGGCTGGTGGGAGGTGTCCCTGCCCATGCAGGGGGGTTGGAACCTGATGATCATTAAGGTCCCTTCCAACCCAAACCATTCTATGATTGCCTGTGTTTACCATTAAGGTGGACTGCTCAGTACACTAAAAACAAACAAACATGCTGGAGGAGAAGGATGTTGTTCTGTTTTACAGAGCTAAGGCTTTCAGTTTTCATTTCTGCCTTGATGCAAACAAAGCAAGCAAATCCCATCCAAATCAAGATGGATTTCCTTGCTGTTATGGCACATGGGACACAGGAGCTAGTCAAGACTGGAAAGAAAAAGAGGAGAAAAGGAGAGTGAGCAAGTCACAGCATGGTGGTCAGATCTCCCTGACTTCTAGTTGCCCAGGAGTTGAGAATCTACTTGTCATTGGTTTCTTAACATCTTCAGATGAAATAACTTCACACTTGTAAATTGCCTTTTATGTGAAATCTTTAAGATGAGAATCTCCTTATTTTATGTAAAGCATCTAATGTGCTGAAGAAGTAATTGACTGCTGTCAGCAAGCACTGCTATTATACTGGGTGCATTCCTCACCTAGAAACCTAACTGGATAATTACAGCTTTAAAAATGAAAACTCTAAAAGAACTCAAGCAAGGAAGGACAAGTAACAGTTTCTGCAGCATTTGTTCCTCATGACAATTAAAAAAACTCTTTTCAAGAATTCATGGATTAATATACAGAAGACTAGGTACGAAATTAAATACATAGCATGGAACATTCTTCTCTCATTTTGCTCCAAAATGATGTACAGAGAACTTGCCCTGCAAGGAATGCTCTTGTTTAAATGGCTTGATAAATTGGATTCCTTTGATGCTGTTTGCTCTTGCCTTCCTTAATCTCTCCTAATCATAATAATGATTTTTTTTTTGCCTGCAATGTATCTGACCTACTTCCACATTCCCCCTACCCTGCTGTTCTTTTCTGTCTATATTCTCTGTGAAGTATCTGTATTTTCCACCCTCTTTTTCCATTAAAAAATCAATGATTTTTTAATTACTTCTTTTAAATCAGATCCTTAGGCAAATCAGGAGATGTTTTGCTTCTCACCACTCAGTGAATGCTGTAAACCTCATGCAAGAATTCTTCCCCTTTAACCAGTCCAGGCATCAACCTTTATCAGTCCCAAGATACTGTTGGCCTAAATGACATTTGTTGAAGTATTTGAACCACAAGACTGACAGAGATCTACAAAATGCAAGCAAGATCATGCAATTTTTATTCACGCCAGCAAAAAATAAAAATAATTTGGTGATTTAAAAAAAAATAGACAAAAAAAAAAGCAACTTTGACACAGGGACAGAAGGAAAATAACAAGAATAACTAGCTTTGAATTGTGGCAGGTGCATCACTTCAGACAAATTATGCACCATCCATGCAAAGTCTGTCTGAAGCAGAAGGACAGTCCAGGGATTAGGATTTTAATAGAGAATTTAAAACCAGGGATTACAGTCCCTGCTCCACTACAGCCATTTAGAAAACAGGGTTAACAATTTTCCTCCTCTCTCAGCAATATTAGGAGAGCAGCAACACTGAATATTGTCAGGTTGTTAAGGCTAAATACAATTTAAAATAAGTGATTCTCGGATGGAATCTTCAGCACCTAACACAGGAGGTTCATGGGCATTAAACTGAAAGCCACAAGCCCTCTGCCCAGTGCCCATGTACTGCTGGAAGAGGGCTAATTCAAGGCTCTCTTTTTAATCTCAAAGTATCCTGGGTAGCTGTAATTTTGCACAAACCTAAACAGACCTTGATCTGAGCAGGGCAACGCTTCGACTCACGTGTAAACTCTGCTATGATCCAAGAGCAAAGAGCAATACCTTTCTTCATCTCAAAACCAGCAGTCACCTTAGCTTCTAATGTTGCTACCTCTCTTTTTCTGTTGTGTTTTTTTTTAATCTGACCCAGAGATTCTGCTGCAATAAGTGCCATAAACACAAGAAAAGAGCAGCTGGTTGCACACAAGCCACTTCACACATGTAGGTGCTGATGTGGACAAGAGTGCTATGGAGCACAGGAACTGGGACAGCAGCACAGGGGAGATTAGACCAGGTCTCTGTGAGGCTGTAGCTCTTGACACAGCACATGGAAAAAATAAGGGAGAGGGACTGAGTGGAGAAAGTCAGCTGTGACAGAATAACATGGAAGACCTGGGGAGAGTTGCTATTTCTGCTCAAACCTTAGTTATTTTCCATTTTCAACCAACTTCACTCTTCCCTGGAGATCAGGAGAGGTAATAGAAAAGCAGCTTTGGCATCAAGAAAGTAATTTCTTTCCTCATTTCTGGTAATACTCCACTAGGAAACCATTATCAGAGGTCTTGCCTGCAGATTCTCATTTGAGAGTCAGCACTCCTGCAGACGTTGCACCATTGTGTATCAGTGACACTCCAGTCTTCACTTCATGTTCTGAGTGTCTTGTGACCAAAGAAGTGAGTTTGTGACCTGCCTGGAGAATATGGCTGCCTGGACATGCCTGGGTTTTGAGATACCCATCCAGCTGAGTTAGGCAGGAGTCAAGCAGCTGCACAGACAAACTCCCTTGGTGGTGCAGTTTGTGCTGTGACTACGAAGCACTGAAGGGGATCAAGGTAACTCAAAATATGGTTTGCATTACCACCAGGCAAAAAGTAGTCACCCAGTCTTGGAACTGGTCTGCACGTTGGAACTAATACTGGAAGATTTGGAAAGAGCAGTACAAAACCTGGGGGGGGGGGGAAACCCCACAACAAAACCAAAAGAGAAGAGGGCAAGAGAAGAACCTGAGCCCATGTTCAGGGAACAAAATGTTTAGAGCCAAGTAAGCAAAGACAAAAGGACAAGAGGAATCAAAGAGTGTTGTATCTGATCCAAGAACACAAAGCAGTTAGAATAGTCTCAGAAGTAAATTGCAATAAATGATGGGTACTACAGTAGCTAAAGAGCTAAGAAACAAAGATATTTCCTGTGCAATAAACCAAGCAGCATTACATAAAAGAACAACTTAATTTAAAGGGACAACCACCCTCATTCTGTGCTGTCCTCTGCCTTTAACTCTTTCCTGGCAAACCAACAAGACACACTAATATTGCAGCATCCAAGGGGGTCTCACCTCACCACAAAATCTCTGAAGTTATTTTTGAGCCACAGTTTGGGCCAGTGCTCTCATTGCCCTTTCAACACCACCACCCCCTCCACACATGCACACCTACAAGAAGGGGCAGGAAAGTGGACTCAAGCTGACTTTATTTTCTTCAGTCAAAACCCAGTGAAACACCTCGTGATGAGAAAGTGCAGAACCACGAACATCTCACTGCTCAGAATCCAGGGGATGCTGAAAGACAAAATTTTCTCCCTCCTACCCTCAATACCTTACATGAAGTAAATTTGCTGGGTGCCATTCTGAGCACCAGCATCCCAAAAAGCACCATGCTAACTACCAGTGTTTGGTGTCCTGTCAGGTACCTCAGAGACTGAAGAGCTTCTTCATCCAAGAGCTGCTCTTCTGCTTGAACTGTGCCTTCAGTGGATTAATTACAGGTCTCATTCCCACTGGCTATCTTGCACTTGTCAGAAGAACTGTGCAAAAGCCCCCTATAAATGAGAAAAGAAAGATTTAGAATAAAGCAGGCTTAAGGGAAAGGAAAAAAAAAAAAGGTAGCTCTTGCCTGGAGTATTTATGTCTATAATAGCTAATTGTGATGCTAAGTCATGGAATCTGATGATTAAAAAAAATTGGCTATCCCCAGAAGACACACAATCTAATAACTGTTCATTGCAGTTCTAGCTCCTAAATCTGCTGCCCACTGAGATAATGAAGAATGATTTGGTCAGACCCAGGCATCTTTTTAATTTCAGATGCAAAACTGCTCAGTGCTGTGTGAGGCTGCTAGAGAGGAAAGGTAACTGGGAGGAGGGGTGGGAATTGGGGCAAACCAGGCTGGTACAGCCCAGACTGCCAGACAGGAGGAGATCCCTGTCCAGTTTCTTGGGGACTGCAGGATTCCTGTCTTAATTTTTGGTTTGATATTGCTGTAAAGATGCATGTGTTTATGTGCAGCCCATTTATGGAACAGAGATAAGGTCTACTCTGAAGATTCTGCTCCCTGTTAGCTACTCTTCTATCACAGCAATCCTCACAAATGGAGGATAGCTGGCAGCTATTTTTATTTATTAATGCCACTGGGAAACCTGCACCTGCCCTCTGGGTAACAATACCTGTGACCCTCCTTAACATCTGAGCTGAGAACAAAGCTATTATTGTATTACCTTCAAAAATGATTAGCAGCTCCAGTGATATAACATTAGGCAACAAAATTCTAATCTATTAAATAAATTGGGACGTGCTTTCCATTTTCTGACCTACGTATTTAATCAACTTGTATTTTCAAGGGGCTGATAGCACATGGCTCTGCTCCAAGGACAGCCTGAGAGTTTCCATATCCTAAGTGAGCTCCAAAAAACTCCCACAACTGATGATGCAGCATTTTTCAACAAGTCCCCAGATGCAGGCAGGTCCACTTCCTATCCTCCTGCTGCCAGAGGAGCCCACCAGGTAAAACAGACCTAGAGCTTCTGAACTGGCATGTCAGGGATACATTAGGGAACTGTCCTTGTAAGGCACATTCCTTATGCCTTTCTTGTTTACTTGCCCACAGGCCAAAATGCTTGGCCCAGCTATCATTCTGGGATGCTCAGAGGAAAAGCAATCACATAAAAGCATTGCAGACTTGACCTAGGGCCAGTTTCTCTCCAGTGTAAGTTATTTCAATCACCAAAGGAACATTTTAGCTAAATTCCCTGCTTATTTCTTACACTTTCTCTTTCCTACCCATTGCCCTAAGGCACCTTTAACCTCTCCCTTTCTTCCAGTGTTTTTGGGTATTTTTTCTCCAGCTTGTCCCTACTCCCACAGCCCCAGAAGCTATCTGGCTCCCTCTGTGATGCTGCCTCCCCTTATCTGGGATTCTGGAGCAGTGCCCAAGGGTCAGAGTAGCCTCATCTGGCTGCAGTGCAATTCTGGAACAGTCAAATTAATCTGATGGTTCACAGGGTGAGCCCAGCATCAGCTTGGTTCCTGCAGACACTGTCTACAGGAGAATTTTACTCACCCCTTCATTGCTATGTCCTGTAGGTACAAAAAACTGGGAAAGTATCTCACATCTGCTGTTGAACTTGCCACATCTCTTGTGCACAGTCCTTACCACCTTTTCTACTAACTCACACAAGATTTAATCTGGCTTGGGGCATAAGACTTCTTGAATTGAGGACTTCTCCCTCTGTTATTCCAGACCTTTGGGATGGCTAATGCCACTAGCCAGAAGTCTGGCATGTGCCAGCAATCATCACCTCTCACTTCCAGTAAAAAGTACTCTAGTCCTGGTATCTGCATAGGTCTGCAGCTAGATACCAACCCTGAGCTGCACTACTGTTGAATTCAGTGTTCATCCCCTGACCTTGCTGTCTGTCTGCTGTCTTCTATCCCATTCAGGTTAAGCTTTGCAGCTTTAACCTTCTTTTAATCTACAGATTAAGCTTTTTATACAGTACTTTAAGTGAAATAATGTCTATACAAACCTTAAAGAATTATGTGAAGTCCAACCTGCCCTTAAAAATTACTGTAATTTCTGGTTTTTACTGCAGTAATATTAAAAAGTAACCTTGGGCACAGCAAAAGTCAGGATGAAGCTGAGTTGATTACCAGGTAGTTTAGTAAGTTCCTACTGTAAGTTCTGTGAAGGTAGGTATGAGCTCTGAGCTGTCCTACAGTCTTCAGCTTCAGAGTTCTGTAGCCTTTGCTCACTCTTGTGTGGCTCAAAGCCAGCTCCAGGTCATCTGTGAGGGCTTAAGTGTAGGTGATACTTCAAAAGACTTTTCCATTCATTTGTAAGATCATTAAATTCCTACAGAATCATTTCTGTGCTCAAAGCACCACACAGTGTCTCGGGTTAACAAAACAAGTTTTGCTAAAAAACTATGCAAATAACCCTATGTTGAGTGCTAGATTAATTATTCTTAGTAAAAAAATGTGGTGTAAAACATAAAAAAGTCTCCCAGAGGCTCCTTTTCTGTCATTTTGTAAAGTACACACAGCACAGCCAAGTTGCAACAAATATTTGCACTTGTGAAATAACTTTACAAAAGGTCAGATGAATGGTTGAGCTTCACTGAGTCCCCTCCCCATGACCAAAAGCAACAAAACCCATGATGAACCATTAACAAATCATTCATTTGCAAGAGGTTTCCCTTACTTCCATCCTTTGTATCTGGGACACCCAACCACTAGAAGATTTAAATACCTCTTCTAATAATAACTGAATATATTTATAGATATTTTCATCCTCCAAATAAATATGCAGCACTAATTCCTGTTCAGCACTGAGCACCAATATCTTATGGCAGCAACTGATGCTGATTGTAATTATATAGTTCTCAAAAGCCACTATCAACTTTGACTTCTCCAGCTCTGAGATGGGAGTAGGAGAAGAAAAATTCTGCTCTTAGGTGTAAGTCTACAAGGACAGAGAAATTGTCAGTTTGTGTATTTGAATTAAGTCACCACCTTGAGCTTTTGGAGAGTTCACAGCCAAATAAAATAACATGGTTCAATCATGGCTCACTTTGCAACCAGCTGCTAGAAAGTTTTACCCATCCCTGAATTTCACAGTATGTTTGTTAACAAGACAAAAAAAAAAAAAGTAACAAAAGCTTAAAAAATAATCTGCCCTCTAAGCTTAGATGTGGGATCAGTCCTCTGGAACAACAACAGAACAGGAAAAAAGCTGCCTGAGCCCTCAAGGTCTAATGTAAGATTAATATTTTGTCAAAATTTTAATTGATTCTCCCCATGCTGATTAACCCACCCAAAACACTGCATGGTCGTCAACCTGGGGGTGAACTCCAGACATGTCAAGAGTTACACAGAGACCAGAAAAGTTCCAGTTCAAGACAAGAATTAATGGAAGATTAATATGGGAAACAGCAAAATAATGAGGTCATGCTCTGTCCTGCTTCATCATCAGCCTTCGTGACTGTAGAATCACAGAATGGTTAAGGTTGGAAGGGACCTTAAAGATCATCAGGTTTCAACATTTATTTTGCATTTTACTAGTACCTCCCCCAGATAAAACTGTCTTGTATTTGGCTATGTCAAGAGTGCATGTGAGAGGAAAAAATGTCCACAACCTCCCGTAAGCCCCAGCCTGCCAAGTGTCTGTGCTGTGTGTGACACGTTCACAGCTGACAGCTCCGCCAGGCTCTCCTGGATGCTCCCTGGAAGGCCCATATGCCCATCCCAGCTCCAGAAAGCTGCTTTACCTCTGCTAGCAGGTACCAGGGGCAATTTCTAGTACCTGCCCAGTGCAGCCCCTCACTTTCCCTCCTTTCATTTGCTCTTCTTGCAGGAGTTCAGTTCAGTGGATGCAACTGGAAAAGCAGAGTTCACATCTCAGCCCAGTTTCCACCCCGACAGCCTGTCACTTTGTTTTAAGCTCCTCCCAACTCATCAGTCCACCTCCAGATTCACTCCTTTGGTGCTTCCAGGCACCCATATAGCAGTCATTCTTCAACTTCTTATCTTTTTTCCAAACTAAAGAGCTTCTAGACTTCATTCCACCTGCACAGGGTTCCAGCAGCCAACTCTATGCCAACCCACGTCCAGCTTTTGGATATAAGGAATTGCCACGGTCATCTTTACAACAACTGGATGTTAGAGCTCCTGCATCAGGGGTTAAGCCACTTTCTAACAGAGAAAATCTAAGAATAAAAATGCAAGATACTGTGCTTTTGTCACAGGATACTTGTCCAGCTTGTGTAGCTAGACCTCAGGCCTGATGCAGTCTGCTATGTTCACTCTCTTCAGGCAATGGAGAGACATGAATACAAACAGGCAGCTCTGGTCACACAAAGTCATAAATATACAAATTGTTACACAACATAATTTGCGTTAAATATGATGGGGAGCAGCACTAAATCAGCCACTGTGAAAACAAGGCAGGGGCTGGTCTAGCCTGCATATCTGACCTCTGTCACACAGTGCCTCAGATACTTTTCCCCAGCTGTGGAACAGTGCTGGATTGCAGGACATGGCTGGGTGTCCCTCAGCCCAGTATCTTTACACACTCAGTGGTGTGCTACAATATTTAAAGTGCATATCCTTTCTCAGCAATTTCTGCACAGGGTGAGTATAATGATAGCATGTCATAACTCACACCAACTTCCCACACCCAGGATCATTTCTCCATAGGAAAATATCCAAGCATCAAGTTATTAAACAGAGACCCTGAGCACTTGCTAAGTCAGTCACAGAAGTGCACAGCAAGTGCTAACTCTCCTTGCTCTAGCAGAGCCCCTGCTTACATGCTTTATTAACTCATCTTAATCTCTGGTCTCATTAGCAGAGCAAGCCAAGGCAGTTCTCCACCCACGCCAGGGCCTGTAACCACTTGGAAAACTGCTGGTGCAATGTCTGTCTGACAGCTGGGGCGTCTGCCTCAGTTTGTACCAAAAGAATTGCAAGTCTGCAAACTTCAGGAAGATTGGGCACAAGTGGTCTGAAGAGAGAAACTGTGTGAACAGGCAAGCATTTGCAGTATAGTCCCACATCCCTTCTCACCAAGGTCACAGCAGCTGGAATGTGGTCTCCTGAAGTTTGCTGTCTCTGAGAACCAGCCATGTGATTGACTCAACCAGTCACTTGATCTCCCAGAAGCTTCATGGCAGGGTAGCTCCAGGAACATTCATGAGACAAGGGAAGGATTAAAGAGCAAGCAGTCAAAAGAGCAATTTTACTCTGTCCCAAGCACAGCATCACATTTGCACATGGAGAAATAAGCCCAGTAACTGGAAGAATTCTGTTCAGCAGCCTGTGCTCTCATCTGGGTGGATTTGACCATCAAAGAGACAGGCTGGCAGAGAAAGTCATATTCTGCTCTGTTTGTATTTATACAGACTTGAACTTTACATATGCCCAGTCCCAGAGACTCCGCGTGTACACTGAGAATGTTTCGTAAACATCAAGACATTCAGGGCTTTAAAAATCAATGTAGTCAGTTACGCTCCTAATCTTCCTCCTTGCCTCATATAACCAAACAAACTGTGCTCCACAGGGTGACAGAATAATAATAAAGTGGTGGAAAAATGTCCAATTCTTCGGGTAAAGGCCACAGAATATTGCAAATTTATACTGCTGTTTGAAAGCATTTTGAGTATTCAGTGACTATTCCAGTCAAATCATTTCAGAGGATGGTAATTTTTTTTGCTACATAGTCTCAATGTATGGTTCATTAAAAATCTGATCTCAGTTATTCTGAATGCATGTCTTTGTGAGCCTAGAACTCCCTTGACTGCATAGTGTTGTGCACATGTACAGAAATGTGCTCAACTAAAGGATCCATATCAACTATGCTTTGGTATTTAGGGTTGTTCTACCTTGGGGATGGTGGGGTTCATCCCCACCAAACCTTTTAAGCCCTCAGTAAAATCGCAGAGTTGCTTACCTCTGATGCTGACCATGCACAACACGTGAGTGAGGCAGCATCACACCTGACAGACCACATTATTTAGCTGTCTTCCTGTTTATTGCTTCTACTAGAACACCTGCAACAGCAACTGTCGTGAGCTGGTACCAGGGGCTCCTGGCTTCAGGTGTTTTTGCAACCCCCCCTCTCAATGTGGAGGGGTTTGTGAATGAGCCCGAGGGTCACACGCGGCGCTGCCTCTCACGGAGGAACGGCCACCGTGGGGCCGTATTTCAGGGGGGTAGTTAGAAAGCCCCCCCACCCCACCACGCTCAGAAATTGCCTCTAAGGCCAAGGTTTACTCCACAAACTGATCGGTTTATTAAGGGCTAACACAAACTGAGGGATGATGTTTAGGGACAATGCAAATGTGAATGGCTACCAGGGATATCAATGTGTGTGTAGTGAGAAAGTGCCCTTTAGGGAGGCAATGCAAGAGGTCCTGAGCTTTTGAGGGAGAGGGTTAAGGACCAAAGGGAGGAGGGAAGGAGGGAAGGAAACCCGATGTCAGCCCCAGTTAGGGCGGTGACTGCCAGGGGCACAGGGTGGCTTGTCACCCATCCTTTCTGTCCCGGGCCACATCTGTTGTTTTGGGTTCAGTTGTCCTTGAGAAGCAAGTCTGTTTTAGTCCGTTAGCTGGGGATAATCAGGAGAGGCCTTCACTGGCTGAAAAGGCATTTTGTTTAGACATGTGGGGAAGAAAGTTTCCCACAGCAACAAGTTGTGGCATCACTAGCGACAACTGCTCAACAGCTAAGGCTCTAGTCCTGAGCCTGTGCAGCACAGCAAGCAGCCATGTAGTCACAGAATAGGATCCATCTCATTTCTGTACACCACACCCTTTCCAAGGATGAGCAGCTTTAAAAACATAGATGTTTTTGGTTTTGTCCTATGTCAGTCAGGGGGATTTTGATACCTAAAGATACTAAAAATAAATAAAATCTAACCATAAAATACTGTAGGAAAAACAAAACACAACCTCTCCTATCTCTGATGAATAGGAGCCAACATGTCTGAACACAAAATATAATATTTGGAAATGGAGCACAGTATGTCACAGAGTGACCAGTTGAGCAATCAGAACAAGTCAATGTATCCATTGCCAGGAAAAAATACATTTATCCTCTGCAAACACGAGTAGGAATACTGGTAAAGACAGAGCCTTTGTGTCTCCTTCCCAGAGTGCTCTCAGACATACCAGATTTGCTACTGAAGTTACTTGGATAAAGTCTCTTGCCCTTATCACAGACGTCTACGTTAGGGGAAAAAGCCTGGCTTCAATTATCAATAGCAATGCTTCTGCTGGCTTCAACAGAGCCAAGATTTCACACTTGATCTCTCAATCCTAACTAAATTACAAGCTATATCAATTGAAATGAAGATTAGTTTAAAAGTGAAATTAATGAAACTAGTTGCAATTTTATGCTGATGCTTTTTTCTTGATGGCAAAGCACTTGCTGGTTTAGCTTTGTAAGGACTCTGATAAATTAGATAAACTCTTTCTGTAGTAATTATCCAGAAGCCCCAGTCCAAATTCAGAACCCCTACATAACGAGCTCTCTAATTACACAATAATGACCTGTCTGGCTCCCACAAGCTAGAAAGGATTCGCCTTTCTCCCTGGGCTATATATATACATCCGGGAGATTATTCTCTACTTGGTGGCAGGAATTGCCTCCTTCATCTCCCAAATCTAGCATGAGGCATGACTAATGCTTGTGATGTGCCCTGTGAAATACTGGGAGGAAAGGTGCTATAGAAATGCAAAGCAGCCTTCAGGAACAGAAATACATTGTCTCTCACTCTTCCTTTCCTCCATCTTTTTTTTTTTTTTCACACTTCTTTGTTGTGGTTCCAGTTTATTTTGTAAACAGAGCCTAGTACTGTTTGGCAATGGCATCAGAATGGTCTTCTCAAAACAAACATCTAAAGCCCAAAAGAAATCTCCAAATGCAACTGATTGTCTTAAACATCTATCCTTTCACTCCAACAAAAATATTTAAGAGAAGCAGAACATGAAGTAAAGGAAGGAAAGATAGAGCGTTATCTCACATAAACATCTTCTCAAAGCAGAGCCAGGCCAGCTTACATAATACAAACCAAACCTCTGAACTAGCTACCAACATCGCTGCTTTCTGCAGCTTCTCAGCAGAGGCATCTTCCCATTGACATTCCTGAACAAAAAATCAAACACACCCGCCCCCCCCCATCCTCTACAGTTCTAAGGCAGGAAAAATCCCTTCTTCAGTTTCCCTAATCTTCTCCCCCACGTGGATAAAAAAGTACATCAGCAACGAGCCACGTGGCTCTAAAAAGTCCTCACTCAGGAGAGAAAAAAAAATTGTACTCTTGGTAATGAATAAACATGCTCCAGTTTTTAAAATGCTGGAACTAAAACATCAGATCTGGAGGAACTGACACCGGGCCATATTCTTCCCTCTCATCTTTTGGGTAAGTTTTTTTCTCCTGAAAGCACTGAGTAACTTGCTGCTGAGATGGTCAGAGCCGAGTGACCTTCAGATCCGACATGAAAAGGGCAGACAAGCCCTGTGGACACACAACAGCAACCTATAAATTCAGATCAGTCCTTTCCCGTTTGGGCCAACAAGGGAGCTGCACTTCTCGTTCAAGTCGAAGCATTTCCTTGGAATCCTGAAGAGCCATTAACGTTTTCCAGCAAATCAGCAAAACAAGGACTGAAAAAGAAATAGTGAAAGTTTGAGATGGGAAAACATTCTCCCTTTATTTTTTCAAGCAAAGATATTCAGACAAAAAGTAAAGGCAGTGAACTTCAAATCACAAGCCACAAGCTTGGTGGGAGGCAGTGGAAGGGGAAATGCAGCAGGGATCCTCAGCACGGAGTCAAGACCTTTCTTTGATCTCCAGTTTTCTCAAGCTGCATTCCCATATGCAGCCCACCACTTGTTTTTAGTTAGACAGAATGAAAAATACTCCACTTGGGAAGAGTAACAAACAAGCCTTGCAAAAGTCATGCACGGACAGCCAGTCAGAATAAGGAGATGATGGTATCTAGTAAAGAGGGAAAGGCTCAGCTATTTGGGGATGCTCTGGGTATCTTTCATCCAGGAATTTCAACGTTCAGAGTTCTATGCTGTAGCACATCATTGTCATTTATGTATTTTCTGCATCTTCTTTTGTTTATTAGCCCACATAATTACACACTTTTCCCCATTTTAAAGGATACTGTGCAACACCTTCGTGATTTGCTGTCTCCTTACACATGGAGCCCAAATCCACCCATGTTCTTAACTACAGTTGTGTTTGTTGGCATCTGGCACAGCATATGCTGACACAAAGCAGTTCACACATCTCAGAGCTATTGTTCCAGCCTCTGCACATTTACAGTTATCATCAGTTACTCATGACAGGTTTTGAAAATTTTCATCACAACAACTAAAAATTCTTCAATTCTTTTAAATTCAAGCTCAAAACTCGGAACTTCTGCACACTTAGGGCCTCCTTTTCTTAGTCACTCAATACATTAGTTAACAGTAGTATCATTTATCCAAACACTGAATAGCTGGTATCATCATAGTCTTAATGCAGATTACATACTATATTTACAATGTTCCACAGATGGAAGTGAAAACAAAAAAGCATCAAACGCAGCTTGTGGAATAGTTTCAACTATGCCTCTCATTTAAAGAATTTCTGAGAGCGTATCAAGTGTGCCATTTTAGATGTGCTTTTGCCATGCAAATGTATCTGTCACCCTGTGGTTATGAGAAAGTCCGTACCACAGCTCTCACGTGAGCTGCCAGGTGCATGGCAACAGCCAGGATCCACCACACAATTCCACATTACTCACAACTGCACCTCTGGGCCCCTGGCAAAGGCAGAGTAACTGCTTTGCAATGCCACTACTGAAGGAATAAATATACATCAGCAATCAGGTTTTAAACCCCTGCGGTCACTGGATGGCATAATGATCAGGAAGGATTCTCCACGTTGCTTTCTGCCAGCAAAACCAAGCCGTGTGTTTCTGAAAAGGGCTGCTGATACAATAAAGCATCTACAAAGCATATGATAAAGTGGTTGGGGTCAGCTACTGAAACACAACACAGGGGTAATACCAATTTCCAAGAGAAATTCTATTCAAGCATTGCAGCTGCTTAACTTCAACAAGGCTCTTCACTCACCTGGAGGGAAGAGTTTGTGGCTAACACTGAGGCTTCACTTAAAAGCTTGAATTGACTTTTGGTGTTGTTGATAAAACAACACTGTCTCAAGCCTAGATTGAATAGATTTGAAGCTGAACCAGAGGGGGAGGCTTTGAATTGCGAGCAGGGCTCAGTGTGTTGAGCTGGGGTTGCAGGCGAAGAGGGGGGACAGGGGCTCAACACCCCTCCTGCCGGGACCCGGCTCTCAGAGAGCAACCGTGCCTGCCCACATCAGAAACAAAGCCCAGCAAACCTCAGAACCTCTTTTGCCAAGATCTGGACCATCCTCCTCCCAAGGCAAACTGCTCCGAGGAGAGGAGTGACCCCAGCTCCACACGCTGAGCCCTCCGCGCTGCCTCTGCGCCCCCAGAACCCCGAACGATCCCCCTGCCAGCTCAGCCTCGCAGGCTCCCCAGACCCTGCCGTGCCCCCCTCACCCCCCGCAGCCCCCACAGGCTCCCCAGACCCCGCTGTACCCCCCTCAACCCCCGCAGGCTCCACAAACCCCGCTGTACTGCCTGCAGCCCTCACAGGCTCCCCAGACCCTGCCGTGCCCCCCGCAGGCTCCACAAACCCCCTGTACCCCCCTCAGGCTCCACAAACCCCGCCGTACCCCCGCAGCCCCTGTACCCCCGCAGCCCTCACAGGCTCCCCAGACCCTGCCGTGCCGCCCGCAGCCCTCACAGGCTCCACAAACCCCCTGTACCCCCGCAGCCCCTCAACCCCCGCAGGCTCCACAAACCCCGCCGTACCCCCCTCACCCCCCTCATCCCCCGCAGCCCCCAGGCCCAACGGCTTCACGGCGGCTGCAGCCCCGCCGCTCCCCGGCCCCGCTCCCTCCCCCCGGCCGCCCACCCCCCGGGCCCGCAGCCGCCCGCCCTTCCCGGGCGGGGCCAGGCGCGGCGGGCAGCGCGCATGGGCCCTGCAGCCTTTCTCCGAGCCCGGTGAGGGGGGCGTGGTGGCGGGACGCGGTTCCCCTTCCCGCGGGGCCTTTTCCCGGCGCTTCGTTCGTTCCCCGCTCGTCTCTCACCTGCGGCCGCCATGCCGGCGGGGCGCGGCTGGTAGGTGTGGGCTGCGGAGCCGCCGGGCTGCGGCGGAGCGAGGTGAGTGCGGCTGAGGGGAGAGGCCGGGCGGAGGGAGGGCTCGTGTCGCGACAGAGCCCCCGCGTATCGCCGAGGCGTTGCCGGGGGTTGGGGGCGGGGATGGGGCAGCCCCGCCAGAGCCGCGGCCGGTCCCTCAGGGGCTGCCAGCCCGGCCGTGACGGGGAAGAGAATGAACCCGTGCAAAGAAGTCGCGTCTCGCTCGTGGGTGTGCGGTGGGTGGGTGGGTGGGTTGGTGCCTCCCTCCCTCCCCCCCGTCCCCCTTTCTCTGTCTCTTCGCCCGCGGTTTCGCCGCACGCGTTCAGCCGCCGTCCCTCGGGGCAGGGTCTCCCAGGGGGGATAAATTCGCCCGTGGCCGAGGCAGGATTCGTTGGGGAAGAAGGGAGGATTGGGATTCCAGCCCGCCTGGGCCGTGCCCCGCTGCCGGGGAGCCGGCCCGTGCAGCTGCCCGGCCTGCTGCGGCCGCCCTGGTGCTGCGGGGCCGTTCGGCGCCTCGTCAGACCTTCCCGGGAGGGTCCCTGGGTCTGCCGGGGTCACCGGGGGTGCCCTGCGAGCAGGATCTGTCTGCCAGGAACCGGTCTGAAGCGGGGGAGCGCCCCGCAGGCGTTTGGTGCCGGTGGAGATGGTTTTACCCGGCAGATCTTGGTAAGATCCCACCAAATTCCAGTGTGAGCGAAGGGGTGGCAGAGCGGGGTCTTGTAGGGAAAGACCTGTAACAGGTGTGGGCCGAGCAGTGGGTTCAACGTGAGAAAAAGGTAAATTAACCTCTGAAACTGATGCGTGTTTACCCACATGTTACTATTATCCTTTCGCAAACCGTGTGCTCCATCTCTTGCTGTCTCTTATTGCAGACCAGCCCCTCCAGACTGTTCTGGTGGCTGTTGAATTGTAAGGAGGTGATGGGAACGAGGTTGTTTTGGTTTTTTTTTTTTATGGTACAGCTCTGTACTTTCCACACGAGATAGTGCAGAAAACAGCACTTTGGACAGAGGCTTGGACAGCCTCTGCTGGAGATGGCCCCCAGTTTGTTGCGTGGGCTGATACTGTCATTGGTAAGAATCAAGTTAGAGGAATAGGTGAAAAATCAAGAAGGTTGATGAAGCTTAAAGTAAGATATTTAATTTCAAGAAACAGCTGTAGCCCTGAAGTGTATTATTCAAAGGTGACATAAACCAGAACACATTGGTTTGTGTGCAAGACTCTTTAAAAAAAAGTCTATTTCAAGTGTTAGAGGACTGAGCATGGGACAGGTACCTTTTTCTACAGAAACAAGCACAAACGTCCTGCATGTGCCTCTTTGGAGCGATGTGATTCCTTTCCCACTGCACAGATGTCTTTTCATTATAGTTTTGCAAAATTAGGTTAGCCTTCAGGGAACAATTTATTTTGACTGGTAAGGAAAATATTATGTATTTTTCATGATAAAAGAGCAAGCAAATAGTTCTTGTGCTTGGCCTGATTTGTTTTCATGAAACTTACCAGAGGTTGCTTTGCTGTACCAGGGTGTATACTCTTTTATATCTGATGGTTTCATAATGTTTGAATGTAGTAGAGCCATCTAGAAGAATCAAAATTTAATTCCTTTGAGGGACTGAGATGACAAAGGGAGGAAAAATGGGGTGAGAGTTTGGCAACATACATTTTGTAAAACCTATTATTTGAGAAACAACAGAACTGAAAGCGTTAATGTGGTATTAATATGATGCACAATGTACAGAAGTATTAGTCAGTTGCCAGAAGGAAATTATTGTTCAATCTCTCAGCTTGTGGTTTTAATCTGGGATTTGTTTGTTTGAAGTATATTTGTCAAGTCTGTTAAGAAACAAAGAGCATCTGAGGCAGGTCAGCAGACATATCACTGGGGAATCATTTTACTTTTTAGATTATATGTAGGATGTCACAGTGGTTTTGTGGCACTTGCTGCTGGGTTGTGAAATATCACTATGCCAGTTCTTAATACTCTCTTTTTCTGCAATGAAAAGTGAGGGAAATGGTGATGTCATTGAATTTAAGGGGGAAGGACTGCAGTGGTGACTTACTGGCTGGGGAGGTGATCCCAGAGAGAGTGAAGGAAATTTAACAAAAAGGGGAATAGTCCTATGTTGACCATTTTTACCTGGGCTTCTGTTTCTTTTGTGAACTTCTGAAAAGGAAATGTAATTTTGCTGTTTGAATGTGTTGTTTTGCATGAAGTGTCAGACCACGTTATGGAGGTGATTCCAGACAGCTTCCCCTATTCCAAAATAAACACGTCAAACACTAGTATGTTTACACAAAAGAATCAGTGTTTTTCAGGAACCCAATATACATATTTCCAAAAATAAATTATGTTTTTTGTACTTTATTATGGCTAGAAGAGTTTGTATAGGAGAGAAAATTGTAATGAGTTCCCTTGGCCTTTGTGTCCTCCTCTTCAAGAATAAGAGGAAGCTGTTGGCCTCTTCATGAACTGGGGGATTATTTTCATTTGCACTTCCCCTCAAAATATTCTTATCTGTGTAGTAGTTCCTATCTGATCCAGTGACTGAGCATGGCAAGAGGTATTGTCTGACAGTTGCTGGCTTGATACTCTCTTGGCTGATTCCAAGGTGAGGGCAGAAAGGGAAGAAGATAAAAAGAGATGTAGATAAATTTGTACATTTTACTTGCAAAAACCTGACCTAATTGCTCTCCTAGGACTGTAAGTATGGGTGGCTTCTGCCAGGTGTAGTGTGTGGGGCCAGTTCCCTCCCACAGCTGGGCTCTGGAGCTGCAGCTCTGCTGTCTGGTTTCAGCCTTTGGGTGACTGCAGCAGCATCTTGTACCAGCAGAGCCAATGAGCTTGCTGATGAGGGGGGTTTTATTATGAACATGGTAGGTTCGAGCTGAGAAAGGGCCTAACAGACCCATTCTCTGTCACCAGACTGCTGCAAGAATTTGAGCTTGAAGGTGGTGAGCACATGTGATGTCTGTGCCTACAAGAGAGTTGTTTAGATTCACTGTTTGGGTCTGAGAGCTGCCCCAGGGATGTCTGATACCATAATATGAAAGAAACAAATTGAAGTGTGGATCAACTTTTCAAGACAACGACTGTTTTCCTGTGAAAACAAAGTCAGTTTCGTGTATCTGGGGTAAGCAGGTCAACGAGTCTGGTCAGTCGGAGCATGTGGATTTTCACAGTGATTTCTATTCTTATGCTAATCCTTTGAGCAGGCTGGCTGTGCGTTGTTAGCCAGTGTGAGAGCAGGGATGTGCATACTGAGGACGCTGAAGGGAAGCCATTTTTTATACTTTTTGTTATGCACATTAGGTCTTCCAGCCAACCAGAATTTGGAGAATCTCATAACCTGAGGATATAATGCTTTGGGTCAGCAGTCATTTAGGAATTTTGAGCTGGTTTGGTGGGAAACTGTTTCTTTTCAGTCTTAATTTTGTGAGAGTTTTGTTCGGGATTAGTGTTGTTTTGGTTTTTTTTGTTATTGGTTGTTGTGGTTTTTTTAAATCTATGTTGCAGCTGAAAACAAATTGGTGTGTTTGGTGCTCAATAATTAAAGTTGAAAAAGTTAAATTTTCTATTTTGAACTACCGAGTAAAAATTTTAGGAAGACAGCAAAGCTGTCACTCCATTTATACAGATGAGAGCAGCTGATTTGATTCCTACTTCTGCTGTCTTTCTCCCACACCGTTTTTCTGCATTGCCTTAATTTCTGCTGTGCAAAACACTTTAAGTAGATATCGATGAGCAGTCTGTGTGTGTATGTTCTTATGTGTGAGCGTGCCAGTTGAAACCAGGTAAAATTTACTCAGCAGAGTTTGTGTTATCTGTATTTGTTTCCTAGAGTTTGCTTTAGAAACAGGAAGTAATGAAGTAGTGGGAAAGTCTGTAAGAAATGCTCCTAGTTAGTATTTTGTTGCTTATTATCCATGCTGCAGCTGAATGTGGTTTACTTCTGGAAAGAGTCTGGCTGACATCCTTAGGGGCTTCTGCAATAGAAGTTACTAGGCTGGGGCTGTTAAGCATCTTTAGAAGACTTCACATGTTTTATTTAAGTGGTGTATTGTGTTGCTGGGGTCTATATACACTTGAGTAGACCAACTTACCATATTTGTGTGTATGTAGCGTTAGATTCTTTGGAACTGTGTGAAATAATTAAAAACTGCCCTTTAAACTATTTAGTAAATTGGATTTGCTTACCGGCAGTGGGACAGGAAGTTAATCGTGTTTAAGCTGATGTTGACTTTTCCAATCTGATTTTCTCTGGGAAGAAACTTTATTACCTAGTTGTTAAATGCACAGTTAATTAGCTGCTGATTGTTTAAGCTGATAAACCAATGCTACCAGGTTTATTGTAAGCAGTTTGGTAAATGTGCCATGTATATGCTTCCTTATGTTGTTGTCTTGCTTTTTCATTAAGCACAGTATGAACTATCATCATGCTGACAATTTTGATATATTTAGATGGTATTGTCAAGTCATGATCATGAGTGAGTAACAGTTAAATGTCATATTCTTCTGCTCTGTACTTAGTTACACGTGTAGGTCTGGAGTTCATAGCATCATCTTTGAATTTTATGACAGATGAGAATATGGCTCAAAATAAAATACCCTCATCTCCACATTTTAAAATGATTGTTTTAGGACACCTCTATGTTTTTTCAGTCTTGTTTCTGTAGCTAAGTTGCAACATTTTGAGCATGTCCTGATGATGTGGCTTGAAGTCACTAGTTGAAACCATAATAGGCCAGCACAAACTACTGATCCTAGAATCATTCATCCTTTTGTTGTCTCTGTTACTTCAGCTGATGAAGAAGCTGCAATTGCTGCCCCTCCATGATCTTCCTGGTGTGCCCAGGGCTGTTGCCTGTCCACGTCTCAGTCTTTAATGTATGTGGGTAGAAAGCACTGATTTAGTGTATCCATTATAACTCTTGTAAGAACAGGAGAAAATGGAGTTTCTCCCATTTCTGCTGTCAATTCATGGAACTTCCTATGCATGTCTGGGTGACATTAAATGCTGAAGTGTCCTTGAGGTTACTTGTTGGATGGAGGGACACTTGGTCAGCTGCAGCCTGAGTTGTGGCCTTAGATCTCCTGATAGTGGATCCCTGACATAAAGGTCATACAATGCAAAGCACTGTTCTTGGAAGAACTCAATGTGGTGTTTCAGTTTCATCTTGTGGGTGTTTGCTTTTAAAGCAGGCTTTCTGCTAATTTAACAAGTTGTCAGTCCTGTGCTACTTTTAATTTGGTCTTGCTCCATCTTTTCTATCTTAAAGAAAGCATAAAGTCATGAAGCAGTTGAAATGTTTTTTACAGCAAAAGTTTGCTCGTGTGACATCACACACTGTGATTCAAACTTTTGCCAGTGGATGGTTCAGCAGTACATGGATGTAGTAGTGGTCCTGTGGTCCTGGCCACAGAATCCAGTTGTAGAGAAGGATAATAGAGACATAATTACTACTGGTAATTTGCTTTTAAGGTATAAGGATGGAAGGAGGCATTCTAAAAGCTTTGTCATCACTTACTGACAGATTGAGATAATAAGTTTTAGCAAAACTAACTTTGATGGCATGGTGTTAGGTTCCTGTAAGTGGTTTGAAAATCCTTGCTACTTCAAGAAAACCGCATTTAATCCTCCATGTGTTTTGTTATCTGAGATATACTTATCACCAAGTAAACAAGTGTCTACTAAAATGTTGGAAGTTAAGTTGGTATGTTTGGATTTGGTTTTTTTAGTTTCAACAACAATGTTTCCTGGTGTTTGAGAGGTGAACTTTTTGGTCTCAGTGTTTAGAATGCTCAAGATGCATGTGAGTGCTCTGGAGGAAAGGAGAACATACAGTGTTTGGTGTTTTGAAAGCAGTTTGGTGTTTTTTGTTTGCAGTGTAAAAACCAACGTTTTCCAAATCCAAATGTTGCAATGTGGTCATATTGTTACTGACTTCACTAAAGAAGATTTGCAAATGTTGCAAAGAGCCTTTGAATGTTTGCTGGGATTTACCCTTTTACTCCTTGTTATGATTCATGAATGTCTTCGTTAGATTTCATAATAGCCAGCCCATGTGCTCTAGCTTGAAGGCACAATTCACGAAGAAAAAAAACCCCAAACCTTTGATACCTTTTACATTGTGTGTTTTATTAGAAGCATCACTAGAGAGTCAACTCCCACCTTCTAGGAACAATCAGTCTTTTAAAATGATATTTTCAGTATTTTTTTTTCTTTAATTTTAAAAGCCCTGCTATTCTGCTCAACAATGTACCTTTCCCCCCCAAAAAAAAAAGTACATAGCAGCTGATACGATGTGATGGAATCTTTACCAATTTTATCAGCAATTTCCATAGCAGCTTTTCATGGAATGTGAAGATATTTTAGTAGCTGCTTTCCTTGGCTTGCCCTTATGATCATCTCATCCCTTACACTCTGGCTGGGATATGAACAATAAAAATTGCTGTTTGGGTATTGTTGTCTTTTTCCAGTGCATATAGTGTGCATATGTGTTATTTTAAAAATTACTGACAGATAACACTTTTGCATTTAAATGTGTAATGTGTAGAATTTCATTATGAAACTCACAAATGAGTAAGTCTTACATTCAGATAAGACAAAAAAATGTCTTTGATATAATCTAAACCAAAGTGTGTCAGTCCTTCCTCACTTCTCTGTGTATGCAGAAGTGTAATAGATTTGGTGGAAGTTGATTCAGTAAACAGTAGTTTATTTTTATTTCAGAAAAAGTTCTGATAATTTATTCTTGAAGGGTAAATGAGATCCCATAGTTCTTCAGCTGAATGATGCACAAGGCAAGCTTTGGATGTAAAGTTCAATCATTGGGAACTGCTGCAGCTTATTTCATTGAAGAAACAGGAACAAAAGTTTGTTTGTAACTACTCTGGAACTGAGAACAAAGGCTGTGGGGACCTTTGAACCTTTGTGGCTGTGCATCTGAAGGAGGAATTGTTCAAGAATGGGAAAAACTGCCAGAAGACCAAAGATCTGCTTTTCCTTGTATCCTGCTGCAGCAGCATTCAACGTTGACATTTCAAGCAAAAAAAAAAAGTTAACTGGAAGACTTTCTTGCTTGTTCTTCTCACCAAGCTCTAATTTGATAATCCAGTATGCAGCAGTGGTTATTCTATCACATTTTTTCACTGGGGTGAGCTTTAAGCAAACAACTGTGTGTGCTGTTTTTCTTTTGGAAGAAATCTTAATGATCGACTGCAGCCTTAAACATGTTGTGCTCTCTCAGATGTTCTGTGCAAGTAATTCTGGCCTATGAAGCAATTTGTTTCTCCTTCTTCCTGGAGTTGTTCTAAATTCACAGTTATTTTTCACTCTGCGATAGCTGTCTCCTCAAGGAAGACATGAGGGAATAATCGGTGTTCTGAAGAAATTGCTACTTTTCTGCAAAATGTGTTGACTGAGATGTAGAGGGTCACAGTCTCCTCCAGTGGGTTGTCCAGGATGAAGGTTCTGCTTCAGGCAACAATTTGTGCCATATCATTCACCTTCATGAATTTTGAAGGCTTAAAGATAGGATGGGCTGTACTGACATATGATATTCCCTAAATTGCTTTGTGCAGGGGAAGAGAAACTACAGTATTGAGTGTTTATTATTTTTATTTGAGTAATGAACATAACACATCATCTGGAAAAAACACTGCTGTTCATTTATATTTCTCAGCCTGTACATGCCGCTCATAAGTGTGCTCAGGCATGCATGTAGTGTTCATGTCTGTCCCTCTTTCATTGCTGAAGAAATACCTTGTGCTGCTCAGGAATTGTTGGGACAGAAGGGAAAGGCTGAGCTTGCCCCACATAGTCTCTTAAGAAATGAACCAGGTCTGCCCTGCAACCTGTGACTCTAAGAAAGCCGGTGGGAGGTCAGTGCCACTGAAGAGGGGGCACAGCGTGAGCTCCGGCATCTGGTGTTCTGCCTGGCTCTGTTCAGCCACCGGTGGAGAGGGCACTCTGTTTGCAGGGGAGAGATGTTCAGGTGGCTACAGCCAGCTTGGCCTGCAAGAGCATTGCTTGGGGTGTTCTCTGGGTTCCTGGTCCCCAGAAAAGTCCAGGAAGATTTGGAAAAGCTCTAGATAACCAGGAAGAGGAGCAGCAATCAGGCATGATTGAGT
This sequence comes from Apus apus, assembly GCF_020740795.1. Classification (NCBI taxonomy): domain Eukaryota; kingdom Metazoa; phylum Chordata; class Aves; order Apodiformes; family Apodidae; genus Apus; species Apus apus. The sequence goes on along the minus strand of NC_067303.1, from coordinate 1,612,102 downwards.
TGACAAAGTATTTAAAGCCGTGATTCTTCTCGCTGCTAGAGAAGAAAACAGTCAGTTTCTTTTCCTGAGTGTTGGACTGTCTTCAGTCCTTTTCTCCCTTTTTTTTACTTTTTCCTAAGGGGTACATGCATGACAGGGTGGCAGCCAGGGTGAAGCTTATGTAGATTTTTATTTTGCCTGTTCAGCCTGCCTTTTCAGCTGTCCCAAATGACAGAGTATCTCAGATGTCTTGTTGTGCTTCTTAAAACTATTTTATTTCTAACCTTTGGCTGCAGCTTCTATAAAATTAGGCTGTGCTGTAGGGAAATTCAGCTTTCTGTCTTCCAGGCCATGTGTAAACCTGGCTCCTTGGAGCATGGGAAAACTATATGGTGGTTTCCCTAGAATCTTTGAAGTTCTTTACAGTGTACTAGTTGGTTGTCACTGTGCTTTTTGCTTCCTCCTCTGTTAAGATTTACAGCTGCTTGAAATACACAAGTAACCTCATTTTTCAAAGATTTCACCACACTGAGTATTCTTTACCCAATACTTTCAGTCATCCATACGCAAAGCATTTGCAGATTGCATAAGGAAGCCAATACATCCTTGGCTATTTAGTTGCATAGCCATATTGTATTAATTTAGGGAGAATGTAGCTGTCTAGGATACAGCTTTCTGAACATTTTCACCTAGATTACAAATACTTTTCTTGGTCGCATTACTTGCTCTAGGTATCCCTTGCATTTCCTGCTTGTCCAGCGCCAAGCTGAAAAATTAAACCACGGTTAACTTCTAAGATTAAAATTGGAAATGGAAACATATAGATCAGTGTTTTAGAAAACCTAATTTGTCTGTTCTTATCACTAGAAAACATGTGTGTGGAGGAGGGATGCCATATGGCTGCTAAATATAACACAACTTTCTCCTGAAAGCAGTCTAAAAAGTACAGAAGATCACAATCTGGTATCTGTGTTTTTAATAAGAATGGGCTGGAGATTTTATGAATCTTAGGAGTGCTAACTAAGGTAATGGGAATAGAGCCAAAATGTAACCCTGTAACATTTAAATATTTCCTGTGAAGAGGTGATGTTGGCTGGCACACTGGAGAGATGTGCAGCATCTTGCAGATACTGGACCCTTTGTTAGCAGGTTTTTCTAAAGTGTAAGGGTGAGATAGCTGTCCAGGTTACATCAGTTTCGAGTGCTGCCTACCCTCTAGGTCCAACAGCTTGTATTCTTGTTTTCTTTAAATATTTGTAGTGTTACCTCCCAGTCCTTGGGTGCTGGAGAGCTTGGTTTCCTGCTGGATCTGTCTGAATGAGATTGGGAAAATATGGTTGTGGCAGCAAGACCTGAGAGTTGTTATTCTGGATTATAAATTTTTATTTCTAAATTGTTAATAATACTCACCTTTCGTGTTTTTGTGGAGATGCTGCCAAATCAGATGATGCCATGTTTTAAGAATACTAATATAATTAGAATATGGTAGTGCTTCCTGTAAATGATTTAGAAGTTCCATGTGTGTTTGCCTTTGAAGAGACTGAAAATTAGCAATGCACTGTGCAACATAGTATTTCTATGTGTATTTCAGTAGTGGGCAGTTCTGTTAAATACCTTGCCACGTAGATCAGCCATCTTCTGATGGGAAAGCCTGTTAAGAAAAGAGTTCCAAAATAATTGGGATTTTTAATGATACTGTTTTCCATTGGAAAAAAAAAAAAAAATACCACCCCATGCTGTCACTCTCTCTCCTCTTTTTGCATGGAAACATCCAAAATAGGTATTGAATTTCTGTTTTAGCGAAGTACTTTAGAAGATGTCTAATGTTAGCATGTGTGTAATCCTAGGGCTCCATATAGGATAAAAGGCTTTGCTGAACTGAGGAAGAAGTATCTGATAGGAAAAGCTTATCCTGGAAAAGAATCAGAAGAGAAACTGTATTGGTTATATTCCTTAAGGCCTTTAAAACATTTCAAAGGGTTGAGTATAGATTTACTGATGGGGTTTTGGTGACTAAAAATGCAGTTATGCAAATCACAGCTTGTCAGGGCAAGGAGAATTAATGTATGCACTCTAGCACATGTGCTCTTTCACTGTTTTCTCTATGAAGTTGAATTATAGACAACAAGAATGCACTTTGTTGTTCTTTAATAATAAATAACAGCATTGCAGTTTTGATCTTCAAAGCACTGCTCAGACCTTAATTAATCTTCATAATAGTCCTTTGAGAGAATTAAAAATACTCCCTACCCTTTTGGACAAGGAACTCCTTAACATGGAGATGTTCAGGGATTTGCCAAGGGCCATATTGTCAGTGACTGCTGGGACAGTTGCTCAGAAATTCCTGGCACTGGGTAGCTTGGCTAGTTCTTGAGGCTGTGTTGCTTCTCTCATTCATGTGTGAAAATGTCCAAAAATTTGAATACATGAAGACATGTATTTCTAAATTCTTTGTGTAGTTTTGGAATTCCATCTGAGTGTTAACTTATGCATATGCATGTTGGAATTTCCCTCTTGAATATTCCTGTAAGCACAAAGTGCTCAAGGTTTCTCTGTCTGTGGGTGCTGCTGAGAGCAGCGTGTGGGAGCAACTGTGCAAAATGGCACTTCAGAAAACCTGGGTCACAACTTTGGAATGGCAGGAGTGGCAAAGAAAAGGATATACAGCTATAGAGTCTACAGGACACATAATGAATAGAAAAAAAAAAAAAGTCTCTCTCAGTCTGCCTTCTCTAATCTTCCTATGTCATTATAAGGTTTAAAATAAGAAGAAAAAAAGGAATTAATGTAGATGCTTGATTCTTAAGGTAACTGTTGATCTGCATTCTAAAGCAGATTTAGGGAGTACATTCCTGTCTCAAAACCTGTAGCCTACATTTGGAGAAGAAACTAAGAATAGCAAAATAAAACTGAGACTGTTAACTCATCTGGAGAAGTGGTTCAGCAGGAATTATAATCTAAAGGTGTGATCTCTCTAATTAGCCCCGCGTGACCGGAGTCTGGAGAACAGCAAAGCTTTATCAAATATGCATTTTTCTCACAAACAATAGGAGGGAGTATTGATGAAGAAATAAAACCATCTGAGCTTGTTAGTGCTAAGATAAGGGACTGGAAACTAGCAAGAGATGCATAGATATGATAGTATTCACATCTGCATTAGATTCTGACATAACAGACCCAACGTCAAAATGTTTAACGCTGTCTTCAAACACAAAATGGTTTCTCATAAACTGGGTTACTTCAAAATAATGAGCAGCCCCTGATGGTGTGTTTATCATGAACTATGCTTTGGCATAGAGCACTGTAATTTCTGCTGGAGATTGCACCAAATTGCATGAGGAATGAACATGGAACTAGCTTGCAAAGTTGACAACCTGCTAAACAGGTTTGAAGAATTCTTCAGGATGAACAGCTAAGTCAGCAGAATCCTAGAACTAATGCTGAAAACCCTGTTATACTTAACCTGGTGACCTTGTCATCTCAGAAAAACCTGTTGACAGCATGATGCTTCCAGCTTTGTTTGGGTGAAGGTCTTCTCAGTATTCCCTGCTGTAGATCAAGAGCTCCTAATTATTTGGTATATGCATTCTGAGGAGGAATCTGTGGTTTCACAGAATCACAGAATTACTGAAGCTGGAAAAGACCTCTGGCTTAAATGTATTAGGAATGCAGTGACTTAGGCTGAGTTTAAGGGTCAATATGAATACTGTGATCTGTTTTGAATACAAAATGTGAATCTAATGACCATTTGGGAAAATGGTTAAAAGGTTAAATTCTGCCTAGCCTAGTCTTATATTCTAAATACGGTAGAGATTTTTATTAGCAAAATTTTGCAAATAACCTGTTTTCCTATGTTGGGTTTAGGCATTCTGTTCTCTGTAATTTTTCAGACATAAGAGCAGCAAAGCTTGATTTGATATGGGGCAGAAAATGTCTAAGTTAAGAAACTGCACCCCCAGAGTCTGTATGGCACATGAAGCATAAAATCTCCTACAGATCTTCCTTCTATGAAATGTGTTACTAGGTTCTGGAAGCTACTCAAGTATTCAGAGTGACAAATTGGACATAAACAAGTCAGAAAATTATTTGTGTGTTGTAACTCCTCAGGTACTGTGATAATAAGGAAAGGTATTGGTAACTGAATAACCACATGGCTCTGGGCCATCTGTGTCCGATAACTGATACATGAAATCCGATGGGATAAACTTCCAGCGAGCCAGAGATCTGATGCCTTTCTGAAGAATATACTGCAGAAATGCTCCTGGTGAAAAAGAATATTGGAGGGTATGAAACTGAATACTTTTCTCAAGTTTTTAAAACTGTTTTTACAAAAATAGCAGCTTCAGTGAGATGACAGTAATGCACAGGAGTCGTTTGTTGTGGGGTTTTTTATGCCTGGAATTAATTTCTGGGTCTAAGTGTGTGCACACACAGTGCTCCTGCAGATGCTTTTTTTCCCACTTCCTGGAAGGCATTCTTCAGCTGCATCATAGCAAACTTCTTTGAGAGTGGAGGGGCTATGTTATCTTCTTAAAATAAAATCACATCTCATTCCTGACTAGCATTATGAGCATTACTGATAGTTTACCTACCCACAAGGGCTTTTAGAAATTAAGATGGAGGTATTTGACATGTTAATGCATGGGCATGTATAGATAAGTTAAAGTACTAGCTTTTAAGGCTTCTATTTCTTGCCTCAAATTTGCTAGCAGGTTGCTAGACCAAGTGCTGTATGAGGGGCTAGACAGTAACTGTGTCAGAAGTAGACATTTGGAAGTTCTTGCCATTGTATATCATGTTCCAAAATATCATCACAGGCAACTTGTTCTCCTCCCAAAGGCTGCATATTCTAAATTTGACTAATCTGTGTTGTTCAAAGGCAAACCCTTCTGTTTGGAACAACAGAACTCGTGAACACATGGAAGAGATGCATGGATTTTTTTCAGTTGATTTGGAAGGTCTGAGTTCAGCATGCCTACCAAATCAATAATTCTAAGAACTCTGGTCTTGTCACTGAAGACAGTGACAAAACAATCTTTGTTTGTAAGTGGGGGCAGCATGTGGATTCAGTGACTGTGGCTGAAGCTCTGCAGGTGTCAGTGGCACCAGTTTCTTTGCAGAACAGCCTTCTAGCTGCTGAACCAGCTGGTTTGCCCAGTGTTTGAAAGGGTTAACGTTCATACAGCATGTGAATTTTCTTGCATTGCTGCTTAAAGTAAGATAGTTCCTGTTTGTGTGGGGAAATAGGGATAACATAGCTTTAGCGAATGCTTTTGAAAGATGATTTGTTCAGGTTGTTTGCTGACTGACATATGGTATGACATACGGTGCTATTTACCACCTCGGTGTCTGAACTGACATGGAAATGATTTTCTTTTTTAAACATTTAACTCTATTAAGTACTTGTAGACATCTTCCAACATTGTCCTGGCCAAATCAGTTTACACTTTTCTTTTGTTTGTCCCATGTGTTTGCAACTGTTTGTTTTCTTCTTTTTTTTACGTTGTAAATATATTTTTAGTGTTTCAGGGTCTCAATAACAACTAGCACCTGCAAATCTCTCTTAACTTTTTACCTGCAGTCTTCAAGGTGTTATGTTTCTCTTACCCTCCTGTGAGATGGAAATGCATTCCAGGCCAACTAGTAGGCTGGAAAAATTGCCCTCTAGTAAACTCTAGGCTTTTGGAAGATGTTGAAATGAAAAGGCTTAGACGGAAGAAAAAAATGCTCTGGACTTTTTCAGGTATCACTCCTGATACCATGGAAGGTGCTGTTGGGCTTGCTGTCTTCCAGCTGGACCTGTGTAGGGATTACAATGAGGATAGTGTTTATTTGTTTTTGCATCACTGCTTTTTCACCAAAACTTTTAAGTATTCCCCTTAAGCATATGCATAACTGCAAATCTGATAAAGATAAGTGAAGTGTAGATTAATATAAAAGAGAACTTAAAAATTGATTTGTAATTTACAGAGGAGGATGTAGAAGGGCTTGTTTTCTAAGCTTCTTCACATCTGTCTAGTTTGTATTGCTCTCACTTCTCTAGCAGATGCCGCAGTTTTACAGAAGGAAAAATTGTGAATGTATACAAACAGTTTGAGCTTCTTTTTTCCATTCTGATTTTACTTTTGTCTTCTCCAGTCTCTTTGGGAACAGTCTGATTGAAATGTGGATATACATCCCCATTAAAACAGTGCGTCAGAATTTCTTGCTATCTTTCCCACTTGTCTCTGAGTAATCAGTCACCTTGTGAACATTGATGTAGAGAGAAAGCAATAAATGCTTCTCCCTGATTCCTCCTCTCTCTCTCCTCTCTCTCTCCTCCTGACTCCTCCCCTCTGCTATACTGACATCCTGCTTCCCCCTCACCCCCCCCCTTTTAAGGGGCTAAGGAAATGTTAAAAAGTTTTAAGCAATAAGCTTCTACAAACTACTACATCTGCTACTTAAATGTGTAGGTGGTAGAAAAATTTGAAGTTAGTAAGTGAAGGTCCAGCCTCCACCAGTTTCCTGTGTTTCCACTCAATCCCAGATGTATGGCTAGATAATCTCATTCCAGGATGCTAAATATTGGTGCTTGTAGTGTACTTAATGGAAATATTAAGAATCATGTAACAAAAAGGGGGTTTTATTTAGGTTTTTAAGCTCTTCGTGGTGCTAGGCTCTTTCACACATCAGAGAAAAATATTCTGTACTTCTATGAAGCTTCACAAAGATTAAGAGTTTCAAAACTGAAACATCTCCATGGATTTGTAATTTGTGAATTTGTTTCTTAAAATTAGTTTTTAGAACATGGATTAATGGTTGAGGACTGAACTGAAGGATAATGCAAGATAGAGAAGCAAGAAGTCTAGGTGACTAGTCTGATGTTTAAAACACAAGAAGACTTTAAGAGGCTTTCCTAACTATATAAAACATCCTTGTGAAAGTGCTCAAATGAGGGCTGGTTTTGCTTACAGAGGCTATACGTTTAAAAGCTTAAAAAGTAAACACAACCATGTACCTTCTGGGGCAGACCTAAAGCAACACACTTTGTTCCCCTCCTCTTCCACTGGAACTTTGTGCTGCCCTAAGTTTGCTAAATGACACCTCTTTGGTCGTATTCAGGAGAATTGTTATAATTTTGAAGTAACTTTTATTTATGTGTAACCGTGCATGTTGAATATTACACAATTAAAAACCTGGTGCCAAAGAAAAATAAACTGTGTATGGCATTGAAGTGTTGACTGCCTGGAGGGCTATTACAAAATCATCAGTCTGGTAGTCTCTTCCTTTTCCTACATGTGGTAGGATAAAACAGGCTCTTTACAGGATCTTAGAATTTAGTGGAGGTGGAAAACAACACACAGAGTGGGAGAGACTTCATTTGAGTGCTTTGTGATCACAGCTCCACCGTGCTAAAAGAGGGGTGGCACAGGAAGCCACAGGCAGCCATCTGCCAGTGGCCAGAAGGTCTGTGTGAGTGCTGCTGAAAGTTTGGTGAAACTTCTTTGTGATGTAAATGTCAATGTTACTCGGACTCCGCTAACCCTCAGCACTGGGTTCCACCCACAGGATGCCTTCTCTGGAGGTCAGCAAGGTAGTCTTTGAAACACCTAGGTCCAGGTCAGCAAGAGTCTAAAACCCCACTGCTTTTGTGTGCTCATAAAAGGGAGGTGATTCCATCAGACAAATGGACAAGCCATTTTAAGCTGTCGCTCTCATAAAGCAGAAGAGTCAGCAGAGGGGAAATCAATTTGAGCTTCATCACATGCAGTTCCAGATGACACTTCCTAGCATACCCAAATTTACTTGAAGTTTCAGCCCACTATGCTGGGCTGTGAGCTTGGGCAGCTGAGGTGTGGGGTGCTCTTCTGCTTCTCCAGTGTCTGTTCCCACTGAACTGCCTGCCAACCAGTGGGACTGTGGTATCCCCAGTGGTTGTGGTGAGACTAGATGTTGCAGCCCGAGTCTTGCTGTCACTGTCCTTCATTGCTGCTGGAATTTTTAGAAGGTTTTATCAGATCTGTGTGTTACTAATGTGTGGCAGAGGTGTCTCAGTAATTTCACTGATATTTCTTTATCAAAATGCAAAGACTATACCTCAGAGTATGCTAGTTTGCTTTAGCAGAACCTGAAGGTTGAATTTGAACTTTTTTTCTAATTTTCTGAAAAAGAAACCTTTTTTAAGGTTAAAGAATGGTTGTCAAATTAATTACTTTAAATTTTAAATAATTTATTTAGCTTGTGTTATTAGAAGCTTTTTTAGATTGCCTCTTTTTTTTTTTTTTTTTTTTTTTTTTTTTCTTCCTAATGTAGAAGGAGCAGCTGAAATGGCCATGTTTTGGAAAAGGAGATAAATTGCTCTGAAGTGGCTTTAATAAACTGTGCTTCATTGTTGTCCATTCTTTGGAGGAAGTGTTGACAGAGCAGTTGAAGTTTTCACCTCCTTTGATGTATGAGGGTTTGAGATCTCTTCAAGATCACCATGGCTTTAAATAGCCCCAAATATTACTTTGAAGCAAGATAAGCAGGAAAAGTGAATGACTGACCAGACAAATTTGTTTAAGAACTTTCCATTTAGCCAAAAGATAAAATTGGTTTTCATCTTACGTTCCTAATTTGTAGTATGACTGATCAACAGAAGACCCACATAAATGTTCCATACACATTTCTATTCAAATCACGTTTGTGGCTGTGTTTTTTAATAAAGTTAGAGATGTCAGTTTCTAAAGGACTTTTGTTGAAGAAATTTTATTTTATAACAATTAAAAATATAGGACTGTTACTTTATAATGTCAGCTTTTGAGAGGTATGCCTGCAGTTTGGAAGGGGATGTTTGCTGCTTTATTTTTCTAACTGTGCTGGGAGAGCCTGGAGATGGGGCAGTATTGTCACCTGGTCTCTTGAGATTTCTTTGAGTGCACGACATAACCTTGTGTTTCAAGGTAGCCATGGTAGTTCTGGGAAATGACCAATACACTGCTGGTTTCTTTCTCATGACCTGAGCAATAATAGTGAAAATACTTGTTTATTAATTTGCCTTCTGCTATTTACCTTAAATGAGTGTGTACCTTGCATTTCTTTCATAGGTCACTGACTTCTTTATGGACTTGCTAGGAGCCCAGTCTGGGAAACAGACCGAGATGTTCAGAAAACCTTGGAGAGTGATACATGTTCTCTTATTGAGAGCAAAAACGTGGTCATTCTTCCACTCTAAGGAAGAAATCTAGAATATCTAGAATCTAGTTGAGCTTCGCAGATATCAAACCCAGTCAATGGAACTTGTCATGTGCTTTCTTTGACTCTGCTGGAACTGGCATCTAAATGCAAGAAAAAAGTAGCTCCAATATGTTTGCTTTTTAACCAAGTGCCATTTATCTGTGAGATTTTCTATTTTCTTGAAGTGGTAAAGATTATAAAGAATTTAAGAAAAACACTTTATTATGCACCTGTAATGTTATTTTATTTTTTAAATTTAGCTGTTGCCTTTCCTTTTCCAATGAATATTCTCAACAATATCCCTAAAATTATATGGATTAGAAATAGGGCAGAAGGTTGAATCTTTAAGTAGTTTTTATCCATGCTGTTTCAAACAGTTAAAATGTCATTGACCAAAAGCATATTCATGTTTGGTCAGCAGGACTATACTTTTTTGGTAACAGTCACCATCTGTTTAATTTCTTCAGCATCTGTGGAAAATGTTTTGGTTTTTCTTTTTTCTATTGGGTAGACTTGATCTTTTAAAATCTGTAGTAGCTGATTAGTAGCTGTGGGGTTTGGTTTTTTCTTTGTTTGTTTTTTTTTTTTTAAAGCCCATTGTCAATTCATTACTTAATATAATTGCACTGATATACTCCATGCAGGTACAATTTAAAAGCAACTTATGATTGAGATCTTCTCTTGCATTTTTGGTTTTGACAGACACATTGAGTATTTGACTCATGCAGCTTTCTTCCAGCAGATGGAATTTTTAACTCCTTCTTGCAATGGGCTTGATACACAATTGTAGTTGTGCCCTGGCATAGCTGCTACGTGGCTCTATTGTCATGCAACCAGCTCCTCCTCTCTCGTAGCCTTTGGCTATTGTGTTAAGCTATGATCCAGCAAGGTATTTCAGCTACAACTGAGCTACAGCGACAGATTATAATCTCACTGCCTCTTTCTGTTCTCTAAGGTCTGCCAGTCTCTTTGTACTTGTCACTCCTTAATCCAATTCTGCCACAGTGCTCTATGTTAGAAATACAACCTGACCACTTCGAGAAGGCTGGAGATGGAGTCACAGTTAATACTATAACCTCATAAACTGGACCAGCAGTAATACCAAGAGCATGAGTATTACTTCAGTAAGGACTGCATTTAATTTCTGGGTATTTTCCTGCAGCAGTGGTAGTTGTGCTTCTGTTGATTTAAAATGGATTTGAAATTGTACAGCCTTAGGAAGAAGCAGGTGTTACCATGAACCAGTGCTGAAGTTGGCAACAGTGAAGTGGTGATAAGATTTCCCAAATGCTGTAGTACAGGTCAGCATGGTAACACTTTGAGACTACAGGGATTGGAATTCCGTCTCAGAGAACAGTCCCAATGGAAGTGGAGATCTGCTAACAGCTAAAATCCTTGGTATGTTAGCCCAGTACACTGCAAATAGTATTGTGTATGTATTTATTGCTTTCTCCCCAGGGGGGATTTACTTATGTACCTTTTGGAGCTGATGCTTAAAAGGAAATTTTAATTTTTCATAGGTGTTGATGATAGTTGATTGTGTTTCTTTTAAGAACTGGCAATGCACCTCGCACGTTGCTTTTAAATTTATTTTTTCCTTTGAGAAAAAAGCATTTATTTTATGGCTCATGATGTGAGGTTTGCAGAACTTAATGTAGTGAACATGACAGGGCTTGAAATATACGGTGGAAAAAAACTCCCTGGCTCCAGGTAATTTCAAAAACAAATGAATTAATTTTCTGTGCCTCTGACTGATGTTAATGGGGTGCTTTGGTTGTTTTTTTTCCTTTTTGTTATGCTCTTAAAAGCTTCAAGGAACTACCAGCTAACCTATGATCTTAGAAACACACTGCCTGCAGTTGTAGTTGAAATGACCTAAATAAGATCTTTCCTGCTTAAAAAAACAAAACAAAAAAGGAGACGGAGTTTAGGCAGCTGTCAAGAGTGATCCGTTTTAGTCACTGAATGGCTTGGTTTTTTGGCTTCTGTGTAAGTAAATAATGGTAACAGGTGACAGGAGGACTCTGCTACACGTTGTAGAATATTATTTGAGATTATGGACCTGAATCAATGAAGGATTTTTTCAGTGCGTTGGCTGAATGAATCATGTTGTGCCTGTGGGAAGTCAGAGCAATGTGTAGCCTCTTGAAACCAAGGTGTGTGCTGATTGTAAAGCTATTTGTGATTCACTTGTAGTTTGTGTCAGGTTAGTTATAATTCTTTCAGTCTTCATTAATAATAATTGTAAATCTTTTCATTGAGCTCTTTCATGTAATTTGTACATTCACTAACTGTAAAGAGGATCTCTGGGGTGGGGAACAATGAGTTATTTAACAGCACTTCAGAAAAAAATATAATCCCTGTCACTGAAATCTTGCATTTGAGTCCAACAGGACTCCTGGGTGATGAACTTTCAACACAAGGAGCATCATCAATGTCATAGGAACTAATGTATTTCACTTAAAGCACATGCTGAGCTGAAATGAAATGCAAACCACAATATTATTGGAGTTTTTGAATTCTAACCTGTTCCTCTCTACTCCTAGGAATAGAAGGGCACTTTCCCCATGCTTATTTTGCAGCTTGGTTGCTCTTTTTTGTTAGCCTTTTAAGGTTTTGATGATTTATTTTTTTTTAATTTAAAAAACCCCCTGGTAGTTCTTCCTCATTCTGTCTGTAGTTGAACCACATGAAAGTTACCAAGAAAAAAACATTAAAAAAAAAAGTAATTTGGGAAGCAATCTGAGTAGGCAAGACCTCTCTCAGAACACCCATACCTAGTGTGTTAAGTTGGAGACAATTTAGGTTAGAAACATGTCATGTTTGAGAGACTCTTGTTCTGACCTTTTGCTATTTTCTGTGGCCCTTGCTCTTTGCAACCTGAAGGTGACTATCTCCTCCCATCTTTTGCAGTAGCAGGCACTCAAGGTTAGTCCCTTTTACCACCACCTGTATTCTTGGACTTTATTCTCTTGTCTGCAAACTTTCCCCTTCCTAACCAGATGAAAGCTCAGAACTGGCTCCCCAGCAAAGTTGTGACGTGCATTGTCTTGTGTTATGACCCCTGTAGTAAACAGTGCTTGAAACTTGTATTGTGCTGCTCACACACAGTCTGTGAAGCTCTTTGCATAGGTGACAAACATAATTAGTCCCATTTTACAAACGGACAAGGATGATCTTCTGTAAAATCATACGTGATCAGTGTTAGATCGGGGGAAATGCTTTTGATCTGAGACTCTTGCAGCTATTCAAGGATGCATCTGGTGGGCAACTGGGAGTATGTGTGGCCACCACTCTGGTACATTGCTGAGCATTCATTGATAGAAGCTGAAAAGCTGTTTGAGTTTCTTTGGGTGAGCCTCAGACACTGGTCTGTACTTGTCCTTCAATTGCACCAAAGTTTAGGCCACATTAGTTCCTTTTTCCTTTTTTTTTTTTTTTTTTTCTTTTAGATGGATGAAATTTTGAAGCTCACATGGTTTGGTCATGCCTCTTTAAATGTTGATTATTTTATCTGACAAACCCTGGATTTTGGCTGCACCTTCTCTTCAGCTACTTGTGTATTTAAGAGGAGGTCACCACTTGAGCGTGAGAAAAAGTGGTTTATTGAATTGCAAAAGAGCATACTTGTCTCTTTGAATTCCTTTGAGAACATGATGTGTATTGCTGTTTTGAATTGGCCCCATGCATTTGGCAAGCACAAATGGAAGTGGTTAGTAGAGCCAGGATATTGTGCTTGCTCTTCTTAGTGCTAGATCCTGAAGGTTGATGTGTCTTTAGCTTTCATTGTAGTCACTATCATCAATTATATCATCAATTCAGTCAAATGTGTGTTTGTGTGTATTGGAAGTACCTTTTATTAGTCTATTTTTTTTTTTTTTGGTGGTTCTGGTGATTCAGGATTTTACACCTGATATTCACATTGAATAAATCCTGGCATTAAAATGCTTCTGGTAAGGTAGAATAATTTATGCTCTGAAGCAATCACATTAGAAATATGAACTTTTTTATTATTAGATTTGGAGACCTGTCTCTGTTTAGCACGTTGTGTGATCCATGTTCCATAAATGTTGCAGTGAGGATGTTAGACAAAGCAGTGGTTGCAGTTTATGATATACCAAAGCAAAGTGATGGCCTTGATTACAGAAAAAAATATAATGAGAATATATAGAGAGGAGAAAGTTCTTGATATCGTTGTAAAACGTAGCATTCCTTTCTGCTTCCACTGAAAGTTTTAGGAAACCTTAGTTTCAAAAACCACAAAGAAGCACTGGGCACACAGAAAAGAGTTTCCAATCGATTTGAAAAATAAAAGGTCTGTACATTTCCTTTCTTTCCTGTCTCCAGCTGCTGTTGCTGACATGAAAATAAACTCAGTTTTTGAGCATAGAGGGAATTGTGAGTTTGATCACATATTTAATTTATTCTGGGGCTTCCAGTAATTTTTGCTTATTTCATGAAGGTTTTTTTTTTTGTTTCACTGATCTCACTAAAAATGAGGTTTCCACACATTCTAGTTCTCTACCATTACTGTGTGTGCACACGTGAGTATCTGAAGACCCTTCTCTGCACTGGAGTGGATCTGTAATGCATTGAAGGGCACAGTTTCTCATCTGCTCATTAAAGCAAGTGTACCTTGGTAAATGGGGCCTGGAGGCTTAGAAAGAAAATGTTTCTCTGCTTTAGTTCAAATATAACAATCTGAGCAGCTCATCTTTTACCATTTCTGGCACACTTTCTGCTTTTAAAAGCTAAGGCAAGTATGAAAGCATCTCATTATTGGCAAACTAATCGCGCTGTTGGGCTCTTCAAAGGCTTTCTCTAATTGAGCTGTTAAAAAAATTGATTAGCCAAAAGATACACAACAGGAAATAATAAAACCAGTTTTCTCTGGGGAGTATTTCTAATTAATATGTTTTATATCTGATACTTAGAATTAAATAATGGGGACATTCACGACTCCAGACCATTCCAAAGGGAAGTATAAACAAAGGATAGGAATTTCCCCCCTGAAAAATAAATTTCTGGGCTGGCAAGTCTATCCCCTCTTTATTCCCAGATTGATATTTAAAATTTATTCAACTTTGCAGCATCATCCATGTTTTTTAATTTATCTTGACATTGACTCTTATCTAAAACATAGCTATTCAATTAAAGTCAAATATTCAAAAGAAAATAGACCTGTTTTGGTGAAATATTCCCAGAGAAAGGTTAGAGATTTGCTCCCCATCATAAAATAGTTGATGGTCTCTTTCTTGCAACTTTGTCTTTCATACCTGTGAAAGAAGCTCAAGGAAAAACTACTTAATTATAGGATAGAATTAAATAATTTGAACAGGGTGCTGCAGTTTCAAATTTGAAGATGATTTTAACAACAGAAAAAAAGGTATCTGTTGGTTAAGCTGAGAGGTATGTATCCCATCTTTTTTCTAAAGCCTGTCATATTTGTTCTAAAATTGTTTCTTTCCTAGTGTTTGAGATTCCAGTGGTTCATCTACATCTTATCTTGTTATTTTGCAAAATACACGGGGAAAAAAAATAAATATATAGAACTGCAGTTATGACTTCAATGTTGGAGCAGGAACTGGAACATGTTCCCATCTTTGACACAAAGGTTCTCCCTGGTGAATCTCAATCCATTGGTCTCCCTTTGGCTCAGACTTCTAGAAGTAACCACCCTGTATGTGATGGCTGGAAAAATAGTAAGTAGGATAACAGAAATTTGGGATGGGAATCAGGGTAGAAAGGTTCTTAGCCAGTATGGTCTGTCTTCCCCCTTTTGTTTACATTGTAAGTTCTTTGTCAGAGAACCCCTGTTTTGTGTATGTTAAAGTCCTCAACATGCTGTTAAACTTAAGTAAATACTAATAATGGGTAACAGCCCAGAGGGCTTTTGTACGCACGATGCTGTTCCTTTCATTGAGACCATCTGTTTTTAAACACAGAAACAAACGATAGTGCTTTGGCCTCTAAAACTTAGCCTACAAAATATACAAACAAGAGTTAGTCTCAGAAATGGATACTTCTTTCAATGGAAACTCGGGGCTGGAAGTCAAATACAAGCTACAGTCCTGAACTTACAGCTGAATTGCTTTATGATCTTGGTCAGCTCTTCTGTGGGTCGATATCTTAAGCTGTAACATGGAAGGGTTAATGGGGGATTGGCAAAAAAATAAAGATATAGGAAAGGAATTGTAAGGTTTAGTTGTGTAAAGTCTGTAAAATACTTGAAAGACCAGGAGATGGAAATGTAATGCTCAGCTTCAAAAACAGAGCATTTAAAAATGACTTTCACAAATGGCTTTCAGGCTTGCATATAATTTGTAAGGCTGAAGATGCCATTTCTAACCAAAAGTTGAATCTGCTACTTTTTTTGATAATTGTTGTTATGTTGGTAAAGTATGTTGGGAGTGTCACGTGACGTCTCTGCGCTTGTTGATGGTTTGCCATTTCTTTTAATCCAAATGAAGTTTCCTGGTACTTCCTTACCCTCATGTCATGACAAATATAATAGGCAATCTCCATAGCTCATTCCTTCAACCTGGGAAGCAGGATGGTTGGTAATCAGCATTTATGGTACAGTGTCTCAAGAAGTGTTAGGTATCCAGCATGTTGATGCAGTTTGTTCCCAGCTGTTTGTGGGAGGAACTCTGCAGGGTCAGGCTGCAAACCCTCTGGCTCTTCTCATAAAGATACAGGTATTACTTGAGCATGTTTTTCATCTAGAACCCAGACAGACTGTTTTCTTCTGTAATTGAGCAGTTAGCTTAATTTTTCTTCCTTTATTGCTTCACAGCAATTCAGTTGCATCTTCCCATAAAGGACAGCATAGGAAGAGTGGGATGCAGTGTGGTTGCAAGGTAGTGATAGGTGTGGAAGGATGACATGGAATTTAGTTGAGCATGGTGCTGTCTTATTTTCCTCGATTTACATCAAATAACAGTAGAGCAGAAAGGACACCAGAAGTAAGCAGATGCTTTCCAATGATAGCATTGTGAATTAGTGCCTCCCAGTCTCTTTCTGATGAGACATCAGTCAAAAAAGCATAGCTAGGTTATTATTTAATGTAATCTAAGTGTGTCTGAAGGTCTTGTCCTCCTCCCAGTCTATCAAGATTATCAAACCGGTGAAGTTCACAGGCCAGTCAGCTTAAGCTTTTGCATCTTTATGAATTTTTAGTGGAGCTAAAACCAACTGAGGATGTAGTCCTTGGTGTTTTTGGAAAAATTGTCACAATAGCATTGGACTGTATGTATATGTTTATGTGCATAGTAATCTGTGAAGAATCACAAACCACGTGCTGTGAATACATTTGCATTAAGCATTGTTAAATGTCCTGCTCTGATTTTTATAGAGCTGATGACTTTATAAATTGTTGAATATATCAAGTTCTAAACATGCCTAAACTAAAGGCAGCATAAGATCCTTCTGTTGAGTGTTTTCATCTTAGGGGCCATTATGCCTTGAAAGTACTAGGATTTCTTCTTTTGGCATTAAATTCCAAGCTTTGGAAATTACTGCAGATGCTCTGGATCTGTTTGTGAGGTATCACATCTTTTAGACCTGGAAGGCAATGAATTGGAAGTGACCTGGAACATATGTTGACAGAACTCTGTTCCAGATTTTCTGTTTAGCTCAGCATGGATGTGGAAAAGTGAAGAGAACTTTTCTAGCTGATTTTGCTGAGGTTAAAATACATACCCATCTCTGCAAGTTACTGTGAGAGAGGTGAAGTTTACATTTGAAGTGGTAAGTGCTACTGAGCCAAGTCTGTTAAGTAAGAATAATGGGATGGGAGGAATGAAACCAGCATTTTTATTTTTTTAGCCTCGGGTGATAATTGTTCAAAATCCTGTCAGCTCCCTGAGGGCTCTAATAAGCCTTAATGGCCCTGACCAGCCTCACTTGAGGCCTCCACCACACCCACCAAGTTCAGCTTTTCAGTGCTGCTCAGTCTTTAACTGGGCTGTGCTGGAAATGTGTCGGTGTTCAGCTTGGCCATAGTGGTCTTGGCTTGTGTCTGCCCTTAGAGCCCCTGATCTGGACTTTGACCCACAGGCTGCTTTCCTGGCTTGGCTTCAGCCCTCTCCAGTCACTGTGGACCTGCCTGGTGTTCACTGGACCAGAACCTAACCCTGACCTACGGGTTCACTTCCCAGCCTGACCTCAGACCTGCCTTAATACCATGATACCTCCTTGTGACTGGCACTTTTGGTTGGACCTGGCCACCATCCCTGGGTCAGTCCTGCTCGCCTTGCTCTGGTGCTTGCTGCTATCTGACCGAGCAGAGGCATCTAAACCAGGTGATAATTTGTATTAACTGTTTGGTAATCCGTAAGAAAGCTTATTTTAAACAAGTAGTTCTTACAGGAATTCAATAATTTAACAGTGGAATTCAGCTTGTGTATGTAACCAACAGATCAGAAACAGGTATGTTTTAAAAGGTTTTACTTCTTAAGAGTCTTACTCCAGTTAGCTTGCTTTCCCTTTTTTATTTGGTTTTTTGGATTTTGTTTTTATTTAATTAAGTGTAAATACTTGGAGTTAGGCATTTTTCACAGTTCAGCCCCTCCCTGGTTCTAACAGTTCTGTTGAAAAAAGTTTAAATTTCTCTGGAGAGTGAAGCTCCAGCAGTGTATGTGTTAAGCCTCTTGTTCCCACCCCCTCAGCTTTAATTCCAAATCAGCATCCTATCCAGATCTGCTGCTGCATTTTCTTAATCCTAAGAAGTTCAGGATTTTTTTTCTCTCCAGAGGAATTTTAATTATCTTTTGTAGCACATGTGTGGAAAAAAATAATTAAAAAACCTCCTTTTCTGTAGCGTGAAGGTGAAGTCATTGCTTTTGTCAACTCTCAGTGGGTTACTTGCATATAAATAAATTAAAGGGGGGGGAAGTAATCTTTTGTTAACGTTGCATTCTGTTACTGGTGGCTGCTATGGTAACAGATGAGGGAGACGGTGCTTGCATGGTAAAGCTTAATGGCAGAGCAGCAGAATGTAGTGATGAATTTGGCGGGAGGAAGAAGGGAAGAGAACACAAATCCTTTAGCAATGCTGTGAAATGAGTCACCAATTAAGCCACAGATGGAGAAGGACTTCCACATTTATTTACAAATTATTTAAATCAGATTTTGTTGATTATGTTTAAAGCAGGAAGAGTGACAGACTGGAACTTTCTGGGAGCAGTAAATTAGACTGCACCTTTTTTCAGATGATTTTTTTTTTTACTCTGCTTGAAAAACCTCTCTTGTGTAGCTTGTAAAGGTGGTGTTGCTGTCGTGATTGTTTCTTAAGGAGAGTCCTGAATTACTTTCCTGACTGCATCTTGCCAAGAAAAGTCAGCGAGTGATCTTCCCCCCCCCCTCCCAAGATTTTGGTCTGCAGAAGTGCATTATCCTGTTGCATCCTGTTAGGCTGAAAATAAAGGAGTTTAGCCCTCTCTTTCTTAAGGGGATGAATGTTGAATGTTTTGGCTTTTTTCTTTTACCTCTCACGCACTTCAAAGCTTTGCTGGAATAGCAGCCTGTGTCATAAATCAGGACTGAGTTATGAAGGGAGGGTTTAGTAGGCAAGACTGCAGACTGTCACCTTGTGGCATGCCTGGCTTTAGGTAATACTTTGGACTTGATAAATGTGATCAGCACAATTCTGTACTCGGCTGGTTAGTGGCCCCTAGTTTTTAAACTCACAAACTTACATTTTCGTTAGGTGGTGGGATGTTTTTCCCTCAAGATGTATTCTGGCGTGACTTGTTAAGCTGAATTACAGAGAGTGATTTCTTTGAGCTCATGGGGAGAGTACTTGTCATCTCAAGTTCTTCTTGGTGAAACATCAAGGGAGAATCATAATTATTGTTTCAGTGGGAGTGTTTGTGTTAAGTAGAAAGTTCCAGAGCACAGAATCTTTTGTCTGAAACTTCACCCGAAACTTTAGCGTTGTGGATGTCATGTAATGGAAATGGTACCAGAAGTTAGTAAACAGGTTATTTATTCTGAGTAAATGGTGCCAGACAGTGTAAATTTCACAGATGTCAACTTTTTAGCATGCAGGGTTTTCAGAAGTGCTGGAGGGAAGGAATGGAACTTGACAGGAAAAGCAGAGGGAGGAGTTTGCAAGAACGAGTGAAACATGAGATAAAAAGCTGATGTGAAAATGGTTGGAGAATGTTTAGAAGGCTGTCAGAGGAAGGGATAGAGGAGTGACAATAGGGCTAGTTTGTATTAGTTTTTATTTTAGTGGCAAGGTGAGAACACGAGGAAGCCATTTTGCTAGAAAAGTTAGAGGTGGATGAAGGATATTGTGTGAAGAGCATTTTGGCCAGACTAAAGGGAGAAGAAAAGTATACCTCAGCTGCACTAGGAAGATGGAAGAACATTGATATTGTGAGTAGTTTCCCTCCGTAGATCTGAAGTGCCAGTGGAAGAAGTGAGCAAGCTACAGAAGGCAGAAAAAAATGCCTTGTTTACTGCAGATACAGAGAAGAAAATGTCTTTGTGTACCTGAAGGGGTGTCCTGCTATGACGTGCTTTTGGAGATGGTGTCAGCACTTCTAAAAGTTTGCATCTGAAGTCTTTTTGTCAGATTTTTATTTCATTAATTAAGAAGATAGAACTGTACTGTATGATGCTGTCAGAGCTGGGTATGTGTTTTCTGCATTGCTTTGTGTTTTGGTGTTCCTCTCTCTCTATAACCGGAAGCACCACACCTGAGATTGCTTAATGAGGGTAGAACTGGGACAGGGTGAGAGAACTAACTTCCATGAAAAAAACAATGTATTTGCCAAAACTGAGTAAAGCTGTAATTACCAGAAAGTTAGATTTGGGCCTCCAGTATGTGCCATGAGCTTGTTAAAATGAGTCCTCTGGCACTGCTGGACAGGGAATATGTCCTTGCAATCCTCTGGAGTTTGTGGCAGAAGTCTGATTTTACAATGTGAGAGGCTCTGTGGGATCTTATCTGTCCTGTTTGAGTATCACAGCCTCTGGGGAGAGATGGATCAGGTCTATAAAGGGCTGTTGATTTCCATTTCAGGAACAGCCTTGCAATAGGATGTGAGAGGGAAATACTCTTGGGTCCTTTACAGCCTAATTCTGATTGCAAGGATAGCCTTATTTTGCAAGCTGCTGTGGCTTGAGATGTGCCCTGAAGGATAAGGCTGAAAGACTTCATTGTAGGATTAGTCCTGCCTGAGCTGAGGAAGGCAAGCCATCATCTTGCCTGCAACATCTTTGTCAGTCTTGGAAATAAATTTTTATCATTGTTTAAAGGAAAGTCTCATTAAATGATGTATTTCAAACAGTGCTGCTGTGCCAATGATTAATAGCAACACCTTAGATTATTGCTGGCTTACTGTTTCCTTTCTTACTTTCACTAGTATGAACATTTCATCCCTAGACACTTTTTTATTTTCTGCTCCATAAAACAGCACAGTGCTGAATAGCTGATTTGAGCAAGAAGCACCTTGTTAAAGCTGATGGTAAACCAAAGGTAAAATCGGGGTAATTTCCTTGCCTCTGACAAAGTGGTCCCTTTTATTGGAATCATTATACCATTCCTGCCAAGGCTGGCTTTATTCCTTGATAATTGGAAAGCACAGTTATTTCTGAGGAGTTGGAGTTTTTGCCTTGGAAATAATTTACACCAAACCAAATTGCAGATAGGAATGTAATTGTTTCTTTTCAGCATTCACTTTTATTACAGTTCTCTTGGTGGACCACAGCCATGAGCCAGTTCTGGCTGCTAAGGGAAGGGTAGAACCATGTATTGAGAAAACTGAAGTGTTAGAGGAAGATCACGCAGTTACTTATAGCATGTGTGTATGTTTTATAATTACTGAGCTGCTAACAGTGCTCTGAAATAATAAGGGAGCTGTCTCCATTCTGGACATGGAAAGCACAGAGGAGAAAAACTGCAAGTCACTGGGAAATAGTGATGCTCTGCAAAGCCTGCCTTGTGTTAAAAAAATTAGTCTAGAGCTTGGAACAGAACACAGATGCTTGAATTGCACACTGCTCTGCTTAAGTTGCTCTCATTTTTTATCAAGAATCCTGTTGCTGTCATTATAGTGTTGGTAATAAATTGAACCAGAAAATGTTCATTTCCTGCTTTGCAGTGATTTCCATAGAATGTTCTGAGTAACTACTCCAAACAGAACAAGCTTATTGAGAAGTTCAGGGTTTGACCCCTTGTACAGCAAGTCAAGATTCTCTTTTTTTTTTGGCTGAGTTTGTTTAGTTTTGTATTATTTTTTCCTATGATTGGGGTGAAAGGACAGGGCATTGGAGGCTGTTGTTTTGAATTTTCTTCTTTTTCACAGCTTGCAACTGTACTGACCAAGAGAAATCTTCAGCCTTAGCTCTACTTGTGCTTGGCTCTGTTGTATTACTCATGTTTGTTTGATGGGTGCATGCTTAGCCTCTCTAGCCTGTATTTCCAGCAGGGTTTCCCCTCTGTCTCTGCTTGGGACTGCAAGGCAGTGTCTGCAGGGTGAAGTCTGGAGGCAGCTGAGCGTTGGGTGTGGGCAGGATCAGGAGGGAAAGAGGCAAGTGAAATGCATCAGCCATTTGAAGCTGGGAGGGGTGGGTATGTTGAGGGGAGGCAGGCTGCTTGTCTTCATCATTAGGAGCAACTAGAAAAGCAAAATGAGCCAGTGTGTGGCAAGGCTGGGAAAAGGATTGCCTGCTGGTTCTTACTGAGGGTGCTGAGTCCCTCCAGACGTTACCTGGAGTTAGGGTGCTGGAGATCTGCCCCCCGAGACAGGCAGATGGCTGCTCTTTCCTGACAGCTCTGAGGAGGCTGGACAAGATCAGCACAGAGTAATACTCAAAATCTTTTCAAACTGCCTGAAATGTGGGTGGACAACTCGGTGTCTTTAATAGCCATTTGTTTTCTATGGAAGGGGAACAGCTATTTTTGGCTCCTCGCTGTCATTGACCTTTAATACTAAAAAGCAAAGCTATAGGGAGACCAATTTTGAACACCCTGGTGTAAGGGTTGCTAGCTGAGTACAAAGAAAATATCCTTTTACCTGGCAATTACTTAATATCCAGGTACAGCAGCACACCTGGAAGGCCTTAAAAAGTTAGACAAGATGAGACATGGCAAAAGCCATTTTGCCTGAACATGTTTCAGATTCCCTACTAAAAAGAAGCTGTATATATGTTGCTCTGAAGAAGCTGTAACTGTTCCTGTGTCCTTTAACAGCCTCCATCAAACTGTTCCCAGTGCTCTGCTGGACTTTGGCTCTCAAGAATGTTTTGTGTTGCCAGAAGGAATGCATTGTCTTTATTCCATATATTTTTCAGTGTCTATTGGCAGTAAATTCAGGTTGTAAGACTGAGGTGTGCATGCAAAACACAAACATTTTATATATTCCTCTTTATAGCAAACCTTGTGTTTGCTAGTCAGGTGTTTTTGTGTGGTTAGAGTGGGCTTATGGTTGTAAAATGCCCTCAAGATTTGATGTTACTCCTGGCAATTAACTAGAGGCTTCTGCAGTCATTAGCTGTCTCAGAGTAATATCAAATATGAAGATACAGGAGACAAAACTTCTCTTTCTTTCTGAGTATATGTTTAGAGCATATCCTTTAAAATAGAAAGAAAAAAACACAGTAAGATCAAATATTTAGAAAACCCCACCCCTGCAAATCCTGAAAGCCAGCCCACGTATTTTTAGCTTTTGCTAGTCAAAATACATGAAGTTAGAAGATTATTATGATAACTGCTTTGCACTGGGTTTTTTAATGTAATTTTATCTGGGAGAATCCATTGCTGAAATTCAAAAATACCATGTATAGAATTATGTAAAGCATTAATCTTGAGATCTAGAAGAGATACTAAAATTGTTTGGATTATTAGGCTTTTCTGATAGCACATGTACTTAAGTACATTCTGCTTTCTCAATGACCAGGCCTGAAGGGTTGTCTCTGATATTAGTAATTATTTTTGATAGCAGAAAGTTTCTAGCCAAGGTAGTTTTCAAGCTCTGAAGCTTAAGAAAAGGAAGAGACCAGTACTAATCTTTGCATTCTCAGGAGCTTGGCTTTCTTGCAGTGCAGTTGCTTGGGGGTGTTGAGGAGAAATTCTGGAGACTGTAACAGGACTCTGGAATGCTACAGGAAGCTTTTTTTATGGTTTTGGACAGGTTTTCAGATTGACTGAACAACCTATCCTCCTTTCTAAAAGGCAATTTCATTATTTAGTGTAAATTGTATGCATTTTTTAGAGAAAACACATTCACCAGTAACGTATTGTACTTCTGATGAGGGCCAGATGTGTTTCTTTGCTGGAAAACTGAAGCCATAATGCAAAAAGGGGGACTCTGCAGCAGAGTCCTTTACAACATAAGAGGAGTAACTTGCCCAGAGAGAAAACCAGCTCTTTTGAGGTTAATATTTTACATCTCTGAATGATTTATTTTATTTTTTTGGGGGCGGGGGGAAGAGAAGTGTGGGGATTGGTGAGTGATCACGGGTAGCACTGATTTGTATGGTACTAATGAGGTAACTGCAGAGTCTTTTATAATTAGCAGGAATGACAGTGCAACTGTCTAAAAACAATTACATTGCAAATAAGCAACCTCTGTCATCTAAGTGTTGTTTATTGTCATAATGGAAATTAATTTCAAAAGCTTCAGGCAAAATGAACATCATGCTGCTGAGCAGTCCCTCCCACAGAGAGGTTCCTTCTCCTGCAGTACCCAGACCACGTACCTCCCTTTGCTCTCAGGGAAATGAGTGAGTGGCTCCTTTGGCTCTGCCAGTTAGGGGACATACTAACAGGTAATTTCAATCCATTAGTCTTCATGCTGTTGTGCTGTGTTCAGTGGCACGTTAAAAATACTCCAAGGTAGATGGACAGAAATACTTTTTAATTACCAAGCTATGTGCTGCCATAAGGTGACGTGGACCGGGAGGATGGTCCCCACGCTTCAGATGAACAAGGCCTTAATTTGCATCCTGGTTTATTCCATTGTCCAAGTAGTCATTGTTGCCAAGAAACTACAATTCCATGGACATTTCTGTACAGCTGGGAGGTGAACTAACAGTTGCCTGGCTGGGCTAAATGCATTGAAAAGGCTGTGATACTCCCATGCAATAAGGCGATGAGGGCTGTAATGGGAACTGTCAGATTTTGCTCTTTGTTTTTATTGTTGCATTGCCTGTTTGCACACCCATGTGTATGGGCTTTTAGCTGCCACTATGTTGTGCTCCTAATGTGCATGTTTTTCTTCTGCTCCTGTGCTTTTTGAGATACTGATTCTACTGTAGTTATGGAAAACTCACCCAGGTTGCGTGGATGAGACTGAAGACTCATGGTTAAAGGCAGCATTAGAGCAGCATAACCTTAACACAGAATGCAAATCCTCTAAGATCTGCTTCTGAGTGTTTCATACTTCCTAGTGTGCTTGTCAGTTGTGAGGAAGTCAAAGTTGTCCTTTGACTGAGATCCATCTTAGGTGACGGTGGGTTTGATTTAACATTGCTGAAGCTAGCAGAAACTTCTCAAAAAATCATCTGGTGTTTGGCTGACTGTAAGCCCTTTAATAGCAGATGAAATTCTCTCTGAAAAGATGGACTTTGTTTCCTCAGGGATCTGGCTTGATATATCATCTGGGAACTGACTTGTCATTCTGACACTGTTTGCAGAGGGCTGTACAGTAACTATATATTTCAGTTGTGCATTAAGCTTCTCTTAGTTTTTCTTGTAAAATCAAGGGGGAAACAGAATACCAGAATAGGTATGATGTTTTATGAAAATACAGGGTCAGTGAGTAGGAGTTGCTCCCTTCCTGTGATGCAGAGGATTTTCAATTTGGAAACAGTTGAGACTGTAGCAAAGATTAGTTAGTAGCTGGGTCAGGATGTATGAGGAAAACCGTGTGTCCTTTCAGAGAGAAGGAAACATGTTCAAGCAAAAAATAAAAATACGACCTTTCCTGCACACTAGCTGCCATTGGAAGAGGTGAAGCCTCTTGGGGGAGCCGGAGGGGCAGCCTGTGGGGGGAATGTTGTACTACAGAGGGGCACTCAGGAAGGTCAGAGATGTCCTGCTGCAGAAATAGCTCCTGTGATGGATTGACTGCTTCCTGGTTGTGTTTTCAGCAGGTTTTGAATTTATATGAGCATTTTTGAGAAGTGTTTTCTTTGTGTCATCTTGCCTAGACTTCCCCCCTATAAATTTTTTGTTTTATTTTTTAATGAATGCTTTTATATGTAAGAATATGGAGCACTGAGGCATCAATATTGTCATAGTAACTACAACTGCAGCACTGGCTGTCAGCCAGAAAGTTTGATTGTTCATGGCATGAATGTGGGTGTCTGAAAATGAAATAAGTTTTGATTTTCAGGTGAATCAATTAAGCAGTATTTGTGGTTGTAATTTTCCCCCCCTCCCAGGAAGTATTGTGAACATCTTGCTTCCTCAAATACACTTTTTTACTTGTACCATTTTGTAAAATATAGGAAGAGCATTCTGTAACTACATGCTCAACACCTGAGCAGCAAATGCAGCTCTGTGTTGAATACTTACTGTTGCTTCTCCTTTAAGCTGGAATTTTGAAAGAAAGCAATTTGATTTAATTATGGATGAGTTTGAGAACAGGTTTGTGTTCTGTATGTGTGAATGTGGTCTCTGTGTAGTACACAAAAATGCAATAATTGCAGATCAGGGTTCTAAATGCAGCCTCCATTTCTATAAATGTTTTTGTGCCCACACTGAGCCCTGCGTTTTGTTGACATTTATCTATTGAAAGAAAGTAATTGCAGTGTGCACACAAACACACACAATGTAGATGTGAACAGCAAGGCTACAGTATGGGCACACTGCTGGTGGTGAGAACAAGTGCCTCATCTCTGAGAGGGACTGTTCTTCTGGCTCTTCTTTAAGCAGAGGATCCCTTCCCGTGCTTATATGACTTAATTCAAGAGCCTTATCAAATGTATTAGTTATACTTAATTATGCGGGAACTGAGTATGAGTTAGTAATGAGAGGCTAAAATCACACTGAAGACCTGTCTTCAGAGGTCTCTGAAAAATTAAAGCAGTTTATGACTGAAGATATTTTATGAAAGAGGAAGAGAATCTGTTGCTTGTCTGCTTTGTCTGTTTGCTTTTGTGTTGCTGCTGCTGTAGCCAAAGAACTGCATTGCTTTGTTTCCTGGCCTTTATGGATTTGTGGGAGTGGATGGATATAAGATGCATTTACTTAAGCTTTGGGAAAAACCTTTTATATCCAAATCCTTTAACTGCTGTCTTTGAATTAGTGCATTATCACAATAAGGAATTGCTCCTGTCAGTAAAATAAGACTAGAGTGAACTGATTTAATGTGTTTTACAAATTTGAGTGTCATGTGTTAATGATTTCTGTTTAAATCTTCTCTTACGACAGGTAGTACACAGGATGACCTTTTCCTCCATTCCCTTCTACTCTTTTGCCATCAACCTTGTGGTTTAGACAATCAATTTTTCTTTTAATAATTTTTCTTTTAGTGGGCTTGGCTAGTCTCTGAGTATCTTTTTCCTACAATCAAAAAAAAGAAGCCCTGTGGCTTTGCCTTCTGTCAGGAGTGTTAGAGATTCACATCTGTGTTGAACTCTTGCAGTATTTCTCCACTGAGCATTTGCCAGTCAATAGGCTTTGATGTCTGGCATTTTGGGTTGGTTGCTGCTGAGAACATTTATCCTGTGGAAGTTTGTAACAGGTTTTTTAGTGCTGCTGTGAGTTCCACACCCAGGGTGTAATACTACTCTTGAAGTTTTAAGTCCCTTCTCCAGCTGTGCATAAATGGGAATGTTGACATCACAGGTTCAGTGGGGCAAAAGATGCAGCACGAGTGTGGGTATCTTCTGCCCAGCTGCGTGCTGGTACTGAGGGTGTGTGGAGAACAAGGAACTGGTTACTCATTGGAGCAGAAATTGCTATCAGGAGAACTGGTAGGGACCAAATATTTGTTTCCTTTCCCATCTCAGAACCTCTTTAAAACAGTCCCCCTTCTACCTTTTTATTTTAATAAAGCAAAAGAACAAATTCATTCCTTAACACAATTGTTTCATTCTATTCTGAGGCTCTCATGTTTACAGCATGTACAACTGAGAGGTATTAAGTGTGGGTGAGAGAGGAAGAGGAAACCTCTCTGGCCCTTGGGTGCTTTAAAAAGCATCTCTTTATTTCTAAGGTGCTTTAAAATGGTTTTTCTCTAATATGAGTTGTTCTGTGTGGGATTTTTCCACTCTTATATTAGTGGGGCTATTATTGCTTGGAGTTTTTAAAAGGGGTTTTTAATATAAAAAGCTCTACTGTGGATGCTCTTCAACGGGGGGAATGGGGTGGGGGGAATTGGGTCAGGGTGTTGTCTTGAAAAAGAAGGGTGTGGTCCCTCTGTCTCTGCTTTTCCTGTGCTGTTTGCACTTCATTTGCCTGTTGTCTTTTTATGAATAGTGTGGATTTTATATCATCATTCCAATTGGGAATGAATGTGGAGGAGGGGGAGAATGAGGTAATGCTTCCTCAAAGGCATCTGCTGCTGCTCAATAACTTACTGCTGTGCTTCCTAGCTCACCTGGTGGAACTGCTCTCTCAGAGCTGCCATGGTAGATATCTGCCTCTCACCAATGGCAAGGATTTAATTTTAGTTTTTGTTGAGACTCGCCATCGCTGTGTTGTGGCTTTATGGTTTTACTCACATTCACAGGGATGCCTGTCCCATCTAGAAAATGTTTAAGAAGCCTGTGAATAAATAGGTCTCAAAGTATCTGATAGTAGCTAGAGCAATGTCTCTAAAGGATGGCAGTGCTCATCAGGCTCTTGAGGAAAGTGGCAGAGTAGCAAGCATTTGTGTACTTTTATTATATGCCCTTTAGTCAGATAGGAGCAAAACTAGTCAATACCTTCAGTATGAAAGTAAATATTGGAATATAAAGTAAACAAGACACAAGTCATGGCAGTCATTGGTTCTTCTCCAGAAACTTTGGAGAGGTTTGATTTCTATGTCTTGTTAAATGTATACAGGCTATTACAGAGCAGAACACAGCATTGGTTGGAAGAGAGCACTTAAATTTCACAGTTAGGATAAAGGACAGTATTTAAAGGCAAAGAATGAGCTGGTTTTGTCCCTCAATTACCAAATTTGACAGCATAGCAGCTGTGCTGGAAATAACTTTATGCAGACAAGTTCTTCTGCAAAGCTTTGTTTTTCTCTATCTCTAAGGCTACCGTGTTTGGAATCCAGTTGATTCAGCTGTTCAGAGCCTACATGTGAAGCTTTTTGTTCTTGATCTGGCTTCATAGAAGTAAGTATAAAAGCCCCCTTGAACACAGGTTAAGAGATGGATGTGACTTGATGATACTACTTAAAATTAGTACTGTTTGGGTCGGGGTGATGGGGAATGTTTTGGATTTTTTCTTCCCCTGCTCTAATTCTAGGTGAAGTTGCCTCCTTCATTTCAGCCAGATCTGCACGTGCAACTTAAGTGACCTTTTTTTCTTGCTTTGAGGCCTAAAGTTTTTCCTAACAGTCTTCCAGTTGCTGGGCCAGATTAATGGGGCTAGAAAACCACCTCCTATGGTAGGATTCATCTGCCCCAACTTATGCATTTCAAAATTGGATGGCTGTGTTTGGGCTTCCTCTGTAGCTGCTGCAGACAAATAAGCACATCCCAAGGGTGATAAAGCCAACCTGTCTTCAAGGCTTGCCTTAGGATAAGATTAATTCCTCCCTGAGCAGTGATGTCAGGTGATTGTTGGTTTTTTTTTTCCCATTAACTGTAAGTGTAATCTAGGGTTGAGTAATTTGTACTTAGGTTTCTGACACAAATAGTAATAAATGTGTACCTCAAAAAAAAAAAAAAAAAAAAAAACAAAAAAAAAACAAAAAAGAAGACTAAGCATCCCTGTGTCTCTGAACACTGCTGCAGGTGAAATATATATATTTTTTGAATTCTGTGCACAAAAAACTGAGTTCCGGAAAGGCTACAGGATTTCATAGCTAATCAATGCTTAATTTTCTCCCCTGTCTCTCAGGGGAGATCTTTTACCTCATATTGAGCTCTAAAAGTCTCTTTTGCCCTTCTTGAGAAGAATTGGTGAGACTACAGGGACTGGGATGTGATTGAAATTGTTGTTGTGGTTGTTCTCATGTAAACTGAAACTGTGCTTGTAGTCCCAATTGAGATAGGTGAAGTATGGCAACAAAAGCAAACTGGCCAGCAGAGACACTGTGTTTCTTTCCTTTCATGGCCCTCCACGTTGTGTTCCTGTTGTGCAGTCAGCATCTCTGAGCATCTCTTGGCTGAGGTGTGCAGCAAAGGGCAGCAGGAGGTGGTGGGTGTAAGTCAGCTTGCAGCCTTCACCAGAAGGTCAACAAGCAGGCAAAACTGTGGCAGAATCGACTGACTCTCCTTGAAACAGAGTAAATGCTTTTTAAATGGCTGTGCTTGGTTCTTTTCACTTCTTTGTGAATTCCAGGTACTTGTCAAGAAGCCATCATGGAGGGATATAATGGAGGTTCCTCTAACTGTGTGGGGCCTGCTGGGGCAAGAACTTGTTTTGTCTTGAAACTTAATCCAAAATTTAGTTTGGGCTGAAGATTAAAGGCAGTTAGTGAATTTTGAGTATTCAGTAATTCTTGATGTATATAATTTGATCTGAGGGGCTGAAGTTCAGTGAAAGTGACTTTGTAACTCCTCTGCAGTTCAGCTCTTGGTACTGGGCAAGTATAACAAAGAATAATCATAGGACTGAACTTACCTTGCTATTAATTTTTCATGCTGAGTTCGGATGTATTTGTAGCTTCAGTGCTTACTTTCTTCCTCCTAAAAGTCAATATTAATTTGGACTTTTGGAAGGAGGGTCAGGGGTCTGATCTAGTTTGTTATTTTTTTTTTTATCTGGAGTAGCTGAATTCTCTAGGAGGATTGAAGTGATACCCTGATGCTGTCAAGCAGTGTATCTATTATTACCTCCATTGCTTTTACAATGTCTATTCTAGAATTGGAAAACTGTGTATTATCTTTCGGTTTTGCAGCCTCCATCTAAACAACTTCAAAGGATGCATCAGAGTCTTTAGCCATTTTATATATTAGGAAAGTATGGCTGCTAAAAACATAAGAGGGTATCTGTAAGAGTTCAGCTGAGCTACTGAAAACATAACAGCGTATCTGTGTAGTTAGTGAGAGTTCAGCTGATCTGTTTCATTAAGAAAGAAACTCTAAGTCATGACAAGTCAAAACAGTTCCCAACAGTGCAGTGTCGTTGTTTATGTCTGTGTTTAATGGCTGATTATTTCCTGCGAGTCCATTCATGAAGGCGAATGTTTGCCATTTTCCAGCCACAATTTCAGTTTTGTGGTCAGTGTGGCTTGCATTTTGGTTGGGCAAAATATGGAGTGTGAGGCTTGTTGAAAACCACATGATCAGTTTGGAAGAACATCCTATTTTTCGCTGATGTTTAAAAAAGGAAGTATTTCTGGTGACCTAGCTTATGTTTTAGAATTAATGGAGCCTCTTCTTTTGCATGGCTGGTGTCAGAGTTCTGCAGTGCCATCCCTGCTGTGTGACACGTAAATCTCTTTAGCATAGAAAAACAGCTGAAAACTGGATTTGACTTCTGTGAAAGCACAGTTATATCCTTGTCAGCTGAGAATTTCTAAGGGCTGGCAAGATAAAAATCTTAGTTGAGATAAGGGGGTAGCTGCAATTCATAACAGGCAGAACTAGTTTGGTCAACTGTCAGAAAGAAAAAGCTGCAGGGTGATTCAGTGCTAAGGATGCTTTTTTAATAGCTGCTATCTTTAGTAGAACCCTTTAGCCTGATATAGGTGCTACTAGAAGGCCAAAATCCCCAGTTTGTTCTCAGTGCTGGTGCTTTTGAAATGTCATTATTCTTTACTACACAAAGCATCCAACAAGCCCTGTGGCTGGGGGTGGTGGATGGATGTGCACAAATAAGAGAACCGTCAGAAACAAGAGTAGCCCTTATCATTTTGGGTTGCTAATGGTAAAGAATAGCTGCTACCACAACAGTGAAAACTGAAAACCAAAGAGGAGTAGTAGAAAATAGTGATGACAACAACTGCTGCTGCTTCTGCTGCTGTTGTAAGCAATTAACACTTTTCATTTTGGATAAAGCCCAATGAGTAGCATTTCCCAGAAATGGGATGATTCTGACCTGCCACCCCTTAGGTTAAGTGCTTCTACAAGCAAGGATATAAAGTATGTTATGATGCACAGTTCTTACAGTGAGCAAGCAGGGAACTAACCTTCCTTTGTTATTGTTTTAATCCTTGGTTCCTATCTCTATATCCTGTTTTCTTTCCTTGAAGTTTTTTCTCATTCCAGTGCTGTATTTCTGCTTTGATGTTTTGGTGTTACTGCTCCCTGCCCCCCTGATTCCCATGCTCCTATTTCTTTGGGATGACAGTTTTGATAGAAGTGGGTGTTTTGGTGACACGGTTCTGCCAGACCACATTTACTACTGTGTCTAAGTGGGGTGATGTGGAAGCAAAGAGCAGAAACAGAACCAGATGGTGAACTGCTGCAAGAGCTCTCAGCGCTGCAGGGGAGATCCGCTCTCGCAGTCTGGCTGCGTTACAAGTTGCTGCAAGGGGGCAAAGAATTTGTTGACTGAGAAGTAGGGCACATCTGGGGTCATACAGCTGTTCCTGCCATGCGTTGTCTCTCACTTGAATCTTCTCTTTTGGCTTGTCTGCACTTGTGGTCTGTTGTAAGCTCAACTATTCTGTAAATGAACAGAGCTTTGTGCACATCCTCTGGCATTTTACAGCACATCCTGGTAATTTTGCTGGTGTGCAGTTTGGCCCAGAGCCAGGGATCTGTGGGCACTTTGGAGCCCCAACCTCTAGTTACAGTTCTGCAGTGCTGTTCTGCTGGTGTCTTAGACTTCACTGATGGCTACCTGGGCTGTGTTTGTGTGCTTGTGTGTTCTCCTTAGCTTCCTGATTATTTTGACTGGATGTTACCATTTGTTTCTGTAACTATTTGAATGAATTCAAAGCTTTTCTTATAAACACCCTTCAAGTGGGATGTTGCATGTGCCTTTGTATTTATCCATTCAGTGTCTGCTAGGAACTGCTTTCCTCCGAAAAGGATTATTCTCCTGAATTGGAACAAAATTATCTTGAAAGCCAAATGCAAAAGAAGTGCGATTTAGATCCCAGTGAGGCAAAAAAGTTCCATCTGGGCTGTAGGAATGGCAACAACCCCAGAAGGTTAATACTTCCAAGTACTTTCAACTGTTTTTACATCATTGACTATTTCTGCTCTGTCACCTTGAAGTTACTTTATCTGAAGTTTGTCAAGTCAGAATGGTGTCTTATTGCATTTATTGTACCTTCTCTACTTGAATGTCACCTAATCTATTACTTAGTAATTTCATTTCCAACACTCGCTCTATCCCTCAAGCTTTTCTGGCTTGCCAGACAGCACTGCAAAACTATCAGACTTACTTTCCATTTGAAGTCATTGCAGCTTAGTTCACAGCCAGGTTTTGCAGTATTAGTCAAGAAAACTTTTGGCAAAAGTCTGACTGAATTTTGAAGCAGATGCGGCTATCTTCATTGAAGGGATGTGTTGGAGTGAAACCCAGGGGGTGTTTTTGTGCAGGTGCAGATACAGATAAGGGCACTGGGAGGTTTTTTGCTTTCCTTCATTACAAAAGATTTCATGGGCTTATTCATCTTTGCTCCACAAACTGCTGTCTATCTCAACCAGAGGTTTCTCTACCAGAGAAATAAAAATTTCAAAGAAAGGAGGGATACAAATTACAGAAATGTCATTTAAGTAACCAATTGGAGGTGCAGGACAGAAAGATTTATGTTTGGAAATGTACCGTATGCCAGGTTCTAGTGAAAATCCTTGTAGGTTTCTTCAGTTTGTCCTGTTGACTGTGGAAGGAATTTTGTTATAACTCACCTTCATGGACAGAAAACATTCTGTAGTGTAGATAAGAGTGTCTGAGAGGGAAAGAAAAAGACAGGCCTGGATATAAATGAGAGGTTTTTTGTGGTGTTTCCCCTCCCCCCCTCCCCAGGGAAAATGTCTGCATGAGTTTCTGAAACTGAACTGTTTGTCTTCACTCCTGGGATTTTCTGTGACACGGGGGGTGGCAGAGGAAGGGGAGGCTGGAAATCGTTGTTTTCTTGAGTAAGGAAACAGGAGAGAAGAAAATGAGAGATTGAAAATAAGTACTTGTGTCATAAAGGGTGGGGATCTCATTTGAACCTAAACAAACTTGTGTTTTAAGTAACAGCAGAATTCTTGTTTTAGTCATATGTTCTTTATTCAAAGATTTCCAAGATAAGTGAGTGGAGAAGTCATAATAGCCCTTTCTGTAGATGAAATGGGGAGAAAGAAAAAAGGGACATGCTTAATTTCATATGAGGGTTTAATGGCAGAATCTTGTCTCTCTGTCCAAGAGTTAAGCTTGAGCTCTGCCATCAGTTAATGTTTTGGTTTTTTCTCTGTAGATGTTATGGTGACTTGGAGCTAGTGGCATGAGAGGGCTGTTCAGAGTCACTCATTTCATAGAACCATAGAATGGTTTGGGTTGGAAAGGACCTTAAAGATCATCAGGTTTCAACCTCTCCCTGCCATGAGCAGGGACACCTCCCACTAGACCAGGCTGCACAAGCCTCATCCAACCTGCCCTTCAACACCTCCAGGGAGGGAGCAGCCGTGCTCCCTGAGCAGCATATTCCAGCACCTTAATATCCTCACGGTGAAGCATTTCTTCCTGATGTCCAACCTAAATCTCCCCTCTCTTCAGTCACCCCTTGTCCTGTCACTGCCCTCTCTGGTGAAAAGTCTCTCCCCAGCTTTCCTGGAGCCCCTTCAGGCATTGGAAGGTGCTCGAGAAGGCTCCAAGGAGACCTTATTCTCCAGGCTGAACACGCCAACTCTCCCAGCCTGTCTCCAGAGCAGAGCTGCTCTAGCCCTTGGATCATCTTCATGGCCCTTCTCTGGACCCTCTCCAACAGCTCCATGTCTCTCCTGTGCTGAGGGCACCAGAACTGGACACAGTACACCAGTGGGGGTCTCACCAGAGCAGAGCAGAGGAGCAGAATCCCCTCCTGGCCCTGCTGGCCACATTTCTTTTGTTGCAGCCCAGGACACAGTTGGCCCTCTGGGCATCAGCACACACTGGTGGCTCATGTCAAACTTCTCATCTCTTCCCACCCCCAGGTCTTTCTCAGGGCTGGTCTCTAGCCATTCTCCCCCCAGCTTGGATTTGTGCCTGGGGTTACGCTGACCCAGGAGCAGAACCTTGCACTTGGCCTTGTTGACCTTCATGAGGCTGGCATTGTCCCACCTCTCCAGCCTGTCAAGGTCCCTCTGAATGGTATCCCTTCCCTCTAGGGTGTCAGCTACTCCATACAGCTTGGTATTATCAGCAAACTTGCTGAGGAGAAACTAAATCCCACTGTCCATGTCTCCAACCAAGATGTTGACCAGCACTGGCCCTGATACTGATCCTTGAGGAGCATCACTCGTCATTTGCCTCCACTTGGACACTGGACCGTTGACCACAACTCTCTGGGTGGGGCCATCCAGCCAATTGCTTATCCAGCAAGTGGTCCATCTATCAAATCTGTATCTCATCAGTTTGGAGGCCAGGATGTCATGTGGGACAGTGTCAAACGCTTTGCACAAATCCAGGTAGATGACATCAGTTGCTCTGCCACCATCCACCATCTCTGTAGCTTTGTCATAGAAGGCCACCAGATTAGTCAGGCATGATTTGCCCTTAGTGAAGCCATGTTGGCTGTCACAAATCACCTCCTTATTTTCTACATGCCTTAGCAGACTTTCCAGGAGATGCTCCATGATCTTGCTGGGCACGGAGGTCAGACTGATTGGCCTGGACTTCCCCAGGTCTTCCTTTTTTCCCTCTCTAAAAACAGGAGCTGTGTGACCTTTTTTCCAATCAGCAGGAACCTCACCAGACCACCATGACCTCTCAAATATGATGGACTCAGCAACTGCATCCACCAGCTCCCTCAGGACCCATGGATGGATGGATCCCATCAGATCCCATCTACTTGTGCACCCTCAGGTTCTTTAGATGGTCAGAAACCTTTTGTTTTCCAGCAGTGGGGGCTGCTTCATTCTCCCAGTCCCTGCTTTCACCTGCCGTGGCCTTAGGGATGAGGGTGCAGCACTTGCCTGTAGCATTTGTTAATCACTTTTTTTTTTTCTCCATTGCCAAACAACCTGAAAGGGAGGGTTGCTGGGGAAGACCCCCAGCTTAGCTGAGCAACCTGGTAAGCCATCTGCTGAATCTCAGACTGGAGGTCAAGGGCTTTTTTCTTTCAAGTCTTGGGCTGTAGGGAAAGGGGCTGTAGGAGACACTGTTCTGAGGAGAGCAGTGTGCAGGGACCTTGTGGAGATGAAACAGTTTGTAGCCATGCAGGGTTTGGGAAATTGAATGGTTTTGTTTCTTTTCTACTCTCTTCATTAGGTATCTCAATGCATCTATTCTTGTATTATCATCTGCAGGAAGTTTTTAAGGATGTGTTACAAAGCAAGATCAAATTCTTAATTTTAACAGTCTCAGTGCTAACAAATTTTTAAATATGCATTTTTATTGAAGGGGAAGCAGAGTTTTTCAGATTATGGAATCACGTTTTGTCCTTGTGCTAAGGTTAGAGACAGTGTAAAAGCCTCTCAAATGGTTACCTTGGAGTTGTTGGAGAGAGTAATATATAGACTTGTTATATAGTGTATTTTTGTCTGATGTTTTAACTTAAAAATGGGTTTCTGACTTTAACTTTAGAAATTGTCCTGCTTTTTTTTTTTAGCAAGCCAGTTCATGTATTAAATTGAAAATTGTACAAATTGCAGTTAATTATAGTCAACTCAGAGTGAGGCCCAAGAGAGGTAACATGCAGTTTGGAATAAGATGCACTGAAATTATTAAATCTGGGTGGCTCAGCCTGAAATACATTCTCAGGTGTTTCATGCTGCCCTGGTTTGTTGTTCTTGCATTTTGTTCTTGTGTGCCATTACCTGGACACAGAGGGGGAAGACTCATAGGAAACAGCTAATGTTAAACTTAGTTAATTCCCATATTTTTTCCTTTGGAGTTGCATTTTGGGTCCTGACTTTCAAGGGACATTTCTTCTCCATCCTGTTTGCAGGGGGTCATGACTGAGCTGCCTTGGTGAATCAGCAGAATCTGGTTAACCCTCTCCCAGCATGGCTGACACCAGCTAGGGGTTAGTGTTTGGGGTTTTAATTGCAGGTGATGCACAGTCCTTGACTCCTTTTTTGTACTTCATAGGAATTACTACTTTATGCCAACTTTTGTTAAGTTACTTTAAATGCTACTGAATTAATTATATTAAAAAAGCTTCACCAGTGACCTTGAGCAAAAGTGATTCCCAGCATATCTTATGCATTTATGTACTGACTTAATGAATCCCTGCACACTTCCTCAGGTTCAGCTATTCTGCATGAACTATTGTTTCACATACCTGCATCTGTGTCCTCTGTGGGAACTAGTTATTATTTTAGTTGCATACAAGAATATGAATTCAAATACCTTTTTTTGAGCATTGTTGCAGTAGGTACTTGTCAAATTGCCAGTCAAAACAGGAGATGTAAAAGGCTGCATGCAGTGCAGAGGCTCACCCACAGATACACATCAGAAGTTGTTTTGAAAGCAGCTGCACTTTGAAATTAGCTGTGTGGACTTGGGGTTTGTTCAGTCTTTTCCTGACCAAGTGTATCTACAGTGTAAGTAGAAGGGGGTTTTATCTGTTTCTGCACAAACGTGGGAGCTCTATAAACCCAACTTTCTCCTCCTCCTGTTCTCCATCACTAACCCAAATTTCTGCATAATCGTTGGTTACTGAGAGTCATGGAGCCAACTTGCATGTTCAGGTACACCTGAGACTTTAAAATCTGACCTCAGTGAGTGCTGCAGCTCTCCTGTTCCCAGTGGATTAGCTGTTGATAAGTAATTGAAGTAAGTAGGCAGTTCTGTTGACCTGGTTTTGTCACTAAAGTAAGGAGGCATATCTGACCTTGTACAGCTTTCAGGAACTATGCTGTTGAGCAGAAGGCTGTTTATGTTGAGTTATTTTTAAGGATAAAGCTGTGGTTCAGAAATTGTTCATTCCTAGGAGTAGTTTTTAATAGAGTTCAAGCTGGCTAGCAGTAGGTAACAGTTTTTGGTCTGTAGGTTAGGCTCTAAGAGCACTGTCTACCTTTCAATTATTTTGGGGAACCTACATCATGAAAGGTAAAACATTGGAGCACTGAGGTCATTTTACTTCACATTTTATCGAAAACTCACCAACTGCAAAGTGCATGTGTTTTCCTTTGGCAGACATCCCTGACAATGCAGGGTCTTTTTTTTTCAACTTTGGCATTTTGCAGCTGTGGTTTAGCAGGTTCTCTGAGGAAATGAAAGCAATTAGAACACTTTAGATTTACCCTTTTTGCAGTGTTAAATCTGGTAAGGTTCTCTCAGTCCAACAGGACTATATGAGTGTGAGGCTGGGCTTTGCAAGGGCTGCTTCTCCATGCCTGGCTGCAAACCCATGAGCAATCCTTGGTGCATTTGGTAAGGGGCTACTTTATGGCTATACTAAGACACATGTCTACTTTTTTGCAAGAGGACAGCAAAAAAAAATATAGGCCCTAGTTAATGGTAGGTCAAGATGCCAGTCCTGTGAATTATTTCTTATTGTAATCACTTCTGCGTGGAAAATTTTGCAGGAGATTGTGTCCAGCTTTTTCTTATTTTCATCTTCTATTTCCTTCTGCTGTTCTTTGAACTCCTAACACTGTAGGCCCCAGAGACATTTTGTGGGAGATACAATCTTAGAAAAGAACACTTGATGGAAGCAGCTTGTGCAGGAGAAGAACTCTGTAAAAGAAAATCATTCATGGCTTTTAGCTCTTTAAAAACCCATCATAACACCCCTGCTGGGTGCCTTTCACTGTAAAGTAGTGCAGAGGATTAGTCAGCATCATCTAATTAGGCAGCAGCAAAGAAAAAAATTTGTTTAACCAACTCTGCCCAGATTCAGTTTCCATTTGTAGGACTTGCCCATTGAAACCACAGGCAATAAGGACATCTGACTGTTGGCATTTGGAATGTCAGAGTGAGTGTGAGGTGAGGCATACTTAAATGAGTTTTGCACCTGAGGAGGAAATTCAAGGTCATCCTGAACAGTTTTTATACCAAAACAGTGTTCCTGTGTTCTGTGTGTGTCTGCAGGTAGTTGGAGTACCTCCTGGTTTCTTAATAGCTCTGGTGATTTGAGAGCTTTCATTCCACTCCATCCTTCTGAAAAGAATGGAAATGGAAGAGGTGCTGGAGAGCCTTCCCTTCCCTTCCCTTCCCTTCCCTTCCCTTCCCTTCCCTTCCCTTCCCTTCCCTTCCCTTCCCTTCCCTTCCCTTCCCTTCCCTTCCCTTCCCTTCCCTTCCCTTCCCTTCCCTTCCCTTCCCTTCCCTTCCCTTCCCTTCCCTTCCCTTCCCTTCCCTTCCCTTCCCTTCCCTTCCCTTCCCTTCCCTTCCCTTCCCTTCCCTTCCCTTCCCTTCCCTTCCCTTCCCTTCCCTTCCCTTCCCTTCCCTTCCCTTCCCTTCCCTTCCCTTCCCTTCCCTTCCTTTTCCTTCCTCCTTCCCTTCCTCCTTCCCTTCCCTTCCCTTCCCTTCCCTTCCCTTCCCTTCCCTTCCCTTCCCTTCCCTTCCTCCTTCCCTTCCCTTCCCTTCCCTTCCCTTCCCTTCCCTTCCCTTCCCTTCCCTTCCCTTCCCTTCCCTTCCCTTCCCTTCCCTTCCCTTCCCTTCCCTTCCCTTCCCTTCCCTTCCCTTCCCTTCCCTTCCCTTCCCTTCCCTTCCCTTCCCTTCCCTTCCCTTCCCTTCCCTTCCCTTCCTTCCCTTCCCTTCCCTGCCCTTCCCTTCCCTTCCCTTCCCTTCCCTTCCCTTCCCTTCCCTTCCCTTCCCTTCCCTTCCCTTCCCTTCCCTTCCCTTCCCTTCCCTTCCCTT
Organism: Apus apus; assembly: GCF_020740795.1. Taxonomy (NCBI): domain Eukaryota; kingdom Metazoa; phylum Chordata; class Aves; order Apodiformes; family Apodidae; genus Apus; species Apus apus. Next base: position 1,572,915 of record NC_067303.1, on the reverse strand, counting down.
CCCTTCCCTTCCCTTCCCTTCCCTTCCTTCCCTTCCCTTCCCTTCCCTTCCCTTCCCTTCCCTTCCCTTCCCTTCCCTTCCCTTCCCTTCCCTTCCTTCCCTTCCCTTCCCTTCCCTTCCCTTCCCTTCCCTTCCCTTCCCTTCCCTTCCCTTCCCTTCCCTTCCCTTCCCTTCCCTTCCCTTCCCTTCCCTTCCCTTCCCTTCCCTTCCCTTCCCTTCCCTTCCCTTCCCTTCCCTTCCCTTCCCTTCCCTTCCCTTCCCTTCCCTTCCCTTCCCTTCCCTTCCCTTCCCTTCCCTTCCCTTCCCTTCCCTTCCCTTCCCTTCCCTTCCCTTCCCTTCCCTTCCCTTCCCTTCCCTTCCCTTCCCTTCCCTTCCCTTCCCTTCCCTTCCCTTCCCTTCCCGTCCCTTCCCTTCCCTTCCCTTCCCTTCCCTTCCCTTCCCTTCCCTTCCCTTCCCTTCCCTTCCCTTCCCTTCCCTTCCCTTCCCTTCCCTTCCCTTCCCTTCCCTTCCCTTCCTTCCCTTCCCTTCCCTTCCCTTCCCTTCCCTTCCCTTCCCTTCCCTTCCCTTCCCTTCCCTTCCCTTCCCTTCCCTTCCCTTCCCTTCCCTTCCCTTCCCTTCCCTTCCCTTCCCTTCCCTTCCCTTCCCTTCCCTTCCCTTCCCTTCCCTTCCCTTCCCTTCCCTTCCCTTCCCTTCCCTTCCCTTCCCTTCCCTTCCCTTCCCTTCCCTTCCCTTCCCTTCCCTTCCCTTCCCTTCCCTTCCCTTCCCTTCCCTTCCCTTCCCTTCCCTTCCCTTCCCTTCCCTTCCCTTCCCTTCCCTTCCCTTCCCTTCCCTTCCCTTCCCTTCCCTTCCCTTCCCTTCCCTTCCCTTCCCTTCCCTTCCCTTCCCTTCCCTTCCCTTCCCTTCCCTTCCCTTCCCTTCCCTTCCCTTCCCTTCCCTTCCCTTCCCTTCCCTTCCCTTCCCTTCCCTTCCCTTCCCTTCCCTTCCCTTCCCTTCCCTTCCCTTCCCTTCCCTTCCCTTCCCTTCCCTTCCCTTCCCTTCCCTTCCCTTCCCTTCCCTTCCCTTCCCATCTTGCATTCTTCTAGGGTAGGCTGATGGTGGAGTCTCAGGATCCAAGAAAACTCTATTTTACAATATAACCCACAGGGGCCAGGAGAAATGGCTTCTATTGAAGAGGTTTGTCTTGGCCCTTCACTTCACAGAAGCACTTTAGCACATACTTAACTGCACATATGCCTGTTTGTTACGTGCTGAGCAGCTTTCTCTGACTTTGGACCTCACTGAGGAATGCTGACATTTCAGTTCATGTTTGCATATGAGGACAAGCTGGATTTTACTTCTTTCACAGTGGTTCACATAAGATTACTTACAGCTGAGGAATTTGGGAAGAACAGCTCAGCCTTTTCTGAGTCGGGATTGTTCCTATTAAGTTTTGCCAATTAGGGCACTAGGCCTGTATGAAGGAAGAGATCTTTTTTTGTATGGAGCTTTAAAACAAAAGCAAAACACTTTTTCCTATTACACCAAGGGATTTTAATGAGCATGCAGTTGACACAAATTTAAAAACAAACATTGAGGTAGATATAATCTGCAATTAAACAGCTGGAACATGGTAGAGTCCAGGATAAAAGAGTTACCTGCTTTATTCTGTCAGAACTTCTTGCTGTTTCCTAGTGGGAAGTTAAGTTTATCAAATTGGTCTTATTGCTGGTATTGATAATGAATCAATTAATTGTTCCTATGTCATTATCACTTTTTGTGACTCCCAGTTTCAATGTAGGTCCTTGAGCCCAAAAGCAACCCTCTGTGGAAGGAAGGACAAGTAGCCAAGAAGCACTGATGACTTTAACTGGAACATCCATTCTGGTGCCTGTGAATCTCTCTGGCTGTTCTGACCCTGTTACGCACATAAGAGAGACAATCCCTTCCTTCTGGTACAGTTGATGAGAAGTTTTGATGAGGAAAGATCTTTAGGAAGTGAAGACTGGGTGACTTGGGTGATGAGGTGGCCACAGCCTTGAAACAGTTTTGCCTAGCTGAAAGGGATGAGGTGTAGTGGAGAGAGGAAGTATGCGGATGGGATTCCAGGGAGCTGGGAGAAGGGAGCAGCTAGGAGTGAGCTAAGGAAGGAAAAAGCAGAATTTGAAGAAGTTAGAGAAATCTGATTCCTTTTTACCTTTAGGCATGTAGAAAGACTGAATCTGGAGAAGTTCTTTTCCCCTGTCTCCCATACCCCTCAGGAACACCATCTGCAAAATACTTCTCTTTTACAGTCTATGGAATACCAGAGTTCATTAGAGCCTGTTTTTCCCAGACTTTAGCAGAGAGATCTTTAGGGACATGTCTGCCTAACTTTCCAGCAAAGCTTCAGTGCTTTCTTCCTTATTTTTCTTGTTTGAAAGGAACATTGGCTTGTTTGAAAGGAACAACAAAAGCAACGTAACAATTCACTTAAGGTACAGCAGGAAAAAGTTCCCACCTTTTTGCTACAGTAAAAATACAACTTGTCTGACCACTGAATACACCTTTGAAATTATATTCTGCATGCAGATGAGGTCTTGGATCTTCTTATTCCTGATGCTGTTGCAGTGCTAGGTCTATGGCAGTGTCACATGGAATCAGGATGACAGTTTATGGTCTAGAAGTTCACCTCTCCTCACACAAGGCCCCTGTGTCATTTTTGGGCATTCTGAACCTTGAATGTAGCGTTGTCCTTTTAGTCTTGTCAACGTGTCAGGATGAACTTTAGAAAGAGATCTTGTTTTCACAATATTTCTCCTTTGTTATCATTTTTAAGGGAAAGTGGAAAGAGAGAAAGTGGAAGAGGTGTGTTGTCTGAGGCAGTTCTAAGGTGAGTCATGTCTGTATAAATAGAACTGCTGAGCACACCGGCTAAGCTGCAGTGTGCAGAGGGCAAAAATGCTTCAGTGGAAGGAAAGCACCTTGTTAAATTGATCATATAATTGTAAATGCCTGTCCTTTAAGACTGCTGCCAAGAGTACCTGCCACATAATTTTGTCTTTCCCCCGCTCCTCCTTCAAGTGCAGGTTCATTTTAAATGGTAATTAATGCATTTCTTAGACCACTGAAGTTTCAGCAGACAGAAGGGGTGCAGACTGCTGCAGTACAGATGTGGGTGCTGCACGCGGGCTTGTCTGTGTCGTGAGTGAAAGTGTCCTTTCCTTATCAGAACTGACACAGGGACTGGAACCTCATTTATCCCTTGTTCTTTCACTTATGATAAATTTGAGTGTCCACATGTTTCTTTTCTCCAGTTTCCAATGATTTGCTGTATGGGTAGAACATGACAACAATGCTTGACTTCATTGGGAATGCTGTCAGCAAAACAGACACCTGCAAGTGTTTGGTGCCAATTCAGTTAGGGTAAGTGGGGAAGAGAGAGCCTCTCCTCTTGCGCTGAAATTTAGGATACCTGGGAGATCTCTGCAAATCAGCTTTCTAGAGACCTCAGTTTGTACTTTTCTCCTAGTTGTCATTGTGAAACCAACTTAGCCCAAAAAAATTAGGTTGTGGACTGCTTTCTTTGCATAGTTCCTAACCCAGTGAAGTTGAGCCCACTGTGATATCTAGCCAGGTGAAATCCCACAGTGAGGGATCTGTCTAGTTCTGGATGTAATGCTTAAGTTTTTGTGTTCTCTCTTAATTTGTCATTCAGTCTTGATTTCAGTCATATTGGATGTACATTGGCATAAAGCAAGCTAGTTGTTATGGATAAAGTAAGGAAGATTGAGGACACTGGAAATCTAGGCCAGAGTTAGATCTTAGCTGGTTTCCTAGGGTAGGTTTTGCACAAATACTCAATGCACTCTGATGCACATATAGTTACTCTTCTCAAAGGCTTTACTTGCTTAAAGTCAGCTGCCTCCATGTGATCTGTCAAGGTTCTGTTCTCAGCCATTCATCCTTGGTCACTGGAAGAATTGATTGGTGTGATGTGACTGACTGAGGGCTCTGAAAAATCCCACTCTTGCCTGTGCAAATTGCTGTTTGTGGACTTCAGGGTTGAAACGTGGGAATCTGACAGATCTGTGCTTGTTCAGGGAGTCACAGATAAAAAAAAAATAGCTGGATTCAATGAAACTTAATTGGGCAGAAGGAGTCCAGAAGCTTAGTCAAAAGGAAGGTGTCCCACCACCACTGCCCCAGAGCACCATGGCTATGCCTGTTGTTTGGTGTTGCATCAAATCTGTTCTAGCTGCATGTTGCCTCTTTTTTCCCTATCTGCTTTCCTTCCATACATTGTACCAGGCTGGGTGAATCATTAACAGCTCTCAGGGCCTGTGAGCCTGTTTGCCTCAATCATCTGATCAAGGGAGGAGCAGAGAGATCATTTCCTTTTTCTCATTTTCAAAAAGAGAGAAGCATATCTTACTATTACTGGGTTCCCTTTTTTTTTTTTTTAAGTAGGCCAACACTAAAAATGGAATTTAAGATCCCAGAAATTTCTTTTGATTAACTGCAAGTTTGAAGAACTGTGTCCAAAGGAGAAGGTGGGGAACATTTGCTATTGAGGATGCTGCAAAACACTGAAATAATGTGTCTGGATACTCAGATGCCACATAATGCAAGAACTCACGACTCCAAGGCAAAGAGGGAAAAGAAATTATAGTCTGTCAATATGCACACATTTTTTCTGTAGAACTTTATTGGATTTTTAATTTTTTGCTTGGTTTATGTTAAAAAGGCACTTCAAGCTTCTGTTTGAATGCATGGGTTGTATATATATCTTAATTTCATCAGCCTTTCTGTAATGAAGTATTGGGAGAAGACCGATGTTTTCTCCTTCTTGCAAGTTCTTGAAGATTATTTTTTAAGCAACAGTGTTACTCTCTCCCTTTTTCTGTTGGTTTTTTTTTAATGTAACTTTTAAAAGGTTCTCACTTACTTATATTGTGACAAACCCAGGATGAATTTTTAAGGAGATCATTGCTGGCCTAAGAATTCCATGGGATTCTTTGAAAAGAAACAAAACTCCAAGCCCCTTGCATCATTTACATTTATTCTAGTGGATCAAGTAAAGAAAAAGTTGAAACCTTCTAACATTAAATATGGATTTTGCTTTCATTGTCAACTGGAGTTAAGTTTGGCATGAAAACCAGAGACCAAGTTTATATGGTAGCAGTAACTTCTGGAGGAGCAGAGCAGGAGTCAATATATTGGACTATGACAGGAAAAGTGGCAGAAAAAGATCCTCTAGAATGTTACCAAGCCTTGCATTATTCTCATAGATAGCCCACCTTATAGGGCAGAATGATGAACTGAATCACTTGGCAGAAAATCCTGAAAGGTTTTTAATATGAGAACAAACCTGTGGCTAAATCTGTGATTATTCTGCCTTCTATGCACAGAAATCCAGTCACATCAAGACTAACATTTGCATTGGTCTGCTTGAAAAGCTTTACTTAAGATAGTAGAACAACCTTGTGTTAGTAGCATGGGATCTGCAGCATGAAGGCAGCCAGCAGGGCTGGTGCATCGTTTTAGGTTGTGTGTGTAGCATTTTGTGCATCTTCTTCCTGAAGAAAAACACTGCCTGGCACAAGTTGAGTGAAAAAGGTTTTCTTGCCAGCTCCAAGAATGTGGTGCTTTCATTGTGATCTGAAATGTGCTTTTGTGCATTGTTCCAGCAGGCGTGCAGTTCAACTTCTGCACTGAAGCCAAAACTTGAATAAAAGTCTTGTAGTGGCTTTGAAGTAAAAGAACTATCTTTCAGTCTCTGAAGTGGTGTCAAATATTATTTTTGCTGCCCTGGGAACATTTTTTGGAGTTGACTTTGTTACAGACAGGTTGTATTACTGAAAGCATTGAATTCATCAGGTTTGTCTACTGTGTAAGAACTTACATCAGGAATATTTGTAGCCATTTTCCTTCACTTTTCTTCCTTTTATCTACGATAGTAAAATTATACCAAGTGATTTTTATTTGACCTTCTTTGCATTAAATGTTTCTGTGCTTTTTCTGCTTTGGAAGCCATATATTGGCAAAACATTTGGTATCAGACATTGGGACTGAGATTGCTGAGGAACAGAGCTGTTGCTCATTTGAAACTTCTGCCTGAAGTTTTATTTAGGAACATTATTTTTTGTTCTTAACTTACCCAGTGGATCTCATTGAACTGATCTTACCTTTTCAAAATTCTAAGCTTGAAATGTAATTTCTGTTGCTACGTGCTATTTCAGCTTGCTAGTGTGTCTGTCCTTTGTTTAGAATCAACGTGGTGATCCTAGATCTTGTGCTGGGTTGCAAAGCAGGGGCTGCTGAAATCATTCCTACTGGCATTATTGCTACAGACCCTGAAAGAGCTTTTAAGGCTTTATTCAGTTAGATTTGTTTATGAAAAGAAAATGAAGGCTTCTGGTTGAATGAACATGGAAGTATCACCAGGTTTACTGTACTATTCAATGGAGAGGCAGCAATTCAGGAACTGTAACAAAAGGTCAGTAAGTTGGTCAATATGTGCTCTGGGAGTGGTAACTTGCCACAGCAGTGACAAGGAAGGAAAAGGCATTTGGATGTACTGGTTCATAACAACTCTGTGGGTTTTGCAGTGGGTCAGCCTGCCCAGTTGCATTGTTCCAGAAATCACGGGGCTTCAGCATGCCCAGACATTTTGGAAGAGTCTGCTCCCCATTTAGAGGCAAGTTTTTCCTTATGTCTCTAACTTTAACTCCAGTTTGGGGGTTATTTTGTTGTTTGTGGGGTTTTTTTTTGCTTTGGTTTTGGGTTAAGTTTTTTTACCTCTCCTTGAACCTACAGACTCCTGTAGCCTGTTGTCCAGAGCCCATTGGCAAACCCTTCCAAACAGGGTTTCTCAGGAAGACGTGAATGTTGTGGTTTGCTGTGTGCTGCTCTGTGAGCAGGTGAAGGGACAGTGAGGACACAGCTGCTCTACAACACAGCTACTCAAACACCAAGCCATTCCTACTAAAATGCCTATTTGTCAGCATTTGATACTACTTTTTTTTGAGTGTTGTAGAGTACCTTGTCACAGGGGAGAAGGGGCCACAAGAAGAAAACTTGGCAACAACATCCTTTAAAGCTTTTTTAAAACCACTTGTAGTAAAACTATTAATATTTTAGAAGCACTTTCCCTGAGCAACTGCCATTTTCAGCACATTTTTCTACTAAAAAGGCATTTCAAGTCCCTTTCATTTCATTCAAGTCCCCATTTCATTTTCAAAATCTTCATTTAAATGCAGTCCCTTGAACTATGCAAGAGATAATTGGTTACACAATTTACTAGTTTGGGAATGCTGGGTGTTTGGCACTAACTGGATTTGAACTAAATCAGCTATGGGTTCTCCTATTTGATCTGTAAAGGCGTATCTATGAGCTTTTCTTTAGTGATTTAAAATTATGGGGATGGTTTTGACTTAATTTGTAAATATCAGGCCTTTTCATAGGTAAGCATAGGTCATAAATTTAAAGGACATACATAAAAGGTTATCTGGAGAGCTGGCAGGGAACATTAGAAGCCTGAAAACTAGTTATTTGTTTAACCAAGGTACAATTAATCAGTAGAGTTTAAATTTCACAATTTTTTAATATATTGATTTTTTGAAATACTATTGTAAAAAAAAATAAAAAAATTACAAATTTCCTTTTGTAAAAACTATTCTGTTTTCCACATAAGAAAACATAGAGTTGCCCAGAAAATGGTATTAGTGCTGTTGTAGATCTGAGACCCTTGGCAGAGGCACCAGCTTTGGCACCACTTTTCATTTACTATCACAGCCATTAAAGCATGAAAATGTCAGGAACGTCCAAGTAATAAACTTGTATGCTTGAAATCTATCTGGGGCTTCCTAGAGATGACTCTCTTTTGGAGTTCTTCACAGTGTTTGTTTTCATGCTGGAAATATGAACAAATTTAACAGTTGCATGATAGTGCAGAATATGTTTGTAAGTATCTTTGAAATAAGTGTTATAATTGCTTCCCTGGTGGAGTGGTCACCTCTTCTTGCTCGCAGGGTGTTGGTGGCAGTGGTTCTTTTCTAGTGATGGCTTTTGACACTCAGCTCTGTGGATCAGAGGCTCTTTGTGTTGATACAGCACTTTGCCCAGTAGGAGCTTCTAGCTACTTCTGTAGTAGTTTTGCCAGGAGATTGTACTTGGTTCTCCAACTTAGTTTCTTCAGTTTGTCCAACAACCAAAACAAAAGGAGCACGTGACTCCTCCACTCTGAGTTTTGTTGCCCAGGCTTTCAGCTTCATACAATAAATGTCAAGCTGTCTGTTCAAGTTTCAAATTGTTTGGGGTTTGTTTTGAGGGAGGGTAGTGACATTTTTCAGCTGGTAATTTTATTTTTGCTTAAAGAGCAGTCTCTGAATCCTTCTTGTGGCAAATGTACACTCTTTTTATAAAAATGCTCATCTGTAAATACTGTTTATAACTTCTTTGCACCAAATTACAGCCTGCCTATGCCAGGGCATGATTCACCTCCTGCTGTGTGGCAGTTGTCACCTGGGAGTCTGACACCTGGGTTCCTTTTTATAGATTTGACTTGAACATAGTGATTTGTTTCCTTCCGTTCCTTTAAAAAAAATTGAGTCCTAGGACATCTTAAAAGCCATATGTGGGTTGTTGAGATTTAAAAGTGACAGCCTGTTCCTCCTTGAATGGAATCAGAGGTGATGTGATTGTGTGTTCACCTGTTGTGATTGGCCAAATGGGCACAACAAGGAACTCCAAATTATTGGTGCCCTTTGAATTCCCCTGGGAACACTTCTGGGTTTGCATGGTCATGGCCTTCACCTGCTGAGGTGACCAGTGCTGGCACTGTGGGACATCATGTTCTGCTGACAGCAGCAAGAGCTGCTGTTTGGCATGGGAGCCCTGCAGTGGGTCTCCTGTTCTTCCCCTCTTCCCCAAGCTGTTTTGTAGTACAGCTAGCTCATTTCTCAAGCAAAATTCCCAGTATTTAGTGTTGCACTTGGAGTTGTCTAGTTGATTTAATGTCCAATTCTTGGCCCATTGTCCCCTTTAAAATGGACTGGAGGCAGGGTGAGTCTGCTTCATGCAACTGTGGTGGATGTCAATACAAGCATCTGCTGTTGGAGGTCTGCTCTGTAACTACCCTGTGGTTTGCTGCAGGAGATGTCTCTGATGATGCACACCATGCTGTCCTTCGAGGCTGTTGAAAGCTGTGTTATATTTGGTTCAAGTTGGACACTCATGTCCTTTCAGAGTCTATGAAGAAATTTACTTGTTGCTTGATTCATTTATATTAGTGTTCAGAAATGAGCTTAAAGGGCTTTTTTTGGTTTAACAGAACGTGCATTGGTCTTTTGCCCCCACATGGTGATTTTTCTTCCTACTGCTTTATTGAGAGAGAAAGAGAAACCTGTGTTGGTGAGTCAGCATGGACTGTGAGAGGTGGGGAGATGGAGCTGGGCCTTGGGTGACCTTGACTGCAATCCCACAGTCATTCATGGTATGTGCTCAGGCAAGTCATTCAATGCCCATCCCTTTTGTTTCTCCTCTGGCTTTTCTGTGCAGACTCTTCTGTTTTGAGAATGTTTCTGCTGTCACTGTGGAGTTTGATTTGCACTGGGAATCATGGACACTCTTAGAACTTATATCGAATTAAGTGTTTCTGTTGTTTGTTTTGTTGTTTTTTTAAGTGGTCCTAATGATGGTAAGAGCTCAAGCACTAGAATCTTATCCTGTATTCTCTTCTGATTTACTAATACATCATTGGACAGTTGTTGTACACCTGAAGTTTTGTAGCTGTTGAGCACTCATGTCCATGGAACAGATGCTGGAAGACCAAAGATCTGATTAAAATGGTTTGTAATTAATGTCTTAAGAAATCCTGTCCCTGACACCTCAAAGGACTGGGGTGGAAGCCTTGAGCCAAGGGTTGCACAGGTAGTGTTTTTCAATAAAGTGTTGTATTTAGCAGGTTATGCTGGGTTCCTTCTCTTTAATTTGTAAATAATTTATGCCGAGACCAGTTGCTTTGTGAAATAAAGCAAGGTTGTAAACCAAAAGACAGGTCAGCCTGACCAGTGAGTTAGTTTTGGGGAGAATGCTACTTTCCTGTCTGTAGGATGCTACAAAGGATGTAAAAAAACAGTGCTGTCCTCTTATGTTCTTTTAGCTGAATTTATCTGTAGTCTAACACTTCCCCTCCAATAGGGCATCCCTTCAAGCTCTGCTCACAAGCCTATGATTTCAAGCAGTGAATGAGATGGTTTTTTTAATATGCAAGACCACTTTTTTCTGGCATTGGAGCAAGGCAGGCAATGGGGTAGTGGACAACAGTGGAGCATCCTTAGGCATTCTTCAGCTCATCTTGAAAGATCTCTTGGTGAGCTTCAGGTTGTTAAACCTAGCTCTGGTGGTTTAAGCAGTTACTTGTTAAATCTCTCTGCAGTAATAACTATGTGGGAGGGAACGGAGTGATAATGAGGGTAAACTAAGTCAACTAAGTCAGTATATGTTAGAGTATTAAGCACTGCATGTGTGAAAAACTACTGGCTTTACACATAACCCAATAATCAAATACTACTTTGTATGAAGATCTACTACAAAAGGCTCTACTTAAAGAAAAACCAGCCCTGCCGTAGAAGTTTGAGCATGAAGACAAAAAGCAGAACTTCTTGTAGCTGTGAAGTCCCTATTTCGTTCCAATTACTGAGAAAACACTTTAAATCTGTTTTCCAGTTTGTGTTTTGTTTTAGTTGCTTGTGGATGTGTAGATGTTTCTAAACGGTACCTTGTGGAGCTGGGAGAGTCTGGGTCTGTTTCCTTTTTAACTGCTGTTTTTTACACCTCGTGTGCTTGTTACATTCTCAAAACTTAATGAGGAAGCCACTTTTTAGCCTAGTGGGGGCAATTTCCAGTTTGTTTGCTTAAATCTTTACTATTGTGTTTTCAGTGATGGTGGTTCAGAGGCCTGGTGGCCAGGGGCATGAAAGCCTTGATGTCTAAAACATCCATGGCTGTGCTCTTGTAACTCTCTGGATAAATTACCACTGAACTACTTCCAAGACATAATTATTTTTCAGGGAAATATTTGGTACATCTTAGAGTTTATTTTTCTAGCACATGTTTTACAACTTCTCCTATTCCCTTTCCCACCAAACCAATATCCCAGTGTGTTTGCTGTGCTGGATGTTGAGCCTGGAAAGCAGGGCAGTACTATCCTTTTTCCCTGGCCACAGTGCTTTTATGTTTTCTTGCTGTAACATGCACCCGAGCTTCTTGGACGTTGTTCTCCAAGTAAAACTAATGAAAAATTTTCTAAAAGATTCCCTGAGCTCTTTCTCAATCTTCTTTTATTTTCTTGTGGTGTTTCATAGGTTTATTATAGTTTTAAATGTTTAGATTATACTCATAAGGAAAGCAATTAACAAAAATCTGTGTATCGGTGGATTGTAATGAGAGAAAATTAGATTTGTCTTTCATCTTCTTGTCTTTCCATTTGAGAAAAAGAAAAAAGTGTAACCTCTTCATGTTCAAAACAGCCATTTTATTCTCATTTAACCGTGTTCTGTGTTAAAAAGCTTTCTGTGGTGTTTAAAAAGATCCTGGAAGCTGTACTTTGAGACAATATGGAATGCATTTTTAAACAGAAGACATTTATGCCCACTTTTAACAAAATTAGTGATTTATCATGAAAAATGTAACCTGTGTTTTGTTTGTGTGCTCTTCCAGCAGTGGTAGCCAGAATTAATCTTTACCTTTGAACATCAGAAGCTAAAGCTTAGAGCTGCAGTGGCTTTCCTGGGGGCTGGAGTAGGAGTAGTGGCTCTTGCTTTGCAGCAGGGGTGCCAGGTGAAGTGTGGAAGGTGCACTTCCAGGCATTCCCTGCTTCTCCAGTGGTTAAAAACGAAATAAACCCCAAGAACAGCAGAAAGTTTCTCTGTCCCTGGGGTCTTGGTGATGTTGTTTTTCTAGCTGTAGAATCTGTAGCTCATGAAAGACATCCAATGATGGACTTCTTAAGTCTCACAAAGCAGAATATTCATGTGTTTATGTGGGAATGTAGAAGTTGGAGATACGGAACGGGGACTGATCAAATAACCTCCCTGCAGGCAAAGACACCACTATTCCCTTGCAGTGAGAAGTTCAGTTTTATTTTGAAAGATTACAAACATTCTTTCATGTTGTTTGTTTGTGTCCTTGTTGAGCCGCCACCTTCTGCAAAGCTCAGGCTGAAGCGTGGCCTTGGCCCTTCCTGTCACAACTGCTACCCCACCTCATTTATTTGGAGTGTTCCAGCTAGTTCTTTTGGCAACTGAGTCCTGCCAGTGCTGGGAGCAGAGCACAGCATCTTCCAGCAGCATGTGAACACTGTCTGTCTGGTCTTTGTGTGAGACTTCCAGCTGACTTTTCCTCCTGCTCTTGCAGCCAGGCTTGTTCCTCACGCTGTGACAGCACCTTGCTTTGTCTGCCTCTCAGCTTCCCAGTTGGTGCAACTGGATCTGTTTCACCTCTTAAGCTCCTAAACTCGCTGGGGAAAGGCCATGGCCTGTGTTGTGCCTGGAGGAGGAATGCTTAGGGTAGCCACTTTTTCAGATGAGAAAGAGAGAAGGGAGGGAGGGAGGGAGGGAGGAAGGGAAGGGAGGAAGGAAAAGAAGGGAGGGAGGGAGGGAGGAAAAGAAGGGAGGAAAAGAAGGAAAGGGAGGAAAAGAAGGGAGGGAAGGAAAGAAAGGAGGGAAGGAAAGAAGGGAGGGGAGGGAGGGAGGAAAAGAAGGGAAGGGAGAGAAGGGAGGAAGAGAAGGAGGGAAAGGAGGGAGGGAAGGAAGCAAAGGAGGGAGGGAAAGAAGGATCTCCACCTACAGCTTAGTAATGTATCCCAAGTCAGGTTAAATTACCCGACTAAACACCTCCCCTGTAATGTGAGACATGGTACTTACTGTGTCTTGTTACCATTGGCTGTTGCACAGGTGCAAAAGTGAGTTTGCAGGGTTAGTGATAAATGCTTACCTGTGGTGGTTGATGAGTCCCTTGTCAGCAGCAAGCCTGGTGGGAGATAAGTCCTGTGATTTTTCCAGCATTCTTGGTGAGGTTCTGAAATTCAGGAAGAAAGGCTTGTGTTAAGACCACTGGATACTTGATGTAACTTTGGCTGGATTTGGTTAGCATTTAATTTGTCCGTAAAAGCTGTTGGCATAAAATGTTGATTTAATGACGGCAGAGGGATGTTGCTAAAAATTAAAACCAAACAGCACTCCTCAACTTCCTCCCCTCTGTAATTTTAACAATTGCAATACTTGCTTGAGAAGAAGAAATTTTAACAATTGCAATACTTGCTTGAGAAGAAGAGGCTGATTATTTTTTTTTTAATTGTGTCAGGGTAAGAGAGTTTCTTGCAAGGCAACATTTGGGAAAGGGGAAACAGGACATTTTCTGATAGTGACAGAGTGAGAGGATGGAAAGAAGAATCTGAAAAAGGGATGATGGAAGGACTGATATTTTGGGAAAAGGAAATAGAGGATGAATAAAATAATAGCAGGACAGAGAAGGATGCAAGTGGAGAGCCAGAAACACAAAGGGATGAGAACTAGAAAAGGAGAATGCAGTTAAGTAAGAACCTGGTGAAGTGAAGCAATGAAAAGATGTGAATAGCAGGATAAAGTGAGTTAGGTGAGCTTCATGGTTTTACTGATTTGATGTGCCTTAAGACAGACTTTTAACTCTAGTGGAGGAGGAACAATCCTGAATTGATTTATTTTTTTACAGTATGAGAGCAATGGAAAGGTCATGAAGAGTGATTTAAGACACCTTCATGCTGCAGGTGTCCATGTGGAGTCCAGCTTCAGTCAATGAACCTTCATGCACACTTTCAGTAAGACTTGCCACCTGAGATGTGGTGGCCTGATTTCATTATCAGTCCTGAACTGCTAATTGGTTAAATGTGAAGAACCTGACTTGGCACTTAATCCAAGCTCTAAGAGTTTAGAGGGACATCTTTGGCAGTTTTGAGTCATAATTCACCTGCATGTCCAATTCCCTGCTTTTTACAAGGAGAACATCAGCAATACTTGGCCAGCAAGGTGTTTGGATGAAGTACTTGAATGTTGAGTGTGGAAATCAAAGGAGTAACTGCCTTCATTTGATTAGAAAGAGTAGAACTGAGAGAACATACAGATGAGGATGCCTAAGCCTTTGGAAGCCTTAATGTCTGAACAGGCAAATCTATAGGTGTGTTTCAGGGAGGGTCACTCAGATGAGAGGAGAATTATGACTGCAATTAAGAACAGGCAGTTACAGAGAAGACAAAAATTCTCTCCTCTCCTTGCAACTGTCTTGGGGGATATTGTAGTTGAAAGCTTTCATCCAAGAGGGTACTGAGGTGAGATAGAGGCAGAGTTATTGCAGTGTATTCCTTCGAGTCAAATCATGGTTGACTAATATAAGAAGCAGAGCAGTGCACTGCTGGCTTTGTGCCTGGAGGAAAAAGAAAACTGCAGTCCTTTGTATGATTGTATAATTAGGTACTGGGTGCATGACAGCTACATGATAGGTGCTTAATGGAATTCCCACTTCTCCAAGTTGGGAAGCTTGCTGGTATGCAAGCATGGAGTTAGATCCCCCGTGCTGCAGACTGTGCAATCCCATTAGACGTCTTTATGCAGCCTCTAGGTGAACTGGTCTCATGGCCTGGACTGCCAAGTGTGCTAACCTTTGGCACATGTTTTTCAGCTCGTGACTGAAGAGAGGATCAACATGTATGTGATGAGCTGGTTGAAATGGGACTTGAGGAAATGTGGAATGATGCTCAGAAATGAGAGGGATGGACAGATGGGAAAGCATTTGAAAATTTTCAACTACTGTGCAACGTCTTCTGATGGTAGACAGAGGGATGCTAAAATCCCTTTGAGGATTTTCATTCTCTTTCCCTGTTACTGCTGACCTCTTGCACTGGTGAAGAAGTTGCTCCCTTAGGTGCTGTCCTTCAGGGCCCAAAAAGCTGTTACCTTTCAGGACTTTGACCTGGTTGTGGTGAAATGTGTCTGTGCCAGTTGCCATTTGATCTGTTCCCCTATTACTCAAAGCTTTCTATTCCAGACTTGGCCACCTTCCACTGCAGAACACCTCAAGCTGTGGCTCTCCCTCACAGCCTAGGCAGCCCAGTTGCATCATCAGACTTTAATGAAATGACAGTTTTGTTCTCTGCCCCATGAGTTTTAAAGGTGGCAAAGCTCTTTACAATAGTGTCCAGTACCTGACCACTTCCCAGTTCTTCCTTAGCCTGCCTCTGCTTCTCTCCACTACTGAGTAACCTGCTTCTGTTTTCTGCAAGTATAGAGAAAACCCAAACTTATGTGTGGTAATTGCTGTGCTGGCTTTTCTCTCTCATGTGTCTGTTCCCCATCCCTCAGGACTTTTTCTTGTCCTGGCACCTTGTCTTGCATTTTCTCTAGGCTCAGGAGAGATTTCCAAGTTCTGATGCAAATATGAAGTGGAAACAAATCCAAGGCATGAGCTATTCTTGAGCACCTTTGAGACTAATGATCTAGCTATTTCTATACAACTAACTTCTGAAGGTGCAAGTATTTAACAAAGCTTGATGTTTCTTTTTGAATGTAGAGTTCTCTTTTTTCATGTCCAAGACACATTTGAGGGGAATACCTTTCAAGTGCATGCTGCCTCCCCTGCCATGTTGCTCACTCCCTGGTGTGCAGGTGGCTGAGGCATTGACAGTGCTGAGTACGAGCAGGTGGATTGCACAGACACACCTTGGACACAGCATTGCAGAGCAGCTCTACAGGCATGGACTTGTACTGAGTGGCAGCTCAGACTGTTAGACAGAGGAAGAAAAGGAGTGTAGGAATAATGAAATTAGTCATCTCATTTAGTGTCTGCTTCACGAAGCTGGTTCCTCTTTACTTTGGAATAAGGTTTCACTAACAAGAAGTCACAGGGAGTACTGATTTCTTCTGCTCCTGGCAGGGATTCCACCAGTGAAGATGGTGGTTTGTGAGTTGAACATGTGCCACGTGTCCCGTTCAGGATTCTGAGCTAGGTGGCTGCTCCTTGGCACTTGCTCTTCACATGTTGTTTCTAGTCAAGCTGAAGTATAAGCACCCTATTGTAGTTTGTACTTGTAGTTTTTATAGTACAAAATTCAGATAAGAAAAGGCTTTAGAAGCTTTCTGAGTGGATTTGACTGGATGTGTCAGTGTTTGCTGCATTAGTGTTGTGTGGAAGTGTCATCACACAGGTTGTGCTGTGCAGATGCTCCTGCTCTTGGCACAGAGCACCTGCGCTGTGACTGATGGCTCAGCCTGGTCTAAGCTTTAGGCGAGGGAGGTACTGTCCCTTCTGCGTGTGTGCTTGGCATTTCTAGCAATAGCTCTGCTGGTGAATGTTCTTTTAATAGTCCCTGTTGTAACAAAAATTGCATTTGATTCCTTAAAAAAAAAAAAAAAAGGCAAAAAAAAAAAAAAGCTTGGTTGGAAGTTCAAGCTTTCCTCTACACCATTGCAGTTCTGATTTGAGGTATTTGCAGGGCTAGGTTTTTCACTGAGATGCAAAATTGTTTCTCCTCCTTCCCCTGATACCACATAGACATACACTCTGCAGTTTGTTTATAGAGAAGCCAGTGATGTATCTGCAGTAGTTCAGTTGGTCATCAAAAGAGCAAGGTCTTTACTGAGGAATTCAGCACAGCAGTAACTGTCATGGAGGTGTAATCATACATAGCTGTATAAATGGCCTTTGAAGATGATTAATTGTGGAGGTGTGCAGTAATGGCAATAGCTTTGTATTTTAAAAGAGCCTTGAGCATAGTTCTTGCACGGGAGAATGTGCAGGAATGCAGGCTCCTTTTGGGCAGGGATTGGAAGGTGTCTGCTGCAGCCTGCTTAGCATTTCTGTTGTTTTCATGGGGAAGGCACAGCTTAAACCAGCCCTTCAGAAATTCATTTCACTTTAACCATACAAAAGGAGTGTCTGATGTGGTGAGAGGCTGAAAGGCTTTTACATGTGTTTTGTCAGTCAGAAATTGCAGTTTGGTTTTCTCTTTCTTGTGTTGTGATTCACCAAGTCCATCCGGTATAAAACCCCATTTTTCCTTTAAGATGAGCTTGAACAGACGATGAATGACTCTGCTCCGTGGCTCAGAGAAGGCAAATGTCCTGTCATATGCTTCAGTAGAGAGCAGTTTGTGACCTGTGTCATCAATTAGCAATGAAATAGTTCTCATCTTGGGCTAGCAGCAAGATATTTTAAATATTTTAGTTTCTTGGTTCCAGCTGACCAGTTGGTCCTCATGATTCTGATCTTGCTTCAGTGCCTATTGAACAATGTCTTAGCTAAAAGTGTTTGTTATATACAGTGAGAACGGTGTTGCTTCAAGGGCCTTATTAAAAAAAAAAACAACATTGAAACATTTTCTCAAATTTATTTGCTTTTGGAATCAAAAAGCAGTCCTACATTATCTTGTCATGCATACATTATTAACTGCATTCAATTTTTAATGAAAAATTGTGCTAAGAGCAAGGGAGGAAGCTGTCTTGCAGCATACTTACCTTTTTTTTTTTTCCTAGATGACCCCAAGCAAAGAGGTTAAATTTAAAATCCCCTCTTGCTTGGCATTTTTATCTTTTGTAATGGAACAGTTTAAACTCAGGGAAACTATCAAAGGAGGAAAGAATGTATTGGCAGAGATGACAAGCAGTATTCAACTTGGATAATCTTATTCTTTACGTGGTTGACAGAAGGTTCTCTTTAGAGAGAACTGGCTGAAATAGGAGTTCTTGGTACAGTCTCCCAAGTTTATTTGGGCAGTAGAAAGCTGAATAACTGTGTAAATCTAATTACCATTCTTGTGAGCTCTCAACGTGGAAGTTAGTAAGTTGGTAATGAGTGCAACTGTGTCTTAAAAGAGCTTTTGGTATTGGAGATTTGTTCTTAAGTTTTATTCTGCACTATCCTCTGTTGCCCTAAGGATTAAGAGATAAAATGTTTTCAAGTCCATTGCTAATTTGACAGCAAATTGGAGCTTGCAGTTAGTGGTATCTTTGTGGTCTGTTCTCTTAATTAAAAAAAAACCAACCAACAACAACCACAAGCACAAAAAACAAAACGCCACTATTTGGGTCAAAATTTTAAGTTTGTTTTACTATTATTAAGATCATTTAAGTCCTAAATAAGGATAAAATACAGTTTAGTGGAGACCAGGTCTTATCTACGTTAGAAAGATGATCCATTACTGTCAAAAGTTCTCACCAACAGAAATAATCAACTTCTGTGCAGTAAGGCTGTGTTAGTTTGCAACAGACTGTAGCATGGTTTTAAAGCTGGTTCTTCTAAGATATTTAAAAAATGTGACACTTCTGTGCACAGCAGTGTTTCTTAATGAGTTCTTGTTAGCTGTGAAACAAAATACTTATTATTGTTTAAGTATAGAATCCAGAGTCCTGGTCTTGAATAAAGGCTGTGCTGTAGTTATAGATGTACAAATGAAATGCAAGAGAGAGCCTTGGTGAATTCAGAGTGAAAGTGCAAGACAAGAGGTAGTATGAGCTGAAAGGAGGAGCTGGAGATGGTGTCTCTTAGCATGGTTGGCAGTGAGAATGTCATAGAAGCATGAAAAGGAACAGCAGGGTATTATCTCCTACTGTGCCCCAAACACCTGGAGGCTGTCAGGAGTGGATGTGCTGGATTTCTGTGCACTAGTGAATGCAGCTCCTCTGTAACAGTAATTGGTTCCAGTTAGTTGGCAAGAATCTCTTTTGGAGCAGTACAGTAAATATGTTTGCTTAAATTTTTTCCCACAGCTACTTCTACTCCACAAAGTACAATAGTAGACTTTAAGCTACAACAGATGCAGTGTGGACAGTGTCTGTTGAGTTTTTATGGTTTATTGCTTTATAAAATGACAGCTTTTTTTCCCTATATTTGTTACTGTGTCATTCATCTTCAACACTGATCACTTGGGCTGGCAGCTATAGAGTTGGAGTGTAGCTTCACTCTTTTAAGTAGTGGGTTATCCTTTATCTGGTTACCTGAGGGTGCAGCAGCATATTTATTGTAGGACAGCAGGGTGATGAATTTCCACAAGGTTTTTACCTTGTGCTCTCATTTATGTCAGTGCTTTGAAGTCCTGGACTCCCGTGGATCTGTTCCTGGCTCTGTCCCCATCACTTTGTGCAAACACCTTCACTTGTGCAGTGTGCTTCTGTTTTCACTCCTGTCATGAAGGGTAACTCTTGTTGAATTAACTTAGCCACTGAACACAGAGCAGTCAAAGCCACAAGTTGAGGGTTATGGTCTTCAAGATAAGTCCATCTGGTATATTTTCGTGTCTGCCACAGGGAACTGCAGGTTGGGGTGGTCAAGGAGGGAGGGAGGGTGTTGTGAAAGCTCCTGAAGCCCAGCAGCTGCTGGTGCAAAGTGGCATGTTGTTTCCCGTTCAGTTGTTCTGTCTTTAGCTTGTCCAATTTGTGCGTGTCTGTTTTTGTGAAACAAAGCAAAATTAGCATTGGGAGAAAGGGATTCAGAAACAATCATTAGGCTTTTTAGGCACCAAACAGGTATAACCTGTTTGACTTTGCTCACATTTTGCCAAGCTTGCATCTTCCCCCTCTCCAAGTGCTGAACTAATTGTTGGCATGACTGTGTCCTTATGCATTAGGTCTAATTAACAAGGTTATTATCACTCAGTTTTACAGCATTTAGCAAACAACATTGATCCAACTGTTTAAAACAAACAAACAGAGTTGTATCGACTGTTTTCTATAATTTGGGCTTGTTTAGCTTAAACAAAAGGTGTTTTTATTTAGTGGCTCTTGTCTTTCTGAACTTGGTATCTCACTGAATGCACAGGATGCAGTATTTCTTACACCTGGAATATGCCCTTACAGCTGGTAACCGAGAACACTCAGCAATCCTACTGAGTTGAAAGGAACTAAGTGTAAAAGCAGGTACCTTTAGATTGTACATTCATTTTCCATGAGCTGTGTCTGGACAATACCTAATATTGTTAGTTACAAATTATTGTTTACATATTTGAGCTACAGCTTCAGCAAACAGTAGTAGTAATAATACAAAAAACTTGGGCCATTTTACAGAGATTGGAGTAGCTCTACATTTTGTGCCAGAAAAATTAAAACTACTTTGTCAAGGTCATGGATCAAGCTAATGACAAAGCCAGGACTGGATGCCAGTCATCCATCATCCAAGCTTTCCTCTTTATTTGCTAGACCTCTTAGGAGTATCTAATCATCTAGACTGCTGCAGTGCTCTGGTGGAGGTTCTCAGTCTTTTAATGGGATTTGAAAGCTGGATAATAATACTTATTTCCTAATTATGGTTTAGTGTATAAACTGAGAAATGTAGTATCAGTTTTGCACCACTCCTTAATAAACTGGCTGTATAAACAGAAGTTGTTTAAGCCTTACGAGTCTCCCCTGGGAACCCTCTAAACACTGTCCTGTTTTCAGAAAGGAGGCAGCTGAGCAGCAGATACATTAATGGGGTATATCCAAGGTTATACAGCTGACAGAGCTGGGTATGGACCCCTGCTCTTATGACTCTTACTGGTCACTTGCCTCAGAGTTGGTAAAGCTTTATTTAGGGGTAAAAACACCCAGAGCAGGTAGGAACATCCCTGCATGGATCTGAGGGATAGTGTAGGAGGTACAGAGGGCAAAGAAATTCCTTTTCCTCCCTCTGCCTCCTCCAGCTCCGAAAGGGTTACAGCTGAAATGCCTGTAACAGCCTCAGGAAAGCATGAATCAGTGCTAGTGAGGGCAGGCGGAATGGGAACTCAGCACTGCGAGCTGGTTTGTGCTCTTCAATTATATATACCTTTGTGGGGGGCGGGGGGTGGGAAGGCAGTGTTTGAGACGATCTCGGGACAGCTGACATTTGAGCCAGCCTGCGACAGAAAGCAGATCGTGTTAATGAACCGTGTCATTAAATAGGAGGCTGGGTGCGTGTGTGTTGTGGGGGGAAACGACCTCAGCCCTGCCTGCCTCCTCCCCCGCTCCCCTCTGGCAGCCTCCAGCCAGCTGCTCCTGCAGAGCCTGAGTGCGGGTGTGTGTGTGAGTGTGTGAGTGTGAGTGTGTGTGTGCAACATGGAGGGAGGGACTGGAGCTGCCGCCTCTGCCTTCACCAATATCTACACGGCAGCTTTCACTGCGGGAGCGATAGGAACTGGGAGCAATCTTGATGAATCGGAAAGGTCAGTACTATCAATAAATCACCTACAGATAAATGCTCTTCGGAGATGCTTTCTTCCTGGTTTTATTTTGTTGTTGTTGTTGTTGTTTTAAACCCTGCGTTCTCACAAATGGAGAATGAAAACGGGACCGTTTCCGCGAGGAATGTGATTGTTTCACAATTGGGCACAGTCAGCAATGTCTAATAAAAATGTAGAGCACGGTTTAAAAAGGCAGGCATGTCACTTTCACATGGCAAATGCAACTTCAGATTAATTTTCGCTGTATTTTTAAGCATATGTATATGGCTGTCTTTTAAGTGGTTGAGTATTTGAATGGAGAAAGGTTAATAACCTCCTTTGATCAGATTACACTATGTAGGTTAGACTAGCATGTAGAAAGCAGACAGTATAATTTTGTATCCTGATCTTCATGTGACAGTGGTTCCTTGAGGCATTTTCGGGTGAAGTGTGTAGAATGTGGTTCTTGGCAGGACTGTAACTTGCATTGTTTTAATCAAAAATGCAAGATTCCCTGTCTCTGGCAGAGTAGAGCACATACTCTGTACTTTGGCTGTGTGAAACCAGCAGTAGTCAAAGGGTTCTGTGCTGAGCATATTTTTTCCTTTCTAATGGCTAACTAAGTGCTGTTGATATGGTGTGGGTTTAGGAGCAGTAGTTCTGGAGGGTCAGGTTATCGTGTAGTTAAAATTCTTGAAGAATGAGACAGTGCTGATTATCTTCATGGCAAATCGGCTTCTTCACCCTAGGCTTGGATTTGTGCTGTGGCTGATGTGAAATAAGCCTATTGCTGTTGCAGTTCCATTGGGATTTTCTACTTCAGTGCTGAGAGTGCATAAATATTTACTGGTAGGAAAAAAAAAGAAAAAGGAGGGAATTGGGGAACCAGTATAACTGAAAACGTGCTGCCTTGGGCATCCTGTTACCACCTACCTGGTTTACAGATCAAGGCAGTTTCTACCAAACTAGAAGTTATTTGTGAATATAGCTGCTGGAGGCATGGGTTCTTATTTCACTGTATAATACATTCTTAAGTCTTGATAATTTATGCTAACTCCACCCACTGCTGTGCACTGCTAGAAACCAAAGGAGAGCAGCTCCTACTGGCACTGCAAAATTTCTCTGAAATTGTCTGCATTTTCTTTCTTGAAGTATTTATGCTTGGGAGAGCTGCTACTGACTGTCTTACTGTTTTTCTACACAGTGACTCAGGTACTGTGAGAAAGCTAGGTAGGTAATTTTGGTTCCTCTTACTTAAAAAGCAAAACTGTATTTAAAAATGTAATGTGTGTAGTGTACTAATCCTGGAGCCCTCACACTCCCCTGAGGCTTTTGTGACAGAAAAAGCACAACACTCAAGTTATTGGCATCCATGTGCGCAGATGCACACATGCCACAGGGGCTTTTGTAAATTGGAAATCTGTAGGATTTTGTTTAGTGTGAATTCCCTTGGGAATGTGTGGTGCTCCTTCAAAGGGAAACTGACATTTGCAAGTAGCAGGCAATGTTGGAGTGTGCAGCACCAGCTCTGTGGCAAAAGACGGAAAGTTTAGCAATTATTTGGTACAACCTATGCAGCCTTCTTCCAAACAGCTTTTGTATTTCATGGAAGTCTGCAGATTAAATGTGTTTGAGTTCTGGCAGGGACAGTCCCTCTTTTTTTTGCCTCTTGTGTGGACAGTCCAGAGGCAGAATTTGTATTAGCTTATTACATTGACTGTCCAGGATCTCTTACCTGTGTTCCCTCAGTGCCCTGCTTTTCAGTGTAGAGATAAATATTTATATTGTTTCTTAGAGGCAAGACTTGCATTTAATAAGATTATAGAATTATTTAAACTGTATACTCTCAGTCCAGTGCCTCCTGACTGATACTTGGAGTCCAGGAATTATTGCTGTAAAAGTAAATCTAAGCAAAATTAACTACGTTGTTGTGTATTTTCTTCGGGGGGGGGGGGGGGGGCGGGAAAGAATAATTTTCTGAATGGCACATCTAAGGGTTGCAGAATTCTTGCCCTACCTGTAGCAGCAGCTTTTCAGCTGGAGGGGAAGAGGGACAGAAAAGAGCAACTCTCTGGGCTTGTGAAAGAGCAGTCACTGCAAGGGAGAGCCACAGCAGAGCCATGTGTTACTTGGGAGAGGTAGCATCATCTTCCAGAGCAGTCCCTGCTGATTTATGTCACACACAACCAGTTCTGGGTGACTTGGCATGTCATGATGTTACCTCTCCTAGAGCTGCCCAGGGACAGCTGTGCTGCCTTTATTCCCGACCTCTGCAGGCCCTCCAGCATTCCCGTGCTCCAGCATGAGGTGAGGAGGGAATCTTTCCAGCCCCCTGGATTCTTTCCATGGAAAAAAATCCCTGCATTTTGCCTTACAGAAGGAGGGAGCAATTTTATTAGAATATTAGTGAGCATGTCCTGCACCTCTCTGGTTCTTTTTACAAAAACCAGAGTATCAAGCAGACTGCCTGACATATCTTCAATATTTATATCAAGAATACAAAAAACTAGTTTAATCCCCATTTTCCAAGCTTTTTGATTTAATCTTTCTTTGATTTGAACCAGGTTTCTTCTTGTTGTTTGATCGTTTCTGAAAACTTCATGCCCTGGTATCAGGGACCAAAATGTCATGTTTTGATGTTCTGCTCCCAGTCCTGGTCAATAAATAAATCCCCTATTTTCACCAGTGGTCTTGTGTCATAAAAAGGAAAGTCCTTCCCAGCTTCTGTTCAGTTATCAGCCTAGAGAAAAGGGGGAGGGGGGAGGGGAAACCCACCACTAAAATAGGTGGTGGAAGAGAGAAATAAGGTGACTTTGAAATAGTGGGTGTGATGGACAGAAGAATTGGATGGGATCTGAGTTTTCCTGTGATGAGGAGAACTACCAGAGCAGGCAGCTGGTTAGCTGTTGAGTCAGAAGAGGTTTCAATGTGTATGTAAAAAGAAAAACATGTGTACAGGTTTTTTGTGTTCCTCTGGATTTACTGCGTGTTGGAAATAGTACCAGGATGCAGTGGCCAGAGCTGAGAACTGGAGTAGGCATCTCCTCAGCTTCATTCTGGTTCTTAGAGTGCCAATGCACTGTTACTACTTGACTGTTGTTCTGATTTGTTTATTTGTTGAAGGAGCTTTCTGTGTTACTGTTTCTGGACAAGAGCTTGCACACATGTTTGAAGTGTATATCCAGAGAGCAAATGAAAACATAAACCTCAGCACTTCAGTGCATTTCACACTGATGCCTCCTGCTTTCTTCTGGCCTAATGACAGGGACCAGAGTGTGATATTTATTTTTTTTTTAGCGATGATAGAGGAAAAGAGGGAGGAATTTCAACTTGTACCTTTACTTTGAAGCACCATTTCCATTCTAGCTTCTCTTATGTTCTCTGGTCGTTCCTTCTTGGAACTGTGAATGTGAAGTTTGTTATCTCAGCACCTCTGGAGACACTTTGGAGGTGACGTAATACCTGTTTTTCTCTCAGCTGCTTTTTCTTATGCAACCCATAATCTAAGCTGGTTTTCTTCCTTCTTAGTGTAAAACAGCAGTAAAAGCACAGTACTTCCTAAAAGATGCAGTTTTCTTTCAAAGCTGAGAGCACCCAGTGCCTGGCCAGAGATGCTGTGTGGTGGCAAAGACCACCCTTGATTATCAGAGGTGCTGGTGGTCGTAATTGGCAGGATGACATTTGACAGAATGTCATCTGTGTGTGGAATTATCTCTGTTAGATGATTGTCATGGCCTCCACTTGAATTTATAAAGGGTTGCCTGGCTTTGCATTTCCTTTCGGTAACTCCCACGGATGAATAAACTTCTGAAGCATCCAGAAGATGACAGTGCATTACTGCTGGGTTACATATTTACAATTACTATAGATTCATGAAATGTCTGGTTAATCAGTCTTGGGAAGGACTTTTAACCTGACACTTCTCAACGTTGAAGACTAGAAAGCCCTTGTTACATTAGCATGCCAAGAGTTGAACGCAGCTCTTTGTTTTTTAATTCAGACAGTTCAAGCTGGGGGCAGTTTTAGCTGGGTGATCACAAGCATCCTATTGCTTTTGCTGAAATAAGATGACTGCTTTGTTGGACAGTGAGCTGATACACAGACTCTGGTAATAGTTTTCTTCCTCTTGGCAAATGAATTCAATGTAGGGTGATGGGATTTAACCACACTTAGAAGGGGCAGTTGTGACTCCCCACTTGATCTGAGTCTCTGGGTGCAGCTCCCTCTTGTAAACCAAACGTGGCACAAGAAATGAACTCCAGCAATGTGTGTTTCCTTCCTTTCGTTCTGTATTACGCAGCAGTTTTCCTATTTGCAAGCACTATTGAATAGTCAAGGATTTCTCAACATCTTTTCCCCAGGGTTTATAAACTAGTGCTCCAAACCTTGCTCAGGATTGGAATGTAGCCGATGAGATTTCAGCCCTTAAGGAGTATTTGAACCATGCAAACCTGCTTTAATTTCTGGCCACATTTCTTCATTTGTGTATTTCAGTAGGTTTTGTCCTTTTTTTTTTTTTTTAAAAAAAAAAAATGAAACAAGGTGTTACTCAAACCTTTTTCTGAAACACAAATTTCAAAATTTCCAAGCCTTTTGAAACTGTTGTTCTCTGTATCTTTTCCTTTGCTGATACTTTAATGGAATAACTGTACTCACTGTATTAGATCAGTGTAATTTGTAAACATACATTGTATGTCTTTGCAGCTTGTTCCGTGTCACTGCTGAAATCTGTTTTCGGAGTGTAAGTGTGCTGGACCAATGCATGTCATGCCTTTGAAATTATGTACATGAAATACCCAGCTATCTGAAGTGCACGGCCACAGTAACTGTGTGAAAATCTATTTGTTTTTATTTCAAAAAAAATGTGCTGGGAGGGAAATTTGAGAACTGTATCAATATATAACATGAAATCAAGAGCAGAAAGGCAAATAAAAAGAGCACTTAAACTACATATTGCTGCTTTTTTTTTTTTTTTTTTTTTTTCCCCCCCCTTCATGGTTTCTGGGCCAGTTTCACAATTTGGAGGGGTGGGATGAGAGACCCAGGTACAGCATCTTGATGTTTCCATTAGTGGTAGAACAGTGAGGCTAGAACTTTGCACAGCCTCAAACACTCAGCAAACCCCTTGCTACACTTGAAACAAGAGTGACTTTTGACCTCGGGCCAGTGGCCTGGGACATCCGTTCATGTGCTTCGAACTTAGACATTCTCCTTTGAAAATCAGCTCTAGAAGATTACTTTTTGCATAAGTAAAACCTACTTCTAAACCATCTCTAGGTAGCATGCGTCTAGGGGACATCCAAAGTGTAGGAGCAGCTTTGAAGAATTTTCTGCAGTTAAATTGCTCTCATCTGGTACACAGGAAGGCAGGCAGAGTCGAAGGAGGGCTTTCTAAACTGAAACAAGGCATGGGTTGCAAAGAATAAAACTAGAAGAGGAAACTGCAATGATTTCTTAATTTTGCACAGTTCAGCAGATATTGACAGCTTCCCTTTAAAAGGGGTCTTGCCCAGCTCCTTACACTGCTTGGGGAGCTCCTTATGGGCACACATGAAAATACTTAGGTTTTCATAGACTGAAAATGCCTGTTGCCAATTAATGATTGAGGGAAATAAGGCCAACGTAAAATACCAATTTCAGAAGATTGGTTGTTCTGAAATCCTAGTGTTTGTGGTTGCAGAGGACCATTAAATTCATGCCCGGAAGGTTAACCAAAGCTGTGTTGATTTTTCTTTTTTTGTCTACAAACTAATTTGTTTAATACTGCCACGCTTGCTCCCAGCTTTTTTTGCAGGAGCAACATAATGAGATTAACGAGCCTCTGATCGCTTCCATATCTGATACTTAAATCCCCATGGGAAGCTGTGAAAGTGTCAGAGCTCTGTTGCTCTCGGATGGGGGCTGTGCTGGCAAAGCTAAGGGTTGTTCTTTATGTAAGATGTTGTAGATGGAGTTGCTGGGATGATGGAGTAGCTAAGCTTCAATCTGTAACCTTGGAGCTAGCATGTTTTTAAGAAACAGAGAAGAGATGCTGAGGCTGCCAGCCAGGGGGTTCATTATTGGAAAGAAAAGACCAACACCCCTCTCCTCCCCCCCTCGAGACTCTGAAGAGGGAAGCAAGTTTCACAGGGAGATAATTATGCTACTGGAAAAACTGCTGTGACAGCTCACAGCACCACAAGTGGAGTTCTTGTGGGGAAAGAGCTGTGTTAGATGAACCAATTTCTTCCCTTTTTCTCCCAGTTAGGTGTGTATGTGCACAGTGTTGTCCTGAAGCACTTGGTACTTACCCCCCTTGCCTCTCCTTTCTTTGCCTGCTTCAGGCTACTAGGCAGGAAGTTTTTTTCCCCAAGTGCTGCAGCCTAACGTCTGATTTCTGAATATAGGCTGATACATGAATTCTGTTTTCCCCTGCTTATAAAGGTATCCATGACTGAGTGCAAAATTAGAGGCTTTTTCTTCAAAACAAACCCCAATTTAGGGAGAACTGTGCATGGCTTATAAAAACCCCAACGAACAACACAATTCTGAAGCAGTGCTGTGTTCCTGTGCTTTCTTTACCCAGTGCCTTCAGTTCTGTTGGGATGGGAATAGTTGCAATACATATTTTATGGGAATCTCTGCCAGTCTCCATGCTGGATCTCATTGTGCACCTCCACAGCTCACAGCCTGTTCTGTTTAAGGTGCAGGTCTGATTGTTATTTGGTTTCCTCCTATTTCCCAGTGGTGTCTTTCCATTTGACAGAAATGTCTCCACTACTTGAGCAGCAGACAGCTTGGTGGAGATGTTGCTTTTTGGCTTGTGTTTAGGACTGCCTGCTTGTAGGAATAATCCCCACTTCAGTGTATGTTAACAAACATGGGGATACCCCAATCACACAAAAACCTTTTCTCCAGCAAGCGTTTCCTGTTTTGAACACAATCTGCCTTGACCACACATAGAACTTCTCAGGAACAGCTGCTCACAAATAATTCCAGATGTGAACAGACCCTGAATACAGTGTTATGTTCAGTATTGTGCCTGTTTATGTTGACCTTTTGCAATCCCTTTTATTGCTTTTTAAGCTCAGGACAACCTCTTTGCTCATTTAAAATATAAATTGTAGATACTTTTGAATCTCAAAATCACATGGGATCTGCAGATCCATTGGGTCCACAAGCAGTGACTGTTAGTCTGTGCTGTGGTTCTCTGAGCTTCACCAGAGAACTTTGGCCCCTTGAGAACTAGTTACTAGTTAATACACTGAGCTCAGAAACACTAGTAGGAGATGGCAAGGGAAAATCTGAACTTCTTGGCCATGAGACTTGATGAAGATCAAGATTTCCCTTCATGGAATATTGAATTCAGTTTCTTCATGATGATTTCCTTTATTTCTCATTTATTTTTCCTTTTTACTGAGGAAATGCCAGAGCAAAGATAATTATAAATCTTATAAATTATTTTCATATGAGTCAACGTGCAGTAAGTTGAACAATGGAATGTACACTTGACCACATGTACACAGAAAGCAGCCAGCAAGGCCACCAGAAAGAGTAGGGCTGGAATTGCTTATACCTTCTTGGCTGCTCACTGAAGAAGGAAGAGCATGTGTAGCTGTGCCAGCTGGAATGCAGCTGCTCCTGAAGTCTGGCATTTAATGTTGAGTCCTGTCAAAGCACATGATATTGCAGAATCCTCATCAGTTTGTTTGCACACAGAAAAGTAACAGTGAAGGCTGGACTGCAAGGGTGGAGGGAAGTTCTGTTACATCTCTGCAGGCAAGTCTTTCAAAATTTGCTAGTTTGGGTTTGTGTGGGTTCAAAAAGCTGTGCTCATGTAGGGCTAAAAAAAAAAAAAGGCAAGTAAGTATTAATGTGGAGGTCCAGTGGTTCCACAGGTTCTTGGTGGCTCTACAGCCCCTGAAGCCTGTGCTCCATCAGCAGCTCTCCAACATGGCTCACAGTGTCTGGGATACAATCTTTCAAGAGAATTCCATACCACTTAACTCATTTTGCTGTGCACTTTCTGTGAGTTCTGTGGAGGCAGGTTTAGTGACAGGTGACATGACTGAAAGGTGCTATATAATGCAAATGTTAGTGTCATTGAGAACAATAGTGTGAGCACATGATGCTCCTTCCTGGGGCAGAAACCTCCTTCTAGGCCTTTTCAGTACTTTCTGCTTCTTGGATCATTAGTAAAGATGTTTAAAATACTTGATATATATTTAGGTGCTAACATAATTGATGTTAAATTTCTGAAAAACACTACTAAGAGGAAAAAAGTTAAAGCTGATGTGGTAAACTTTTTCTAGGGTTTATTTAATTCTTCTTATACCTTGTAAGTTATCATGGCAGAAATCAACAACAGAAAAATTCAGTTTATTTTCAGCTATGTGTTTCCTTTTGTGTTCAGTCATTGGATCTCTGTACAAAGGGGTTAATACGTTTGTTCTGCTGGCAAACAGCACAAGCAGGCATCCATCCCGGGTTAAATGAGAAGGGGAAAAGTATCTGTAATACCGTGGGCTAAATAGTTACATATTTTCCAATTTTCTTTCTTCACAACTGCTTTACTGGCAGATCTGACTTGCTTTTTGCCAGCAAATATTAGATCAAGGAATGAGATCAAGTTGGGTGAAAGAGAAGGCCTGTCTTAAAACTGTCAGACAGCTGTGTGAGGAGCACGTATCTTACCTTTGGGGGTGACTAATGTTATTAAATCATGTGCACACCCAGGAGTGGAGTGTAATACACACCTGCATGTGTTACACCTTCATCTTCCCTTTTCTTAAGAGAATTAAAACTAAGGTCATTGGTGAAAACAGCATGGCTGTCTTTTGCATGTTTTCTTGTTGCATTGTTTGGTGTCCTAATGCAGAGAATGGACATTTCATAAGTTTGCAGTTGAGTTTGACATTTGTTGGGTTAAAACGACTCACTGTTGTCACATGTGCAGGTTTTGACTTGTTTTCTCTGCCTGTTGATGTTACGTTTCTTCTGCCTGTGCTTGAGGCTGCCCAGGGCCTGTGATGGTCTCATGTGTGATGCTCATCCCTTTTATGAGTGAGACTGTGTGTCCTGTGCTGACTCACAGGCCTGTGCCTGAGCAGGGCGAGTGCAGCACTTCATTTAGAGAGCAGAATAAAATGACTCGGGCTCCCAAAGGGGTTTCTCCATCTAGACTCTCTTACAGCTTCTTCCAGCCGTTTGTCTCTTCCATTGTAAGATAATATCTTATCCCAGTGCTGACCTGAGCTGTTTTATACTAAAGGTGGTGGCTCTTGGCATTCTGTATTATGGGAATCCCTACCTAAACTGGGCTGTGTCTGTGCAGTCTCATGTGAGACTGCAAGACTAGTTCTAAAGAAATCCCAATCTGCTGGAGTGTCTTTTCATCTGTAGTATGAGTGACCCCTCAAGCATTTAAAAACCAGCAGTCAAGTTTCTGAAAAATCACAAGATTGACTTTTAAAATTATGCCTTTTAGGATGCACTTTGATTTTTTTTTTTTTCCCCATTTGCCCTCCAGTTTGAGTTTTTAAGTGCAAGTTGGGTCATGTTGCTTGTCTTTCCTCTGCCAGATGATTTAATAATTATAGTGAAAGCTGAGAATATTTCTTCATTGTTTGCCTCCTCTGTGACTAGAGCTTTGAAAATACAAAATGCTGAGAGACCTGAAGTAAAATGGTGAGAAATTCTAACCCTGAATCTTGCACTTTGTGTTTTGATGTGCTTATAATTGAAGGTCACGTCCAGTCCCAATGACATTTATGCAGGTCCTGTAAGTCCTGCTGATTGGTCTGGTAAAAAAAATGTTTTCCCATTTCTCCTCAGCTCCTTCAATAACATCAGACAAGTTATTTCTTCTGCATGTACCTGCACACACTTTTTATTCTCTCTGAAGGGGATCTTAAGTGCAGCTTCACACAGCACTGTGCTGTCCTGTGGCAGCCCCTCCTGTTCAGGGCAGGGCTTTATAACCACATGCAGAAGGTAAAAGCCAACTGCATCTTCCCTTCCCACTGGGAAAAGGCAGAGTTTCAGATACTGGAAGAGGCACTTGGGTGATGCTGTCTACCTTGTGGAGTTGTTCTGTGTCTTCTACAGGGAAATGACAGCAGCATGTCTGTGTGTATAAACATATATTTTAACTATTTCTGTAGATCATGGTGAAGTACCATGAAACATCACCTTGACTTCAGAGTATGTCATGCATTTCATGAGCCCCAGAGCAGCAAGGGGAGGACAAGGTGTTGACCTCTTTGGTGCAGCAGACTTTGCAAATGAGATTTCCTATCTGGTTACAGCTAACAATATACTGACATAGGATATGGCATTGGTAACAAACACCCTTTGAAATGTAAAAATGTTGTTGGACACCAGCTGATGCCCACACAGGCTTTTTAATTAGTGCCTGGCCTTTTTGAATCAAGATGTGCTTTTGTATAGGGAACAATTTTGACAAATCCCTAGTGGTTCATAAAAGACCAGAAGGTCACATTTTTGGCCTGTTCTCTCCTGTGCATCCACAAAGATTTCTTGGTGCCTGCTAAGGAAAAAGTATTACCAGAGAGTCTGGATGCACAGAACTTGAAAGACTCATCTGAAAGAACTTCAGAGCTCTGTTTATTCGAAAAAAGTGCTTGTTGCAATTACAGATAAAATGTATGATGTGGCATTGCATGGAGTTTTGAGGACAGTACATCTTACCCTGGCATTACCTGCTAGGAAAAAAATGCTTGGTGTTTGACCTACAAGAGACAACAACCATTTCATACTCACAGATGCTGTTGTCTGGGCCTGCCTGTTGAAAAACAGTGGGACCTGAATGAGACAATCGTATGCAGCAAAACTGCAAAGGCAGGATGCAGTGTTCCAGCTCATGGTTTTCTAAAATGAGTCTAAAAGTTGAAGGAAACAGTCTAGTTGCTAAATAATACTGAGTCAGAGCTGCAGCGTAGTCAGAGGCCCCAGGTTAATGCACCAGATGAGACCTTCTGGAGAAGAAATTTCATGAGCCCCTGTCATGTTAATGAGAGGCAGTCATGCTGTGCTTCCCACAGGGCTCATTGCACCAAGGGGAGGAGAGGAAAGAGGTCCTGGCAGGGTGCTGCATTGGAAGCTCAGGCAGTGGTTGTGTGGGAGGGCCAAGCACAGCATCAGTGATCAGCACAACTGGCAGGTACCCTTCCTGTCCTGTCCTTCCCAGAGTGCTGAGGAGCTCTTCACTGATGTTCCAGTCCCTTTGGCTACCAAGTCATGTGTGAGGAGCTCCAGCCAGAGCACTGACATCCCTGGCAGCAGAGTGCACTGAGAGCTGCCTTTGGGGGTTTGAAGGTGTTTTATTATCACTCATCAGGTTATGGAAATGCTGATCAGCAGGGAGTACAGTCATGTGTGCAGCACAGGTAGCAAACAAGAAATACTGGTTTGGGAAAGAACTTCCGTCATCTTCAGTGCTGTTTGAAGAGGGCAAATATTGAAATAGAAACTGCAGGTACTCTTCTTGTTATATGCCCACTCCTGATAATGACTTTACCTTTGCATGTGTATTTCATGCATCAGGTAATACTATATTTGGAAAAACATTTATTAGGAATTTAAAGAATGCCAATAGCCAAGGAGTTTAATATGATGTGCATTAGGATGTGTGCAGATGTAACCTCTGACTAGGGGAACTTGCTTTTGCAGAATCCATAAATATGTTATTCACATGCCTGCTGATATCACACCTTGATGCTCAAACATCCTTTCCCAGTCCTGGCCCAAACATTCCTCCTTCCCAGCTCCCTCTAAGTTAGCTAAGTCAAAGAAACAGTACCCATTGTTGATTTACATTTTCTGATGCTATGTACAAAGAGAACAGGAAGGAAAAAAAAAATGCACATCAAGGAATACCTTTTGCTACTATAATGCACCTCAAAACTTAATAAAAATGATACTTTTTACTACTTTTCATTACTGTGTTTGCATTCTGAGTGTGCTAGAAGAAATGAAATGAACCTGAGCAGCTCTGTGTGCAAAAGCAATTGTTTGGCAGCAGCATGCTGGTGGGAGATCAGACATCACATCTGAGAAAGGGTGTTTGGTTCAACCTTTTCTGTCACTATTTTGGGCTGCATGGCTTTGTGTGTAAATGAGGGGTGCTAGATGTTTGTGGCACCCAAAAAAGTGGGAGGTGTTGTCACAGTGTTAGTCTGGCCTGGCAGAAAGTTTAAGTGAGAACACTTTTTTGTGTGCTTGGAAATCTCTTTTCTAACAGTGTATTAGATCTGTTTGCACATGCTAGGGCAACAAAATAATGTCGTTTTTAGAGAACATAGTTACTGCTGCCTTTACAATAAAGTGAGTGTGTTGAAAGCCTTAATTATATAATGGGAATACAGGGTGATATCTGTCTCCATTCAAGAGCAGAAAAGGGGGAAATTTTTTTACTAACTGTGCTTCCTCCTGTAAGTTTTCCAAAACATGATGGGAGGCATCAGATCTGGATGGCATTGCCTATTCATTTACTATGTGAAAAAGTATAGCAAACTAGAAGAGGACACTAATATAGTTTAGAGATCATTTAGATTTAGTTTGAAAGATTTTTATAGTTAACTAGAAGGATCTTAGGAAACTTATGGAAATAAGTGCCAAGACTTTTCTTGCAAAACACATTGCTAAGACTTATATTAAAAGTAAAAAACTTTGGCTAATTACTAGATTGCTTTATTTCAGAGCTAAGAACAGAGCAGCTGATTCTTCTTTTATGTTCTGTTTGACATAAAGAACAACTTGAATGGCTATTGCAAACGTTTTTTCCAAACAAGGAACATATATTAAAAAAAAATAAAAATCTTTCCAAGCAAAGTTTGCAAAAAGCATTTCAGTGGGCTCTTCTGTCTCTGGGAAGGAAAACCCTACTTAGGAGGGAAGGACCCCTGGTTTGAGCTGTCACAAGGAATAATGTCTCACTCAGTGAACTGCCCGGGAGCGTGAGGCTGAGGACAAAATCAGGGTGGAGGGGGAGATGCAGATAACCAAGTCATAACCCTGTAAGATGCCACCAGCCTTGTTCTGTGTGAGAGCAAGGAGAGAAGCCTGGCTTGGAAATAAACTTTCTCATGAAACAAGAGAAATTCAGGAAGATTTCTAAAGCACAAAAAGTGGCCATTGGAAATCCATGTCCATGTCCCACTTGAAAACATGGCCCTGAAGCCTAACTCCAGTTTATTTGTGGGTCAGGTCAGGTCGTTCATTGCCAAAGTTGCCATGAAAAAGTGACACAGAACAGGCCTGTAACTGTGCTGCCACGGGGCCTCAGCTTTTGCGTCAAGTTGGTGGTTCAGTGCTACTTTTTCTCAATTTTTTTCCATTTCAACCTCTTCATCTTACCCTCTCTCCCTCTAGGTGAGTTTTTCCTCTTTGGTAAGGAGATTTGGTGATTATTATGGTCTCGTTTTTGTTGCACTGGGGTTTTCCCTGGCCTGATGACAGGATGGGTTTTCATTTCTGAACGTTATGATAGTGAAGAAGAGATGTGAGAAGCAGGTGCCAAGCATTCCAGGATGTTGCAATAGCTGTTTGGCTGCTTCTGGAAGCCCAGTTCTCAGCAGGAGCCCTTTGGAAGTGCTGTGTTTCAGGCTGCTCTGTTCCCTGGAAGTTGCATCACATCTTACAGTTTTATTCCTTTGTTCACTACATTCTTACCTTTTTTAACCTATCCTCTCACAGACTTCTCTTTTTGCTGAGTTCTTAGTTATGCACTAGAAAGTCTCTTTTGCAGGTGTCAGGTGTAAAATCATCTTGATTGGCTTGAGGAGCACTGTTAACTGCTGTTTTTGTGGGCACTGAAATTAATGTGCACTGGTTTCAACAATATCTCATTTCTTTGGGCAGGTGAATAGCCTGGTCACTTCATTATCTGCACGAGTGAAAGAAATGCCTTCATTTTCCAGACTACCCTTCAGGTGCTTGAGACAAATGCTTTCAAAAACTGATCCACACCTTTTTGTTCCATCAAACTGAAAAAGCTATAAATCCGTTTATCACCTGTCCTTTTATGTTAGCATATTGCAGCTGCAACCCTTTTTAATGTCTTAAAAGTAAATGGGCAGCATGCTCTCACTGCTAGGTACTTTACCAAATCATTAAGGCTTTATTTGTCTATTTATTTATTTTCCCAAGAGGGCATTTTATTACTGACAGCGTGAGTCAGGACAATTAAAGGTTACAGTGAAATATTCCAGCTTCTGATGTGATGCAACATGAACTGGAGTGAAATGTTACCTTAGTCATACTGAAAAAAACCCAGTTAACTCACTGTTTGCTGCATTACCTGGTAGAGACAAGTCCACCAATTATTTCCTCCCAGTAACTTCTTTGCCCACTATGCTCTGTTGTGTGGGGAGTGACTGGTTGGGAGTGATTGTATGTTTTGGTGCCACTTTTGTGCCATCAGATCGTCAGCATGGAGTTAAAAAGTGTTTGTCCATGGTCATGTTTTATGGAGGGAAGGCTGTTAGGAAGGAAAGAAGGAAGCCAGGACTCTTGGGTTTTAGTCAGGCTTCACTGATTCGACCAGTGCTGAGTCTTCTGGTGCTTTATTTACATCATTTTTAAAGCAAGGGTAACAAAAATAGCTATTTTAGAGGAACATTTTGATTTTGTTGTGAAGAGCTGTGTGGCTTAAGTATAAAAACTACTTCGGGGCAAAATTTTATTTTATTCCTGTTGGTCTTTTGAAAGGTGGATTTAGGGGTCATGTGTAATTTTTGGCGGGTTTGTCCTTGTTGATTAACTTCCTCTCCTAACCCCTTGAAATGTGCCCAGGGCACTGGGGAGGGGTGGATGTTGACACAGGTGTCAGGACCGTGTTGCAGATGTTGTGATTCTCCTCATGGTGACTTCCTGTTTTTAAGGGTAACTGATTTTGACACAACAGTCCAGGATCCATCCTGATCCCTCCTTGCTGGCCATCCAGCTATCCAAATACAGGTATTTTCATGTGCTAGCCATAAAGCCAAGCTTGCCTTGCCTTGCAGGGTTGAATTTTCTCAGCACTGGGACTGGACATAAGGGGTGGTGTGGTGGCCAAGGAAAGCATTTAGAAAATCACTCTGAGGACTGTTATCTGTTCAGCTGCCCTGTTCAGATTTTCTGGCCTTTTCTCCCCTCCCCTCTGACTTTATAGTTCCCCGTTTTAAGCAACACAGTTATTTAGATATATTCTGTTGCACAGAGAAGGTGTTGGCATCCTCTCATCTTCTGTTGCCCTGATGCATCAGCAAAATGGTGGCAGAGATAGCGTGTAGAATTTATGCTGCTGGAACCAGGCCAGGAGTGATTTGAAAGGCAGCAGAGAAGGAAGTGATAAGGCATGGTATTTTTTAAGTGATTTGGTTTGTGAAGAATGATGGAAAGAATTACAGTTACCTGATACATTTCTTCCCCTGCTCCAGCCTTGCAAAGCACATAAGCATCTGCTTAAATTTCACTGAACTTTGCCACGTGGTTCAAGCCAGGCAGCTGCCTGAACACCTTGGTGCTCCTCCTGCAGGTTTGTTCCCAACTGAAGGGACAGTAGTGTTTCTGTGGTAGTTTAGGAGGGTGGAGGATTAAATGTTCTTGAAAAGCTATTTGCATAAAGGTTTGCAAAGGAGAGAACGAGTGTGAGAATGTGTTCAAACTGAGCAGTGAAATCTGCACAGCTTGACTTGCCTCATCCATCTGGTTGGACTATGCTATCTATGTTTAACAGATTACATTTAATCTTACAATTTATGGGACTGCTGTTGAGCCTCAGCAGACATGGGAGAGCCATCTTGTAAAGTTATGCAAGTAAAAATGGGAGCTTAAATTTCATGCTAGTTTCTAAGGAAAACAGAGGGGGTGCAGAAATACCATGTCACCTTTCTGTCCTGACCATGTACCTTGGCTTGATGGGCCAGGAGACAGGGGGTGACTCTCCTGCTTTGTCACACTCCTGCTCCTTTCTGTGTTTGTGCTGAATTCCCCAGGCTTTTTATTTTTGCTGTGTGCTTATCTGACTTCCATCCTGGGTCCTGGCTTTAGCTTCCTATCATGTTGCTCACCAAGACAAGCACACGATCAGCTTACCTAGGCAGAGGTGGTGGTGAAGCAGTGGTTAAAGCCAGCTCAGTTTTCTGCTCCTCTGCTTGCTCAGGTGAGCTCCAAAGGGTAATAATGATGAAGAGAAACAACTTTGTGTGTAGTGCTTATGGGACTAGGTTTCTTTTCCTTTATTTGATATTATTATTATTATTATTATTATTATTATTATTATTATTATTATTATTATTATTATTATTATTATTATTATTATTATTATTATTACTATGTACCTGTCATTTCTTATGGACTTTCCTATCTGCTGCTAGATTTTTTCTTTTTCTGTTCCCCCCCCCTGCTGAGTCATTGCACAACTCAACAGCCATTGTGTAGCTCTTGCTTCCTGGAATCCTGAATCAGTTTGTCACCAGCCTTGCTTCTTTCCTCCTGCATTTGACACAACTGCACTTGTTTCAAGCACGTCTACACAGCAGAACCCCTTTCAGATGGTCCCGTGGTGTCTCTGTGTCAGGGTGAGTGGGGCATGTACTAATGGCAGAATGCAGGGGACAGAAAACCTTGATTGCTTTTGCTTTTTCATACATTCCACTGCTGGCATCTACTTAGGCAATTAAGCACCTCTCATATTTTTCATCCTCTATAAAGCATTAGAGGGGTCCTCTTTTTGTTGCTCTTTGAATAGCTTGACTTGTCTACAAATAGGTGGTTCACTTTTTCTCCCTCTTTCTTTGTCCCCCCCCTTTAAAATTGGGTTGGTGTTTCAAGGACTTTGTTGGCCTGCCTGATGTAAAAAGAGGTTACCTAAAAAGGTAACATTGTGAAGCAGTGCAATTAATACAATTTGTTTCAAAAGGGTGACAATTCCTGCTGACAATTTTTCAATTTTAAAATGTCCTTGTTCTCAGTCACAGGTTGTCTCTGTGATGCTTTTATTTTGTTGCTTGTAGTTTGCTTTGGAAATAATAAAAAAATCAGAAGCTTGACCTCATTTTCCCAAAACTGTTTATATTTCAGATGCTCCCCCCCAGTTTGTTAGAAATAACAACAACCACCAAAACTGTTCTTTTTCCTGAGCTCTGGCATTCCCAAAGGATTTGGATGATCTTTCATGGGGAAGCATTGCAGCACCCTTACATTCTCAGATCCTCAGCTTCTGAATTTCAAAGCAAAGATAAATAGCCAGTGTGAAGAGGCACACATGGAAATCAGGATGGGATCTGCAAAAGCTCACATGAAACTTCACAGGACAGGAGGTGACCAAAGTCAACAGAAGGTCTCCAACGTGTTATGATCTTTCCTCCCCTCTTTCCTTCCTTAGGAGTTTCTGTAGCCATGTGCTTTGCTGCTGATCCAGTGGAAAGCTACTCCTCTTTAAAATGTATGGATTTTCCTCCAGGGCAGGGTATGTAGAGATGGGCCAGCACCTCTGCTGGCACGGGGAAGATGTGTCATCAGATGGGGAGCTGCCCTTTTTGGAAACAGCAGCCCTTGCATGGCTTCTTAAACCTCACCGGGTCTAAAGGTGCTGTCTTGAAGCTGTGCTGCACAAGCACTTCGGTAATTCTGATCTCTGCAGCCCAGTTCTGGGTTTGGCAGTCACAGGGGGTTTCTGTAGGTAGCTTATTGCCTTCTTCCCCTCTCTCTGTTTTGAAATAGGTTCGGAGGGCAATGTGGAAAGGAGAGGAGGAGGTGTTACATAAAATCTTAGTGGTCAGAGCCACAGATTGGGCAACAGCAGACTTAACACTCTCCTGAGCCTCTGCAACTCTGAGAGAGTGTCCTAATTATCTGCTGGTAAACTGGGCTGGGCTCTTGTTCTCTTCTACATCAGGCTAGAACATTTTGTGTCAAGAATTGGTTGAGGAGAGAGTGCATGATCCTCTAGTCTGTGCAGAAAGGTGTGTTCTCCCTTGGACCTGATTTTTTCCCTCCAGTCCCTGATAAGGTGTTTGGTATTTATATGTCTTAGGGTGAAAGCTGTGCCACTGTAACTGACTCTGTGGTTAGGAGCTGGGAAACTCAGGGTACTTCCTTCTTTAGGCTCAGTCTTCTTCTGAAATAGTGGACAGGTTATTGGAGTTGTGAGTTACTGTGGGTTTTTGGAAAGTGGACGGAGGTGTTCTCTTTGCTCGCCTCTTGTCTGCTTTGATGTAGATTGTTCTTGCCATGACATTTTATAGTCCCCTGGCATATCCAAGTACAGCATTCAGCATGATTGGGGGCACTATGCACCAGACAGCAGTGCTTATTGTAAGAAGTCTGTAGATTATAGGTTGCCCATGGTTTTCCAGTATTGTGCTCCTCTGAGTAGCCTTTAGAGTTAATGCTTTTGTTTGATGATGTACCGTCTCTCAGTCTCTCCTCCAAAAAGATGCATAAATCTAAATCAAACTGAAGCCTTGGCTAATTGTTCCTTCTCTATTCATCTCTGTGGCAGCAGGAAGCCTCGCAGCAGGGTTTCCATTCACAGCAAACATGTATGCCAGCTCAAATGCTCTCCTACCAAAAATGTATGTGTGGGTGTTGAAGGTAAAAACGATTGGACAGGAGTGGTTGCAGCTGTATCCTTGAGTACTACAAGCAAGGAACATCATTGATGTCTTGCCTGCATGTTGGTTTTGTTTTGTGGTGGTTTTGGTTTTTTATTCACTGAAAAATATATTTAACAACTGCAAAATATTCCAAAAGGGCAAAATAAGTGGTTTTTTGCTGGTAAAAGACTGCATCAACACTCTCCCAAACTAGTGCTGGCAGTGGTTGTGCACAGGGTAAGAATGGAAATCTACTCTGAGCCCTGCAAGACATTTTCACCCCTAAAGCACCCGTATCATCTGGCCTGTGTCCAGCTCTCAGGTAGTGCTTCCACTTGTCACCCCTGCATCTTTCTCACTGCTCTGCTGCCACTTCCTCATCTCCTGGGGGGGGGTCAGAGATTTCCCTGTATTGTCTGACCCAGCAGGGCAAAGATGTGACCTTGAAGCCCCAGCAGTTAGAAGAACATTCCAGCTGTTACCAGCCCAAGCTGGGACACTTGCTACTAGTTAAAAGAAATCTTGCTGAAGGAAAAAGAAAATCAGTAAAAGGAAAAATAGCTTCATCCTGGCTCATACCAGAACACCCAGGCAGATTTGTCCTGGTTAGTTAGTGCTTTGCTTTTCCATTATTGTTTTTGCCTCAGAATGACCTGTTTGTTTGTGCTGTTAAGAAATTATTTCAGCATGGCTCTGCATGCATCGTGCCTGGATGACCCCCCACACCTGGTGAAATCTGTCCCTGGTGACAGGGTAGTTCTAGGCCTCCATTCAATTCCATTTACCTGGTCAGGAACAATACAGTAGGAATAATAATAGTGAAATGTATTAGCAGTGTTTTCCAGACATAGAAAAGATTGAGCAGCCTCCTGTTTGCTGTTGATACCATTGATGTGGAATGTTAGTAGCACAGGTAGGCAGCTGTTGGAAACATTATGTGAGGGCCACCAGTTATTTAAGACTAGTTATTTAAGACTAGTTATTTAAGTCAGGCTAGCTGGAGCTATTTATTTATTTGCTCATGCTTAGCTTTTATTATTTGTAAACCTAACCTAATCAGATTACAGTGTCCTAGAGCTAATTTCCATTCTCTTCCTTGTGAGTATTCACTAGCTGCTCTGCTTTGGATGTTGTTTTTTTTTCCCCTGGCTTCTTCCACAGTTGCAGCATAACCCTGCAGGGCAGAGCAGGACCTGCACAGCCATCTCTGCAGGGGCTTCCAGACAGAAGGGGCAGCTCTGGGTAATGACTGGCTCTGTCTAAATGTTTAGTTACAGAAAGGATTTTCCTTCGAAGCAGCTAGCTGACTGGACAAGTTTTAAATGTTATAAACAGTTGTCACTTAAAGCATGCAAGGCTAATTGTTACTGATTAGTTGATTGCACTTGATCATTCCATGTGCTGAAAGCATCATTTTTCCAGTATATGCTTCTATGGGGAAAGATTAAATTACCATGGCTTTGCATTGGCACTGAACTGCTAACAAAGGAGATCAGCCCAGATAAATGTCCTTGGATCTAGGTTTAGGGCATGCTTTGCAATTTTGGGGTGTACTTTGATCTTTGCTGCATTTGGATTAGTTGTGAACAGATGGGTTTTATTACTACTCTGCGTTATGGTAATATTTGAAGACTCCAGCAAAGACTGGAACTGCTTTTGCTGAGCAGTGGGGAAGGGGAGATGAAGGGCATAATCGTAACAAACAAGACAGACAAACCAAGGGGATGGCAATGAAAGTGCAGGGAACAGGTTTTGACTAAGAGCTTGGTGAGATGGTCCCTGTCTTGCTGTCATTTGGATGAGGAAAGTGAGTGGCTGCAGCCTGAGCCCTGTCATGGAAGTGAGAGGTTAGTACTCTTTTTTTTTCCCCTAGAGGCAATATTCTTTAATACTTTTATATTTGTTCCTGAATCAAACAAAAGAAATACAAGCCAGGGCTCAGTGATTCTGATTGTTCAGTGATTTCCTAATTCCTTTTCATACACTGCACAAAAGTGATAAGAGAAACCTGTTCCTGAGGATTTTTTTTTTAATTGACTGTCACTGTGTTCTTCTGAAAGGAAGCACCGGGCACCTATGAAAACAGTATCTTTTATGTGTTGCCAAACAAAAGAGCAGGTTTTTTTCGGTAATTTATGTATGCAAAAGCATGAGGATTCTGTGGGTATTTTTATAAAGCCTTTTCATAACTAAGAACGTGGCTCAGAGCTTGTAAAAGCCGAATATTCCACGAGCTTACTCTTTTCAGAAAGTGTTTAAAGAAATTCTAGTTAGCAAAACCTGAATGCAAATTATTATAGCCCAGTTCAAGAAAGCTCTTAGATGCATGTTCCAATCCCTTCCAGAGCATGAAGCACATATCTCTGAATTTAAGTTCTTTGAGATGGATCTTACTGAATTGAGACATAAAACACAAGTAGGTAGAGATGAGAAGCAGTAAATGAAACCACCTAAACTATGGTGGAAGAGCAGAAAAAAAGAAGGTGGTTCTGTTGACCCCCAGGTGCTATTTGTTGCTTTCAAATTTAGAGATTTACAGAAGGTGCTTTGGGGTTGATCTTACAGAATGCCTACAGAACCTGTTTTTTTTTGTTGTTTTGAGGAAGAGAAACAATAACAGTTTTTGGTTTATAGCATGGTGTTGGCTTCTGCTCTCCCAGCATCCCTCCTCACCCCTGATGAGTGTGGAAGGCATCTCCTCAGTAGTTGGGTATCTGACACCTTGAAGGTTCTTGCAACCTGATCAGCCTTGTCAGTCCTGCTGGGAGAACTGCTGGGGCTGGCAGGGGAGAGTAGGTCACCCTGGCAGTGAGAACACAGGCACCCAAAGATTAATCCCAGGCCTTGGGGACCTTAGATTCTGCAGCTGAGGTCAGAAGAGGCTCTGTGATGTGCAGTGTGTCATGTCAGGGACACTGAGAAATCCATTGGGGGAGAAGAAAGACAATCACCAAGGCAAGGCAGGCTGCCTGTTGTGCCTGGAAGTGTCTCTGCTGAAACAGGAGCTGCCCTACCTGGACTTGCCCATTTGCCTACAGGCTTAAAATTCCAGGTGACCTTGTTCATGCAGCTTTTCTTTGGCATCTCAGAAAATGTAGTTTAAATATTATTGCAAATTAATAAACAAGACAGATATTTTGAATTCTGAAAACTAAGTTAACCCTTAAGCAAAGCTAACTTACCTGCCTGACTATGGGAACTTGTATTAGAACATGTCCAGAGGTGCTGGAGTGGGGCAAGAAACCAGTATGTTAATTAATCTCTGCAGTGCTATTGGCCTTCTCTGCTTCCCTCTGCAGAGGTATGTGAACAATGGGAGAGCTGATGTGTCCATTCTAGCATTTAAAAAAATCAATCAAATGATACTGCTGTTTTTAAAGAGGTCTTTATTTAAATCTTCCTGTCTTTCATTTTCAGAATGTTCTTCTGATGTCATGTATTCTTCAATGAGAAACAAAGTTCTTTTTTATTCCTCAGAGAAAAGGATTTACTAAAGAGCTGCATAGTAGCAATGAACTTTCTTCTTTTTCAACCTCTGGTCACCCATGGTAGTGGTTCTCAGACCCTCACAGATAAACAGACTGCAAGTTGAAAACCACTGATAAACTTTTAAACTAGGCAATGAACACTTCCTTACTAGCACAGGCAGGTCATAAAATCATTCGGGGAAATTAAGTTTGCTTTGTGCTTACTGCTGTTTGAATATTTAATTCAAGTGATTTTGAAATTACTCTTTTATTGTAGAATATCCTTTATTATTTTTTTTCTTGTGCACTGGCTTCCCAAACAATTGCATTTTGGCTCCCTGACTGTGAACTTCCATCAAACGTAGAAATTAGAGTTTTTAACTTTGCAGAATCAATCACAATAAACCACTCAGTTATGCTGGGTTTTCCTTTTGTGGTCAAGGATTAAATACAATCAATTTACCATTTCTTTACTTCTGAGGTGTGCTTTAAGCTGACCTTGTAGGTTTTTTCTGTCTTCACTTTGTGTGATCCTTGAGACAGGACTTCAGAAATCTTGTTTTACATAATACAGATGGACATAATGATTGCTGATCAGTAAGGTGTTGACAAAGCTGATTTAAAACATGGGAAGTTAAATCCACTGTCAGGTCAGCACTGTCAGCCTTCAATTCCCATTTCTTGTTTCATTTTTCCTGGAGCTCCTGTGCTATCTCTGCTTTCCATATTGCATGATTATTTTCTTCCATTCCACTGTGTTACTTTTAATTTCATGGCACAATTTACTTGGAAAATTGGGCTGGAGGAGGGTATGTGCATGTTGGTTTTTTCCACCCCTCTGATGACATTTCCTTTTGTGTGTGTGTGCTATAAGTTTGAGGTCAGAAATGAAGAGGCATCAGTTTCTTGATTCCATCTCCTGGCCCAAGTGTTTATAAGATCCTTGTGGTGATATGGAGCAACATGTGTGATGTGAAGAGTTGTCTTAATTCTGCTGTCATATATTGTGCAGTGACATCTGCAGTTCTTTACATATTTTCTTTCTTTATACCGTTTTAACTCCTTGTCTTGATCAAGTTCTTCTTAAACCCCCTAAAGCAGAGCTGTCAAAGTGTCTCCATGTTGATTCACTGTTGGGTTTACCTTTCCATGCTGGGGATTGGATCCTGGGAACTCTGCACTGGTTACACCAGGAGAGACAGGGATGCTGCATCCAGGCTGTTACGCTATGCCTTGAAGTCTGAATATGCTCAGCATTAATTAGAGGTTTCTGTGCTGTGGCTCACCTGTAGTGGAGCTGTGGAGCCTAAAGTAACCCCAAGTCTCATTTGTCTACAAAATCACAGAATCATTGAATGTGTGGGGTTGGAAGGGACCTGTAAAGGTCATCTAGTCCAGCCTGCCCCTGCAGTGCACAGGGACCTTTGTGACTAGATCAGGTTGCTCAGAGCCTCATCAAGCCTGACCTTGAATGGCTCCAGGGATGGAGCCTCCACCACCTCTCTGGGCAAAGATACCTCACACATTCCTGTGGTGGTGCCCAGCAACACTGGTTCTGGCTCCTGCACCTGCAGCACTGCATCCCAGTTCTGTTCTGGTGCTGTCTGCTGTCTCTGCTGCTCTCCTGTTTCTTGAGCAGTGTCTGCTAGCAGTCTGCAAGTGAAGAGTGCTTGCTGCAGGCAAACGTGGTTGCTAGGAGCAAGGAAGATGAGCCAAGTGGATGTACAGTTCCCTGCACAGTGTGTTTGCAAGCAATCCAAAGCTTGATCCAC
Organism: Apus apus; assembly: GCF_020740795.1. Lineage (NCBI taxonomy): Eukaryota > Metazoa > Chordata > Aves > Apodiformes > Apodidae > Apus > Apus apus. The sequence continues at coordinate 1,527,932 of NC_067303.1, read as the reverse complement.
AGATCCTTTGTAGTGCCCTGGTAAAGTCTGGGTTGGCCTTTTGTGCAAATTACTTGAGCAGCATAAATACCAATTTTTATCAGAGTGTTTGAAGCTCATTGGTTTTCAGTATAGATTTGTGGCAATAGATTTTATTTAAATTTGGCTTTTTGGGTATAATTTGTGTCTTGGAAAACATCCCTTTCTGTGGAGCTCTAAATTCTCTTGAATCATTGGTTCCATAGGGCAGGGTTGTGCTTTTACATTGGCTGAGAAATCTCCAGGCACAACAGCAGTGCTGTATAAATAATAAATAAACTAATAAATCAGTTATCATCGGCTGTTACCTCCTAAATTGAGGTCAGAAAAAAGTCATTGGAGGGAAAAGCAGCAAGGAAAGCTGAGATGCCTGTTGTCCCCATGGGGGAGCACAGCCTAAAGATCACGCTTGGCATTTAATTTAAAAAATATATAGCCAGTCCAAAATGAGTGTCTGTCAGCCAGACAATTAACTGTTTGATATGAGGAGTCTGACATTCGAATGCTTCATGCTGCCATGCTTGCACGTGGCTTTCAAGCCATCAGGCAGCTTTGAAAGTAATTTGTCAACACCTTTTTGTCCTCCCAGAGGAGAGCTATTAATCTGCGTGTCATCAGCATCTAGATGACATCAAAGTCCATGGCAATTGTGTTCCTCCTCCCTGTGGTATGTCAGTGGCACATAGTACGTGCCTGGGAACTTAAGGGAAGAAACGTTCTTACAGGAATTCCACAATATTTTAAAGTTTCTGTGCTTTCTCCTCCCCTGTTTAGCTGAGGGGGCTCTTTCCACAAACCCACTTGTTAGGGCTCTTTCTCTCTTTTGCAAACAGAAATGTGGAAACACTTGGGGCTTTGAGACTCCCAAACCCACAGGGAAATTTAATGTCTAATGGCAGTAGTATTTAATATCTTCAATATTATAAACTCGAGGTAGCAGCAGAGTTTATGAACATCAAGCTGAATATTGATTTACTCATCTACATCGTGGTTTATCTACTCGAGGTGATTTCTGCCTTGTGAAGTGTTGCAGTGTCTTCCTCAGGGTGGACAGGTAGGATGTAACAGCAGTAACTCAGGACCACAGGGGAGCTTAGTCAGGGGAACAGCACAGAAAAGTTTTCATTCCTGATAAGCAGATGTGCTCCCACCATAAATGATGGGACCAGCAAATGAGATTTGAAAACATGGAGGAGGATATTAGATGTTTTCTTGATAGAATTGTATCACGTACAGATGTACAAGCTCTGACTTGAAATTCATCAACTTGACCTACCAGAGAACTTTAAAGAATGGGTGTGAATGCGGGCAGTGCCTTTTGTGAAATGTCCTGCAAACATTTGTTCCAGTACATTTGATTCTCAATTTACAGTGAAGAAGGTTTCATTCATCTGAAGAGAGATTGCTTAATGGCCTCTATACAGACAGAACTTTTATTAATATAATGGTGTCAGATTTCATTTGAAGGGCATTCAGAGCTGCTAAGCAGTTGAAGCAGTGGAATTTTAAATCAAATTGTATTTCTGTTCTTATGGCTGGTATTACATTTTTTAGTGACTTTTCAATCATTTACACCTCCCATGAAATGGCCCAATGTAGGCTTTACAGAACAGAGCAACTTACTTAATTTGTTTGGCCTTTGATGTTTACAAAACATGTGTCAGTATTTTCTATAAATGCCAGTGGCACTCTAGGTGTTTTCTCCTCCCATGAAACAGAATCTACAGCAGAAAGAAGATAATTAGTCTTCTTGCAGCTTGACGTGTGGTGAATCAGGCATATATATATGTATGTTGTGCTATTTATTTGCTCTATACATTTAAATAATGTCATATATGTGTAATATGCATGCATATAAAATGTGTGAATATGATTATACATAGATAAATAGATAGGAAAATATTCCAAGCTTGTCTTGAGTTGAGACCAGGAAAAATGGCAGTGTCTGCCTACTGAGAAGACTCCTTCTCCCAGCTGTGTGGCTCCAAGGTTTCACATGCCCAGAGGACATTTGTGGTGATCCTTTCAATGAATGCAGCCAGTGTGGCTCTTTCCCAGTATACCCAGTTACAGTATAATCAATTTGGGGGCTTATCATGGGGTTCCCAACTCAATACAGGGCTGCATCTTTGGAAGGGAATGGCTGAATTCCTGGAGAAAGTCCTGAAGATGTGTTGAGGGTGTAGGAAGAAGTAATGCTTAGAAGTCATGTTGCAGATGGATACCAGTCCTGCCAGTCTTCCCATGACAGCTTTCCCAGGGACCCTGAGCTTGTGTTCAGTTCTTGGTGTCATCCTAGAGAACACAGAGTTCTTGTGAAGGCTGTTGAAACACTGTACAAAGGAGAGTTTCTTGAGTAGTTGCTTTTCTTCCTCTTCCCCTTTTCTGGCCCTACTTCTGCCCATATTTCATTGCTGCTTATGCACAAAGGTTCTTTTCGTTCATCCAGATCAGAGATGGGATTGGGGAACCCACTAGGCTTAATACATAAAGGACTAATATCACCTGTAGCATCTCCAGCCTTCCTTGGTCTCTTGTCTCCGGTGGCATGGAAAAAATAGTTACTATTAAAGATTAATAAGGCTTCACAGGTGGTTATCAAGTGTTTATACTTGTGTTAGAAAATCCTCAGTATAATTTTCAATGTCTTTGTGGTATTATGACAAAGTATTTAATTTCTATCAATAGTAGAATATTTCATTGAACAAGTCTGGCAAATGCTCAAAGAATTTACTGTTTTAAATATGCAATTTGACATGCAGAGCTTTTCTTATTTCCATTAAAAGTCCAGAACACCTTCAATTGGAAGAATAATAGGACTGTGTTTCATTATCTCAGTGCCAATGGCTTGGGAAGAGTTTATTGTGGAGTTTTATAGGCATAATCTGATTAAACAAGTAATGTGAGTAAATAGATTGGAGACTTGTAAACAGGACTGGATACTGGGGCATCCATGTGTATCTGCTATGAGGGTAGAGACCCAGAATGTGGGCCTGATTCCCAGGGTTATTTTAAAGCAGAATGTATTCTTCTCTGCACCCTTACACTGCAGCCATCACAGGTATTTGAAGCATCTTGCCAGGAGTAGCTGAAAATGTTCCCTGTAAGCAGGCTGAGCATAGAGTTTGTGTAATACATGTACTGTGTTTGTGCACATATATTTTATAATCTCAGTTACCAGTTTCTGCTCCTGCCTGTTCTGTAGGTTCTGTGTAGTAAACTTTCTAGAAAGTAGTCAGGGACTTGGTGTGACAGAAGGTCCTCCAGTTTGGAGGAGAGCATAGACCAGTCCTGTGCCTGTGACTTCCCTGCTGGCTGGAGGAGTCGTGTCCTTGGGCAGCCTGGTGTTCCTGGAAACATTTTTAGACATTCAGAAAATTTGCTCCTCGAAAGGAAACTGGATTTCTGATGAGAAGCCCAGGTGGAGCTGCCACAAGTCTTAGAAGTTGTGTAGTAAATCCATTTGTAATCCAAAGTCCAGATAAAGATGTAATTTCAGTCTCGCTGTTTTCAAGACTTTATACTGAGAAAGTGTGTGTTGTGATGAGCTGTTTGCTTTGCCTGTGCTGCAGGAAGGTGGGTCATGCTCATGTTACCCCTCCTTTAATTCCATTGCCCGATGGAATTAGCCTAAATTGGCATTAGACTAAAGCTGCCTTGGGGTGATTTGTTCAGAATCTTTTTGTACAACTCCAGCATTGCCAAACACAAAGAGCCAGAAATCCTGAAGAAGCCTTATTGAGCCTTTTTCAAAATCATGGGCTTGATTTAAAAAAAATACAGGTTGTTGGTTTTTTTTGTTTTCTTTTAGTTTATCTCCTGTTTTTGAGTTGCATGGTCTGGTTTCCTCTGTAACCAGCAGGTTTCAAGCTTATACCTTCAGTTAAAATAAGTGGCAAACTTTTAATGTGGAGGAGCTGGGTAGTGAGAAACAGGGCAAATCATCTCACTCAGGATATGCAAATAAGGAGAAATGAAAGAGCTGCCACTCTGAGCAACACATTTTCAGGTTTACAAAAATTAAATTCTTCTGAACACTTGCACTGCAAAGGTGTGTGTCTTCTGCCTGAGCTGGCGTTGCACCTTTCTTCTAAATCAGGGTATTTTCATGTAGGTTTTTTCAGGCACATACAGCTTTCACCGTGTAGGTGTATTTTTTTTTCTTGTCTCTCCAGGGACAGCCCTACTTTACATTGGTGGGAATGGCACATGAAACCAACTGGCAGTGTTAGCCTGAGGCTTTCTGACTCTGGTTTTGGGGCCCGTATTCTCTGGGATGTGTTTTTTATTAGAGCAGAGATGTGATCACAAAGCTAGGTATAAAATTTTACAGGATATAATTTTGTAAGCCAGCCATGCTATTACTGCAAGTGTTAATTACTTCATTTTTAACTCTCCTGTAGGGTACAAAGGAGAGTTAAATGCTTGGGCCCAGCCACTTAGGTCGCTGTGTCACACAGCATGTTAAAATTTCAGAACATCACATCTTGGATCTGAAGCAAAAGAGTTTTCTTAAATGACTTTCAGCATCAATCATAGCACATAACTCAGCATAGTGAACGTTTAATAAAACCATCCGTGCTTTTCTGTCTGTGGGTACTTGCTGTTCATTATCACGGTGGTTATCCTCACCTATTTGGTGAGAGCAGCACAGGTAATACCAGACCCTCGACAGGCCTTTGGCACTTCAGGTCTGCACCATAGTCACTGCAAAGGCACATTTAGAAAACCTGGAAGTGAATAGGAAACATCTCTGGCTGAAACAGCAGAGCTGTCCTAAGGGTGGGCTGAGAAGCATTTAGGAATACATTTGAAATTTTCTTTTTGAGCCTTTAATCTTTGTGTAGGCTGGAAACACTCTTCATAAGGTATGTGGAGGATGGCTCCTTATCTGAAGAAAGTTTACCTTGATAAAATGAGACTGGTTTGAGTGTGTCCCTGCAGAGTTGGGGCAGCTGGAGGTGCTCAGCCTTCAGACAGGATTAGTGAGAGCTATGAGTGCTGATGGCTCAGGCCTGGGGATGTGAATGCAGGCTGAGATATGGAAAATGCTATCTCTGTTCTAGGCAAAACATGGGCTAACAATGAAGGTATCAAAAGGGTGTGTTTTTTCTCCCAGGGCTGATGTTGTTTGCCTGGGCAATAGATGCAGTTTTTTTGAAATGGACTGAAAATTACTCCTGCTGTTTCTGTGGTTTAATACTTGCAAATTGTGTAGTGATTAAACAAAATCATCCATTGATTGGTTAGGAAGTGCTGATTTCTCCCCACCAGATTTACTCTTTTTCTGTTTGTATCCTGAGGAAGTAAGAGAAACTTAGAAGTCTGTAAGATTGCTGGGTTTATCAAAGCATTTATATTGTACGAGCCACATAACTGATCACCATAACAGACTGTGTGTAAAAGAACCTGGAAATTGGCACTGAGATCAAACCTCTTTGTCCTCCTTTCCAGAATGATGAAGTCCTCTGTACATACAGAAGAAGATGACTTTGTGCCAGAGCTTCAGAGAAGCATCCACCCCAGAGAGAGGCCAGACTGGGAGGAGACTCTCAGTGCTATGGTAAGACACCTTGTGGTTTTTCTGCATGCTTTTGGTTCTGAACAATCTACCCTTATAATCTAGTAACACATTGATTTGTATTCCCTCAGTTTCAGATTTTTCAATAGCTTGCATAGTACCTTCAACAAGACCAAAAGACTTTCCTTCCTCTGGCAGTTTGTCAAGGAGAGACAGTAGGAGCATGCAAAATGCTTCTGCCCTATTAATATGTGCCCCAAAGCAGGTCTAGTAACCAATTAAAAGGTCCACAATGTCACCGAGATTTTCAGTCTGCATTAACCTCCTTTTCAGCAAGACTTTGGAGCATAAAGGGAACTTCTTGTAAAAACATGCTCCTTGAAGCATGCAGCATTGTGGCAGAATAAGACTTTAGCAAAAAAGCTGGCTAAGTCTACAGAAATAAAACCTCAGTGTGAAAGCCAACCTACCATCAGAGGGAACACAACTGCAGAAAAGCAACCACAAAGGTGCTGTTCTCATGCCTAGAGAAGGCACTACAAGTGGGCCACAGACAACTCTATTACCTTGGTATGTTTGTTTTCTTTTTAAATGAGTAAAGTACCTGCAGTTGCACTTTCTCAACTCCCTCTGGCATTTGGAAAGTAAAATGTTATTTTATTAGCAGCCAAACAAGGCAGTCTGATTAGTTGGTTTTGTGAAGTTCTCTTAGCTCACAGCAGCTTGACCTGCCTTGTTTCAGTATAGGAGTGTCTGGAAGTTGTGTTAATTTCTGATTTTCTAAATTGCCTCATTAGCTTGCTAAGCTGAAGAGAAAATTCCCTTCTGTGACAGACTTTGGGTAAGGACAGCAGTGGGGCTCTGGAGGGTGGTCAGTCCAGCAGCATGGCTGAAGTTACTTGCTGTGATGTGGCAGCAGTGACAACTTTTTCCTGTCCTTGGCTCATGTGGCAGTGGCAGAGCTTCAGCCTGGAGAAGCCAGATGTTCTTTGCCCCTGGACTGGCAGCAGTGCAGCAGGAGAGATGGGCTGGATTGAGCTGTACTGCAGGACAGTCAGATTCATGGGATGTATGAGGCTGAGGGGTGTTCATCCCAGTGGATTATTTGAAGTTGAAAGCACCTTTAATAACTGCCTGGGTCACATGAAGTACATTTTGGATTAGCTGTTCTTTATACAACATTCAGAAAATATGTAGGTAATAAACTCCCTGTGAGCCAGGTATTTATTTTAATTCTAAACAGGGGAACAAAGATAAATACTATGTTTTACTCTTTTCAAAGATCATCAAACCCCAGGTAATGGAATTATAATATTTTGTTCCAAACTTCATTTTCAAGCAAAAAAACCACCCAACCCAAGACTCAGTGTTCTGTCTGCTTGTGTTTTCCGTGCCTCTTGCTCTGCTTAGCCACTGTTTAATTTTACTGTTTGCAGTATGTTTTTGCTGGTAAGTGGGTATTTTTTCCTTCTCTCCACCTAGCCAGCAGTTCATCCTAGTGGTGCCTGTTGGAAAGCCCTGTCTGTTCTCATCAGGGTTATTCAGCCAGCAGTGCCTGCTCCCAGCCCCTGGAGCCAGGAGGCTTGTGTAAATCACTGTTTGACACGGTGCTGTCTGTAACCTCAAGGTGTGTCTCAGGAATGCGAGTCTAATTCAGTGTCTCCACCTGTAACACAAGTTAGCTGCTGTTCCTCATTTGTTACTGTTGTTTTTTTTCCATTGCTGATTTGCAGTGAAGGAAAGTTCACCTGTTCTGCCTTGATGCTTTCCCTCTTCTCAACAAGGCAGTTGTGCCCATGGTCAGTGTTCAGAGTTCAGCTCTCACTGCAAACTACACGTGTGCATGACGTGCCAACTGTGAATTCGCTTTTTAGACCATGTCCTCTTGCACAGCCCAGTGCCAGCAACATAAAAACTGAACAGTCCACGTGGCTTTAAAAAAAGATATTTAGAGGATGATAAACACATGCTGCACAATGATTTTGTATGATGAAGCAAAGGGCTACATGTAAAGCTACTGAACCTGTATTTATAACAACTTAGATTTGTGCTTTCAGTGTTGCTTTGACCTCATGGGCCTCTGAACACATTGTAGATGGGTAGGAAAACCTCACTTGCTCATGTTTCCTCTGTTGAGTGAATCAAATTTCCATTTTCAACCTCTGCCTTATGGCCAGTCAGAAGTTAATGTTTACAAGTCATTAATATTTACAAGCTGTAAATATTTACAGGACAGTGTTCAACACCATCTCTTTTTATTCTCTGTTTAACCAGTGCATCTCCTATATTCTATATTCTATCTCTTACCTGATAATTTAAAGCCTGATTGTTTTTTCCTTCCTCTTTTCCTTCGTTTTGCATTTTTAACAGCCTCTGGTTTAGCCTTTCTCCAGAGCATGCTCCTTGCATGGTGTGCAAGTTTCAGGTTTTATTTTGGGTTTGATTTTGGTTGCTGTTGCAGCCTCTGGGGAATGGAGAGGCTGCAGGGGCTTGGAGAAGTTGAACATAGCTGTGTAGTTCTCTACTCCATTGCTTCCCGTGGCAGCTGGAGACCCAACTGGCTGCAAGGCTTTGTCACTTGAAATGAATTTCACCTTCTGCAAGGTGAGCAATTGCTGAGACTAGCAACACTGTGGAGAGCCTGGGAAAATCTGACACAGTCAACAGACCAGTGATGCTCATTCATTTGTCTCTTAAACTTTGCCTTTGTACATGTTTTTTTACTTTGGGAAAAGGCCACTTACGTGTTCACAGTGAGAGGAACATACACAAGTCATCCCTGCTCTCCCTCCTCCCTGTTATCCACAATATATTTTGAAGTGCTTATTATTAATTTATATAAGTGCTTCATTTCCAGAGCTTTTTCCTAACAAGAAATAAACTGAAGGTCTTTCTAAATGTATGGAGGCTGAATGTCCTGTACTGTAAATATAAGGCTGAGCAGAAGCTATTTTAATATTCCTTTCATTGCCAGTTTATTCTGGGCATCTGAGTAGTTTTAGCCCTTTGTTTGATACTACTTTTATCATATTTTTTACATTTACTGTTTGTACTCTCACCTACTTTTCAAAACTGCTTGTTTCTTGTTTGTAGATTTGCAGACAGGTGAGTGATTCTGTATGAGACCTGGTTAATCTGGGTACTTCTGGTAGTTCTTGAAACTTCACAGTAGTTGTGAAATACCCTGTGCTGTAGGTGTTGAGAACCAGGCTGATGGAGATGCAACGCAAGATGGATAGACTTTACAGGAGTCAGATCAGACGACAGCTGCCTGAGTAGCCCTCAAGGACTGCTATATATTGTATTCCCTCCCCTGACTCATGTTCTGTATTTTTAGAATTTGGTCATATTAGAGACATTTTTTTTCTCACTGTCTCAGCCCCTGATTCCCACTGCGCCGCTGCCTGCTGGGTAACCTTCACACATGCTGGTTTTTCTTTCTTTGCTCCAGTTTGGAAAATGCAGTTGATGATATTGACTTTGTACAACACTCCAGAGTTCTAGGGATACAAAAAAAGCCATATTTGAGCCAAGTAATATCACAGTGTATGGATTTTCTAACATTTCTCTGAAATAGTAATGTGATTTTAATGGCAAGGAGCATCTTTTCCGTGCAGGATCCTGAGGAGTGCTCCATTTCTATGTTACAAAAAATTAAGTTGTGAAGAAGAGCCTTTATTCTTATTTCTCATACAAGCCTACAACCCAGCTGTCCCCAGACTGTTATTAACTTTAACATAAATGGCTATTCGTGCCTAATACTATGTTTACTTTCTGTTATTGACCATCTGACTTGCTCTCAGCACCTCGTTATGAGTGCAGTAAGTTGCAGTCTTTTAAAAGCAGTGTGCTAACAGCCTCTGCCCCAGCAGGCTGGAGCTTACAGACACACATGCACACTCTAGCCCCGTTACCTTTCTTTTCCATTTGTCTTCATTTTGTGGGGAAGCAAGATTAAAACAAGCAAGTATGAAAACATTTGTGCACCCTGTTGAAGTTGTGCTGTCACAAAAGATACCACCTGAAGCTGCATTAACCTGACAGGTTCTGGAGATAACATGAATGTGCTCACTCCAAAGCCAGAAACAGGATTTCTTTTGTGTGTGTGTCTGGAAAACATCCTACAGTCTGCAGGGATTAATTTGTGAGTAGATCATGGCTGGAGGTGACCAGAGTTCCTCACCATGAGGAAATCAGCCTTTATTCTCCAGTGCACCTCTGAACCATGGCTTTTAGGATCTAATGAATGTCCATAAAGAGAGTAATGAGATGATAGTCATAGTATCCCCAAGTGCTGCTGGTTTATAACTAGCTAGGTAGAACTATATAACAGGTTAGCTAGAAAAGGTGTGATGCAGGAACCTCTAAATTACTGATTAGATACTGTTATGAATCCTTGAATTTGTCAAATGCATACATGAACAAGGAGGCAGGTAGGTGGCACTTGGTACATACTGCCTTTTTCCACTTCTGGTGGAATTTGCTTCGGAAAAATACAGACCTACAAACGTTTTAGAAAGGCATAGAGGTTAGATCCTGTCTTGGGAAGTCCCTGGAATAATCCTAGTTCTTATATCAGGTCAGATGAATTCTGAGATCTGTAGTGTTTCCAGCATTTGATACTAGATGAGGTAAAGTACCATGGCTTGTGAAGGTAATAAAGGCTTTTAATGAGACCTCAATATATCACTCTGTTAAATCTGGGACATGAGTGAGGAGAAAACTATTTTTAAATGCAATTTATAAAAGTGTGTAGAGATTAGTGGATTGTAAAGGTTTAAAGAAAGATTTCACTTTCCTTAGTGTGGGGTTTGTTTCTCATTCTTTGTACAGCACTTAGCTCAGGCCTGCCCCAGATCTTAATTGTGGCTTCTGCAAGAATAGATGCAAAAAATAGGAGTTTCTTTTTAAATTATTTTTGGTTGGTTGGTTTTCAATTCTTGGCCAGTTCACTGGGAACAGGCTTTAGCTATTTCTTCACCTCGGTGCTCCAGGACTTGGCTTCTGGCTCTAAATCTTGAGTAGTCGTGTTTTACAAATCACAGAATCAGAGAATCTTAGGGGTTGGAAGGGACCTGGAAAGATCCCCCAGCCCAACCCCCCTGCCAGAGCAGGATCACCCAGAGCACATCACACAGGAACGTGTCCAGGGGGGTTTGAATGTCTCCAGAGAAGGAGACTCCACAGCCTCTCTGGGCAGCCTGTCCCAGGGCTCTGTCACCCTGTCTCAGGGCTCTGTCACCCTCACAGCAAAGAAGTTCTTCCTGATATTCACATGGAACCTCCCATGCTCCAGTTTGCACCCATTGCCCCTTGTCCTATCACTGGACATCACTGAACAAAGCCTGGCTCTGTCCTCCTGACTCTGCCCTGAACGTGTTTGTGAACATGGATGAGGTCGCCCCTCAGTCTCCTCCAAGCTCAAGAGACCCAGCTCCCTCAGCCTTTCCTCATCAGATGTTCCACTCCCTTCATCATCTTTGTGGCTCTTAAATGCTGGGGAAGATGTTGCCTTGAAGTTTGGAAGTTGGTTTTGTGCTGCTGAAGCCTCTCAGGCTTTTGACTTGCCTGGGTCAGTGAGCTTTCTGGTGATCCCCCAGGAACTGGAGGCTTCCCTGCCCGGCACCCGGCAGCACTGCAGGGAGAGCTGCTGCAGCAAATGGGTCACAGGGCACCCTTTGTAACTGAGATAACCATGGGACAGAAATGGGATTTCAGGCAGTTTGGACCATCTCAGTGTTGGTACAAACATTCCATATGGTGCACCAGGCACTCACCAGGCTGTAATAATATTTTGATCCAAACAGCTCTGGTCTGGCATTGCACCAGTAACCTGTATTTCATTTTCCCTTCACATAACTTGTTTTCCTTGTTACTGCTGTATGAATCAAGTACATTTTCTCTCGTTAAGCTTTTGGCAAAGTCTGATATTGTTGTGTATGGTTCTTTCTGTCCCTCTCCCCCCTGGTTAGAGTAATTTCTGTTTCACAGGCTAACTCCCAGCATGAAGCTTGTCCCTGAGAATCTTTGAAAATTGGGACAATTGCTTAATTGGCACATTGGCTTCCATTTGGGTTTGCCAATTAAACGAGTTCAATTAAACCAGAATGGGTGCTGTATTTTTGGCAGTAAGTATTAATTTATAGCAATCGTTTAATTTTCATTGGTGATGCTGTGGAATGGTTCCTGCTTACTTTTACTTCCTTTGCAGTGAAGTCCTGCAGTACAGAGTTGATCCAGGAGGAAAACAATTACATTTTCTAAATTTCTCTTTTAAAAATCTATATATGTGCAGCAATTAGCAAAAAAGGAATTATTTGCTGAGCCTGGAGCAGTAAAGTTTGTTGTTTACTGGGGTTGCCAGGGGACAGAGGATTGACTGCAAAACCCAATGTTTTTGCAGGAATAGTCTTACTGCTTTGTTGTTCCAGACAAGTTTGTAACGGGGGCTGGAGGAGTTTGCTACCAGAGTTTTTTTCCATTGAGCAAGGCATGAAATGGTTTCTGACCCTAGAAACCAATGTGTCTCAGTTCACTTTCCTCAGCTAATGCAAGATCCCCCAGCATGTGGCTGTGACCTACTGGTGTGAGGATGTGTGGCCTCCTATGAGTGCTCATCAGAGCTGGTGTGCAGTTTCACACTGGAAATCACTGATTTTCTCTGTAACCCCAGCAGTTTAAGTGACTCCATGTTATCCACGTGGGACTGGATGTGGTCTTCTGTGGCTTCAAAGTACACCAGAATCCTCTGTTGCAGAAACCCACTTAAGAAGTTTCTGTGTTTCATTACTCCTTCCCACCTCCCATGCTCCAGAGGACTATCCCAGGGCAGTTACGGTGAGAGAGATTCTGGGATGAAGAGTAGGGAGGTGAATCACTGAGCTAATCCCATTAAAAAATAATCTCCCATAAGAAGTTCAGCTTTCCTCTTTCTTTTTAATCTGGATTGTTTCAGGGCCTTTTACTGCAGCCACTAAAACAGCTGCAACTGCAATGAGAGGAAGTAGCAGGGAGTAGCCTGGGGCTGAAGGATTGGGATGGGAGTTGAAAAAATGTTCAAGGCAGGGTATCATGAATCTGTCCTCAGGCTGACAGTGCTCCTGGTGCACCTTCTGCTTCAGAGAGTGTAAAAGAAGTTTTAGGGTCTGTGTGTTCTTGATTTGCTCTGTGGCTTGTACTGCAAGCAAATATTTTCACTTTGAATACACCTGAAGTTGCTCTTTGCTATGGTTGCAGGATCCAAAGTTTTAACTGCTGATTCTTGCTTTGTGGCACAGAGTTGTTCCCTGCATTTGTGTGTGGCTAACAGCTTGCTCTTGGTTTCTTGGTCTGAATAGGCAGACTGGGGTGCTTCAGTTGCATGGACATGTAGCAGTGTCTTCTTAATTGATGTTTTTGTTGTTGGATTTTTTTTTCCCCTCTGCATGTGTTTTTGTTTCTATCTCAGTTTCTGTTTGTTTGTTTTTTATTTTTATTGTTGGTTGCTTGTTTTTTTCCCCTCTTAAGTATTGATCTTTGGGGGAAAAAAACCAAATCTTTGTTTTTACCTGACAATTTTATGAGTGCAGAGAAGCATTCTTGGAAGGCAGAGTCTCTCCATGAGTTTCTGTTGAGTTGATGTACTGCTGATGTGAGGAGGAAGTTGTCATTCACCTTCCTGGTTTTGCTGACCAGTAGCATGGACAGACAGACCTTTCTGCAGCTCTTGCTGCAGACGTGTGTCCTCTCCTGAGCTCACCTGAGGGGTGTCAGGTCCTTGCTGGAGGGCACTGCCAGCTCAGCTTTGCCAGCACCAATGCCTGTGTCATCTCTCCTAACCTGGATCAGAGACCCAGCTCGTGGAGGTGGAAAGGGTTTTGAAGAGTTGGTCAGGATGCAGCTGGGAGGGAATCCTGCCCAGTTATGGTGACCAGCAGCTGGAGGTGGCTTTGGTGGCTCAGCCAGAACAGGGGGTGTGATCCCAGGCAAAGCTTTCCCAGGTGATCCTTGAACAACATTAATGGACTGACCCTTTTGTTCTGTTGTTCAGAAGTTTGTGGACAGCTTATGGTATAAATTGCATGTTACAAGAAGCCACATTCTTCACATCACTGTTAATATAAGGGGTTGGAAAATGAATGTTTCATGTGGCATTTCTGTATTTTCTGCCATTGGAAACAGCTCTTTCTGTAAACAAAAGCTGAGGCCAGGTTGGCTCTGTGTGCATAAATATAAATTCATTTAACTCTGCTGACTCAGATATTGGGGCTAAACCTCTGGGTGCTGTTTTTTCCACCTTCCCAGTCTGTCTTCTATTGCTCTGGGAAAATTCTTCAGTTTCTAATCTGATTTATACCTATAACATAACATTGTTGTTTGCATAATCACTGAACCTGGCCAGGGGATTTTACCAGAGTGGTATTTGCTAGTTTCAGGCTGAATTAATCTCTGTAGTTTTTTATGTGACCAGAATTTGATTTCTACTGTAACAATCCAAAGCCCCACATGTCCTTTTATAACTAAGCCATGATTAGGACCCCCTCCTTCCTCTGGGAGACAATAGACTATAGAAATTGTGCATCAAACAGGGTCTGGGATTTTGGGGTGGGTTTGTATTTTTGTGTTGTTTTTTTTTTTTTAGGCACCAAGGAACTGGAATCAAAGTATTGTGCTCATTGGATGTTCTTTTTTCTGTGGCTTTTTTTGAAAAATTAATTTGTAGGCTGGACGAAGAAGGACTCTAACCCTGGCTGCCTTTCCCACGCATATTGTATGTGGGATTTTTGTTCTTGCAGAAAGTGCATTCCTTAGGCAGTATCTATTATGGGAGGCTGTGCTCTGTGTGGCTGGGGTCTTTGGGGATGGTAATCAGGCAATCTCACTGCTGCTTCCCTATAGCAATGCCAAATCCAGACTGAAAGCTGTCAGGTAGTTACCATGCTGATGCTGTCCTCAGGAGCTAACCATTCCATCTTGCTTGGTGCATCTGTCTGGGTCTCTAAACCAAATGATAGCTATGAAAGGAACAGTTTGGCTGGAAATTACCACCATCCTTCAGGTGCATTTGATTCATCTGCAAAGAATCAGTGCAAGTCCATGCATCAGCTGGCTGCACATGAACCAGCAGGGTGCCCAGGTGGCCAAGAAGGCCAATGCCATCCTGGCTGGCATCAGGAACAGTGTGGCCAGCAGGAGTAACGAGGTGATTGTGCCCCTGTTCTGGGTACTGGTGAGGCCACACCTCGAGTGCTCTGTGCAGTTCTGGGCCCCTCACTGCAGGATGTCAAGTTGCTGGAGTGTGTCCAGGGGAGCTACCAAGCTGGTGAAAGGTCTGGAAAACCAGTCCTGTGAGGAGAGGCTGAGGGAACTGGGGTTGTTTACTTTGAAGAAGAGGAGGCTGAGGGGAGACCTCATTGCTCTGTACAACTACCTGAAAGGAGGTTGTAGGGAGGTGGGAGTTCGGCTCTTCTCCCAAGTGAATAATGACAGGACCAGAGGAAATGGCCTGAAGCTGCACCAGGGGAGGTTTAGACTGGATATTAGAAATAATTTCTTTACCTTAAGAGTGGTTGGACAGTGGAACAGGCTGCCCAAGGAGGTGGTGGAGTCACCATCCCTGGAAGTGTTGAAAATAAATGTAGATGTGGTGCTTAGGGACTTGATTTAAACACTGAATGGGTAAATTAGGTTATGGTTGGTGGATTTAGGTTATGGTTGGACTTGATGATCTTCAAGGTCCTTTCTAACCAGGATGATTCTGTGATCTCCTCAAGCCTCACTCAGGAAACCTTGTCATGACACAAAATCAGCCTGCTTTCCAGAGGGGAGTTTTGGTCACAGTGACAATAATACTGCCAAGGTAGGTTCACACAGCTGCCAAGCTCTGGGTCTCAGCTTCCACTTCCCAAATGAGTTGTTTTGCATATGAACTGGAGATGGCTTTACCCAGACATCTGCCAGCTAGTGAGCAGTACTTGAAAACACAGTAGGTGAATAGTTAAGAATTTATTCTTTGTTCTTTCCAGGCTGATCTTTTAAACTTATAGCAAATGGATGCCCTGGACTAGCTCCTCTCTAATGCTAAGTCCCAGGAATGAGAGGTTCCCCTTAATTTGCCAGCTCATGGCAATGCTTGAAAGTTTTGTATTGTTTTTTTTTTTAAATTTTGTTTTCTTTTTTCCCTCCTTTGGAAGGGAAAAGCTGGGAGTAGAAAAAACACATCCTGTGTGGTCTTTTGAAAGAGAAGAATTCACTGTTAACCATGCCATGCAGTAAGTACTGGCTAGAACAATTCAGCATTGACAGGGAATGTGCAAAATGGAACTCAAGTGCTACACTCAAAAGATGATACATATTAAAGTATCTTCTTTATTGAGTGCAGATTTCTTAGACATGGGGTAACAAATGTGCACAGCCAGTATACAGAGTTTATCTACTGGAAGCACTTTTCCCCCTGACTTTTCTCTGTTACAATTCTCATTTACTGTGGGATTTTAAAGGCTTCTCTAAGTGGGGAACTGTTTCCCCACACTCCAAACTGGAAGTTAAATTAAAAAGTCAGTACTACCTGTAGTTACTGCAGCTGTTCTGGCCTTGGGCTGTGCCTGCCCAGGAGCCAGTCAGTCCTTTGGCACCTCAGAAAGAACTGGGCTTGTATCTTTGAAACGAGGGTGAAGAAATTTGCACTAGCTGAGGAGCTAAGTGATGAGTTACTTGGGTTTTTTTAAATGAAGCTTTTAAAAGGTTAACTTCCTCATTCTGAAAAACATTTTGTGCCTCTCTGTTGGATCTCCAAGCTGTCTCCTTGTAGCTCGGATTGCTGTTCTCAGGCCATGCTAGACCCTTGCACTCTCCAAGGTAAAATCTGTCCAATGCCACCTTCTGCAAACAGAGCTGTGTACACGGGCCTCTTGGGCAGGAGAGCAGGAGCTTGTCCTTGCTCTGCAGCTTTGAACACCCTGCAGGTGCTAATGAGACGTGCCAGTGCTGCGCTCTGCTGAGCAGGCTGTGAATAGCACAGATTAATTGTCCTGAAGATGGTCAGTTGGGAAATGCAGGGTTGGAGGATGGGTATTTATTTTTATCTTTGACTTCTTCTGGAGAGCTGCTGTGGTATAATGAGCAGATATTTCTGTTTAAGTTGAGATTGTCACACCTGGGTTCCTAAACCTGATGCAATGGCTTCTGCGTTTTGAATGTGTCCGAATATTTTAAGCAGCCCTGTGAAATGGAGCTGAAATGTGTAAAAGTGACACAAACATCCTGGATGAAAATACTTAGGAAGCTCACTGGCATCCACTAAGGGATCGATGGGAAGTGGTGGCATGATGAGCTTGGCAAATACTTGCATTTTCATCATATTGCTGTGGTTCCTCAGGCATTTTTTGATGAATATTGTATCTTCATCAATTACTGTGCATTTCTTCCATTCAGACAGGTGACCCAGCTGCAGCCTTCCTGTGCTCAGGTACATTTTAATCCTTTTAGGGATAGTGCTTGGATAGATCAATGCTGTGGAATGGGGACCTTTCCTTTGGAGCTCTTGGTCGTAGCTCAGATGTGGTGACTTCCGGTGTAGTGAAAGCAGTTTTCCTTTGCTTCATGATTGATCACTTGTGGAGAACCAGGATAGTTGTTACAATATATGAAGTAAGAGCAGAGAGAGCTTTTCTTTCCCTGGAGTGCGTTAGTGGCTGTGGAGGATGAAGCTGAGATGAACCATATTTCTTCTTTCATTGTGCTTCAGGCTGACTCTGGAGCAGTAATTGGTAAAAGCAGGATGGTGCTAATGGAGCCACCAGCTTTTACCTCGTAGTGATCAGGGGTTTTCTGTAGGACAGTTGCTTTTTAACATTGCAAGGAAGTTGATGCCGAGCCAGTGTTGTGCAGGTGGTTGGTACCAGGATTTGGAATAGATGTTGGTGTCCTTGTGCATGGACATGGAATAGATGTTGGTGTCCTTGAGCATTAAACACCCACCTCAGATGTCAGATTCTGTCAACTGACCAGGTCAACCTCTCACTTAAGACTATTACTCATCACAGAGTAATGACACTTTCTGAAACAAGATTTCTGTGTCCTGCTGTTTTTCAGTAAAGAAACTTTTTTGGAAAGCTTGGGGAGGTTTTGTGATGGTGTTTGTGGGTTTTTCCCCCTTTCCTCTTCTGCCTCCCCCTCCAAGAAAATTGAGGAGAAATGAAGATGATGTAAAGGAAGGACTGTCATGGAAACCAAAGAGCATTTTGAATCAGCTCTGCCATTTTTAGAAACAAGGCCATTTGCTGAAGGGATCCAGAGCAATCTGGTCTCTCCAAACAGGTTTTGGTGAGAGACTGATTGCAGGATGCATAAATGCTGCTGCTGCCTGTGTAGTAGTTATTCTTGCTTTGTGTGAACCTTGGATTAAGGGCAAACTTTGGCTTTCAGAATCCTGCTTGAGTTCAGTAGTGAAGGTACGTGCTGACCTGTCAAGTCTTGTGGTGTATCCATGTCTGTATATGGGACCTCCTCAGAGGGTTTACAGTAGTACTGTGGAAAGCCAGTTTGCCACTTAGGGGATTACTGGAGCTTGGTGGGATTCACCATTTCTTCTCGTGCATCCCACTGTAAGTCTGTGGCAGGAGGAGGACAGCTCTGGGGTTTGCACTGGTTCAGTATTCTCCCCTGCTGAGGATACCAAGGTGGAAACTTTCTCACATCGTGTTCACTGGACTGTTTTCTTCAGTTCTATTGTGTAGTTTCAGATTGTGTTATGTTGCTGGATGTGAGTGAGACAGGTTGACATGTTTTCTGATGAATGCAGTGAGACTTTTAATGAGAAAATCCTTTCATATTAAGCTAGATATAAATTATTTATGAATAAGGTTTTGTGGGCTGGAGAGCACAAAGCTGAAGGTTTCCAAATCATGTCTATAAAGACAACAAATTTCAAACTTAGCTGCTTAGAGCTCCACACCTGGACTTGTGAGAGCTCTTAGATTCCCAGGGAGATAAGCAGCAACACTTGAAAATGGCACAAGTGGTGGAACTGCTTCAGGAGTCCTCCTGATACCAGAAAGCAACTGGCTGTGCTGGTTTAAAAATGGAATGACCATCAGGGAGTGGGACAGACAGGCAGATGTTCTCCCAGAATTAGGGCAACATTTTAGTGGGATCCACCTGCCTGGCAATCAGTGTAGGTGTCTGTTATAAAATACTGAAATTCTCAGATATTTTCCCAACTGCTACTGCTCCAAATGCAGGGGACACTGGTGGTGCTGCTCAAAAGCCTTCAGTGGAAATGTAAGAAGTCTGAGGGTCCTGATGAAGTCAATAGACTGCATTTGAGATGGAGTCCTAATTTGTTTACCTACTTTTGGACCAAAGCAGATTGATGGAGGAGTGACATTAAGCTGTGAAAATTGGACTAAATAATTTGCATAAACAGATTTGCCAGGCAATTACTAGGTTTCCACAGAACAGCAATGCATAGACAATAGGGAAGTGAGAAGAACTGATGATGCTAGCTAGCTAAGATTCAGATGTAAAGAATTCAACTGTTTCAAAATTATTTTTGTAATTAAATTACTGTGACACAAAGCATAAAAGATGACAAATCTCATTTGGAGTGTTTTGTGAGGAGGGTAATTTTGCATGCCAGGTTTTGGATCAAAACAGGTACTAGTGCTGAATGAAGTAGGCTTTGGTGTAGCTGTGTCTCTGGTTTAAATGGAAAGTAGTTGCTGGGTTTTTTTTCAGAAATATGGTTTCTAAAATGGCAATAAGTTTCTTTTCTGCTTATCTCTCTATTCACCAAGTTTTTCTTGTGTCAGAACCTCCTACTAAAGATTTCAGTTTGCACAAGATCACCATTCTGCCCTTTTTCCTCAACTGTGGCACTTAAAAGAACTTGTTATTCTGCAGCAGAGTCCAGGGAGCTCAGTTCTGTTTGGAAAAGCAACAGAAGTTAATGTCTCTATTGCATCTCATTGTAGTCCATTTAAATGGATACTTTCTGTCAGAAATGGGAGAGACTGATAACTTATTCCAGCACAATGTGGGTATAACTGGGAAAAAGAGGATAATAGAACTTACTCAAAGAGAGGTGCTGGCATTTATGTCTCCTGGAGGTGTGAGTTTTGCCTACGCTGCTTTGAGTCAGATCCAGGATAGTCTCTACCCACTGCTGCAAACTGGCTTGAAGCCCACATTTTTCTGTCACATTTGTTTATCCATTTTTACATCCCACCAGCTTCTACTGCTGATGGAGAAGTAATTTTTCTTCCTACAGAAATTCTGTTCCTTAGAAAATGAAGGCAAGCTCATCCAGCTTTGCCTACAAGCAGCTTACAGGAGTGGCACATTCATTACTGTAATTAGTTATTTTCTTATGTAAAAGACCTGTAAGGTTTATTCAATTGATGATCCTCTAAATGTTAAAATTTACAGTGAGACTCTCAAGTGTCCTATTGTATACTAAAGTAATGGTGTGCCTAGTAGCAGTCAGTCAGCCAAGGATAGGTTTATTTAAGGATATAAATATTGTCCCTGTTTTTCTGCAGTGAGTGGGTGTGCATGTTCTGTGCAGCTGTGGCACGATGGAGTGAAAGCACTGCTGGTGTGCAGGGCTGTGAAAGGCACAACTGGGACAGTGACTGTCCTGGCTTCAGATTCTCTCAGTGATGTTGAAAGGGGAGGGCTCACTCATAGTAGCTGCAGCATCCCTTTTCCAAGGGCAGTGCTGGCCACATGCTCTGCTCAAGTGGTCCATGAGCCTCAGGGATGTTGGTTGGACACAGGAAGGTGTCTGTGGTGTTTGTCTGCATCTGAGCCAGGAGAAACAGATACCCTGCAAGTGTTGCTTTTGTCCTCATCTTGTCTGAAGTAGGCGAACCAGACCCAAAGTGCCTGTTTATCTCTGGTGACTGTAAAAGTAGCCTGAGGTAGATAACACAGTTGTAGCTGAGAACCTCCTGCTTGTCTAGAGCTGAGTGGGATGAATCATTCCCTCTAGCTCTGTTCCTCTTGGTTAATGAATATGGGCTTGCTGAATGGTTTTGACTTTTTTATTGCAGCTCTTTGTAATGTGGTGAAGCAGATGTAAATTTGACCCATGACAAGCTAAAATGAGAGCTTCAGGGAGTGGCATGAGAAAGATTCCCTCATGGTTTGTCCCATTTGTGGGCTGCTAGCTGGAATTGTCATTGTCTGACTCCAAAGTTTCAGGGCTGAGGATCAAGGTGTTCCTGTATTTTGCAGTGCTGCCTACAGCTGCATTCCATCACGTGTAGCACCTTTGGGACTGGTTGTCTCTGTTCAGAGATCCTTTGGTGGGCCAGCTTGGAAGCATTGGTACTGATCTTCTGGATCAGGGAACTCATCTGTTTACTCCTGTCATCAGAAAAGGGGTTTGATGTAATACTTTTTTGGTCCAGGCCTTTGAGAGGGGGAACACTGAAGTGCCTCACTGCCTCTTGCTTGAGCATTCACTGTTTTGGACGTTATGCAGAAAAAAAAGCTCCTTCAACTGATCTTACCCACATCACTAATGAGCTGTCTCTGGCCAGCATTGGGGACCGTGTTTTTCTCCTTCTCCTCTGTCAAGTGTTTGCTTATCTTCCTGTTTGATCACTGCTCCCTTTGGAAAAGCCTCACCTAAAACCCCTCATTCTTCTGGAGCATAGGGCCTGGTACAGCACAGCAAGAGAAGCTGGTGCTGATGGTGGATGCCATCCCAGCAGAGCTCACAGCTTATGGAAAAGCAGCTGGAGGAGGGAGAGGATGGGAAAGCATGACAGACAGATTAAAAGAGGGAGTTTGGAGTTCTGGCCTCACCAAATAAAATAAAATCATTTTAGTGATTAAGGAATTTTAATATGCTCATGCACTCACACCAGTAGCTTCAAACATTAACTTGATTTTCCACTATTTGAGCTATCCAGCTGCTTCTGGTGCCTCTGTCTGAATCCAAGTGCACAGATGTTTGGAAAATCAGATACTTAGTGAGGGGTGTAAGTATGGAGTTAGGAATGATTATTAGACTCCTACCTCTGAAAACCTCTTCTTGAGAAACCAGAAGTAGTGATGAAAAATTACTGGATCTCCCTGTTACTGCTCAGAATTAACAAGGCTCTGTGATGTGGTTCAGGAAGACCTCATGTACTAGGTCTGAACCCCGAGGTTCAGTTTTCCTTGTTAAAAAGTACAGCTTCTAGCACATGTGAGATTTGGGTTGTGTTCATACATGTAAAAATATACAGGCTACTGCTTAGCAGGCAGAGGTCCATAATGTGCAGTCAAATTTGAAGCTGTTTTGCTTTTTCTTTCCTCTTTTTTGCAGGCAAGAGGTGCAGATATCCCTGACATTCCAGGGGAGTTGCCTCTCCGGACCTGTGGCAGCACAGCAAGTATGAAAGTGAAGAATGTAAAAAAGTAAGAACAATGTTCTTTGATATTCCTGTCTTTGCTGGGCTTCCAGTGTTGCTATCCTGGGTTTTAGCTGTCGTGCTGCAATACAGCTGGGGCATTTGGCACCAATTTTCAATAGTGTCTTCATCTGAGCTACTAAGATGCATGTGAACAAAGTAAATCATAGCTGATGTAGTCTAAAACTGGGGATATGAGAAGTTTGGTTGGTGCTTTCACCTGTTTCTGACCACAGAAGAATAGCTTATTAGAGTTTGGAACCTCACTGTTGCTGTATTTTTAAGTTTTTGTGATTTCTTCCTAAAATTGATATATATATATATTTTTTAAAAAAAAGAACATTACATATAAAGAAACCTAAGGAGAGGGGAATGTATAAATGAGATCCTTTTTCATATCTCCCTGTGCTCTGGGAAGCTAAACCAGGACAAGTGGGTGGCCCAGATATATGTTTTGATTTGGTATTTTCTCTCTTCTCCTTTTTTTGCACTCTGCCCTGTACCTCTTCATTTGAATGGGTTTTGAACTGTTTTTCTTTTTTAGGAGTATTTTTTTCTTCCCTCATTGTGATATTTATTTTTTCTGTGGGCTTGCACTGTCTTTCTCTCTCTTTCTCTCCCAGAGAATATAAACCAGCTTATTATGCTTGCTGCTAAGGTTTCAACCCTCTAACCTGCAGAGGGGATCAGAAGTAATCAATATTACTTGATTTGTCTTTGCTAAGAGTGCTGACTTGAGGACCAGAACTCCCCAATATTGATTGGTCTGTGCATTCAGATCACCTCTCTAGTGCTCTGATGCTGCAAGGGAAATGGCTCTTTGTTCCACTGCTGAGCAGCCAGATGCAGCATCTCACTTCCCACTTCTATTCCTGTGGGAAGAGAGAGCTAGATAATGACAATCTCATTGGCTCACCACCAGAAATATCTATAGGAGTCTATAATAGCTTCAGCAGAAGCAAGAGCATGTTGCAGAGCCAGAGGATCTCCCCGTCAGCCATCAGTGTAACTGGAGACACTTGGGAATAATTATGCCTCACTTTTGAATTTTAAAAAGGCAAAGGATAAATAAATAGCATTTGTTCTGCACCCTCAGATACATCAACCCGGGACTGATGGGCTGTGATGCCTTTCACAGGTAAAGTTCTCCTTTCCTTTGTGTCTCGTGTAAGGCTGTGTATTTGCACTGCAGAATGCATTTGTGAAGGTCGAGCAGCTTGTCCCTGCACCAGTTCTTCAAGCTGTGGGCTGTGGTATTGATGGAATTGCCACCCAGTTCCTTAAGGATGCGATGAGAAAATCCACTTGGCTGCTTAGTTTTCCTTTCTCGCTCAGTTCTGTTCTCCACTGTTTTGGTGCATCACATCAGCAAACCCCTCTGTTCCCTTGGCTTTTGGATGAGCAAGTCATTTTTATTTTATAGCAGCATCGTTTCCATGCTTTGCCTCTGTCTGATGGTGGGCTTTTGATGTGCTTCAGGTTATCCTTTACAAAGGGTCATTTCCCGAAGATGGCCGAATGTGCACATTTCCATTATGAAAACGTGGACTTCGGCAACATACAGGTGAGTTTTATATGCTTTTCTTTTAGATACAAAACATCCTTGTGTTTGGCTGCCAACTAACCAGGTGGGGGAGAGGGCAGAGGGACCTCTGCTGAGGTTTGTTGAGTGTGTTGCAAAATGTTTAGTGATAAGATGTTGAAGCAATGTTGTGTCTATTTGGAATTGCTTCCATGTGCTGGGCCAGAATCTGCACTCGGCCACGTGGCCACCCCTTTGAGGCTGGAGATGATTTTATTTCCACTGGATTTGATTGATGTCACTGGTTTGAGGCTGCATCAAATAGTTACAGAGTCATCTGCATTTACTGCATGCATATTATTAGTTTGTATGTCTGTGTCTTTAAACAATTGTGTGAATGTGTTTAAGTAAATATAAATAATTCAATTTTATCCATTCTCTTCATGTTATCTGAGCTCTGCATTGTGTGTTGCAGCAGCTGTGTCATCAGAATACAAGAAATTGCTGCTCAGCCTGAGTTGCATTTCTGGAAGTGTTGCAGGCTTTGCTGCTTTGTGACCCACCCATCAGAAAGGGAGGCAGGAGCAGTTTTCATTGAGCAGTGCAGGGGAGGGCTGAGAACCAAGAACGGTTCATCAGCTCATGAACAGGGCACATCTTGTTCTGCACTCAGAGAAGCAGGAATGCCTCCAGCATCTGCCAGCCTTGTAGCCAAAAAGAGGTTACAACCTTTTCATTTGTAAAACATTTCCTGTAATATAGAGTGAATTATTTACAGCCTTTCATGTTTCTGTACTTGACAGTTTTGCAGGCAGAATTGCACATCCATTTGCTCTGGCTCTAAAACTCAGACTGAGGAGGAGTTTGGGTCCTATTCAGGGCTCATTTCTGCTTTTTGTCACACATAGTGGCTCTAAGTGGGTCCATTATCCTGAGCAGGGGCTGCATGTGCAGTAGCAGAGACACAAAAACAAAGGCAGAGCACTGGACAGAAGAGGGAGCTTAAGAAGACTTCAGTGCAAAGAGCCCAGCTCCCAACAAGGTCTCTGGAGGATGGACTGCAGACACAAACAGGAGCATTCCTCAATCTTCTGAAACAAAACCATGCTTCTTTATTTTCAGTTTCTGTCTGTAGGACTGATCTCTGTCCCTGGTTTTAGTCTCCTGGTAATTTTCTGGTTCGACACTGTGGTCATTTGGGAGAGAAGTTTGATGTTGCAGTAGGTGTTGAGCAGGTTTCTGTGGAGACACAGATGTGCTTTGCATCCTGCAGTGCCCAGAGTTTTCCTTTCCGTTGTTCAGAGATACTCCACACAGTGTGCAAGCCTTTGAATGGCACGTTTAAAGCATTAAAGGATACTAGGATACTAGGAGAGTTGGTAGGCTGAGACTTTTGTGTTTGTGAGAGGGAGAAGTAAAATCAGGAAATATATTCTTTACAGATTTCCTTCATGTTGTTCTGCTGACAAACCTGAAGCATTTTCTGGTGGGAAGTTGCCACAAGCAGGAGCTGGTGGTTCCTGGCACTCATTTTGTGCTCCTACTTGCTTGTCCTCCGTGTTGTGCCCTCGGGCACTAGCAGAACAGTTCAGCTGTAAGCAGAGGAATGGGCTGGCTGCAGAACAGTACCTGGGGAAGAATACAGCCCAGAAAGGAAAAGTAGGATTTGTTCTTCAGCCACGGCAGGTCCCTGAGCTGTTTTCTCTCACAGTGTCTGTGTTGTGAAGCCAGGAGAGCACTGGATGGGAAGCAACTGTCAGAGTGACTGTGTGTGTGTTTCCACCACTGCCACCTCTGGAAGCCAGACACACAACTACTTGTGTACCCACAGCAAAGCATGTACTTCAATAAGGTGAATCAAGCCCTAAGTACCAACTCTGTGGCTCTTTTCCCTTCCTTTTTCTGATAGATCCCCATGGTGTAATGACTTTTTACTATGGATAAAAATACCTTAAGAACAGAGCTTTGCTCCAGAAATACAAAAGGTCAGGGCATTACATTATTTCCTCAGTAGAAGACCAGTATTAGTGGTACAAGAAATGAAAGCTATTAATAAATCAGCAGTATTAGTTTACAGGCTTAAAAATAGGTTCAAGTAGGGCTCATACATTTTAATCTAATGGCATTCATTGATGGCTTCTTTGGGATAACAAGGTAGACTAGAGAATAGCAGTGGGCTGAAGTGACTTGTAACTGACAGCTTGGCACCTAATACTGAATTACTGAGTTGCATCTGAGTGGTGGTGGGTGTAAACTCCTTTCAAAATCTATTCACTGTTAAAAATTTGCATAGTAGAAGTGCAGTATTATCTGGCTGTGTCAGGAGTTGTGTAATGCTGTCTATTAACAGCCTGGCCAATTTTCAGATTGTTTTGTAATGTTTATGTCACTTATAATATGGCCTCATGCTGCAATAGGTATTAATATCTTGGCTCTTCACCTCATGAGGTCATTTTAAATTAACTTTCTGGGATGTATAAAAAAGGATTTGTTCTCTCCTTATCCTAGCACCACACTAACATAACTAGTTGCCTTTTGGGATGCGTTTCCCATCAGAAATGTTCTGCTCTGCTGCTTTCAACAGCAATGTGTTTTACCCTTATCTGCCTCTGGCCAGCAAGACACATGTTGCATCAGCAGGAAATTGCTGGTTTACCAGGCAAAGGTGCTTGATGTCAAAGCACAGGATGGGCTTTACAGGTTGCGTCAGTGCCAGAAATTCACTGGTATTTGGCACAAGTACCTTACATTTATTACTGCATTTAATTTTTATGGCTACAGCATTGATTTTTAATTTTACTTGGAAAAGCCAGGTTCTGCATAGTAAGTTTTAGTCTATTGTAGGATCAATGTGTAAGAGTTGTCAGCAGGTGCAGCCTCACTGTGCTCTGTGTCTCCCAGGCAAGATGTTACTAGGCCACAGCTGGATTGTGATGACACAGGTCAGTTCTGCTGGATTCCCTCTCTCTTAAGCTCTGCTGCCTGTCCATAGCTCTTGGCTCACGTCTGCCTGTGATGCCTCTCTTCTCCCTAGAACATCACAACTCATCAATACACAAAGCAAGTGTTACTGGCACAGCCATTGCTGTGCAGGGCATCTTGGTGTTCATTTAAGCACTGAAGTGTGGAGCTGGAAGTCCTCAGCATCTCTTCCAGGGCTTATGTGCCTTAGGCAGAAGGGCTCACCATGCATTTAACTTCAGAAGTGCCTAAATCATCCCAATGTAATTTAAAAGAATATAATCCTCATCAGTTCAATGCATGAGCCTGGTGCTTGGTCCAGGCTGATTTAATTGCATGTTCCAGGTTTTGTGTTTACCTGCAGAGCTGCTCAAGTTAATGAATTCACATGTTACGTGAGTATCTCAGCACAGCAGTTGTGTCACACAGTGTGTCACACAGTCCCACTGCCTTTCAGTGAGCTTTAGGGCTTGTTAATACCATTTCACCAAAACCTCCAATACAGTGTGAATCACAGAAGTGCTGGAGTTGGAAGGGACCTCTCGAGATCTGGTCCAACTCTCCCACTGAAGTAGGATCACCTAGAGCACTTTACACAGGGCTGCATCCAGGGGGGTTTTGAATATCTGCAGAGAAGGAGACTCCACACCCTCCCTGGGCAGCCTGTCCCAGGGCTCTGTCACCCTCACCATAAAGAAGTTTTTCCTCATATTTAAATGGAACTTCCCATGTTCCAACTTGTACCTGTTGCCCCTCGTTCTGACACTGGGAACTAATGTGGTTTTACTTGACTTAGTGCCATGTGCCATTAATATGAACCAGAGAAACAGTGATTAGGTGTTCCATAAATATCTTTACTTCCCCCTAGAAATAAAGAATTTGTTCTTCACTTGAAATAATTATCTTTAGTTTAGTAGGTTTTAGTAATGGAATATGGAGAGCTGATCACCTCTGGGCTTTCCAGATAATATTCTTTGCTCCCTGAAAAACCCATTGCTAAAGGAGAGAAAATGCTGTAATGCACATTCCTATCACTTCAGCAATCTTGCATTTGACACAGATTTACCCCATCAAACAGCACAGTATCTGTCTCTCTGTGTTTGTGTAGCTGCCTTCTAAAAATAAACCCCTGTCAGAACAGGATTGGATTACGGTGCATGGAAGATCCTCTCTTATCTGTTAAGCCTTGGCACTGTGAGTGTTGGGAGCCTGTTATCAGTGGTAAAGGAAGTATTTGAACCAGAATCACTTCCTCCTGGGGAGGCATCAGCTGCCAGGAATTCCTGCCCCAGCTCAGCAGTATTGTTTGCTGTTTGAATGCCTTTGGCAAGCTGCAGCCTTCCAGCCAAGGCGATGGGCTGGAGCTCAGTGGTGGCTGTGGTTTGTGCCTCTAATTGTATTTTCCTGTCATGTTCTAAGAGTCAGAAGCATTGGAAGGAGCAGTTCAGCCCTTCTTGTGCCTTTTGTCAGCAAAGCCTGTTGAGAAGAGATACTTTCCGGGGCCATCTTTTGGTTTGTCTTTTTTCTTTTATTCAGTAATCCTCCAGGGAAGGGGTTGTGGAGGGGAAGTGTGGTTGGGAAGGTGTCTGTGTTAATCAGAGAGTCCATTCTTTTCCTGAGATGGATTGGAAGGAAGCAAAAATGGGAACATCTCACCAGATGCCCTGTTCTGGAGTTAACTGGGTTAGTTTAAGCTGTTTCTGCCACAGCTAAAAGTAGTCCTCTACATAGATCAGGTAGAACCAAGAGGAATGGAGGAGTGCTCCTTGACCTGTGTCTCTGTGAAGTCAGACAACTGAGCTTGAATCTCCTTCCATCAGGGATTTTAAACCAAGCCTGCTCACTGCCTTCAGTGTAGGAGGTTCATTCCCTCAGCTCTGCTGTGGGCATGATGACTTTCTATATCTTGGCAGTCATGAGCAGCTACAGGCTGTCATGTCTTCATTTATTCCACTCATGTACTAAGTGTTTAAAAAGAAAAAAAAATATTTACTTTAAAAATTGAAATGTGAAACAGCAGGCCCCCCACCCCAGTCCCTTTTAGAAGCTAGAAATACATAGTAAAAATCATAAGAACTGGCCTGAATTTTGCTCTGAACTGGTGCTGTGACAGCTTTGCTGGGTTTTGCTTTGTCTTTACAGATAGTTGGGTGGTTATGACATGCAGACCCTTAGTGCATATGAAGAGCTGCTCCCTTTAGCCTTTCATCTCTGGCTGCTGTTAAGCTCCCTCCAAAATGACTCTGCCAGATTCTGTTATGTTCCCTTTCTCCACACCAAGGCCTTCCCCTCCTGTTTCCCAGATTTTCCATAAGTTTTCTTTACTATTGCCTTCTAAGGTGGAAGAGGGAGATGTTGCAAGGGCTGCTTTAGGACGTGGGTTATGTAAAAAACAACAATGTTCATAGTGTAGGTGGAAACTGCTTCTATTAACATAATAATTCCAGCCACAACTCCCTGAAAATTGGGACAGTCTCCTGCCAAGAGCAACAGATTTCTAAAATTTGGAGTCTCTAGGCCGAGCATTTCAATGCCAAAAAGGTTGGGAAAATACTCAAAGAAGTTCACCTCAGTTTTTGGATTCTTCTATTTCCCAGTCTTGTTTCCAACTTGCCACTAGCTCCTCAGAAAAATTCTTCCTTGGAACAAGATCACACCTGTGAAATTCCAGCTTGTTTGGTTTTCTTCCAGAGAAACAGGGAGAAATCCACGTTGGGTTATATGCTGCAAGGGTAACTTCAAGTATGGAGAGTATCTCTCCAAGAAACTTTACTCTTGCTGCTCCCAGCACATTCCCTACTTGTTCTATAGTTGGTGCTGCAGGGAAAGCAAACAGCCTTGTTAGTGATCCCACCCTAATGGGCAGGATTCCTGTAAATTGCCTGCAAGTTATTTAAGCCTGCTCAAGAAATGGACAGGATATAATTCCAAGGCTAAGCAGGTCCTTCCTCTGACCTGGTCATCCTTTTCCTGAAGGCATTTGCTCTGCTCCAAAGGGAAGGGGTGGATGGCTGATGATCCCATGGAGCTGCTCAGTCACTCTTACAGCTCGTCCTGTGCTTTGCTCTCACCTTCTTCCCTGGACTGACAGTTACTGGAAACAATCATTTATAAATCCATTTATCTTTTATGATAAAGTGAAAGGTAATTTGTCTGATGTTATTCAACTGGCTAGTTATTGAGTTGCCTGTCACAAGGAGGAAGGTTCTTTTCTGTTAGTATTTATCTAGATTAGCTTTCCATCTGATTCCATGAATGGTCTTCATTTTAAGCTAATCATCTAGGGGTATAAATGGAAGGGCACAAATCATTGTTAAAAGCAAATCAGATTTAACCTGTTGATTGAACTAAGCTGTAATTTCCTCTTTTTTTCTTTTCCTTTTGCCTTTGGATGTTTTTGTATATACAGGACCAAACATTTCTCCACCAAGTGTGTGTTGGAGGTGAGCAGAACCCAGCAGCATTTCTCTGTCTGGGACAAGATAGTCAGTCTGGGATGCTCTGCATGTTTCTTCTCTGACTTACTAGTGTGAGAAACATCACTGTGCAGGTTTGGATGAGCACTACTCAGACTTTATATCCTGAGATAGGTGTTTTCTCTTACTCACGTGCTGAGTACAAGTGGTTTCAGGGAAATCTCTCTGTATTTGGCTCTTCTTTGCAACTGGGGACTAGTGACAGTCCAGTTTGAAAACACTGACCTGCAAGAATCCAGCTTAGTTTTTCTTCCCTTGCATTTAACACTGAAAATACAGCCAACTTGTTTGTGGATTTTCAGTCTCTCTTGATGCATAGTGGTTATTTGATGGCATTAATAAATCTTGACTGTAGTAAGGCAGCTGTTAACTTTGGCACTGACCTCCTGCTGTTTGCCCCCATCATAAATCATCCTTAGCAGCATGTCACAGAAGTGTCTAAAAATTGTTTTAATTAGTAACTAGAACAGAGTTGTGTTGGAAAAAAATTCTTCCCTGAGGTTTAATGACCTGCAAAAACCAGGAAGATATACTATATGTATAATTAAAACATATTAAACATTTGAAAAGAATCCACATGTGCCAGAAAAATAATCCCTGTTTCATTAGTGTTTCAGAGAGGATTAAACCCCATATGTTTTTGTACATAGTAAGTTATACTGTTAACAGGAATGGTGTTAAAATGCAGCATAATATTGTACTCATGGATCTGCAAACGTGCCAAGCTGGTGTGATTTTAATAACTGGCACATTCATGTTGATATGATCCCTGAGCTTTACAGAAGCAGGGGTGTGTTTTCATTCTCCAGTGGAGGTTTGTCGTGGCAGTGGATGTATTAGCTGTTAAACCAAACATCCTTGGGAACATATACATTTTGTGTTTACTGTACCTGCTTACAAAAAGGGTAGTTTGTTTAGTTTGTGTTCATGTGCCAGAATTTTGAGGTATGATGACAGAATTGGCAGTTTAGGAGTAGCAAGTTAGGCTACAGGTTTTTAAACTGCTCATTCATTAGCTTAGCCTGCCAGTGGTGTGGGTACCTGTGTCCTGGAGTAATAAATGTCTTCATTCATTTCCTGGTCAAGAAGCGCAGACAGGATATAACCTGATCTTGCAAAATTTGTGTCCCTGACTGGGCTTTGAGAGCTCTTGCTGGTTAAAGTGAGGTGGTTTGAATAGACCAGACATGCTCCATCCCTGTTGCCAGGTCTGCTCTGTAACTGGGAATGCTGCAGAGACCATGTTCTCATGATGGCTGTGTGAGCTGCTGTCCAGCTGAAAATCATAGAATCACAGAATGGTTTGGGTTGGAAGGGACCTTCAAGATCGTCCAGATCCAACCCCCCTGCATGGGCAGGGACACCTCCCACCAGCCCAGGTTGCTCCAAGCCCCATCCAACCTGCCCTTCAACTCTGCCAGGGATGGGGCAGCCACAGCTTCCCTGGGCAACCTGGGTCAGGGTTTCACCACCCTCACACTCAAGAATTTCTTCCTCATGTCTAACCTAAGTCTTCTTCCAGTTTTCATCATCACTGCTTCCTCATCTGCTTCTCTCAGTAATGCAATCTCACATGGGGCATGTGGTGAATTCCAGATTGTTCTTTCATTATAAAACCAGGGAAGAATTGTCTTTGTGTTCTCAGGGAAGGCTTGTCACTGCATTCGTGCTATGATAATCTATCCTGCAAGGCAAGATAGAGCAGAGAAAAGCACTTGAACTAATTGTATTTAGGTGCTACCTGTGAAAATGTTTGCTGTATTGTGACAGGATTTTCAATGCACTGTGTGTAGCTATGTGTGTGATTATCAGAGAGGATGTTTCTAAATCCATTGAGCTGAGCCCTGAGTTGTGGTGTTTGTTTTACTCCCCACAGAGAGATTTGTGCAGAAGATTTCCTGTGAATCTAAACTTTCCCAGGGGTCTGGGTTCAGGCAGATTTTTAGTTTGGGAGGGGAGACATGCACACAGGCACATGTTCTCACCCACACGTGCTGTTACAATGTCTAGAAGGCATTTGAACATATTTGTAGACTTTGATGGTGTTGTTATTTTATCCCTTGCTGGGATGCATGAGCAGAAGATGGAGGTTTCTGCTTCCATGTCCTGCAGGCAGGGGACTGACCCTGGGCTCTCCTGGGCATCCATACCAAAAAACTCTTTGATCTCCACAGAGGATTCCAAGGATATCAATTACTTACTTCTTCTGACTCTTCCTTTCTGGCCACGTTTTCCACAGGACCTGCAAAGTCAGATTGCTGTTTTACTTTCCATTTACTTTATGTATGTTCAGAATCTGTGAACCTGCCTTAAAGTTCACTCTGTTCTAGTGGAAGTTTATAAATGCTGAAGTTTATAAATACCCTTATAAACTAAACTGCCTACTAGAAAATCTCACTTTTTGAGTAGGTTGTGATGTCTGGTCCTGCCAATTTAGGTTTGACACTAACAAAAATTCTTATGTTACCTTGACATTCAATGCAGGTGTATAATT
Organism: Apus apus; assembly: GCF_020740795.1. Lineage (NCBI taxonomy): Eukaryota > Metazoa > Chordata > Aves > Apodiformes > Apodidae > Apus > Apus apus. Next base: position 1,495,558 of record NC_067303.1, on the reverse strand, counting down.
GATCTTTTTGGGGCTTGGGTGTTCACTTTATTTATTGCAAGTATGACATGTCAAAACAGTAAGCCTTTAAAATAACTGATTTTGGACCAAGTTCCCATTTACCAGCTTGAAGTAGTTAAAAACACCAAACAACTTCTGTTATTTTTACAGTGTGAGTCCAGGAATTTGCTTTGAAAGTTGTAAATTGTTTAATAATTCTTTATCTGCTAAGTCCTTCAATAATTATAGGTGTAGCAGTTCTGGAATAGGAAAGGAACCCCCTGGGGCCTTGGGGTAGAAAGGATTTCCTTGAAAGAAAGGGACAAAGGTGCTGCCATTCCTAGGTGAGGGAAACGGGATTATTTAGGCACAGTGAAAGTGTGAGGCTTGGGAAGCATCAGACCCTGATTCAGAGACCCCTTCCATTCACCTTCTGTTGTGGCTCAAGGTTTGGTTTAATATCATTTAAAAAAACCCCAACAACCCTGAATAAAAGCTCAGTTAAGTTTGGAAGCTGTTTTTAGAAAAGTGAGCTATTAGGCTGGTGCCTGCATCTTGAATTATGGATGCATTTTAGCAGTACCACTGAAACCATGATGTGCACTTTGAACACACCCCAGACAAGCTGTGTTGGTTTTTATTTCCCCTGGTACATGGTCCCTGCACTTCTTTGAACTCTTTTCAGCCTCCCTTTGTTACTAACTTACTATCTACTTTAAACTAAATACAGTTCAAAGTAAGTAGAAGATCTTTTTGGAGCCGGTAGCTGTTGGTGCTGAATCAGAGGGCACAGGAAGCCTTGGTCCTGGAGTGCTGCTTTCCTCTCAACCGCTTTTAACTTTTTCTGCCTTTCTAATATCATAAAGATTAAGAACCTGGGTCATTCATCAGCTCCATTAGGGACAGCTGGGGAAACTATTCCAAATTTCGATTAGGATTTTAAGATAAACAAGGAGAGAGGGAAGACTTGGACTTTCAACAATAAAATATCTGTGAACTCTTACAATTCTTGGTGGTGTATCATATAGATGAATTTTTTTATTTTCCCACTGAAAAACAACTGAGATATGGATGATGTATTATGTTTTCTGCTAGTAGTTTTTGTGGATGTGTCTTTCAAGTTGCTGGGATCAGATGAAGGATAAAACAGCCACTGAAAACCAAACTGTATCTGCAACAGTAGCAGTAGAACTAAATCTTACTGCTAGGGTAACATGCCCTTGGATTACAGGAGGTGCAGCCTTAGGGCAGGGGTGTTGTCTAGACCCTGTGCTTTGAGGCAGGCCTGCTGGGTGTGCAAACTCCAGTGTTCTCCACACAGAAGGTCTGTCACACTTAGATGTGCTCAGTTTGATGCCTGAACTTGGAGTCATGGGAAGTCCTGTAGTGTTTGACATCTTGTGTCTGCTCATTGAGCCAAGCTGTTGGCTGGTGTTCTACATGTTCTCCACACCATGAAGCTGCTTGGGGGCCTCTTCTGGTAGTGTTGTTCTCTTCACTCTCCTGTGAAGTGGTGCTTTCCTGTGTGACACCCCCTGTTGGTCACTCTAAGCTCTAATAGTTTGTTTTATGACTTCAGGACTGGGCCCTTGAGCTTGAGTCACTGAGCATCGTTCCACCTGCCCAGAGAGGAACTGAGTCACCCCCATTGCTGTGGCAGGAGTGTCAGTCCAGGGTGACTTCAGGGGTGCTGCATCAGGTTGCTCTGTATTACCCTTTTCCTCATGGTTGTATTTTAAACATCAGTAACAGTTGCATCATGAAGGCCCATTTTCCCTTGAGATCTGCAGAAATTGGGACTGAATAAGGGCTGCAGGTTTATGCCTCTCCTTGGAGAACAAGTGTGTCAAAGGAAGAAGTTTCTTCTGAGCTTGCAAAGAGTATGTTACATGGTGGCAGGATTATACCAAAAGCATCTATTTTATAGAGTGCAATTAAATGCTTAATTGCAAAACTGAAAGTCCAAGTCTGCAATCCCACTGGGAAGCTCTCAGGTGGAGTCTGCAGGGCATAGACCTGTTTCCAGTGTCACCTTAGTAGTTCAAAACCCACCTTCCCTGAACTATCATTTGGGAAATTTAAAGGTTAAAGTACTCTTTTTAGATCTTTACTACTTGACCTTCTGCCATTGGCAACTTAGGCAGAATTTTCTAAATTAAAAGTCAAAACAGAGCTTCAGATATGTCTGTGACCCTTTTTGCAGCCTGCCTATATTTTTAACTCTCACAGTCCATATTCTGTATACAATCAAGGTTTTGATGCATGGATCAAAAAAGCAAGACATGGCTTATTCACTATTTCACAAAAAATAAAAATAATCCTGTTTCCTAAGATCTTCCAAGATAATGTATTTAATACAATGAACTGAAAGCATTTTGCTTTACTGTTCATGGAGTCAGCATCCAGAAGCTGCATTCTTTTATCAGCAAAAGCATTTTTCTTCCTCTCCTGGGCTTTTGGAAATATATGCATGATATACTGCTTTTGCCTTGTGACATAAATAATCTGTAGCAGGCAGTTCCTGGGTGTAGTTCTGTTCTGGAAAATACAGTTCTGTGTTTGCCACTTGGCCTTTCTGTGTGACAGTTTGCAATGCATTTACATGTAACTGCTGGAAAATAACAGTGCTAATGAAGTGCTCATGGTCTGGAGTGACATGGACTGTCAAAGGTTGGATGGCACCCTGCTGTGGTGCTTCATGAGACAGTCCCTGCTGATCTGAGCACCTGCTGTTGTTCCCTTGGTACCATGTTGTGCAGCTCCTTCCTGCCTGGTGATCTCAGCAGCTCTGGGGACAACCTCAGGACACAAGGAGAGTATTTATCTTATTTTCCCTACACCTCTCTCCTAACTCAAGAAGACAGTCCATTTGACCACCTCTCCTCTGCATTGGTGAGGCCACATCTACAGAACTGTGTCCAGTTCTGGGTTCCCTAATTCAAGGGACACATGGAACTACTACAGAAAGTCCAGTGGAGGGCAACAGAGGAGACTGGGGGATGGGAACATCTCACTGATGAGGAGAGGCTGAAAGAGCTGGGACTGTTCAGCCTGGAGAAGAGAAGGCTGAGAGGAGACCTTATTAATGCCTACAAGTATCTTAAGAGTGGGTGGAGGGAGGATGGAGCCAGACTCTGCTCAGTAGTTCCCAGTTGTGGGAAACTGTTCTTCCTTCTTCCCCATGGCATTGGCTCATGACACCAGTGACAGGACAAGGGGCAGTGGGAACAAGCTGGAACATGGGAAGTTCCATTGAAATATGAGAAAAAACTTCTTTGCAGTGAGGGTGACAGAGCCCTGGGACAGGCTGCCCAGGGAGGGTGTGGAGTCTCCTTCTCTGGAGATATTCAAGACCCACCTGGATGTAACCCTGTGGAATGTGCTCCAGGGGATCCTGCTTTAGGAGGGCAGTTGGACCAGATGATCTCTAGAGGTCCCTTCCAGCTCTGACAATTCCATGATTCCAAGACTATCTGTAAGCAAACCCTTACAAGGGCTTATTTAGTGAACTAAGAGATTCTCTGCTTTTAAAAATTCAGCAGGAATCAATCTTTAGCCTCTTGTGTCTGACAAGGCCCAGAAAAGCTGTAAAAAACCCCCACTTCCCTTGCGTTTTGGTTAGTCATAAGGTTGTAGTTACTATTTAGGAGCACGGGATGCTTTTTGGTGCAATGACTGGACTGACAACTCCAATCTTTCTAACATGATGTCTTTAAGAAGTAATATCACTGCATTATAAAATTAGATTAAAAATGTGAAAATTTAAGCATAAGTTTCACTTCTCATGAGGGTTTTTTTCTGCACAAGCCTTGGAATGTACACGGCTCATCAAGCCTTTCTCAACAAGAGTGAAGAAACTTGTTTGTGTAAAGAAACTTGAGTTTCTCAAATAATTGCTTAAGACTTAGGTTTCAACATGTTTGTTTCAATCTTTTTTTCCAAGTCATTAATTTTCAGAACTGACAATTGGTGGCAGTGGTGTCAACTGTTTAATTCTTAATGGCTGCATTATAGCAGCTCTGGGTTTGCAGGGTAGAGCCTTTCACCAGAGTTACTGAGACTGGAACCTTCTATAGCCACCACCAGGCAATTTCTGTGAGTGAGTTATGAAATGTCTAATTTTCAGACATTTTCCTCATTTGTGTTGTTGAGATAAAACTGAAAAACCCACTCATTTAGGCCTTGGGATGTACTGCTGGAATACTTGGATCTATGTACTGGCACCTCTGTCAAGGTTTTAGAGTTGCTGTTTTGGTAGGAAGAATGCTAACACTAATGATGAAGATATTAATCCTTTTATCACTACCAGAACTGAAAGATCTTGGAAGTTTCCAGGATGGAAAGATGGAAGAAGTGGCCTTGTCTCTGTCCTTTGTCTTCCTCCTCTTCAGTGCTCCCATCCCCAATTATTATGCAGCATTATCATCATTGCTGCCCATGAGCTGATGGGCTGAGTGTAACCACAGGTTGTATTCTGGAAAACTTCCTTAGTAGGTTGAGGGTAATTTCTTCAAGTCATTTGACTTGTGTAAATGTTATTGAATATTTTCATCATGAATGCCCTCAGTCCTTCCTAGGTGTCATGCAGCTGATGATTAAAGATGGTGTAAAATCTCATCTAAAGCCGTGGATGTTTCTCTTGTATTTGGGCAATATTTACTTTTCAGAGCAGGTAAGCACCTGTGGTGTATAGTCAGTTTTTTTCAATATATAGAAAATATTTAGGCCTCAGACTATTACAGCTGGTTAGTTACTTGTCAGCTGTACATGGAATTCTTTGTACTCATGTGAGCTGTGCCTTGCCTGCAGCCACTTTGGGATACCCCTGTCTTCAAAGGAAAAGCAGTTGGCAATGCCAGAGAAGCACACATGTCCCCTGGCAAATTTCCTGGTGACTCCTGACATGGGAAGACACTAACTGGAGCTGTAAACACTTAGGAGAGGGATGTGAGTAGCAGAAGATGAGAACCACGTGTGTGTGTGTTTGTGCATGTGAAGAGCAGGGGGAATGCAATAAATACAAGCATTGTGATATCCTCTTGGAGTTTCATGTTAAAGCTAGATATTTCTAGTCTGGCTGAAGTTTTTATGCAACATCTGGCTAAGGGAGGAAGATTTTGGTTTTACTCCTAGAAGTACTTTTCTTTTTAGAAGATCAGTTTGTCCATATAGCTCTTCTGCTCACCCACCAGCCCCCTTTTCTCTGCAGGGAGTAGCTGAGGGGAAGCGCTTCCATCCAGTCTATTCCATGCATTAGCACTTGCTCAACTTTTTGTATGAAAATGCATGTGGTGATATAAAACATCAATTTTGCACTGTGCCTCTGGACCCAGCAGTGGAACGTGGACTTTCAGTTTATTTCTTTAAAAAAAAATTAGGGTGGGGGTGGATTTGAGAGGTGAAATTTTAAAAGGTTCTTTCTCATGCATGGGTGCACAACATTCTGCTTGCACCTTCCCCCAGCTGAAGTTAAGCAAAGTAGTTGGCAAGTAAAGGTTGATTTGAGTCCTGTAGCTCAGTGCTGCGTTGGAGTGAAATGCATTCAGTGCCAGTGTAGCTGGAGACAAAACTGTGTGTAAACCTGGGGCTGCAAGCCCAGCAAATGACACCAGCACAGGGTTTCACACGGACCCAGCTGTGAAGATGAGTGGCTGTTGATCCTTCCCACTTTTGGGGTCACGGGAGGAAATGGAGTAAGCTTCCCCCCAGCTTTTATCACTTCCTCCTGCCAACTGAGGGGAGATGATTTTCCTTCATTTGCTGCTCCTCCTGTCAGCAAGAGAAGTTGGTATTTAGCCAGATACTAAATAATGCTTTTCCTGGGGAAGGAGTTCTCAGATGTGTATCTAGTATCTCTGATTTCCCATCCCCTCCTCGCTGCTCTCTGGCTTGAGCTTGGTCCTGCAAATTCTTGCTCAGAAAGATGTGGTTTGCATATATTTGATGTGCAAAGCCTGTTTGCTCCTGCTTACAGTCTGTTTCTGAAGCTTTTTAAAAAGTGTTAATGGTGGCTGCTTGTCTACTGAATGCTGAAAGCTTCATTCATCTTTGTTGTGTAAGGCTTTGAAGAACCTTCTGGGGTCTTAAAAGTAATGAGTCATCATCATTATTTATTCTCATTTAGAGAGTCTGCTTCATCATTTGCAAAGGTAGGCCTTGTCATCTTGTTGAGTTTATTCTCTTCATCTGAGTCCAGAAGAGGCTGCACCTGCAGGCAACTGGAAGGATGTGAATCCCTCTCTACTTGGTGGCAGACAGGTCAAGTGGGGAGCATGGAGTTAAGGCCAGGTTTGTCAGTGCTGCTGGGAGGTCACAATGACTGATTTGAGATCAGATTTCAGGAGCCCATCAGGACAAATTGAAACACTCTCCTGAGCTATGGATTTAATGAACAGACAAGTCTGTGGAGAGATTGCATGTCAGCTATGGGTAGAATTATTTTGTGGTTTCATGAGCACTGGTTTTGCTTCCTCTAACCTCTCTTCCTTGTGAGACACGGATCCCGTGTGTTCAGAGGGGCAGGGGCTGCACACCAGCAGAGCTGCTGACAGAAAAGGAGGGAAGGGAGGTCACCCAGAGGGACCTTGGCAGGCTCCAGAAGTGGGCTTGTGCAAATGAAATTCAACAAGGCCAAGTGCAAGGTTCTGCACCTGGGTTGAGGCAATCCCAGGCATGAATACAGGCTGGGCGGAGTAAGAATTGAGGACAGACCAGAGGAGAAGGACTTGGGGGTAGTGGTGGACCAGAAGTTTAACATGGGCCATCAATGTGCACTTGCAGCCTGGAAGGCCACTGTGTCCTGGGATGATTCTATGAAAGCCAGCAGCTACAGTTCCTCATGAGATTTCAGATTTATTCCTATCCTGCAGCTCCAAATGTGGTACAACCAAGCTCCTCCTGCCTTCAAGGCTCCTCAGGATATGTTTGGCTTTCCCTTGTGTGCATTATTAAGCTTTGTTTACTACCTGTGTTTCTAGGACCTTGGTTCCTTGTTGCTGGTGCTCTATAAATGCAAAATAAGAAGTGATACTTAGCACACTTCTTGATTTGGGTTAAAAATAACACAAATACCTCTTTTTGGATGGCATGAAGGCGAAACATAGAAACATAGAATAAACCTACCTCTACATTCTGAGTAAGAAAAAGTGCTTAGGGAACGTGAGTGAGGAAGGGTTGATGACTTCTGTAAGCAAATTAAGCTTCTCTTTGGCACAATACTCCCCCCACAAAATTAATTAAAAAAAAATAAATTATTGTTTCTGAGACTTTTTTGGGTTTTTTTCTCCTCCCCTTGAACTCCTGCAAATATTTCCAGTGTATAAAGCGATTTTTCCAGTGACTTTGATTCTTATCAGTGTGGAAAAAAAGCTGATTTAGTGGGGGAGGGAACAGAAAAAGCAAGTGAATAAGAGACTAACAGGCTGGAATGACAGGACTGTATCAATTCTCAGTTCTGTCTGAGGAATAATGTGCCTGTTTCCAGCAAATGGAAAAGTAGAGTAGGACTTCAACTGTCACTGACCTCCCACAGAATTTAATGGATTTTGGAGCTCAGAGAAGAAGTCATAACTAACTCAGTGATTTTTAAATGCACTTTCCTTGAAAGTCAGCAGTTTTATGAAGGAAGATAAAAAGTGTTTGTATCTTATAGAGCTGTAAAAAAAAAATGAAATTCACTGGCTCAGTCTGTTTTTTGACTATGGATGAATGCCTTTCTCAATAAGCTTGAACAGTAACATATTACAGGTTCTAGGTGGTTTCTATCCTTACCATATGTTGCCAGCACATAAAACAAGCCTGTTTTAAAATGATGGACTAGAAGTGTAAAGCAATCTCCTTCTTGGCCCATTCAAGTGGCTTTTCTGGGTAAGTAGTTCCTGAATGGACCAGCTATGAAAATGGACCTTTTCCTTTGAAGGGAACGTTGCTTTTGTGCCCATTGATTGGCAACAGCCAAAAGAAGGATCCTGGTTGGTCCAAGTGGTAGACAGTGAAAGAAAGGACACTTTGTTTTGTGGCAAAGCCACTTTTCTTTCACACAAATAAATAATTAAACAACCCAGCTCCTTTAATTTAACTGCCTCTTTGTTTTTGTCCGAAGCCACCGAGTGGCTGGTTCCTCTTCCAGAGCCATCTCCATTGTTTGGACCCTGTGAATACTCACACAGCGGTGCTGAGCGTTTCACGGGGGAGCCGGGGCTACATGAACAGGGAGATAATGTTCCTGGTGTTTTCCTTAGGAGCTGGCTTGGTGAGCCCTGTGATCATTTGTATTGCGGTGCCATCTAGTGTGCAAAGGGCTCTCGGGCTTCTCCTGCTATGGAAACTCAGGGCAGCAGTGGTTTTCTCTTCACAGCTGATTCCAGACTATTCCAAACAGCTGCATCACTTGGTGGAGGTGGTTGTAATAAAATGTTGGTGTCATGAGCTTCCAATTTACAAAAAACTCATCCTGATGATTGCTTGGCAGTGAGGGTGGGCTGGGGAGCAGAAGAGGGCAGGAGAGGCAGGGATAAATTGCTCAGCCTGAGGAGGAGTTTTCTGTGATCATGGGCTGATTTTGTATCAATTATGTGTGTGTCAGAAATTAATTTCTGGGATTTAGAGCATGTCCAGTGGTTGGTAGGTTTACATCCAGTTTGTTGTTCCTGTTGTGCTTTCATGGCTTATGAAATCCAGTGATGAATCCATGCGGAGTTAAACCCCTAACCGTACCTAACTGGAGGCCATTTGAATCTGACTTTGCTGTTCTTTGGACCTATTGTTAAATAGGTTTGGTACAGGAGAAACATTACTTCACTGCTTGTGCTGTCTTCATTTGTACTTTGATCTCTTAGCTGTCTCCTTTAAACTCTGCACGTGGAAGAATGCAGTTTTCCCTGTCAGCTGGACAGAAGAACCCTTCCCTCTCTTGTTCTGCAAAGTGTGTAACCTGATTGATTTGATTGCTTGCTTTTCCAGCACTGTTTTTGGTATCACTGTGAGAGCCAAAATACTTAATTCTAACTACTGCCTGGAGGGGGGCTGTGTCTCCCCAGGTAGTGACTAGACCTCAGCATGGCAAAAGCTGCCAGAGAGAATTCATTTCTGAATAATCTCGGGTTTGGTTTCAATTATTTGTGAAATTAGACTTTAATAGGGTGTGAAATGGAAAGAGAGAGAGGTAACACCAGATGCCTTTATTTACATGTGTTAATCAACACAGACTCAAACAACAACAAATGAAACTGCAGCCATTCAGAGTCTGAAATGCTCCATGTTTGGCTGGGAACTGTGAAAAATGTGCTGCTTTGCAGGTAGGTGGATGGGCAGCAAGATTTTTTTATCATTATTTTTTTTAAGTGCCTAACATGCCAGAATCCTGTCAGAACCCTGGAGTTACTGTATTTCAGGAATACCAAATGTGGCTATGGAAACCCATCATTATGCTGAGTTAGCTTTGCTTTGAACACTGTCATGGAAAATATTTACTTTTCCCTTTTTGAGCATAAACTGTGGTGGAAGGAGGAACACACAGGAGCGGGCATCAAAGTGCCCATTTCCAAATGTCTGTTACATTCACAGGGTCAATTAGCTAGTGACTAAAGGTGGTTTCCTTTGGAGACAGACTGGGTTTTGCTTTTTGGCTGCAGGTTCTGCAGTGGTAGGCATTCCAAATTTTATGGGAAATCGTGTCGGAAGCAAAGTTTGGTTTGCAGCCAGAAAGGGTTTTTAGTTAACTGTTCAAGGCAGCTCTGTGGGGCGAGGGGGAGAAGAAATACCTGATGTTAGTTGTGCTGTAGATGGTAGTTAAGAGTTTTGTCTCTGGCAAAACATATTATGTCACTTCTGGCTAATTCTCTCTATTGTTCAACGGAGTAATTTGATTTGGTTTCCTCGGAAACTTGTGGATTTTGGTGCTGTTGCTTGGGGACCTGCCCTTGGTGGAGCGAGAACGATAATTTCTCTAGGAAGGAGTTGAGGTGGGTTCAAGGACAATTTTGCATTAGGCCTCTAGGGAACTTCACAACGGATTGTAGGGCACGTGGGCTGCTGTGCTCACCTGCCTGATGCCAGGCACAGACACTGTGACAACAGGGGGAATAGTTCTCTGGTTGTAGGTGTACAGTAAAAAGAAAGAAGTAGCTTTCTTAGAAGCACCATTTTGTGTGGCAGTGAAGCCTGTTGAGCCTTTTTTGAGTCACTGCTTGTGTTTATTTAGTCGATGTAGAGAACAGTTAAAACTGTAACTGGTTAAAATGTGACTTGTCAGTGGAGGGACTAAGAACTTTTTTGGTTATTTGCTGGTGTTTCTTTTCCATCCTAGAGGGGTATCAGCTATCTGGGAGGAATAATGTGAGCAAGTAGTGTTAACTAGTTTAAAAGAGGGAGCAAAATTTATAATCAGGCTTGTCTTACACTGGTACCTTTTCAGCTCCATGTACTTTTGAATAATACATGCTACTTGTTAGCAAAATACAGGTGAATCTATGGTCTGGAGCACCATCCAGACATTCCACTCCTGCCTTGCACAGGTCAGTTCAGGATGCTGTTTGCTGTTTGCCTAAGCAAATATGCTTCTGTCCTCGAAGAGGTTTTCTTCACTGTCACTTTCTATGATCTCTTTGTGCCAATGACAGGCTGGTCTGCACGTCATTAACGACACCAATTCCATGTCAGGAATTGCTTTCTAATTTTATCAGGGAAGACCAGGTGCAAGAGTGAATTGGGAATCAGCTTTCAGATGGGCTGAGGGGCAATGAAGAGAGAGCAGGACTCTGGCAGCTACTGCTCAATGCCCTATTTTGCACAAAATAAGGCTGCTCTTGAGGTGGCTCAGGCTGCATGGTTTAAAGGCACTGACTTCCTTCATCCCCTAGTGTTTGTTTTCTTCCTGCTATCACTGCTTCCCACTGTCCCATTTACAGAAGGTGTATGAGAAGCAACTTTTGCCAACTTGTCCTACTTGAAAATGGAGCAACAAGTGGCACCTTATTCCAGTGAAACAGTTAAAAAGATACTTTAATGGAAAAGAATTTCCCATGGTCTGGGAGAAACTGAGTTTTGGGGAGCAGGTGGAAGAAGAAATTAAGTTTCTTTTTAACAATGCTAATTTTAATGGTGTTTTTTTTAAAAAAAAAAAACAGCTTGCATTCAGCATTACAAATTTTCTAGTGTATTTTCACAGCTGAAAGAACAAAGATAAACTTTTTTGGGGAGTGTGGAGGATGGCCAATGTAGAAGGCTTTTAAAGTGTGTGCTCCCATACTATTTCGTGCTATACTGGACTATATTGTGCATATGTGAGAACTGAAAACGGATCAATTGTTTTCAGTCTTGTGAAGATGCTTTTTCAGGCATCAAGGGTGTGTGTGTTACTCTACATGCAGGATATGGACAAGTGGGCATGTGAGATAGATGAGTTTGTTGTCAGTGCAGGCAACAAACAGGGAACATCAAGAGCTTTGCACAGAGGCAGGAGAATGGGCATTGGGTCTGGAATGTGCATAGCTGTCTGTCATCTCTGTGTCTTAGACTGCACTTGTTTGAGAAATAAATATGCAAAGTGTGCAAGAAGAGATTTTGTTTAAAATCTGTACTCTGCACAGTTAGACTTAAAGCATGAACTTGTAGGAAATTCTTAATGCCTGATGCGAATGGAACCAGCCACTCTGCTAACACCACGAGATGCTTATGGGATAATTTGCTCTCCTTTTTTGCTGGCCAGCCCATCTCAGAACCTAACTGTAGTGTCCCAAGCAAAGTAGGTACAGAGCACCAGCTAGAGTAAAATAGTAAGAAATTAAATGACAGACTTTGAGGTATCCAGGGTAAAAGCTCTTGTTGGCTGTTGAAAGATGAGAGCACTGACAGCAACCTGCATCTTCTGAGAACTTGTATTTTTCCTGAACTGGGCTGCAGAGTTAAACTAGAATTTGGACAGGAGAGCTCTTTGGTGAGCCATTGTAATAAAGGCATGAGGTTGTGCTAATAAACTAAGATACTAAGATTTCCATTTTAACCTGTGGGTTCAGAAACACTGATGTGGGAAGGAGGAGCAAAAGTAGACTGGGTGTCATTAGAACTATGCCAATTTTGTCAATAACTATGTCAATAACGTGCAAAATGCCCCTTTCTGACTAGGCATGACTAGACCTTGGTACTAACTAGCAGACGTAGCAGTGTTAGGTGGGTGGTGTTTGGAACTAGCAGTCCTTTGAAGGGTTAAATTACCACACACACTTAAAAACTGAACCCGAACTTGGGGGCTGAGGGGCAGGGGTGATCTCCTGGTTATTGCTGCTCAGGTGCTGAAGGAGAAAACCCTGCCAGTGAATAATGACCTGCAAAATTAAGAGTTTGTAGCTCCCTAAGTATCGTTCATTCTCCGGCCATAGTTCAGACCCTTTGGACGAGCCAACATATTTAGGCTGTTAACTGAACAGGGAAGATTTTGACAGCAAACTTTTCATCATGTAAATACTTGTTTCCTTTAGGGAATACGTGCAGTGAACAGAGAGCCCTTGTACCTAGGCAGCAGGGCACGCATCCTGCACCCATGTGCAGCTTGCACAGCACCAGGGGCTGGAGAGGAATTTAATGGTGCTTTAATGCTGAGCAGTTCGATACCACTGGAAGAGAAAGAAGGCTGAGGAATCAGCCTGCCTTAAACTCTGCTGGGTTTCAGGCATGTGATGGCAGTTTGCTGTCATTTTTTTTTCCTCCTTTTGAGCTGCAGCAGCAGACTTCTGTGCCGCGCCTGAACACAATCCCTGCACGCATTCCCTCCCTCTCTGTTTCTCTTGGCTCTTGTTAAACTCTCCGGCTTGTCTTGTGGGACCTTTCCAATGAGAGAGCGAGCGAGAGCGAAAGGAACACCACTGATTTCTCTGCCCTGCAAATTGAGCATGAAATGGGCAGCACGGAAAGGGCTCGTGGGGCTGTGGAGGCAGATCCTCAGCGCCGTTCCTAGGCACGTTCAGCTGAAGGAGCAGCAGCACCAGGGAGAGAGGAGAGCGAGGGAGCCGAAGGTGGGCAGTTGGATTTGGTTTTGCTAGCCTGGAGTTCTTGCATTTCGGAGCTGATGCCTGGAAGGTTTTTTCAATTAGCTCCTGGGAAGCTACGGAGAGACCTGGAACTGTTAGGCCTTGGCTAGGGATCCCATCCATGGAAAGAATAGATCATTGTAGCAGGGGTAAGTAGTACACAGCCTTTCAGAGATCCTCTAGAATTGAGAAAAGATACTTTTTTGTTTCCTGGCACAGTATAATGATAATAATGGTAAAATAAAAACAGCTGGAAGAATGCCTTCAGGATGGCACCAAATGCTAATGTGACAAGAAGGAATGAATCAGAACGAATGCAGTGTTTTCTTTGCAGAACGATCAGATGTAGTTTAAAGGGGGAGTTTATTGCATTTTTGTGCAGATTATCAAGCATTACAGATTTTAAAACTCAGGGTAGTGCAAACTCTCCTTCCAGAGAGTAGCCTGTGGCCTTTTGAAAGTCTGAAAGCCATTTTAATGAGGTATAAGGATATAACTGGGAGGAATGGGGCTCGGGAACATCCCAGTCGTGGTTTCCTACCTTAGCTGAAGTGAATGGCTCTTGAGATCCAGGTTTTTAAACTTCTAGTGTGTCTTCTGCTAACTGGAGAAATGAGAGGCCAGTAGTAATTCCATGTACTGAATTTTATGGTGCTAGATGTGTTTCTAACTGTTGCTAATAATGCCTAGAACACTTCCTTTCTTCTGAGGGTAGGTTTTGCAAAGGTTTATTTTTAAAATGAGAACATTTTATTGTTTCATTCCTTCTCTGGTATTTTGTGCATCTTCCTTTAAAAATAATCCTTAGGATATAGAGTAATATCTATTAACAAAAGGAAGACATGTTGACTCTGAACTTTGATCTGGATGATTTTGTAAACCGCTTATTGCATGTTTCTTTTTGATGCAGATCTGCATGTCTGTGAAACATGGATTTGGATAAATCTTTAATGAGGTGCAGGGACACATAATACTCATCTTAGATGCTGTGCTGACAGGAACAAGAGAAAAATACACAGTAGACAGAGAAGTTTGACAAGACTATGCATTTTTTCATTCATAGCCAGTAAATTATTAACTGGGCAAAATATGTGCTTTCTAGGAATGACTTTGTCCATGTGCCTACCTCTGAAATTCCTGCCACAGGCAGCTTAGTGCTATTCCAGGCTCTTAAGCACTGCAGAGCAGTGCAAAGCACTGCAAGACCCCAGCAAAATAACCATGAGAATTACCATTGCTCCTTCATTTGGAAATCCTCACTGTGGGCTTTTAGGATCTGTCCTAACTTCTGCCTTTGTGCTGGCTCAGCTCTCCTCGTCTTTTGTGTAGGAGAGTTGGATTTAAACCACTTCCCATTTCCTGCCTATCTTTGCTCATTGCTTTTCATATGGCCCAATAAGCCTTTTATCCTTTGCACCTAGATTTGCATATGTGAATAAAGAGAATCTCTTTACATACTTTTTCCCCCTCCTCTGTTAGTTGTGTCAGGCTGAGTGACACCTTTCCTTTGAGGTCTTTGGTTGGTGTGAGGAGTAAGAGCTGGTGATAAAGTACTTGGGTTACTCACAAATCTGAGCTTAATGTTTGCCATGAGCCAAAGAAACTGAGAGCTTCTTTGTTTTATTTATGTGCTTGTGTTTGGCTGAGCAGTCAGAGTAAGGAGGGCTGTTTGGACTAGCTGCTTTCAAAATACTCCACAGTTTGCATGGCAGGGCTTCTCACACACAAAATTCAGCAGCTGGGAGATTTAAATTAATTATTTGGAATCTATTTGTTTGACTTGTGGCTTTTTTCTTATGCTGATTCCTTACAACACACTTATGTGAGGGGCTGGGTTTTTTTCTTTGTTTGTTTTCTTTTTTATCTTTGGCATTTTAAAAGCTAGGAATTCATAGGGAACAACAACTCAACATGCTCTGGAGATCTAGGGGACAGGCTCCTAACAAGTACTGTGCAGCTTAATAAGAGAAACATCACAAGTTTGAAACAGAACAAGAAGTTCAAAATCCTCAGCCTGGTCCAGAAATGCTGTTTGCTTGATGCCCTCTGAAAGGCACTTTCCATAAAGACACTCAAAGATGTGTTCAAACTCTTTTACATCAAAACCAAATCAAACTCCTCTGCTTGAAGCCTGGTTTATTGTACCTGGAGGTGTCTGTGTCTGGAATTGCTGCAATGTTTGTAGTTTGTCAGCATTATAATATTAATGAGAACCTATCCCCTTAGTCATTTAGCACATCCTTGACATTGATTTTAATAAGAAAGTGTTTCATTTATGTTCATATTGTTTTATGGAAAATGAACTTGAAAGAGAGAACTTGTTGTACCTCCAGAGGATTTTCATTTCCTTTTGCCTGCACTACACTTGTTGCTTTCTTGCCTTTCCCTGGCAGCCCTGATGTCTGCACAGGTCCTGTGGATCATGGCTTTCCTTCCTCAGCAGGGCTGGCCAGCTGTGCCTGGGCAGGGTGATTGGTGGTGCTTCAGCATGCTCTGTGAAAATACTGAGGCTGTGGAGCAAGACATCACCCATCCTCCTGTGCCTGTCAAAGTGGAATGCTCTGTTTTCTCCAAGCAACAAAACAATCATTTAATCAACAACATGCTATAATAGAGGCTCTGTAGTTACTGAAACCAGATGCGTCTGTGGCTGGACTTGCCCTACGAGCTTTCTTTGGAACAGCTGTGGGTTTAATTTCCATCATAGGTGTGCTAGGAAAACTGTCTTTTCCCGTTGTGTTCTATCCCACACTCTGTCTTTTGGTGGTCAGAAGTAATAGAGTCAGTAACAGATTCAGTTCATTTATCTTCTGGCTCTTAAACCTCGAAGCGCATTTCTGGGCAGCAGAGGACATGGACGTTTACTCCTGTGCTTCAGGGCTGCTGCAGCCTGGCTAGCCTGGTGTTCTGTGGGGCCTCATAAGCTCTCTTGAGGATGAGAAGGAACATGATAGCCTGCACCCGTCCATACTCTGAGATCCTCTCTGGCAGTGATTCCCCAGCTGTGGTCACAGCTACTGGATGCAGGGACTTTCCATCTTGTCACCATGTGTAACCTATTACCCGGTTGTATGTCTGGGAAAAGCACAACCACCTATGCCCATGGTAGATATTTGGGGGCCAATGCTTAATGTCCTGTTTGACTGTTGTTTTCTGAGACCCCAGATACTCAAAGTAATTTCTCCCATGAAAAAAGGAGAAAAAAATGAGGTCCTCAAGGAAGCAAAACACCATACAGGAAAGGAATCTATGAAGCAGTAGATCTGTATTTCTCCCACATCTTCCCAGCTCTTGTTACAAGTGATACAGATTCTGCTTCATACAAAGGAGCCAGAAAACCCAGGTTTCACCCAACTAAGGTGAAAAGCAGTGTGGTGCTTTCAGCACCTCCTGGCTTTAATCTAAAAAGTTATCTTGCTAACCATGTTTTGGGTCTAATTGATCTTATGGCCATTTTTTCTGTAGCCTGGAATGCCTGGAGTGAGGAGGTTTCTTAATGGTCAGTTCATACAGAACTTCAAAGAAAAAAGACAAAGTCACTGCATTCCAACCAGAAAACCCACAGGTGGCAAATGCAGCTTATGGAGGGTTCCAGGATGTTGTGTCCTCTTTGCCAATCCTGGAGTGCCCGAGGCACTGCTCTGCAGGCAGCCACATGGAGGGGGTGTTCGTTAGTTTGTTTTTAGTGACATCAGATATTTTAACTTCATGAAAACAGTCTGTTTTCAGACCCTAAGAAGTTGTTTCTGCCTAATGGAGTCCCTGATGGCTGCATCTGAGAAGTTTTTATGAATATTTCATTGCTTATGAAGAACGGCCTTCTTACACATTTAGAGGAAATAAAAGGGTGAGACCACATGAGAAAACACTTGCAACTTAATACAGAAAAATCTGGGAAAAGTATCTCTGATACAACTCTCTGAGATTTATGTCTCAACAAGCTTAGACATCAAATATGCTTGGCTTAAGAATTAAAACAAACAAACTCCAGCAGCATATACATAAGCTGCCTGCCTTGGCAGCTCAACCTGGAATTAGGGATTGAAAGTGAGATCTTTCCAAGTTGCACATTTCTGACTGCAGCAAGAGTCAGGTTCTGTCAAAGTTACTCCTGATTTCATCTTCATAGAGCACGAACTAGATCCCAGTGTGCTTGGTGTCTGAGAGCAGCACAATAGCAGGGGTGGTGTGGCATGGGCAGGATCTCCCTGCCCAAAACTGCATGTGAGGTTGGGAAGGGCAGAAGTCATGAGGAGTTGCTTTCCATCTTCTCTTGTTTTGTGCAGCTGAAAGGTGACACTGCGCAAGGGTTTTGCCTGTTTACACATTTATTTTGTATTGCTGGCTTAGTTGATTCTTATGTCTTATCTTTTACCATTTGTCTAATTGACCACCTTGGATACTCAAGAGTGGAGCTGTCCTGCACCAGTCACTATGGTAAACCTAAAAACCATCAGGTCAGAAGCTGCTGTATTTGCAGTGGAGCCTTTCCTGCATGTAGTGACGTGACCACCCCATCCCGAGGTGCAACCACCATGTGTTGTACCTGTGCAAGTCCTTCCTTACAGGGGGTTGCTTCTGGACCTGCATGTACACAAGCATCTCATGAGCTCCAGGTTGTAACTCATGG
Organism: Apus apus; assembly: GCF_020740795.1. Classification (NCBI taxonomy): domain Eukaryota; kingdom Metazoa; phylum Chordata; class Aves; order Apodiformes; family Apodidae; genus Apus; species Apus apus. The sequence continues at coordinate 1,477,924 of NC_067303.1, read as the reverse complement.
TGGTGTTCATCACAAGAAAACAACCATCATTCCCTGCTGGAGTAACGTGGTGGAAATCAGCACCTGTCAGACTGAGGCTGATAAGTTTAGTCAGTGCTAAAAGCTGTTGCTGACTTTCAGTCCAAAGATGACCTCTGCTTCCGTGGAGGTGCCATGTTCTTGTGCCTGCCATCCATTGGGCGTTTTCTTTGCGCTGAGTGAACGAGGACAGTTGCCTGCTCTAAAGGAATGTCACTAGCAAAACCCTGGGAGTAGCAGTGGAAGCAGCCTTAGGAACCTTTGTCCAGCATTACATTCTGGAAGCAACCTCTAAATCAGACGCCAAACCCAGGAGTAATTAAACTCAGGAGATGCCCCTTTTCTGCCATCTTACAGTGATGCCACTTGCCAGCTGCCCATCAGAGAGCTCAGGTGGGTGCATATTTAAAGTGTTCCAGCAGCCAGTCACACCACAGGAGCTCTGTTTTTCCCATGTTCTAGCCAGCATGGGTGCCCAGCATTCTCTCCTCTGTCTTTAAAGTTGTCCTCTGCAAGAGTTTTGATCTGTGCAGGAGCCCCAGGAGTGTCCCAGCTGTTCCAGCCTGGCTCAGAAGTGCCAAGGTGCGCAGCGTGTGTGCGTGACCTCGTTGGAAGCTTATATTAAAAACAAAATAACAAAATAACCCAATGGAGACCTGATGTTGTGCATATAAGGCACATATGGAACTATTATTGCATCCAGTCTGATTAAAGCACCTCAAGGATCCTGCTGTGGAGTTAGTATCTGCCCTTTTTCTCTAGCTCTGCATATTTATAAATGGTGGTAGGGTTTATTAGTCTTGAAGGTGAAGCTCAGTTGAAGGGATGCTGACTGCTGAATAGTCATGCTTCCATAGGAAAAAATTGTCTCATGTGATTTGCAAGCTTAAAATAGTTCTGAAAGTAGCTGCAGGCAAAATACACATCCCACAACCTTTAAAATTTACCTAGTGCCTGTGCTTGCATAGAACTTGGCCTTTGGAGTAGACTTGCGATTTGATGTGAACTTGTGGCTGCTAGAAGGAGCATTTAAAGCCAGCATTTTGTTTCATGCCCATTGCTTGTGTCCTCCTTACATGTCCCCGTGATGTTTTCTGTTGTGCTCTACTCAGTCCATGGGGGAAAACCAGGATCTCTTCATGAGAACATTTTGCGTGTTCACTGCAGAGGTGTGCTTGAGTTGAGTCATCAAATCACAGAGTTGAATGAGGCAGTGACCCTCACTGCCAATGGTAGCAAACTGCTGTGGCCAGAATTCATCTGTGTGTTGCTTCTACACAATTGTATCATCCACTCCCAAACCTCTCCCTCCCTGGGAGAGCTTTGCTTGCATGTCTTTCATCCTGGTGCTGGTTCCAGCTGGGGCCCGTGGTGTTTCATTGATTGTCTGGAGATAAAGAACCACATTCCGTGCTCCGTGCGGCGCTGACCTGCAGCAAGTGATGCTGCCACACTGTGCTGGGCTTGGAGTAGTGATCTGGGTGGCATTACAGGAGATGCCATTTGCTTGCTTGTCTTGTTGAGCCCTGGGGTTGGGTTTTTTTTTTTGCTGCTCTTGGGAATGGCCTTTGAGCTTTCAAAGGGTTGATTTAAAATACTAGTGAAGAAGTGGAGTTTTGGGTAGAAAAGTAACATGCCTTTCTTGTCTTTGATTCCATCATTACTTTGGGGTAGTTGTGCTTGGGTAAAGAAGCCACTCTGCTGGCAATGTTCTTTTCTTGCTCTGAAGCTACAGTCCTGTATGAAAAGGAGAAAGCAGGAGAAGATGGGGAACTGTGTGGGAGTGTAATTAGTACATTTAGCAAGATAAATCTAGAGAGAGGGGGGAAAAAAGGCCAAATAAATACATTTATGCTGTCAGAATAATTACTTAGAAAATGTTTCCCTGGATAAAATGATTCACCAAGGTAAAATTTCAAATATAATAAAATAATAGCTGCAAATATATCAAAAAACAGGTCTTGAAGGTGTCCATTTATAAGACAAACTGATATAAGTAAGGGACTCAGCTGAATGAGAATGAAATAGTGTTTGAATCACCAGGGTAATCTGGGAGATGGTGAAAGGAGACTGCAGCTAAGAGGGGTGATAACAGCTTTTTCTATGAGCCTGCAACTCCAAGTATGATCAGGGTTGAGGCTTTTAATTTCTTCAGGGTTTGTCCCAAGGATATTTGAGTCCTAGAATTATTTTTTTTTAATACATAAAACATAGCAATGTTTCACAGGATAATTAGCCTCATGTTTCCTGCTCTCAGACATACTTTTCACCCAATACCTACATTCCAAAGTGATGCATAAAGGTGACATTTGTCCTGTGGTTTTTCCCTCGTCTGAATTGCACAAACATCGTAAATTAAGGAGAGGGCAGACATCAAGGAGACATTAGAAGTGTGGTGGCTTAGGAAAAAAAACAACAAAAAGAGACCATTCCCAAATACTGCAAGAAAAAATAATTGGATTTAATAGTGGTTTGGAGACTTAATGAGCTTTTGCTGTGGCCGAGTATGAGCGGCACAAGTTTCAGTTGCATGTGTCTGGCTGCATTCACCAGGGAGTTAACCTGAAATTCCATCTCGGAAAAACGTACAAAGATTACCAGGTTCCCTTGGAACAATGACACATCCTCTGCCAGGAAAAGCATCAGCCTTTCCACTGACTTCAAACTCCTGGCGAAAGACACTTCTTCAGCATTCTTGCCATTTCTTCTCGAGGTCTCTGCAGATGTGAGCTCTGGTTGAGATGAAACCTGCTGACGTTTCTGCTTGGCTGTGGGGCTGATTCATGTGCCCCAGCACATCTTCCTGTCACCTCTTCCTCCTGCCAGGACCACAGTGCCTGGTGCTGCCAGTTGGTTGGGGGGGCACAGATGGACAGGTTGAGGCGTAAAGAGAAAGGCCAATGAGGCTTAGTCTGCTTCTGCTTCATGGCAAACTTCTAATCATTTTAGTAGGGGGCATACAGGAAAGCTGGGGAGGGGCTTTTCATCAGAGAAGATAGTGATGGGACAAGAGGGGATGGTTTTAAACTGAGAGAGGGGAGATTTAGGTGAGATATTAGGAAGAAATTCTTCACTCTTAAGAGTGGTGAGGAACTGGGATGGGTTGCCCAGGGAGGTTGTTGATGCCCCATCCCTGGAGGTTTTTAAGGCCAGGTTGGATGAGGTTTTGTGCAGCCTGGTCTGGTGGTTGGGTTCCCTGCTCATGGCAGGGGGGTTGGAGCTTGATGATCTTTGAGGTCCCTTCCAACCTTCATGGTTCTGTGGTTCTGAAGCATGGCAGGTTCTCTTAATCTGTAGAAAGCTGCTGTGGTAACTTTATGCACTTAATTGCTTTGATTGGCCATAAAATGTGTTTTTCACATGGTTTGCGTTATGTTACATGCAGGTAGGTGCAATTTATCTGTTGCTTTGCAGCAGGTTTTATGGCAATAACGTGTGTATTGCACTTCATGCCTGCAGATTAAACCAGAACATGGGCAGGACTGTATGTTCAGGAGCTCCTCACCAGGTGCACTTGCTGGTCAGTCAGAGAAGTTTAGGAAAGAGCTCAGGAAATGCTGTGTGGAATATGGACATGGACTCCAAGAGGCTGTAACAGTTATTCCACAGGCTTTTGCTGCTCTCCAGTGTGGTCTTCCCTACTCGTGTCCGAGCTCAGTGTGGGCTCCACACCACTGATGTGAGGTGGTTTTTGGTGGACTAGTTTACTTAAAGCGCAGTGGTACAGGCAGGTTTGGAGTTTGGGAGGAATGATTCTGCTCCTTCTACACAGAGATAGGGAGATGAAATCAAGCATGCTTTCCTGGCTTGTGGTTTTCATTCTCTAACTCATTATAATCTAATTATTGAATGCCTTCCACAAGGAATTCTAACTTTACCTCCATTGCATTGCCAGGATTTATTTTCTGTTTTATTCTTTTTTAATTTTTGACATCTTTTTAGCTGCAAGATTTTAAGCTTTAGGTGACAACTCTGCAAAACGAGTTCTGTCATTGGAAGCAAGGCAAGTTCATGGTGTTGGTTATCAAAGATATAGGATATATTTGCCAAAGCTCTTGTAAACTCCTCTTTCAGGGTGTGCTGCTCTGCCTGCTGGCTCCCTGCCAGCTCTGCATCACTTGTTGAGATTCCTGTGTGTGAGTGAGATCAAGGACAAGGGTTCATGGCTTTATGAGGCAGAAATTGAAATAAAGTGTCATAGATGAATCAAACCTGTGCTTCCTAAGCTTTGCACAGATTATCCTTTCTTCAGGGGAGCTGGTTGATGGAGTTAACATCACTTGGAAATGAGGAAAGTAAAGCCAGAACTCTCTAGATGAGCTTGCTTTGACATCTGGGGTCAGAGGCACAGCTGGGAGAAGCAGACCCAGCTCCACTCACCTTGCAAAGCAAAGCCAGCTCTTACCTGCTGAGGATTTGGCACCTAAATTTAGTAGCCAACAATCCTACTCTTGGCAACAGATTTATGTAGTGGTTTCCCTTGGGATGACTGTTAAAAGTTTTGGTAGTTGAGAAGAGGAGCATATAGAGCAGAAAAAAGTATTAATCTCAAAATTTTGTTTTTCATTATTTTTCTGTCTGTGGTCACACTGGTAAGTGAAGAACCTTGTGAAACAAGCCATGTAAAAACTGCCTCAGCTCTAGTCAAAGTCCTCTGCACAGTCAGTTTTTGGATCTGTGCAGGGAACGTGGCAGGTCTCTTGCACCTCCAAACAGGTTCACTGGGGGCTTGAAACTGAGGAGCTCCAGACAAACACATGGGTCTTTAAAACACCTGCTGCTTTGCTGCAAGCACAGATCTGCCAGAGTTTGATGTGAGGATTATTCTTGGAGGGAAGGCAGAGGGGAGCTTCCAAAGCCACTTTGGAGAGGAGAAATGAGAGTGGTTTTGTTCTTGCAAACCCGGTTCTGGAAGAAAAATGCACGTGCAAAGAACTGTTCTCTGTAGCACCACTGAGCTTTGGAGCAGGACTCCTTCATGTGCCGTATCATAACTTACCCTCCTGTTCACTTTGTTGCTGTTTATCTCTACAAGAGGGATACCCAGAAGATTATCCTCTGCAGGAGGCTCCTGTGATCACTGTCTTTATCTGCTACCTAACTAGAGATGGGCAGCTGCTGCTTCTCAGGTGGTGGGAAAGCCACAGGAGCACTTTGAAACTACTCCTGACTGTGTATCTGGTGAATAAAGTCTTGGCTAGGAAGCACTGCTCTTTTTAGCAAAATTATGTATGAACCAGGTATGTAGCTTAATTTTATCTGTCAGGTTACCAAGGGAAACCGTTACTATCAGAGGTACTGTGAGATCCTGATGGCCTCTTCCACTGGCCTCCTGCTCTTGGAGAACTTACCTGCTATTTGGTTTAACACAGTTACCCATCCTTTGGCACGTCATTGCATTGGGAACTGCAGCTCTTGCTGCACAAAGCCCATCATTTGCAGGTAGGGGAGGAATTGCCTGGCCTGGTTTCACACACTCCTCAGTTCTTTGGGGGGTGTGTGTGCAGAAGGGCAAAGTGGAGACTCACAAACTTGTCTCTGACTGTGTAGAGGCAAATTGGAACCATACCTTGACACAGTTTCCAGCACTCTGCCTGAACCATCCTGGCTTGTCTTAGAAATAGTGTGACCAGCAGTAGAGAGGTGATTGTCCCCCTGTCCTCAGCACTGGTGAGGCCACACCTGGAGTGTTGGGTCCAGTTTTGTGCACCTCAATTCAAGAGAGATCTCGAGGTGCTGGAGCGAAGACAGAGGAGGGCAACAAAGCTGGTGAAGGGCCTGGAGAATAAATCTGATTAAGAACATTTGAAGGAGCTGGGAATGTTTAGTCTGAGGAAGAGGAGGCTGAGGGGAGACCTCATCAGTCTCTACAGCTACCTGAAAGGTCATTGTAGAGAGGTTGGTGCTGGTCTCTTCTCACAGGTCATTAGTGACAGAACAAGAGGGAAGGGCTTCAAGCTGCACCAGGGCAGGGTCAGACTGGACATTAGGAAAAACAATTTCACAGCAAGAGTGGCTGGACACTGGAAGGGGTTGCCCAGGGAGGTGGTGGAGTCACCATCCCTGGATGTGTTGAAGGGTCATTTGGATGTGGTGTTGTTGGATGTGGTTTAGGGGAGAACTTTGTAGAGTAGGGATGATGGTTGGACTTGGTGATCCAAAGGGGCTTTTCCAGCCTGAATGGTTTTATGTTTCTATGATTCTGTGGTCTTTAAGGCTTTCTTTCTGTATCATAAAATGCTACCACTGAAAAAATTAGGAGACCATAAACCTTATTTATGAAGTCAGTCATAGCTACTCGTGCTAGCTACACATACATAATCCAATAATAAATGAACCTAAGAGAACCTAATGCATCATAATTGTTCATCCTGGTCAGGAAGTTTGACAGCCAACTTCAATGTGAAAAATGAACATTTCAGATTATGTAGCAAGCCATATATATGAAGTATCCTGTTTGACACTTTGGTCAGTTTCCATAAGCACTATTTACAGGTTATTTCATCTCTCTCAGATGATAATAGAAACTGTTTCAGGGATATCCTCCAGACCCTGCTGTCTTGGGTCTGTCTAAGATGAAAATCAACTTCCCAGTTTGGGGTTAACCAAATTCTGCCTGTGAGTCATATTCAGAGTTCACTGAGGTCAAGAGAGGCCTTTGCTTTGTGCTCCTTGGATTCCCAGTCATGCCCAGGTGCTCCTACACTTCCCAGGATGTTCTGTTTATAAGGGATGTTGCGGGAGGAAAAGCTTTTCAACATCATGTCATCCACGATTTTTGGAAGAGAGTGAATATATGTCTATTAACTGAGCAAAACCAGAAAAGTGGGGAACAGGGAGCATAGCAAATATTCATATTCTGGGTATTTTGCTGCAAGGACAGTTACATGAAACCAATAGATTTTCCTGTGTGAGTGGGTGTGAGGTTGGCTGCAGGAAGAGGAGCAGCCTTTGGTTTAGCTGCTACAGCTTTATTCAGAAGTTAGACCATTGCATGTGTGCAGGGCAGTACAATGGATTTAAAATGTCACTTCTTACTACAGTGAGTTTGTCAAAATGTGGACGTTCAGAGACATGAAAGTGGAAACTAACCACGTGGGTGTACAGTTGGTGAATAGAAATCAGTAGGTTAGTCCTGGGGTTGGCATGGTCTTCAAATGAAAGTTTGCTGTGACTTAGTCGTCCTACACACATGGACCTGACGCCTACGGATGATTCACTTGCTATTTCTGGAGGATTCGTGTAGAGGCTTGGCCTGACTTGAGTCCAAACTGGTGTAAATTACAGTATATGCAAGAGGAAAGTGATGCAATTCAACCTTTGTCTTAACTCAGCCCATACCTTTTTCTACCTCATTGTGTTGCACAGAATCTGGCCTGGGGTATGTTCAGGGAGCTGCTGCCTTTGTGTGCTGGTGATTTCATTGCCTGGCTGCTGGTTTGTCAGCTGCAAACTGGCTCTGCTGGTGTGAAGGGGAAGAGCAGTGATGCCCTTGAGCACTGAGAAGGAAGGCAAGGCCTGAAATTTCCTTGTGAGTTGATCAAGTAGGTGTATGTGCCCTAAATAAGCATAGGGAAGATTAGAGGATGGAAATTTTTCTCCCTGAGTAGAAAACGCACATTTAATTGAACTGGAGCTCCCTGGTACCTGACAAACCTGGAAAATATCTCCAGTAGTGTATTAGCTTCCCTTTACTGCATGCTTTGTTATTTTGTTTTTCTTGGACTCTTAGTTTCAAAAGTTAGTAGCACTTCAAATAGGAAATCTGATAGTGGAGGTTGATGATAAAGTGGGGGGGAATGTGCAATGCAGAAATAAATAATGGTCACATTTAATGGCATTACTGGTGACAGGCTACAATCTGTTACACACATAGAAAAGTCATTCTTAAAATTGTCTCTGGAATGCCATTTTTTTAGTGGAATTAATCTCACCATGTGCAAGATGCTCTGCAGCAGTTAGAGAGATTTATCTCTGGGACTGTCTTGCACACCAGCTTTACAAGGATGTGAGCGTGCCTGAAGATCATTCCAGTTCTCCCTGGAAAGCTGCACAGAAGAAAGCTGGCTTTGAAGGGAGAATTTATAGGTGGTACAAGGGACTGTTGAAGGAAGCCAAAAAAGAGTGTGCTGAGAAAGTGGTAGAGGAGAAGCTACAACAGTGGCCGAGGGAGACATTTCATGGGTGTTATAGAGAGGTGATTGATGATGGAGGTGGCTCTGAATGCAAATCATCAAGAGCTTGCACAGGGTTGTAAGGTTTTCTGCTTCCTCCTTATTAAAGAGCAGCCTCTGTGAAAGGCTGTTTGATGTCCCCTCTTAGGTACCAGTTTTTTATGCTGCTCTACCCTGTCAGGTAACAGGGGAGACTGAAAGTGCAAACTTGAGTTCTGATACAAATGCTTTGATGGAAAATTTGTGTTTGCTTGCCAAAAAAACCTGCCACAAAGCAAGAGAAAGTTCTGTTGGCATAACCAGCACAAGAAAGCAGTGAGCATTTGAACACATGCTCTCTCTTCCTCTAAAACCAGTTAATGTTGTAAAAATATAATAAATTGTGGCAGTCCAAAGACTTTGTTTAGTCCAAAAATCTCTTTTAGTTTTCTGCAATCATGTATAGAACCATCAGATCAGAAATTAGTATTCAGGAAGTTAGGTCTCCTGAAGGAAGAGTGCTGAATTTGTCTGCTCTGCAGCTTCCTTACAAAGAGAGAGAGAGAGATACTGGCAAAATGCAAAGTGAAATTCACTCTGGGTATGGGTGGTCATTTATATGTCTGCCTTACATCTCCCTCCTTCTCAGGAGGTACTTGCCTCCAATCACCTGGTTTTGATTTTCTCCTGCTTGTGTTCATGAAAATTCAGCAATTTGTGAGTTTTCTTCTCAGTCTTTTGTTTGTTTTTGCTTTCATTTGTCCTTGGTGAGTTTTTTTGGTCTTAGCTAGTTATGATTTTCTTACAGACTTAATTTTCTATGTGCACATTTTCCAAGAGAAGAAAGTGTTGTTCCAAAAGACATTTGTGTAAAAAGTCCTGAACTCTTCTTCAGTGCTTTGTATTTTTAAGCTGGCGTCATTTCTGCTTAAAAAAGAAAGTGAATAACTCTTCTGGCAAGTCCAACAGTGCTTTATCTGAGCAAATGACTGCCTGTATTATAGGGAGTAAAGGTAGCAATGATGGCTGTGTGTGTCTAGAGGCTCAGATACCTCCTCCTGATCCATGTTTAAGGGAGTGTTGCACAGTTTTGTCTTCCTGGGGCTCTGCACTGGATATGGATCTCTGCTTCTTTTATAAAACAGCTTTTTGGAAGACACTGTATTTTTTTAATCTGCTTTGCAATCAGTCTTAATTTGTTTGTGATCACTTTGTAATGTCTGTTTTCAGAGAAGTTCATTAGATGCAGGTAATTTCAAGTATAGGATATCAAGACTAGTGGGAGTAGAAGGACTAGTCATAGGACAAGTTGTAGGACTTTACATGTAGAGGAATGACATGGTTAAATCTCTCCTCTCTGCTCTGAAAATAAGCACATCCTGATGTATTTAATGACACTGTATGTGATGAATGGTGCCATAAAGCTCTCTGTTGTGGTAAATTGTTTGAAACACTGAAATTAGGAGATATGTTTTATTAGCTAATGTCTGCCTGAACATATAAAATAAGAAATTAATAAAGTTGGAAATGGAGATCACTGTTATCTGATACATGAATATTTATAGAAATCTTTTCAGTGAACAATTAATTCTGCAGACTTCTAAGCTAGAGGTTTAATCCCTGCCTTGAACAGTTTGCCTTCCTCTGACTGTTTTATTTTTGAACCATATTTTTATTTTTAAACTGTCAGGTGAGATGCCAAAATCCAGTGGCATCCGAGGCTCTGGGGAAGCCATGAGTGCTGCACGTTTCCTATCTGCCAGCTCCAGCCAGAGAATCACTTCCCTGATGCCCTGATACTCAGCATGTCTTGGAGCAAGTTGATGTGAATGTTGTGTTTCATGCATTATTACATGCCTGGCTTATCCCTGCTCACTGACCTGGTCTTTCTCTCTCCCTCTTGTCTCCACCCCCTCCCTGGTGTAGCTTTCCCTCCCGGAGGAGCAGAATGAAGTAACGAGGAACGGCTGCGAATCCAAGGAGCTGGTCTACCTGGTACAGATCTCTTGTCAGGTAAATGCCATGTTTTCTCCCCCCAGCTCGTTTTGCAGAGTGTATTGCATTGTGTTTGGCAGCAAAGCCTCCTAATACTTGGATCTGATACTTCTCTGTGGCATGTGTGGTGGGTTTTTTTTCCACTTCTTCACTAGCTCAGCCCTCACAGCGATGCTGCCTGTGGTGCTGCCACCGGCGCGTTTCGAGAACAGGAGCATCCAGGGGAGAAAAAGGAGTCTGTTCAGCAAAATATCCTCGCTACACTTGGTGCAGAGCTGCACAGTGTTTAGCCTAGAGACACCACTGTGCGTGCTGAGGCTGCCTACGTATGCCTGTCCCCTGGGGGACTGTGCAGTGACACAGGGACACAACAGGCACGTGAACAGGAGGGCAGGAGGGAGCGTGATGCGGCCAGTGGTGCTGCTGGTGGAGGCCTGTGCTGGCAGCCAGGAGCGGGGGATTCTTGAGCTGTTCCCAGTTATGTCTCCAGACAGCTGGTATGAAATCCTTCCCCTGCTACTCTGGTATCAAAATGCTTTGGGCAGATAAATCTGCCACTTCGTGCCACAGGTTCTCTGCTAATATTGGGGATAGTGACTTTGTAGAATTCCACAGAATAGGTTGTCGTATTTTAATAAGCTGAGTGAAATTGTTTGTAAGAAACATGCTGCACTGACACATTCAATTGAGAGTTGATGCCTGTGTGTGGTAATTTTGCTGGTCTGAGCATAGCAGTTCTTTCCATGATTCATCTCAGCACTTCTTGAGCATCCGTTTTATCAATTTGTGCTGAACATTAATGCGAATCACTGTGGTGTCTGTCTCTCCTTTTAAAGCTCTGTGATTCTGCTGACATTTCTCTGGTACCAAAAGTAAATGTATGGAGTAGGGATGCCTGTGTTGCCTTCATGTGACTTGTGTGGGGCAGGGAAGCATTTCCAGTCTGATTGTCCCAGCACAGTGACTTCACTACACCCAGACACATGAATTTGCAGTGAACTTGCTCTTCTCCCCTAACTCTTTGCTCACTGGTGGAGGGTGTGTGGAGGGAGCTGAGGAGCAAAGCATCCTCCTCTGCTTTGGAGGTGGAGCTGGGCACACACTGAGCTGCAGCAGTGGAGTTGGTGTGACAAAAACTCAGAGTAATTCCTCTCTTCTGTCAGCTCATACAGTGCAATACACACGTGCACATGTTGGTATGTACGTGTGCTTATAAATAGTGCTCTTGGGAGAGGGGAGAGAAAGTGAGCATCTCTCAAGTGGACTGTTTGGGCGTCATACCAGTGCTGCTCTGGCCCAGCTGTAGCAGCCTCATACAAAATCATCACTTTTTAGAAAAGGGGTCCAAGCTAACAAGCAGCACTGCAAAATGTCACAGTGGACACATGGCTGAGTCCCAGCCAAGAGCAGGACAGTGACCAAGAGTGAGATTTTTTTAGGGGCCCTAGGGAAGCTGGAATTTCAATACATTTTGAGTCCTCACTTTTGGGACTGCTTTCACAGTTCTTACTGTAGAGATGAATCTTTTATTCATTCCTGACTATTTCAGGTGGGCCTGTAGAAATGCCAATATTTTGCAGAGCAGTTTTTCTCTAACCTTGAAGCATAGTGCTTCTGATCTTACTGACATCTCTAAAGATCAGCAGGACACATTGGGTTATAGCTGTGTCCTTCGGCCCTGCAGCTGATGTTCGTGCAGGAGCCAAGCCCCAGGAGTAACACACAGGCAGGGCACAGAGCTGGAAGTGAGCCCAGCTGCCCAGCAGCTTGTGTGACACTCCAGACTCTCTGGTGCTTTGCAGCCTGTCACTCACCTCTCGGGTGTTCATCCATGTCCCTGCCTCTCTCTAACAAAGCTCGTGAGAAACTTGTGGCATCTGGATTCAATGAACCAACAGGCATGGAAGGAGCTGCACAGCTGAGCATCATTTCTACCGTGGAGATACTTCACCCCTGACATCCCCGGGCCTCTCCTAATGTCCAGGGAAAGATTCCATTCAGTCAGGCGTTGGATACCAGTGGTGTCTGGATGGGTTTGGCTCCACGTTAGAACTGAACGGGAGGTGTGAAATAGCTCATGGAATGACAGTGCAGTGGGGAGAGATTTTGGCAGGACACAACTGCATCAGGCCAAAAATATTGAAGGAGAGAGAAAAAAAAAAGCCTGTAAAACAAATTTCACTTTGCTCACCTTTTGGATATGCTGCTAGTGTTGGTGTTCAGCCTGCTGCAGCAGCTTGCAAAAACCTCCGGGATTTCTTAGATAGAGAAAGAAAAAACAAAGTCTGTTGCTTAAGGCTAAGCCCATATAAATGTAAAAGCTTTAAGATATCTGTAACTTGTTACAAAACCAGATAATATAGTGAAATCACAGAATCCTAGGGGTTGGAATGAAATGCAAGAGTGTTTAGCCATCCTGGCAATTTTAGATTATAGATATTAGACAAACAGGCTAAAAACCAAGCTTGGGGGTTGAATGTGTTACACTGCTGTGCCTTGGCCAGTTTGGACTGTGCAGATACAATCCATGTGTTGTGTGGTCCATAAAAAGACATTTATTTTGTCATTTCACTCTGCAGCAGACAACAAACCAAAGCTTCACAACATTAGACTTTTAAAACACCCAGCTCAGTCTTAGCTGTGTTTGGCAGGCTACAGCTCAGCATTTACACTCAGGAAATTCTATCAGACTCTTTCCCATCTGTACGTATAATTTAATAGTGTAAAAGGATTATTGTTTGATGCCTATTTTGCAAAATCAAAACCCAGATAAGGTTTGAAAATTTATTTTGGAGTTGTGTTTGTGACATGTTTGTGCTGCAAGTCAGCTTATGAAACACAAGCTTTGTGTGAGGTTCAGAGGGGTTTTTTAAAGTCTCTATTCAGCTTTTCTTCTACTTAAAACCTCAAAAAATTGATCTAGTTCATTAGCTCTTACAAAGAAGTGGGAATAGAGAGGGAGCTGTTCCAAGGTTTCTGAAAAGTGGAAAGATAGGATTCTTCTGATTTCTTTGAACAAATTCAAACATGGAAACTAGCAAATGACAAAGGCAGGGTTTTATATTTTTTTTGTGGGTAGGAAACAGAGAAGGATAAAATACTGAAAGGTGTGCTGTGAGGGCTGTACCTGTGAACCTGCTGAACTCTGCAGAGAATAATTTCAAGCCTTATCCATAACCAGAGTCCTTAAAGGACCACAGGGAATGTCTGAGACATTTATGAGTTTCTGCTGTACCTGCAGGCTGTGAAGGTCTATTGACAGTGTTTGCAATCCTTGCTAGGTTCCATGGGGATAAGCAAAGAATTTACAAGGTCTGCAAGACATTTCAAAGGGGTTACTATGTGTGTTGAGAGTAAACCAGCAAAAGTAGGATGCTGTGAAAAGGTTGAAACAGGCTAATCCATCCAGCATGTTTGGCTGAGTTGTAAAGCAGGCTGAAAATCTGGGTTTTCATGTTTTTGGATTTGTGTGACATTACAGCAGCAACTACCTGCATATGGATTTAAGTATTATAAGAATGGTTGATCTAAACTTTTATTTTGAAAAAGGAAAGGAAAATAAAAAGCCTGCAGTACTAATGACAACATGAGATTTGCAGAATTTCAACACCACAGACATCATGTTTTGTGAAATTTCAAATGGCAAGGGGAGAACAAGAGGCCCATTGTAAAAATGTTCAAGTTCTAAGGGAGACCTTAAAGTCTAGCTATCTCTTGTGGTTTTTATTGTTCATTGTCATTATCACAGAGAGATTGTGGGAGCAGAAATGACAGGCAGTGGAAACCAGAAATGACAGACCAAGCAAGCATGAGTGATTTTTAAAGAAGTCTTAGGACTAAATCTCATGATAGTCCCTTAAACACAGATCTCAGATCTCAGAGCAAAGCCTCCTGGCCTCCTCCTTTCCTGCTTTCCATGGGCTAATGCCAACATCCTGCAAAGTAAGTCTCTTTCTTCTGCAACCTAGGCAGGTTTCTAAGGCTGTTCTCAAAGCAGGAAGCTCTCAGATCCAGGGCTGTTTCCCATTTTTCTGCTCAAACTTGCAGACCCCACACTGCAGTGAGAGCCATGGGGCATTGTGTGCAGGGTGCTCAGTGCTCTGCCCTGTTCCTGTCCTGTGTTGAAGGCAGCCAGTGCTGTCTGTGCTCTGTTCATTTTGATTGATAGAATAAGGTCTCTGATGTACTAGATGAAGGCATTTATGCAAATATATCCCACTTGAATCTCCCAGCTCTGCCTTGCAGGAGATTCAAGCTCAGTATCTTCTGTTCGAAGAAAACTGTTAGCAAAACTCAGAAGGCAATCCCATCCAGCCTTCCATGGCTGGAAGCGTGGTTGCAATAATAAGTGCTTCAAGGGCAGTGCAGAGAATGCCAGGAAAAAATGGGATAGCCAAGCAGGAAGAACAGACAGGCATGGAAGGACTCCCCATCCTGGGTGGTTTGTGGGGAGAGGCCAGAGGAATCTATTTCCACAGAAGCAAATGTCTTACTCAGCCTGCTAGCATCTGAAGCATGGTTTGCTGGTTCTGTCTGCCTGTGTCGCCCATACTAAAAACCACAAATTGCTTGCAGTAGGATCTTTGAGTTGAACATTCAAAAACCTGTTTTGTGATTGTTTTGAGTCTTAAAGGATTGTCTTTTGTCCCTCTTGTTCTTTAATTTCAGAACAGTTTTGTCTTGTGTGACAGAAGCTCAAACACCCAGAGAACAGTTACTATTCCCATTCCTCCTGTGCAAAGCTACAGTTCTTTGAACAGATGACTCTAAGGGACAAATTCTAACTCACACGTACATACTTGTGTGTGGTTTATATATATATATTGCAAAAAAACAGAGAGAGAGAAAAGCTGGTCTCGGTTCTGTTAGTGGGTTA
Source organism: Apus apus (assembly GCF_020740795.1). Lineage (NCBI taxonomy): Eukaryota > Metazoa > Chordata > Aves > Apodiformes > Apodidae > Apus > Apus apus. The sequence goes on along the minus strand of NC_067303.1, from coordinate 1,462,882 downwards.
TATCTGTGTGGAACATCCAAGCTGGATCCTACCCAATGCAAAATCTGTTTTTAGGATATGTGTTAACCTGCTTCTCCTGCCTTAATATAACATTTTCTGCCTTTATTGTTTAAAGAAGATTTTGCTAAGCAAAAGCAGTCACTGTGTCCTTTTATTGAATAGTAGATTCAGGTAAAGTGTCACCTCTTGCAGTCTCCTGCTGGATGAGTCCTACCATGGATGAAAACAAAACCCACCCTGTGGGTGGTGGAACACTTCAGTGGTGGTGCAGCTAAACTGAAGCAGGTGGAAGATGCAAATATGTTCTGATCTCTGTTTTTTACAAACTGTGTGTAGGGCCCTTAGTGTGTCCTAAAGCTTTGTCTGCTCAGAAGGGCTAAGGAAAGTTACTCTGGTTTAAAATGCATTAAAATTCTGGACACCATCATGGCCTTTCCCCCCTGCTTGACCTTCCAGTACCTGAAAGGAACCTATAAGAAGGCTGGGGAAGACCTGTTCACAGGGCACGTAATGATAGGTGATGGATTCAGGCTAGAGAAGGGTAGATTTAGGATGGACATTAGGAAAAAATTGTTTAATATGAGGGGGATGGACCACTGGAACAGGTTGCCTAGAGAGGTGGTGGAGGCCACATTCAAAGTCAGGCTTGTTGGGGCTCTCAGAAATCTGGTCTTGTTGGAGATGTCCCTGTTTATTGTAGGGAGGCTGGACTATATTACCTTTAAAGGTCCCTTCCAACCCAAGACATTCTATGATTCTGTGATATTTTGTTTTCTGTACTTTTATGACACGTGGTACCACTTGCCTGAAGATGACAGCAACAAAATCCAAGAGAAATGTAAGTTCTACTGACGGGTTTGCCCATGAGAGCTGGGTGCCTCACATGTTTCCAAGTGGTTGAAAAGCCTTGTTGTGATACTTAGTATTTATTTATAAGTCCCCCAAAACGTTTTGAAACCTGACCAGAGGCCTTCCTGGGTTGGATGTTTTTAGCCTGTACCTCCAGATGTTCACAAATGTTCCAACCTTTGTCTTAAGCATTTCTCGGGTGAGGAGAGCTGGGTTACATTAGTCAAAAGAAAGCAACAGAAATCCTTGTTTCCACAGTGCTAATCCATCACTTGATGTTCTGTGCCTGAACCGTTGATCTTAGGTCATACACTACATGCCTTCTGCTCTCAGCAGCCATAAATAAAAAGGAAGTGACAATAGTAATGTGCATTAATCAAGAATGTACGAAACTGGCAGGCAGCCTGAGAAGTGCTGTTGGGCTGTGTTCAAAAGCTCAGGAGATGCCAAAGCATTGCCAAGGTGGAGTGTCTTTGCAAAACTTGGGTCTCTTCCAGGCTTTCTGAAGTAAACTAACATCTGTAGGGAAGAGAGGAGGTATTGAATTGAATTAGAAGCCTTTAAGAACTGCATAATTAATATCTCTTACTCTGTAGCTGTTATGGTAATGCTGGATTCATTCATTAATTAGGATAATAATAATTTAGGACAAGGATATGACTGACTGTGTTTTGGGGATTTCACAGAATATTAGGGGTTGGAAGGGACCTCTGAAGATCATCAAGTCCAACCCCCCTGCCAGAGCAGGACCAAACCTAGGGCAGATCACTCAGAAAGGCACCCAGACAGGTCATGAAAGTCTCCAGAGAAGCAGACTCCACAGCATCTCTGGGCAGCCTGTCCCAGGACTCTGTCACCCTCACAGGAAAGAAGTTCTTCCTCATGTTGAGGTGGAACTTCCTGGGCTCCAGTTTGAATCCATTGCCCCTCGTCCTGTCCCAGGGCACAAGTGACAAGAGTTTGTCCCTGCCTTCTTGTATTATTATGTTGCCCTCATGTATTAATTAGACATTAATTAGATCCCCCCTCAACCTTCTCCTCTCCAGACTGAACAGCCCCAGGTCTCTCAGCCTTTCCTCATATGACAGATGTTCCAGTCCCTCCATCATCCTCGTAGCCTCTGTTGGACTCTCTCCAGTAGATCCCTGTCCCTCTGGAACTGGGGAGCCCAGAACTGGAAACAACACTCCAGATGTGGTCTTAGGAGGGTAGAGTAGAGTAGGAGGAGAACTTCCCTGGATCTGCTGGCGACACTGCTCCTGATGCACCCCAAGATACCATTGGCCTGTGCACTGCGGGTTTTGCTGCAGAACACGATTTGGGTAGGGCAGCACTCAGCACCCAACAGGATTAACCCTGTGCTGTGTCCTTCTCCTGTTTTACAAGCCTGTTCCACCGTATCCTCTGTTCATCATGGGGCTGGTGTGCAGCTCTCTAATGGTTAATGTACACGAGCAATTTAGACATGTAAAATGTTTTGAGGGAAGGGGCATTGTTGTCCTTTTGTCATCACTGCCCTTCATTCTGAAGCGCCCAGCTGGGCAGCCGGCAGGTGTCTGCACTGGGATCTAGGAGGAAGGCTTCCAAGTGTTGTGCCACCTGCTGTGGCCATTTCCAGGATATTTGTGCTCTTTGGGACTATGAAATGGAAATACAGAAGTTGGCTGTTGTCTTCTGTGCTGCGCAGGAGGATGTAATGAGTCCAGGAGCAGCATCCGTGTGTCAGCAGGGCTCAGGTTCTGTTGTCCAGCTGATGGACTTTTCCTTCACTCCATGCCCACACACTGAGCAGATTCAGGACTCCTGCATGTAAATCTATCCGCTGGTAATGAGGTGAAAGACAGCAGTAGTTCGTGGTGATCTGATTTTTTCATTATTTTAATTTGAAAGCAGGGGCAGTGTGGTCCTTTCTTGTTCTTGTCTCTGGATGTTTGAGATAACAGGGATCTGTCTGTGCATGGATTCTGAATGGAATGATTTATTTATTGAGCAACACCTGCAGAGATCAATGTTGCCATGGAACTGCTTGTGCTGAAGCATGTTCCTTCAGCAGGTGCAAACTGAGGTGCATTTCAAGCTGTCCCCTCAGTGGACCAAAGACAGGCTCACTGTGCTCCATGTTTATGGCTTCACTGTAAACCCCAGTGAAAAAAAGGATTGGTGAATTTATTTAAGAGTGTTTTTTTTTTTACTTGGAAAAGAGAGTATCTGATAATGATCATCACGAGGTTGCAGCCTACCAGTTCTTCAGCCTTGCATGGGTCTGAGTTGCTGTGCAGTTGTTTGGGAAAGGGAGCAGAGGGTGATTTATGGCAGCAGCTGCTTTCCTCTACTCCTCAGGGTGTTTTGTGATGGAAACCTCCCAGCTGAAATGATTGGTCAATGTAGCCCTGGTGTAGGAAGAAATGATGAGGAAGAGAGAGAATTATTTTGCAGGATAAAATGCAGTATCACATGAATGTGCTGCCACGACAGGTTTCTTTTAAGCAACAGAAGCTTTTACAATTATATGGTAGTTTGTTAATGTCGTGTCCTTTGGCATTTTGCCTTCAGAAAGCAAGCTCTGAATTAGAGAGATCAATCTTCTTGTGTCCAAATTGTATTCTACTTAGCTCTGAAGCAAAAGTGAAAATCACTGTTGAAATCGAAGAGGACAGGGTAGTGATTATGGTTTCTTTCTGTAAGTGATGCATTTTGGCAGGGCTTCTGATTGTCATGTGGTGCTTTGTAGACAAGGTTGGGCCCGGCCACAAATTGAAGAGGACAGTTGGCTTTATTCTGAAGAGATACTGAATCCTGCCCATAACTGAGCAAGTGTAAATGCATTGCAGAGGAGCAGTTTGTCTGCAATTTTACTTGTTTTACAATTTCTCCAAGTGCTGGACTTGGTTTAACTCCAAAAGAAGAGGAGGATTCTGGTGGATGTTCCTGTTTTTCTTAGCTGCCTTGATGTGTATTCCTTATGGAGAAGTTTAACATGCACACATGTTAAATAGCTACACGACAGTGCCTGGTTACTTGGGAAAGTAGACAGTCCTTTGGGATAGGTGGTCCAAAGCAGCTTCATCCAGTGCAATCCTCTGCAGGCTGCACAGTTGCTTTGATGTAACATTGCTTTGAGCAATGTTAGATGTGAAGTGGCTGAACAAGCATCAGGAGAAAGACAAGATGTGCAGTTATGATGCCTCAGACCTGAACGACTTGCCTGTAGAACTAGAGGTGCATTTACCCACCTGGATTTAGAACTGACTGTGCATTAAATTAACAAGAATTTTTTTTTTTTTTAGAAGACTTGGTGACAGAATTTTCAGGGGGAACATGATTGAGCTTGTTCCTTAAATCTTTGTATCCCTCACAGCTTTCCTAGAGTTCCAGAGCAGGTTTGTGCCCCAAGTTTGATAAAAGCCACCCAGCAGGTGATCCCTGTCACTCTGTGGTGTGTGGCCCGGGATAAACTCACCTAGTTCAGCAAACACCAGGTCCCAACTCGCTGAGCAAGGTGTGCACTTGGAGTGTGAAATGACTTGGAAGCAGCTCATCCTAGACCTGCTGTGAATTCCTGAGTTCTCCTCATCCTTGGCAGGGGCTGGGAGCCTCCAAACTTCAAAAGCTGCCAACGGGCCCACAGGCTGTGGGATGCAGGCATGAAGCATCATTGCAAACTGATACTGTTGGAGACTGTACAGCAAGCTTGCAATCAAAGGCTCAGGCTTTGATGGAGGAAAAGGATCTAACTTTGTTTTTCTAATGATGCATTTTTTAACTGATTTGTGGTTTTAAAATACTGTATTTCAAACTTTGTGGCTTATCTTTTTAAAAGACCCCATTAGGGATCTTAGATATTATAGATGGCCTGTCTGAAGTGTTTCATCTCCTGGGTCTTGGCATCACTTTCCAACATTTCTTCTTAAAACACATGCAAAAAAACAGCTACATTCCCACTGTGGCTCCAGCTCTGCTAACAAAACTTGTGCAAAGCTGCTTCTTTTTCTTGTGCTTTCTAGATAATGTTTCACCCTTTGACCTGCTTTCCTTGAGTTTGGATCTGCTCTATCTTTAACAAAAAATCACAGGGGTCGGAAGGGACCTCTGAAGATCATCCAGTCCAACCCCCCCTGCTGCAGCAGGAACACCCAGGGCAGGTCACACAGGAACGTGTCCAGATGGGTCTTGAAAGCCTCCAGAGAGGGAGACTCCACAGCCTCTCTGGGCAGCCTGTCCCAGGGCTCTGTCACCCTCACAGGAAAGAAGTTTCTCCTCATGTTGAGGTGGAACTTTCTGTGTTGTCACTTGGTGCCGTTTCCCCTCGTCCTGTCACAGGCACCACTGAACAGAGACAGGCCCACTCTTGACATCCACGCTGCAGATATTTATAGACATTCATCAGGTCCCCTCTTAGTCTTCTTTTCTCAAGACTAAACAGCCCCAGGTCTCTCAGCCTTTCCTCATCAGGCAGGTGTTCCAGTCCCTCATCCTTGCAGCCTCCCTTGGACTCTCTCCAGTAGATCCCTGTCCCTCTGGAACTGGGGAGCCCAGAACTGGGCACAACACTCCAGGTGAGGTCTTAGGAGGGCAGAGTACAGGGGGAGGAGAACCTCCCTTGGCCTGCTGGCCCCACTGTTCTTAATGCATCCCAGGATACTGTTGGTTCTCTTGCCATACCTGCTTCTGTCCCTTTTTCCTTGAAATATTCATGTGTTTTATCTCTATAATCTTTCCTGAAGGAGCAGGAGTGAGCAGGGAGGTTCTGACCTCCTCAATTTAATTGGGGTTTGGGAGAAATGGAATGCAGGAGCAGCCAAACTCACACGTGTCCTGGGGAAAGAGCATCTCTGAGTGCCACCCTTGGGGGCAGAGTACAGGGATAGGTGGCATTTTCCAAACACTGTTAATATTTCTTGCTTCATCCTGGGGTTTGTCATGGAGGCAGTGCTGGGTACACCAGGAGTGTAATTATTTCTGTGCTTCTGAGTGATTCTGGAAGTGGTGTGATGTGTGTGTGTCCTGCTGCATGGCAACCACCACTGGGGTGATGGGGGAGGTGTTCAAAGAAGTTCCTTAGTTTTGGACCTACAAAATCCTGTCTTCCTTGCAATTAAACAGAAACATACCCATGTGCTTTGGTCACTTTAAAAATAAATAAATAAATAAATAAATGAGCTCTTTGCTTCAGTGACATGCCCAAGAAATGAGACTGAAGAAAATTGAGATCTATATCTGTCTAAGCTGCTGCTCCAGCAAACCTCAGGCAACTCATTTTCAGAGGTTGTTTTATTTTGTTTTACTAACCTCAGGCAAGTAATTTTCAAAGGCTTTTTTGTTTGGTTTGGTTGAAAGGACAGTGGTGCTTGCTTGCTTACTTTGATGGAGCATTGTTTCTTCTCTGTGGTTAAGTGCTGAGTAGATTATAACACATTTGGGGCCCAGGGGGAGGAGGCTGTTGTGCTTAGAGATGTCCATAAAATAATTTGTAAATACAAATGTGCATTCTCTCATTGCCTTGCTACCTGTAGGACGGGAGCCTTTGAGCTCCTGACTTAGCAGTTGGTCTGTTAGTGGCTTTGAAGTATTTCCTTTGTGGCTGGGATTAATTTTCTGAAGTGCAGAAAACAGTCCCCATGCTGGGGCCACCCTCCCCTTCCCCTCCATGTCTCTCTGTGACCTGTTGCTCTTACAGTATAATTTTGCTAAAGAGATGATTGATCCTGAATTGTTTAAATTATAAGATGTCAGGAGAGCAGGGAGTTTCACTCACTTGTTGAGAGTTGTAAATCCTGGTCCAAGTTCATGAGGTGTCTGCCAGCCTGCCATTCAGAAATAGGGAGGAAAAATGGTTGTTTCAATTTCAAATGCCACTTGTGTGAGGTCTCCTTAGTGTGTCCTTGTTCCTCTTTACCTGAATAAGCCCAATTGTCACCAAACCCTGAGCCAGATATTTGCATGTGGTCTGGATGCTTCTGGCAAAGCTGATCTTCTGAGTGATGGAGAAACCACTGGAAGGTCATGGCTTGTTTCAGCTTAGCACCCAGAAAGCTGCAGATACCTCATCATGGTGAGTTTCCAACGTGGGTCAGAACAAGCAGGGAAGTTGCTGCTGTCATTCAGACCAGGCCTTGGGCAGCCTTGTGTTCCCTTGTGTTTTTAGTGTTCCTATCTGTAACTGGAATCACAGAGCTCAAGAAGTGCAATTTTTAGAGAAGAAAAGCTGCAGTGCTTTCCATTAAAACTCTTTTTTCCTGCTGATTGCAATTAATTGATAATAAATTGATAACAAATTAATGCTGGAAGAGATTAATTTGTGGAATGTGGAATTAATTTGTAGAATAAGGCTGTTAAGGCTTCACCACAGAAGTGTACTAAACTTTCTCCTCTGCCTAGTGGTCAAGATTTATCATTTTTGCTAAAGTTATAATAATAATAAACCAGAACTTAAAAATCATCCAGGACATTTTGATAAACAAACTTAAACTTAGATAAAGTCACCTATGGCACCAGCTAAAAACACTTCCTGAGTAAACTCTGAAGTGATGGATTTTATTAGTCTTGTTTTCTGTTTTGACTAAATTTCTCAGTCATTTTCTAGTGTGACTTGTAATAGGAAAAGGGCTGAAGGGTCAAGCTGGAATAACATACAGAACCCAAGACCCAAACAGCTGTAAAAGTCACCCACATGGCAGAGTTAAATTCTTCTGGTGGATCCTGGCATTTTTCCAGCCATTTAATACGTGGTGTTTTCTTACTAGAGGGTCAAACTGCATTGACTTTTGCCACACGCTTTCATCTCATTTTCTGCTCTCGATCTCCATGTGGACTGGTAAGGTTCATGAGAGCATCCATGTGATTTCTCTCAGGAAATAAGCATTTGAACCAGAAAAGAAAGGTCTATCCCTGTCTTAAAATAAATAAATCTTAGGTGCTACAGAGAAAACATACTGAGACCGTGGGACAGGAAAGTTGTGCGTGCTGGAACTCAATAGTCCCCTGTCTGGCCTGAAGAGGCATTGATGGACAAAAAGGGGTCCTATTGGCACAGCTATAAACACAATCAGCTGGAAACACGGTCTTTTACATAGTGGGGAGAGGAGATCTTTAAATCTTTATTATAAAACTTGTGGATATCTGTTTTCTGAATGAATTGTGTCACAAATATTGACACAGATGAGCCTGTTCCCTTCTCTGGTGTTAGCTGGATGCCTCTGAGGGAGCCCCTGGCTCTTCACTACACTACAGGGAAAGAATTGCTTCTTGCCAGGACCCAAGTGCAAACAGTTAAGTTCACATAAAAATATTCCTGTATGGAACTGGCCTTCAGGTTCTGGGAGCCCCAGTTATACACCAGTAAGGTTTTTGCACCACTCAGCTGAAAGGTCTAAGAGATGATGGAGCGAAAATGGGTTTTTTAACTATGGGAATGAAAATGCAAAGGATGTTTTGAAATACCCTCCTCTTAAATTTGCTTTTCCCAGTCCAACAGTAGCCAAGCAGTACTGCAATAAGTCATGTCATGTTGATAATAATGAAACTAACCATCACCAAGCTGCAGCTGCCCTGCTGTGTGTTGAGAAGAAGGTGAACCTGGGGGTGGTAGTGCTGCATGTCAGCTACTGGGCTGTGCTTAAGGGAGTATGTACACTTAGAATCATAGAAGGGTGAAGGTTGGAAGGGACCTTAAAGATCCTCAGGTTTCAACCTCCTTGCCATGGGCAGGGACACCTCCCACCAGACCAGGCTGCACAAGCCTCATCCAACCTGCCTTTCAACACCTCCAGGGAGGGGGCATCCAAAACCTCCCTGGGCAACCTGTTCCAGCACCTGGCTACCCTCATGGTGAAGAATTTCTTCCTAATATCTAACCTAAATCTCCCCTCTTTCAGTTTAAAACCATTACCCCCTTGTTCCATCACTACCTTCTCTGGTGAAAAGTTTCTCCCCATCTTTCCTGGAGCCCCTTCAGGCACTGAAGGGCCATTAAGAGGTCCCCCCAGAGCCTTCTTTTCTCCAGGCTGAACAACCCAAGCTCTCTCAGCCTGTTTTCATACTAGAGTTGCTCCAGCCTTTTGATCATCTTAGTGGCCTCCTCTGGACCCTTTCCAACAGCTCCATGTCTTTCCTGTGTTGAGGGCTCCAGAAGCTGTGTTGAGGCTCTCCTGGCTGTGGCTGTGTTGTCCTCCTTAGGCTGTTTCACCATTAGAGCTGAAAACATTGCCTGTGCAGCTGGGGTTCTGAATCCTTGTCCCTCTGAATCCTTGTCCCTCTGAATCTTCTCATATGATGTGAAGCCTGGGTAGCTTTTTATGGTTTACGATGTCAGTATGATGGTTTTACTAAAGGAAGGTTCAAATCTCTGGCTCAGTGGAAATTAAATCATCAGTTCAGTAATCTCTACTCATTTTTTTAGCAGGACATTTATTCTTGCTTTGGTAATTGGAAAAAAAGGAGCATCTCTGTGCAGTGTGCTGAAATCTCAGCAGCCTTTCATCATCCGTTTAGCACTACACAGCATGGAGGAGTAAGAGAGAACAGATCAAGCTGTAGTAAAGTGTAGGAATGAGCCCAGATTCTCCATTACATGAGAAATTCCATAGTTGTCATGATGCTTTTCATTGTGAATGCTTCTGTAAAATGAAATTCCAGAAAACACTTGGATTTTCTTCAAGAGGGTGTTTTGTTGTGTCAGTGGTCAATTTTTCCTTTTAAAGATTGTGAAACTCTTTTATGGCATTATTGAAATCTTCATTTGAGACTTGATTCTTTATCTTGATGACATTTGTCTTATCCAGGTTTGTAATTGAAGGTCTGAAGCCAGGAAATCCCTTGACTATGTGCTTAACTTCACCTCCATCCTTATGGCCCCCTGACATCAATGGGTTTTGAGCTTGTGCTTCTCTAAAATCAGGACCCTCGGTAATTAAAGAATAGAAAAGTAAGATTGAATTGGAAAATTAGAAGGTGGTCAAAAGCTGATTTGAGGAACAATTTATGGAAATCATTAAGAATGGGAATAAGGCATTTTTGCATTATGGATATTCTGTGCCCCAAGCACCAGGAATGTTTAGCTTTGCTATAAAGCACGAGACCAACTTAACAGTCACTTACTTGTTTCTGTTATTTTATTAACTCTAAATTAAAAAAAGAACCCTTTTGCAAAACCCTTCTGGCACTTTTGAATTTGCAGGAAATGGGAGCAAGATGTACAATTTTTATATGGGTACAGTGAAACATTGTAGTATTTTTGATATTGAATGAAGTCACTGTTGGTTCTGCTGCTTTGGCTACACATCTCTGCAAGTCCAGCTGAGAGGGTTTAGACTGGACTGTCTTGTGGTTTGTACTGGAGATCTGAGGGGAAGCACTGAGTGTTGTCCAGTTCCCTTCTAGATGGCTGCAATTATTCGTTTCTGTGAAGTTAATTGAGCGTCTTGTAAATATGATGCTTTTATTTTGCTTAAAAATGTATCACTGGGGCTCTGAATCTGCAAAAGCTTTGCTGAACACAACCCTGAGAGCAATGTGAGGCATCTGTGCTGCTGGGCTGTAGTTATGGCAGACTGGAAAGGGTGGTGGAGTCACTTTCTGCTGCCTGGTGATGTGTAATGCTGCTCCTGAAGCCATGCTCAGTCTAACAGTCATCCTGCCTGTGCTTGGAGAACAGGCAGCCCCATCCCACGGGTGTCCTGCACCCCTGCACAAGAGCTGGAGGTCCAGGGCTGTGATTCCCAGCGTTGGGCTGACTTAGTGGGAACGGTGCTGGCAGTTCTGGTCCCCCACCTTGTGCACCCTTCCTCATGGAGCCTGCTGCTCCTGCAGGGATGGCTCAGCTGGTTGCTTAGCAGCTGCAAATGCTGCAGTTGGAAGGTGCAGGGTTCTGGGGGTTCTGGGTTACCTTCCTGCACCACCCTTGGGCTCTGCTGGCTCAGCCCTTGCTCCACAAGTCCTTGTGGAGCACAGGAGGAGCCTCCCAGAGAGATGGTGGGGCCAGAAGCTGCTGTGGTGAGGTGAGCTTGTCCTGCTCAGTAGTGCCTTGCTAGCTGTGGTGGTGTGAAGTGGGTCCCAGCAGAAGCCAGGAGAACACTATGTAGTGTCCTCTCTCCAAGCTGATCCTGCACATCCTGTCGCACAGACCAACCCTTTGCTGACCCCAGCTATTCCTTTCTTGTAAATTTAACTCTTGCAGTCTTAAGAGACTGGAAAATCTACAATCCAACAATTTTGAAATTAAACTATTGTGGAATTAATGAGAGAATTGTGATCATTGGAAAAATAGGTTTGTTCTTCATGTGGGCAGGGTTGTATTGCAATGTTCTGTGGGGTGCAGCAGGGAGAAGCAAATACAGGATTGCAGCAATTTCTTGGTCTGTTGGGTTTTCCATTGGTGACTAAGCCCTGCTCAGCTCGAGGTCATACTGGCAACTTGCCAAGAGAGCAAGAGCCACTTAATTGCAAAAGATGGAGAAACTGGAAAGACTGTCATCTTTTTGAAGATAATTAGACTTGCACTCCTGGTTTTGTTCTTCTCCTTTAGACGAAAAGTAAAATGACCTCACTTCTGGAAATCACAAAGCATTTGTGTCCTGTGTAGGTTCCCTCTGTGTGAGCTTGTGAAACATGGGTGATTTCTTGTGATATGAAAGCAGAGTTTGTGGGCACAGTACGTGATCTGGAGTTGTCTTAAATAAATTTGACAGAAAACAGCTAATATACTTGATGACATGTTTTACATTTACAATTGCCTTGCAAGCTTTGGATATTAATAGAAAAATGATGCTTAGAACTTGCCTAATAAATGAGCATAGAGGGCTGTGATTGGGAAGTGGCAGTGACCATGATTTTGTGTAGCTCAGGTGCAGAGGGCATTAAGTCCAGAACCCTGCTGGGTGCAGTGAGCACATCTGGGATCATGCTCCAAGATCCCTTCCCAATGGAAAACCAAAAGGATGCCGTGTCCCCTCTTACACCATGCAATTCCCTGCTTTCTGTGCTGCTTTCCAGGCATCCCTTTGTGGTTTTTAATCCTTGGCCCTGCCTCTGAGTGACCATAAAACCTGGAGCAACCAAATCCCTTCCTCTGACATCTCCTCCTGGCCCCCTGCAGTGGTGGCACTGCTGTGCCACAGCAGCACCTGGCTGACATCCTTGTTTTTCTCATCCTTTCTAGAAGTGGAGTGTGAAGCAGAGCATGCAGTGCTGATAGAGAGGGTTTTTTTCTTTTTAAATAAGGCCATGGAGTTGACTTTAGGAAAAACTGCAAAAGTGCTTTGCACTGAAAAGAGAAGGTGGGGAAGCTTTGTGGAGGGCCAGTGTCCACATCTGTGAAACAGGAGTAGTCTCATTTTAGGGGCCACATGGGAGTGGTGAAAGGATTCATGACTGTTCATAACATCCTTTGACCTGTAAACTGCTGCATTATTACAATAGTTTTTATTGATCATAATAAGCCATGAAGCATTAAGAAGTACTCATTAGATATTAAAAGCTTCACAAAGCAAATTCTGCTGTGCTGCCACGGTCCCTTCCTTGTCCCCTGGAGCAGTGTGGATCTTGCCCATATTTTAATTGGGGAAATGATGTGCATTCAAGAGTAAACCTTCAGCTAGTGTTATTCATCAGAGATTGTTTTTTTTAATTCAGCTGAAGATTTGCCTGGGGCATCTGACAGAAATTTTGCAAGCTCCAATTCTGCCTTCAGATCCCTGATTGTATCTTCTATCTCTGTAGAATCTAATTTCATGCTATTTATACAACTGGTTTGTCATTTACGTTTGTGCAAAGACGCCCTGTGTATGAAAATGCTGCCAAATCTGTGTAAGACAGAGGGAAGTGAAAATCTTTAGATAAGTCTTGTATTAGAAATAGTGTGACCAGCAGTAGAGAGGTGATTGTCCCCCTGTCCTCAGCACTGGTGAGGCCACACCTGGAGTGTTGTGTCCAGTTTTGGGCACCTCAATTCAAGAGAGATCTCGAGGTGCTGGAGCGAGGACAGAGGAGGCAACGAAGCTGGTGAAGGGCCTGGAGAATAAATCTGATTAAGAACACTTGAAGGAGCTGGGGATGTTTAGTCTGAGGAAGAGGAGGCTGAGGGGAGACCTCATCAGTCTCTACAACTACCTGAAAGGTCATTGTAGAGAGGTTGGTGCTGGTCTCTTCTCACAGGTAATCAGTGACAGAACAAGAGGGAAGGGCTTCAAGCTGCACCAGGGCAGGGTCAGACTGGACATTGGGGGAAAAAAAAATCATGTAAAGAGTGGTTGGACACTGGAAGGGGCTGCCTAGGGAAGTGGTGGAGTCACCATCCCTGGATGTGTTGAAGGCTCGTTTGGAGGTGGTGTTGGTGGAGATGGCTTAGGGGAGAACTTTGTAGAGTAGGGATGATGGTTGGACTTGGTCATCCCAAGGGGCTTTTCCAACCTGAATACTTCTATGATTCTATGCTGGGTCAAGTCCAAACCCACAGTTAAATAATGAAAGCAGGAACACTAGTGGTGGGCATGAATGGCTGTCTACAAATTAAAACATGAGACATCATAAAAAACTTCCATCCCTTTGCAACGTTCTGAGAAGAAAGACGGGCAGATCTGCCTGCTGCTCTGGAGTAAATATACATGTTCTTTATCTAAGCTGAACTGGTGAGGAGCTTATCCAAATGTGATCCTCTGTTGTGTTTCTGCAGGGGAGGAGCTGGATCGTGAAGCGGAGCTATGAGGATTTCAGGGTGCTGGACAAACACCTTCACCTCTGCATTTACGACCGGCGCTTCTCGCAGCTCTCGGAGCTGCCCCGCTCCGATGCCCTGAGGGACAGCCCGGAGGTAACCACCAGCTCTCTACACATGTAAAGCACAGGCAGCAGCAAGGGCTTGGAAGGTATTTCCAAGTATGTGCACAGGAGTTTTAATGCAGCCTGGGTTAGATTTGGAACTTGTTTTCTACCCTTGATTTCAGTTATCTGAAGGGAAGTGCCCTGCAGGTTGGTACGAATGAATGTGCTGCTAAACGTGGAATGGTTCTGGAGAGTGTCAGGAAAGAAGCTGTCCTATTAGTACCTTAGATAAGAATTTTGTTGTGTCTTTGGCAGCTTTTTTAGTGATACGGTCCTAAACTAATGTTAGCAACTTAACATTCCTGGGAAATCATGCTGTTGTAGGGCTGTAGCACTGCACAAGTAATCCCATTTGGAATGCTAGACTTAAATTTATAAACTGAAAATTACTGAAGCTGTTTTTTAAGAGCATTTCAGTTGGTGTGTTGTGTAAATGGTCTTTAAAAAGCCTAAAGAGTGGCTTTTTTCCTGAATGAATAAGAAGTATTTTTCAGTTCTTAAGTGTCTTCACCTGGAACATGGTGAGCTGGAATTTCTTCCACTTCTTGGCTGTTGATAATTTAGAGATTTATTCACATCCAAAATAATCTCTGGGAAGCAGCAGATGTGTCTTGACTGCATCATTTTGGAAGACGTGGAGAGAGAGGCAGTGTGATGCAGGGCCACAGGGGTTATTTGAGCCAGCAGAGCAGAACAAAAGTGTTTGGCCTGGGTCTGTCTGCGGGAGGAGCGTGTGGCGCTGCGCCGGGCAGTGCCCATTGCTCCATTTCACAGGTCATTTATCCCTGGGACCTGCACTTGTGTGTTTGTCCCTGACCATCAGGCACAAGGATGGAAAAATTCTGACATGCTGTGTCAGGAGGCTGATGTTGCCTGCCCACGAGATGTGTAGCTGAAAATGGAAGTGAGGAAATGGAGGCCATTCCAAGCATTCAAAGAAGAATCCATCCAGGATCTAGAAATCAGATCCCGTGTTCTCTCCATGCCCAGCAGGCAAGGACTGGGGGCTCTGGAACAGCAGGCACTGGCTGCAGGGCTGCTGCCTCTGAGCAGGGGGAGCTGCTCATCACAGAATCTGATTTATTAGTTGCTTCATGCAGGCTATTTCTGAAGAGAATTTAAAGCTTCTAGTCTCTTAAATTCAGCAGAAGCAGCAATTTCCAGGAGAATGAATTCTTGGCTTTGTTTTCTTAAATTAATATTTTAGGCATTCCTGTCTCTTTACATCTTTATTTGTACAATTGATTTAATTTGTACCTTACAGCATGAGCCTGAAAATCTGCATTATATCTGAAAGTGCAGAAGATGTAAAGATGCTGAACAGCTCTACTGCTCTGTGAAATGTAATTCTGCAGCTGTGGGGTGTCCCATGCTGTATTTTTTATTGTCAACTGACCACATTTAACAGCTGCTTGAAGAGAACAATGTTTTAAACAGTCCTACAAACTCTGGGCTACAATACTGCTTTATAACTGTCACTGTGAAGCTTTGGAAAGAGCTCACTAGCTTCTCTTGAATAAAAGCAAGTTTACTATTACAGAAGGGACCTTGCTAAATGGATTTTTAAAACCCTCTTCTACTGTTTGAAAGATTACTCTTTCACCAAGGGGTCATTCTGAGTTGCCACATTCTGAAGGGTTTGCAAGTGGGTGGAAGGGGCAGCCAGAGTTTTGTTTTGTTTTGCTAAATGGGTCTCAGATGTGTTTGGCCATAACACAAATGATTTGTTTGTTTGTAAATTCATGGTGAGAGGAAGGCTTTGGATTTAAGGTGTCTTGACAAGGGAAATTAGGAAAATATATATCTTATAAAAACTATTACTCTCCTAGTGCTTCTTTGCACATTTTTTGGGTGACCATTGTTACACTGTGTGGAGTTTGCCCTCCAAACAAGATGGATAATTTATGGTCTCTGCAAGTCTGAAGAAGTCTCTCCAGACTCTGGAGCACCAACAGAACCATGTATGTCTGTCTGTTTCTGTTCCAGCTTGTCACCCAGATGCTGATGGCTTACCTGTCCCGGCTCTCAGCCATAGCAGGCAACAAGATCAACTGTGGGCCTGCTCTCACATGGATGGAGGTACAGTATGGAGCTCAGGTTATCCTTTGTTTCCTGGACTTAGCACGAGAGCAAGTAAAAAACGGGCTCCTCTGCCCTTCCAGAAAGAGATACAATCTTTCCAGACCTATTGGTGTCACTAAAATGCTCCTACCAGCTTCATTCCCCTGTCACATCATGTCCCCTCTCCTGTAGGAGGCCACAGAACCAACATGATCAGATCCAATGTTAAGAAAGAAGGAGCTTTTTTCCCCCTCTTGCTTGGATTTCATCCTCCAAAGACATCTCATTCTGCTGATAATCACAAAATAAAAGGAGGTGGCCATTCCAGTGGAGCAGCAGTTGTGTCAGTGCAGCATCTGGGCAAATCCAGTTCATGGCTGAAGTCTCTGAGTAACAGGTTGCAAAAAGTGCATAGGTCCTTCTGCTCCTCTTTGGCAAGGCAGTGCTGCAAGGGCAGCAGGTTTCTGAAATGATTGGAGCTGTCTGAGTTCTTGTTTTCTGCTTTTTTGCTTTTCTTTGCAATAGCTGCAGAAACAAGAAATATGATCTGCTCCTGTTTGCCATCACTGTTGATTAATCTGCTCAACAGAGCCTGTGTTGTGCTTGCAGTGGCACTGTCTGGATATTGTGGATTGCAGCTGCAGCTTTGGTTTCTCTGTTAATGGTCTTCTACCATCTGAAACAATAGACTTCAGTGGGCAAGGCGTGCAGGAAAGAACGGGACCAAGCGATGCCCTGCACCTGCCTGTGTCAGCAGGGCTCTTGCTGGTTAGTCTGGGCAGAGATATCTGTGTCTTTCCACTGCCTGATGAAACTGCTGCACACCAGGAATAGAAACAACTATTATTAGACCACTGCAATTCATTTTTAAATGGTTGTGATAAGGATTGAGTGCATTTTTCCTGCAATTTCCCCACTGATATGCTCCTCATGCTGAAATCCTCTGGGATGAGAGAAATCTTGGAAACCTTCTCAGCACAAAGAGAGGAAGGAAGTTATATAGAGAGAGGAAACTAGAATTTACAACAAGCCTATTGCACATGCAAAACAAAGTAACCTTTCCAATTAACTGAGAACCTTACAAAATATTACACAAGCACATAAATTAGGAATTTTCAAAGTAGGCTGATTGCAGCAAGGACTAGGAGCCCTGTTTTCTTGAAAAAAGAAATAAAAGGGTGGAAGAAAGTTGAAAGTGACACTAGTTTTCAGTTTGACAGCATTTCCTCCTTTCCTCAGTGCCTCTTCTTGAGCATTAATTCCACTTTTCAAAGAATTTTGGTAGTTGGTTTTGTATTGCCATTGTAAGTCCTTCAGGAAAACAAGTATGATTTGGTGTTGAAAGGAGGTGTAAACAGTCACTGCCTTGTTCCTGTTTGAATATAGAGATGAACAAATGCAGCATTTTTGTCCTGAGCGGGATGGAAGGAACCATACAACCTCCTGAAACAGGCTTTATGAATTTCTCTTCCTTTCTGGGTGTGCTGTGCCCTGTGCTGTCCCTCCCTGCTGCTCCTCGGGGGCCCCCAAGCTGTGCTGTCTCTGGAAATCAGCTTGAAATCTCTGCCATGTGTGAGCACCAATAAAATATCTCCTCTCTTGTCCTCAGCTGCCTCACAGTCCTCTGCTCTTTGTTTCAGATTGATAACAAGGGGAATCACCTGCTAGTCCATGAGGAATCATCCATTAATGTTCCTGCTATTGCTGCTGCCCATGTTATTAAGAGATATATTGCTCAAGCAGCAGACGAGCTGTCCTTTGAGGTAAATAATGAAGTGACCTTACATTCCTTGTTGTCATGTATGGAAGAGTGTAACCTGTGTGTGTCTGTGTGCATCAGGAAAATATTCAGACAGTTTCAGAATGTTTTGTGAGGTGAAGCTTAGAAAATTCAGTTGAATATTCAATTTGCACTGGGTTGGATAAAGGGAGGAGTTAAGTCATCTTTAAAATACAGCTTTGCTTGGCATTGGTGTCTTCTAAATAAACAGACACTGCCAAGTGCTCCAGCCTGGGCTCTGAGCAGCGACAGACCCTGCATAGCTTGTATTGTGTAGTGGGTTAAAAGTATGTTGTCTCTTTTCAGGAAGACTGTCCACATATGTGTGCACCTGGACACAGGCCAGTTGAATTATTCACTGACCAGTTTGCACAGCCTCTGTTCCTGCTCACAAGTCTGTGCCTAAAATAATTTTTAAGAGCTTCTGCTCCCATGAAAAGGAAAGAACCAGCCTGTCAAAAATTTGGTACTTAAAGGGCAGGTGATAATCTGCTGCTGTTCTGAACATCTTACTTGATGCAGAGTAGGAGCTGTTGTGGAGCAAAGCTCTGGGACATCAGCCCCTGGAAGTCCAAGTATCTGGCTCCTGAGAAGTCTGCCCAGAAAGTGGCATTTTATGCTCCGAGTGTGTATGTGCAGTGGTGCTGTCAGTGTTCAGTGATACACAAAAAAGTGTAAAGGAAAACAGTGCCCAAAGGAGCTTCTGTGGTCACATTCATAGCACAGCAGGAAGTAAAATAATTGTGCTTGTCTGGTGCTGCCAGAGTTTTGTTCATACTGAGAACCAGGCAGTTATTAGTGTACACCAAAGAACTGTGCTAATCAGAGGACATGTGAGTGTGTCATCTTCCAAGTGAAAATGCACACAGTGCAGGACACAGGCTGTTTGTCAGTGCCTCTGTATTAATAAAAGCACTAAGATGGTACTGGCTGCTGTAAATCTTACAGCCCCTGCCAGCAGCTGCCCCACAGTCCAACAAGTTGTGAAGAGGCACAGCAGGGAAAGCAGGGCACGTGTGGCTTGCTGAGCTTGTGCAGGGAGAAGCCTTGGCAGAACAGCAGTGGAATATGAGCAGTCTCTTTACAATGCTCTGTTCTCTGACCCAAACTTTATCTTTAGTTTAGGCTGTTGTTAATTTCTAATGACCAATTACAAAAGTAGCTGCCTGGCATTTGCTCCCAGTACTCAGAACAATTCTTCTCTGCTCAGTGTGGTGACAGCAGCTTCCTCAATGGAAATGTGCTGTGCAGTTGGCTTGCTGTGCCCTTGAGGAATGCACTTCACTTCCCTCTGCCTCACTTACCCCTGTCTGAAAAATGGGGCTGTGTTACCTTCTTTGTAAAGCACTTTGAGACTCATCAGTGTAAAACATCTGGCAAAGGCTATTACCAAGTTTTGCTATCCCTAGCTGCAGTATTTATTGAGGTTCTGTCCTTCTGCTCTGGCCTATCTTATTTTCTGTCATAGAGGCCACACAATCTTGATCCCCCCACCAAACCACATCCAGGATTGATTGTACTGATTTCCTTTTGAATCACTGCAGAATTACATTTTAATGGAAAAGAGGAAGGCTTCAGAAAACCTGTTTGTCTCTGTGCTTGTTTTCCTTCCTGTTGCTGTCCCACGACACCACTTCTGTTTGTTTTCTGATTCAGAGAAGCATGTCTTGGTCAGTTTGTGAGCTACAAAGGGAGCTCCACTTTTTGCTGTGAAAGGAAACAAGGTAACATATGTAATTGCCTACATACACCTGTCTAGGACATGTAGTAACAATTAGTTCAGCTACTTGAGAAAGTTTTGTGAAGTGTTTTACACTCTCCATTCTTACTTCTGTCTACAGTTTAATCAGGAGACTTCTGTGCCCCTTGGCAGAGAGCCTGCTGCCTTGGAGAGCTGTTTCCTTAAGAACAGCTGGGTCCTGTGTGTTGTACAAAGCAGCAACTCTCCTACCTCACAGATTTTACAAAGGCAGATGTCTCCAGATGGGCACTGGTGCAGTTGCTCACACATCCACACATCATACAGTTTTTTGCAGGGCTGAAGAACACAGTTTTGGGCTTGTGCTCTCCTCCTGGCCAAGTTGCAGGCTCTGATTGATGTTGATCTTTTGCAGGTGGGAGACATAGTGTCTGTTATTGATATGCCACCAAAGGAGCTGACCACGTGGTGGAGAGGGAAACATGGATTTCAGGTAGGCACAAGCATCAGACTTGATAGGGCAACTTAAATAAAGGCAGGGAACTCAGCAGGGTGGTCACAGACCTGCTGTGCCTGCACAGGGTTACTCATGGCTGTGAGCTGAGTGTCCCTGTGTTGAGGACTTCCCCTTTCTCTCCAACTTGGGCTGGAGGTCTTCATAAGGTGTTGTCTCCCTGCCTGGCTGTGGGAGGTGGGGACAGTCATGTCCCTGTGATGGACAGCTGGCCTGATGTTGGTGGAAGCTTGTGTTGCACCTCCACCAAGGCAGCTGACACTGTTACTCACATCATCCCATTCCTGCCACTGTCTGAAACTGGATCAGTCAGAACATGGAGGACTCAGAAAAAGCCAGTGGAGAAGACACTGACTGGGACTGGCACCCCAGTAACCTGTGCTTTCCTGTCTGCATTACTGTGCAGTGCTCAGTTACTGATCTCTGTACGTACTGTAGCAGAGAGATTTAGACTGAATTTTCAAAACATCCTAAACCTGGGGATTAGGTACCAAAACTTTTGCATGGAAATGTCAGTTTCTTTCCCAAAGAGCTGGTGTTCCCTTGCTTGGAATTGCTCACTGGGAAATTTAAAAAAGTCTTTATGAAACAAAACCCCAAAGCTGCTGAAGGTTGAGTCAACTGCCTTTGTGCCTCCTCACACTGTAGTGTCTCACATTTCAGCTCCTTTTAAGCAGGAGGGATTTTCATACTGCAGCTGCTGTCTGTGAGTAGGTGGAATTACGAGTTTGCTCTGGAGAGGGTCAGAATTGACCAGACACTTGCATATTTTGGCCTGGAAGGTCTTCTCAAAGTACCTCAGATTTTCCCTGACAGACCCTTCTGTGCCAGAGCCAGGCTGTGGTTCTGCACCAGGGCTGTGTGCAATGGGATCTACAAACACAACAGATCCCACCTCAATGGAGTGTTAGTTCCATGATTGCATTTCTGTTTGATGAGCCAAAGCATGTGAGATACAGCTTCTGTTGACTTAGTATCAGATGTAGGAATCCAGCTAGTGTCTCATTTGTAAAAGCAGAGCAGTGTGGACATATGATACCTGCTCTGAAATGAAATTTGTTCCTAGAGTTAGTGCAGTGATACTTCTTGAGCAAATGACTGGTGTTCTGGTTTTGAATAGTGTCTTTGTGGGACTTCTGTTCTGATTTTAGTATTTGCCATCCTATCAAAAATTAATTAAATCCTTTAGCACCACTTGGAATGATCAGACTGTGCCACGTTTAACTTCCAAGTGAATCAATAAAGCAGAAATCCTCTGTGGTCTGTGCATGACAACAGACACTTTGCACGAAGCTGATGGGTGACAGGCGTAGGGTGTCCCCACCCAGCAGCTCCATTCCATTGCTCAGTGCAAGCTCCCTGCATGCCAGCAGGCTGGCTGAAATTGGGGCTAGAAATGAAGAGCATCATGGGTGATTAAAGACAAAAGTAGCAAGGGAGCCCTTGAGCAGTTTGTCACTGCCTTCTGTCTCTCAGATCAGAGCAATGCTATTGTGCTTTCCCAAAGGTACAATGATGAGCAAACTGCTTGCAAAGGGGTTTGTCTATATCCACCCCAGTCAGTACTGGCACAACAGATCTGAACAGCTGCAGCAACAGAGCACCATCTTTTTGCATAACAGAAAATTAGGGGTGGAATAATCTTGCATCTTAAATTCTAGCAGGAGTCGTTCACGCTATGAATCAGATCGTGGCCACTGAACCCCACTCTCTGGCAATCCAGCAGCCACAATGTGAGTTTCAGCAGCTCTCAGGATGTGTTGCACACATGCAGAAAATGAAGTTAGCCTGTTTTAAGAAGTTCCTGCCTGTCAGCTGAGTTCGGGTACAGACCATCTGCATGCTTCCTGTCCTGCTGACAGCAGAGCAAAGCTAGTTAGCTCAGAGGTGGTTTTTCACAGCTGCATCCCTGTTGACAGGCAGTCATTTCAGAAGCTTTGCTAACTCAGTTATTACTCCACAGATATATCTCTTCACACAACCATGGGCCTGATTTGCAGAGAGGTGCATTTTTCCTGACAGTTTCTGTCATTTCCTTGAGATGTGTTTATCAGAGCTTTTTATTTCCATCAGCTACCAAGGGATGCAAATTGTAGCCTTGTGCACAGAGGGAGAGGGTTTTTAGCTGGGTTGCAAGTTTAGGGCCCAGAGGCTGTCAGGGTACAGAAGAAGTACATTCCTTGTTGGAATGGAGCTTTTTGGCCATACTAACTGCTGCAGGGACACTGAGAAAGGACAGTTCTCTCTGGTGTTGATAGACCAGACCTAGGGTTGTGTTACAGTTCAGTACAGAGTGTACTTGATGAATACTTAAAAGGAATGTATAGGTGAAAAATGTTGCTATAGCAATGGGGCTAAGAACTGAGGAAACTGCAGCCTTTAAAGCATTTGTTATAGGCAAAGAATTCTGTTCCCCTTTATGAACAGTAGCCACTTTAAATGTGATAGAAATCTATTGATCCAGCCATTCGAATTAATAAAATCAGCAAAGGCTGTCTGGCCAGATAATTGTGGTTCTGAGATAAAAGGAGAAGGTCCAAAGACCAAATGTTTGGACAGTTTGTTTGTGTTACTTCTCAGGTTTTTGCTTTGTGCTAGGAGAGGAACAAGGTTTTATCATCTGCACCCCAGTTTACACTGTAAATCACGTCTTGGTAGGAGGAGAACAAGGTTTTGCTGAGCATGGTGAAAAACTACATCTTGACTGAAAAGAACCTGCCTGGCTTCGTGCACTGAAGCCAGGTGTGACCCGTGTGGCTGGGCAGAGGTGCATTCACTTCTGCTTGTCCCCCATCCATTAGCTCCGGGGGTTTCTCAGTGTTCTGCAGATGAACAAGAGGCAGGGCTACAGACTTCAGCAGAAATGCAGATCTGATGGGTTATAAGGATGTTCAATGTGAACTGCAGTTTGATTCAGCATGGAAGGCAAATTTCCCTGTGCCAGCCAGAGCTTTCCTTCAGGAGCACACCTCACTGGGTTTCTTCTGCTGCAGATTCCTTTTGCCTCTCTCCCAATACCTGAGGTAATGACTGCAGTGCAAGACACTTAATCCTGTGCAGAACAAAACAACCCACCAGGATTCTTATCATGTTCTCTGCTTAAAGCAAAATGATTTAAAAGACATTTTTTCCTCCAGCTTATTTCTTTTCAAATGTCCTTGGTGAGTCACTGCTTTCATTGTAAGGTTGTTACCTAAATTACAGCCACCTCCACATTAACAGCCTTCCAGCCCTCTTTGTTCTCCTGTTTCTTCATGCTTTGTCTTTTCAATCAGTAACTCTGTTTCAGGAAGCTGAATCGTTTGGGACAGGCCCTTTTTTGATGCTTAACTGCCTTTTGATGTTCTGAATAATTCCCTGTTTTGGGTATAGTTTGGAATTTTTTGGAATGTATCTGTGCTTCCCTGAGCTTGCACTGGTTGGGAAACTGGAGGCCCTTGCCTTCAAACCATGTTCCATCCTGAACCTGACCAGGATTTCCCATAAAGGGATATATTCTGTCTTGGATTGGTCAAGAGTAAAACAGGCTGTTAGTAGAGAGCATTTTCTTTTTCTTGTGCATCATTTTGTAATAAATAACCTGCAAGTGATGGGAACATAGGAGTCCAATTAGTAAAAATGCCCTATGTCAAAACCAAAACCCAATCAAAATCTCTCAAATAGTGGTTTGTTTGCCATTTATGTTGCTACTGCTTTCTCATTTGTTTCAATTCCCTCCTCCTACACTGAAAATTATTACTGTTGCTTTGACTTTTCTCCTTAAAGTCTCGTGGCTCTTCCAGTTCCAACAGACACTGACATAAAAGTGAAAATAAGATCCAGTAGCTCTTGCATACACCAGTAGTTTGTGCTTTCCTCCTCTGGTTAAGGTGTTAGTGATTTTTATTAACCTTTAGATGAGTATTTATCTAAATATCTACTACCCTTGCTATTCATTTTCATACTTTGCCAAATCCTCTAATCCTGGCTCAAGCTCTAAGAGAGCTTTGCTACATCTGTTGAGATTAGCTCTGGGACTAAACCCATTTATTTATACAAAATCATGGAAACTTTTCCATGGGAGAAAAAGCAGCATCTTGTAAGTGGGTGGGAATGAGGCCTAAGTTAGAGGTTATGACCCTAAAGATGATCTCTTGGGGATCTTACAAGAAAAGTCAGAATAAATAAGTCAAAAAATGTAAACTGTCAGCATTATTATCATAAGTTAACATCAGAGAGCTTGTCAACACTAGCACAAGTAAAAATGCTCTTTCCCTTGAAAAACCATTATAATTATTGGTTGTGAACAATTAAAGAAGTTCTGGAAGCAATCAGCATGAGAGAACCCATATCACTGCAGCTGTGGAGTCTCCCAAATGCATCATTTGTGGGATGGAGCTGAGATTTCACTGGATGGGCACGTTTTTCCTAACTTAAAAATTGCCTCCTGCATCTCCCTTGCACATGAAGTGTCCAAGAGAGACTCTTGGCTACAGGGAAATATTTTAAAACAAAATAATCAGTTTTATTTAAATACCAGTACTCTGTGTATGTACCAGTCAGCCTGTTGTCCTAGCAAAGCAGCATCCCTGAGCTGGGAGCTGCCTGAAGAAGGGCCCCTCTATGTGGTGCTTCTATTGCTGCTGCTTTTCTTGTGCTAATTGGCATCTTTCTGTCTCTAACCTGCACAAAACCCACCCCTGTGTTGTGTAACTTGGGGATATCATCTCCTGGCAAAATTGGCACCCCCAGCTGAGTGCGTGGGTGGGAGAAGCTGGACATTGTCCTGGGTTCTGGATGGGTTCTTCAGCTCTGTGGGTCACCTGAGCAGAAGGGAAAGGCACAGGCCAGGAATTAGTGGGAGCCAGAGATGAGAGAAGCAAGGTCTGCTGCTCCCTAGAGCTGCTGGTTCAAGTTCTGTTCCTGTGCTGTCATATCTTAACAAAAAGCGTATTCCAGGTTTTTAGCACTAAGTATGATGGATTCCAGTTTGTCCTCTTACTTGGACAAAATGTTGCCTTGCTGGATTTTGTGAGTGGGGGAAGCAGAAGTTACCTGCTATTACTGTTTACTGTCGCTTCCCTTAGGGAATTTGGAATAATTTCAAAGTCTGGAGACACCTGGACACACCGTGCATGACATTGCTTGGGGGTTTATGGGTGAAAATCAACTTGGATTAGGTAAAAGACATTACTTTTTTCCTTGGAGATTAAAGGAAATTGTGCAAAATCATAGAATCATAGAATCATAGAATGGTTTGAGTTGGAAGGGACCCCAAGGATCGTCAGGTTCCAACCCCCCTGCATGGGCAGGGCCACTTCCCACCAGCCCAGGCTGCTCCAAGCCCCATCCAACCTGCCCTTCAACACTGCCAGGGATGGGGCAGCCACAGCTTCCCTGGGCAACCTGGGCCAGGCTCTCACCACCCTCACACTCCAGAATTTCCTCCTCATGTCTCACCTCAATCTCCCTCTTCCAGTTTTCATCCATTCCTCCTTGTCCTCTCCCTCCCTGCCCTTGTCCCAAGTCCCTCCCCAGCTTTCCTGGAGCCCCTTCAGGCACTGGAAGGTGCTCTAAGCTCTCCCTGGAGCCTTCTCTTCTCCAGGCTGAACACCCCAACTCTCCCAGCCTGGCTCCAGAGCAGAGCTGCTCCAGCCCTTGGATCATCTTCATGGCCTCCTCTGGAGTCTCTTCAAGAAATTAATTACCTTCTTGTGTTGGGGGCTCCAGAACTGGACCCATTTCTCCAGCTGAGGTCTCACAAGATCATGTAAAGGGGTAGAATCTCCTCCCCAGACCTGCTGGCCACGCTGCTCTTGCTGCAGCCCAGGACACGGGTGGTCTCTGGGCCTCACGGTGGGTCTCACGGTGCCTGCCCATGTGGAGCTTCTCATCCACCATCACCCCCAGGTCCTTCTCCCCTGGACTGTTTTCAATCCATTCTCCCCCCAGCCTGTATTTCTGCTTGGGATTGCCCCAACCCAGCTGCAGGACCTTGCACTTGGCCTGGTTGAACTTCATGCAGTTAGCACAAGCCCACCTCTCCAGCCTGTCAGGGTCCCTCTGGATGGATCCCTTCCCTCCAGCCTGTCACCTCCCCACACACTTTTATGTTGTTGGCAAACTGGCTGAGGCTGCACTCAGAGCCACTGGCCATGTCACTGACAAAGATGTCAAATAGCAGTGGTCCAAGTACTGGCCCTTGGGGAACACCACTCATCAGAGGTCTCCATCTGGAGATGGAGCTCCATGGAGCTGTTGATCACCACTCTTTGGGCGTGTAGAGAAGGGACTGCTGGCCAGACTCAGTGCTGGCTGCATGGTGGCTCCAAAGGATTTCATAGATGTGCTGACATGGATGGCAGCAGTCCTGGCCCACTTCTCCTCTTTCCATCAGCGTGGGGCCCATCCCCTGGCTCCTCGCCATGGATTGTTGCAGCACTTGCCCAAACTGTGGCTGCCTCAAGTGACTTGATGCTTTCAGCTGTCCAGATCACATGCCTGACACAGGGCAGGAAATCCTGGTCTGGGGTGTCTCAGAAGGGTGGTGGTGCTTGGATTACATGGCACAGTACAGAAGCTGTGTTGGGTCAGGAGGTGGGATATGGGAGGACAAGGTCGGGAAATATGGACTAAGGATAGAAGGTGCCAAGGGAGCTGGTCTGGCTGGACTTTCACCTGGGGTGAGAGTAAGAAGGAAGACACTGGAAAGTGGAGAAAAGGTTGGGATGCTGGGAAGTGTAAAATTCCTACCTGGTCATGTCTTGGTCTGAATCCTTCAATATTGAAAGGGAAATAATTTCACTTCTCCCCAGATGGAGACACCTTTGAGTGGCATGGGTATTTCTGGAGGCACATCCTATTGAAACAAAACATAAAGATCCTCCCCATGCTCTAGTCTCCAGCCCTCGTGCTGGTTTAGATAATCTCTCCAGCAAGTCTGAGCTAGAAGGGAAGCAGGGAACAGTGCTGTGGGGAAGGTCAGTGCAGGAATGCTGCAAAGCATTTGAAAGGAGCCAGTCCCAGGACCTTGCTGTGACTTGGGCCCTTGGAGGTGTCAGTGGTGCTGGCAGCAGAGAAGCTGCTGCATCCAGTGCCTGTCACCATGCTGGGCACAGCAGTGCTCTGGGGTAGCCCAGGGTGGGGTGTTGCTTTTGAAGCAGCTTCAAATATTTGCCATGGAGAGTCTTGCCTCTGGGGATTGTTTCTGGAATATTCTTTCTGTTTCAGCTCAATTAGCAGATACACCAGTAAATCATCCCAGTTCAACAGCCTGGGGGGGGTGTCAGCTCCTCTCTCCAAGCAGTTGGCAGGAATGGATGTTGTGGCACCATTCTCCTTTGTCCTTTGCTGAGAGGGTAACTGAGACACAACAGTTGTATGGATTTGTCCATGTCCAGGAGCAGATAATAAGAAACACACCATGAGTTTTGCCTCGTGGCAGAGATGGTTTTTTCTGCATCATGCTGTTCCTTCTAAAAACACTTGTGTTTATTCCTAGTCAAATTACTGGGTTCTTACTTACAAATGTAGAACTCATTTTACTCCATGTATATCTTATTAAACCTGTTCTCAGTTCTAAGATTGAATTTAATTCAATCTAGCTAAAACCATATTTGAACTTTTTTAGGAAGGCCTTTAAACATGTTTAATTGGAACCCTTCAGGAGTATCCCTTGTTACCCACACTCATCAGACCAAGCACACACAACCAGGTGAGGACACAGAAGAGATCTCTCTGCACTCAAAGTGTCTTCTCCTGGCTTATCCTACAAGAATTTGCCTTTTTTTGCAGTGGGACTGTGCAGACATGCAAATCTATTGACCCATACTTGATTTAAGTTTTTTAAAGGAATAAAATGTTAAAGGGCTTGTGAATATAGTATTGTGACAGTGAAAAAAGGTCAAGTGTTGGTGAGACCTGAGTAGAGATAGCTGGGATGCTGAAAGCTGAGACCTCTGGCTCTCCTCATTACATTTCATGCCACAGACAAGCAGCCAGGTGCAGGAAACCCAGCTGAAATCCTTCTCTCTGGAGTTTCCCCTGAGTTGTAAGGGTGTGTGGCACACTTGTCCTCTCCCTGTTGCAAGTTGAGTATCTCAGTCCTGTGTACCAGGCTTAGAAAACAGACTGAGAAATGTATTTTACAGAACCAGTTATTAGGTTTGTAGAATTTTTGGCTGCCTCCTTTTCAAAAATAATTACTCTTACCCTGGTCATTTTATGTTGGATCATGTTGTGAAGCAGAGTTCAAGGAAGATGTTTAACAGTTGGCTGGTTTCTCAGTTCAGATCTTAAAAACACTCCATTCATATTCTGCCTCTCTCTCTGTTTTTACTACAGGTTGGATTTTTCCCTAGTGAGTGTGTTGAACTAATTAATGACAAAGTTCCTCAGTCTGTGACCAATTCTGTGCCAAAACCAGGTAAGTGTATCATGTTTTATGATGCAGTGGAAGAAACTGGAGGTGTCTTCTTGGTGTTCCATGTTTCATATCTCCTTCATACATACCGTGTTCTGCTCTGTGCATTGATCATCTTTATACACACTGTGTTATCCTTTCTGTGTTATCACCCACACGTTACCTCTCTGAACAGTCCCCACTCTTGACTCTGCTTTCACCTGCAGTGTTTTCTAAGCTCCTGCCAATGTCCATCCCCTGCATGATTTGAAAGATTTTAAGCTTACAAGAATTGAAGATTCCTTCGGTGATCTGTAGCTAGTGATTCCATCCAACATCTCAGTTCTTGGTGTCCAGAGAGGGTTGGATGTTAGGGATTTTAAATAGTGAACATACAGGCAACCCAAAAATGTTTATGCTGACTTAGATGGAATAGATTAATTTGTTACTGGAAGCTTCTTTCTGTTTGGGGATTGATGGAGAAAGTCAGATACAACAGAACTTGGAATCCTGATTGTTTCTGCTCTGGGTATATGGCTCCATCTACTTCTGCTGCCTTCTGGACAGTCTTGTTTTGTATGAAATACAGGCAGATTAATACCAAGCTCTGCCTATGAAGGGTAAAATAAGTAGAAAAGGAGATCTTGGATCTGATTCTGCTGTCATCCCAGTACACTCTGGACGTGACTGCAGTTAGATACGCTGGAATAACTGAGACCTCTGCAGAATTTATTGGTGGTGAAGCTTTTGTTTTATTCTTCCAGTTATGTTTTTTATCTACTCATATATATCAAGACAGAGCTGTCTGTCTTCTGTATCAAGAGAAAGCAGTTTGAAATTGCTGATCCTGAAACCCTCCTGCAGCAGGCAAGTGGAGCTGGAAAGCAGCTTAACTGGTGTTCTCTTATCTTATAATCATGTTCCTTATCTTACAAGATTGCTGAGTGGATAGTTTAAAACAAATAGATGTGATTCAAAAGTTGGACTTTTACTGAGGGAAAGGCATTTTATCAGATCTTGTGTTACAGCTTGGAGCTCTTGGTTCAGCAGAACAAAGCCCTGAGCACCCCTCAGCTGTGGCACAGCCCGTCCATCTGCTTCCCAAAGAGCTGACGCTTGAGGGAAATAGTTTTCTCAGCCCCTGGTATCTCCAGCCTTTGTCATTGCAAACATGCAAATGTATATGCTGGAATCAGTGTCCCGGGGATCACTAACAACTCAGAGTGCTGCAGCAGGTGGTCATTCCATAAATCCAGTGTCTGCCTTTTGTTGTTTGAAGTTGATCTGGAAATACTAGGATCAGTCGCTGCTGTGGTCTCTGTCAGAGCATGTAGACAAGGGCAGCTCAAGCTAAATACAGGCCAGGCTGATAGATACAATCATAAGCAAGTGTTTGTTATTAAATATGGCTCTGGCAATTAAATGTAATGAGCTGCTAGTGAGTAAATTTTTGCTGTTCTTTAATGAGAGATAATGAAGCAGCGTAGATTAATAGACTCTATTTGGCTTTAACAACACACTAGGGGGTGGATTTCCTCTTTCAATGCTGGGAAATGTTTGTTATAAAGTTGATACCAAAAGCCCAAGTCCTATTAAAAGTAATAAGTTGAAAGATATTGCCAAGTCATGAGGTTGTCCCTGTTGACCTTCCCTGCTAGTTGTTCTTTGTGTACAATTTAAGGCAAAAGGCTGCTCTAGAAGAGCACTCATGAGTCTTCAGATGTAAGGGTTGCTCGGGTGAATCTTGCAGCTGTTTCTGTAATCCTCCCCTGCCCTTCCTTTGCACCCAGAATGTTTGATAGATTTCTTTGGAGCTTTATACTTCCCATTTTTTCCACCTTGGGAAGTAACACAACTTGTATGGTGGAGGCAGAAGGCTGAAGACTCTTTCCTTGGTAGCTACAGAAATGGTGACTTGGTGGGAGCTAGGAGGCAGGGAGGAGGTTCCCATGGTTAAGGCTGTCAAATGTGGTGTTGGAGACCTGGAGGAACCTGGCTGCCTGGAGGGAAACAAATGATGTGTGAAATCCAGGAGGAATAAAAAGGTGAAAAGGGAGGAAGGGGTTTGGGGTTCCTGGGCTGTGTTGCCACCCACACTGGATGCCCACACTCCAGGAAGGTGGCGTGGGGCAGAAATGGATTGCTGGAGCACCCTGGATGGCTCAAGGAGCTCTGCTGTGGAATATGCACCTGGATCCTCCTAGGTGGGTCCTCCTGAGCCTGCTGGGAATTGCACTGCTGGGCTGATGCAGAAGAGCTTGCCTTTCCCTCTCCCATATCCCATGCACTTCATGTGGCTCAAGCATGTAGAGTATTGCTCATGTACTTAAATACCCACATCAGTTAATTTCCTCCCTTTAGCTGTATTTTAAACATCAGTTTGGAATTTCCCAAGGAACAGAGACTTTTCTGAAAGGAACCACTTGGAGCTTTTGTCCTTACTCAACATTAGCAGAAAACTTCATCTCGAATTAATGTGGAGTTCTAGATTTGGGCTTGATAAGACATGCTTATCAACATGCAAACTTTATTTTCTTTAATCAGAAAATGATGTGGAGCATCTAGGACATTTTGTATCTGCAGCATGAAGCTCTTTGCTGTCAAGGCATTTACAAACATAGAACTCCTTGTGTTGTTTAGTTATCCATAGATTTGGCTGGATTGAGTAATCTAATGAAAAGCAGATGGAAGGCAAAGAACTTCCTGCCCTGGGTTTTTATTATTATTTATAATTAGAGGATTTTCATTTGCAGAAGTGATGGGGACAGCATTTTAACAGAACCATAAAATATTGCAATAGTCTAGAAGGCAGTACAAATAATGACTGAAGTTCAAATGAAAATGAAGCACAGGGAATGGGAGGGGAGGGTTGGGTTTAAGTGCAAACCCTGCTTTTAGAAACCATATTTTCTTTGACTGTGGAAATAGGATAATGCAGCCAGTGCCTGAGATAAATGAAAGAAAATGGCCCATACAGGAAAACT
Organism: Apus apus; assembly: GCF_020740795.1. Classification (NCBI taxonomy): domain Eukaryota; kingdom Metazoa; phylum Chordata; class Aves; order Apodiformes; family Apodidae; genus Apus; species Apus apus. Next base: position 1,431,799 of record NC_067303.1, on the reverse strand, counting down.
CTCCACTGTGTTCAGTTCTGAAAATTCAAAGTAATAAGAAAGAATGTTGGGTTTGCCTTGAGTCACCTCTGAAGTTTGGATTGTCAAAGCTGTCATCTCCCAAAATGCTGCTAGGGGTAGGTGTGCTTGCAGGGCTGTACACACATCTGTGCCTGCATGTGCACACCCAACTATCACCTGAAAATTAGTTTCATTATTTCTGAACAAAATTGTTTAGTGTTTCCTTTTTCAAACTTTTTACACCTGAGAAGGTCCCACAAGGAGAGGAAAGGGTGCTCAGGTGGTCTTGGAATTTGCCTCTGGAGTAGTATTTTTCCCTTCAGTACAGTTCTAAGCTTCTGTCCCCATTTTTGTTCATGTTTGGTGCTGAAAAAAAATGTTTTTGTTTCAGGTGGGATGGAAACTGCCATCCCACCTGTGTCTGTGTGTGGCAAGAACTCTGTAAAGATCCAGGAAGGCAGAGTGGGCTCATCAGACCCCACATTTCTTGAGCACTTTCCTTTTTTCTAAATCCTTCCCATCTTCTTACTCAGAGGCACCACTGTAGTGATTAAACTTCTTAGCCTAAATTCTTTTATTGAATTGATATCTGGTTTGTCATAGTTAATGCCATTTACTGACACTTTAGCAAAATTTCAGTACTACAATAGGTGGAATCAGCTTGGATTTCTAAAGAACTGCAAAGAGATACAGGATAAAGGTTGCATTTGAATTTCAGATATTCACTGAGAAGTGAATCTTTTAAATATTCATTGTGCTGCTTAGAAGGAAGACATCAATTGCTGGTTTGGTTTTTTTCCCCTTCTAAGTGAACATTTGGGAGTTGCCTCTAAAGTGTGGCCACATTTGCTCTTCTCATTCCCTTCTGTCCATGTCTGGTTGGTCATTTCTGGGCTCACTGTGTGTGTGCCTGTGTGTTGGTGCTGTCCCCCTCACCCCTGTGGCACAGTAACATCAGTGTTCACCTCCAGCTGCCTGTTTCACTCTGTTTTTTCTCATCGTTCTGGATACTTGTAGTTGAACAACATGTCAGATCTCACCTTGTGCTTCACCCCATCTCAATGCCATTTGTTTCATGGCTGTTGCTCTCCAGTAGCATTGTGCTGGGCACCTGCTGCAGTGTGCCTGGGCACCAGGGCTTGTTGAAGGTCTCTGAACATGGGGAGCATCTGGGTTACTGGGGAAACAAAGAATAAAGTTGCAGTTTGCAGTGGGACAGTTAGAGCTGAAGTGAAGAAATGGAGGAGAAAGAAGGTAATGCTTCCCTTTCTGGTTTTCCAAATAATGGGGCATTTTTAAAGCCTCAGGGGTCATTCTCACAAGTTCCTCAGTCTCACTTAGGATGAAAGAGTCAATAACCCCAGCAGCTCTGCCCACCTTTGTGGAGGATTTTTCATATTCCTGCCTGATCCCTTAATTTAATCTAGATTTAACAGGTAAATGTGCTCTTACAATATGCAACTAAGGACACATTAAAGGGTACTTGTTAGCATTACAAGTCATTGTAAATGTATACTTTTTTATTAAAACCTAAAATCCAGATTGATCTGGTTCAACACACCAAATGCAGATGATCCACTGAGCTTCAGGAGGATTGAAATTCAGGTCTGGATCAGGCAACAGACAGTTTTGACCTCCCAAAGGCTCTGGTACAGCCCTGAATGGATTAATTTTAACTGCAGAAATGCAACCTGAGTTATATTCTTTGTGTCAGAGCTATTACAATCATCACAGGCTCTCTAGGGGTCATGCCTGGTTTGCAACAGGCTGGTTGTTAATCCCTGGACAAAAAAGATTGTGGGTGGGTTTTTTTTTTTAAATAAAGTTCAGGAAAAATAAGATGCAAATAGAACTAACATTCTGTTCTGTTGAACAGCAGCTTGGTACTGCTGAGTGCATTATGTCTTAATTAGTGTTTTTATAAGGAAAATATGGAAAGATAATCTGTGTGTAATTAGTACTGGTCTTGTTAATCTTGTGTAAACAAACCAGTTGTTTGGTGTTCAATGGGCACTGCCTCATTAAAGGTAGGTGAAATGAGCCAAGACAAGTATCCATCCATCTCCAGCATGGAAGCAGACAGGAATACACCTACTAACCTGCTCAGGGCCACCCAATGCAGTTCTTTATGCAGGAGACAGAAAATGTCCCCAGGATTGACAGACCCAAGGATTGATCCTTCAAGACATCACATTCCCAGCTCCTGTGGAGCTCAGGCAGAGCTGTGAGGGGACCAAGACTGCAGGCTCAATGGGAGTGTTGAAGACTACTGCTTGAGGAGACTTGCAGATGGCTTTGAATGTGCTGTGGATATTTCTCCAAGGTTCTGAAAGCCACCACCTTGCTTAAACCCCAGACTGGAGCTGGTCTGATCTGCAGGGAATTGATTTCCTGGATTTTTCTCTTCCATCCAAAAAAAACCACCTAACGGCTGGGGCTGAGCCAGCAGGAGTACATCTCTGCCTTCCCTGCAAGTATAGATTTTCAGGGAGAACTCTTTTTTGTCAATAAGCAAACACAGATCTGAGACAATTTTGTGTTTCTTGTTGCACAGAATGACCATTAAGAGAAAGCAGCTTCCTGCTTTAGCACCCTTAGAAATGCAGGGAAGCACAATGTGCAAGGAACCAAATGACACGAAAAGCACCTTTAAACATCTGGGAGTTGTTCCCTTTTCAGAGTGGTTGGCATTGTCCAGCTGCATAAAGAAATGGTACATCTTCCAGCCTTGATTCTGGCTCAGCAAAGTACTGAACCATGGGTTTAACCATAAACATCTTCTTAGCAGCCTGAAGGAACGAGTCGGATCCCGCGCTGCGCCCTGGTGCTCAGCAGGGATGGCCTTGTGCTCAGAGCTCAAGCATGCCAAGCCTGGGGGGTTGGTTTGGAGCTGGGACACCCTGGGTGGGGAATTCTTGGAGCCCACTGAATTTGCTAAGTGTTCAGGGAATAAAGCACCAAACAACTTGAAGGATTGGGTCTGGGGGTCGTGTTTTGCACTGGGTATGGCCTAGCTGAGCTTTCTATGAAATTAACCCATGCCTTGTTTTAACCAACTTGTTTTTGTTTGTTGTTTTTTTTTTCTTTCTTTTCTTAATTATACCTTCCCAGTCTCCCCTGCCCACGGAGCCCGTCCAGCATCCTGGAGCTACTTCCCCCCTTGTACGTTTTCATTTATTCCTTTTTTCTTCTTGCACTCTTTCTCTCCCTGTCTCTCTCTCTGTCTCATTTTTTCCTCCTCCTGTACATGCAGGTCAGTAGCACTGATGCTTTGAAGGGTATTCAGACAAACCAAAACAAATCTCTAGTCTAACGTGCCTTTTAAAAAGCTTAAGATTCCTTTTATTTTTAAGACCAGAAGATGCTGTTTGTGCTCAGCATCTCACAGTGCCCAAAGTGAAGCTGCCAGGTTATGTGGGATGGGCTGACATAACCAGAGAGTCCTGCTTTGGGTTGTCCTGGGCTTTTTGAGATCCTGTTAGTGCCAATCTACACCTCACAGCAATAACCCAGTGTTGGTAAAACTGGAGCCTATTTGCACAAATTGAACATTTTTGACAGTAAAGGTCTCATTTACACACGTTGACTCCCCCTGAGATGTTGTTTGGAGTTCATAAATCAGTCTGGAAACTGGATATGCAAATCCTGTAGATAGACAGGGAACAAAATAGGTAATAATCCTGGGCTGCATCAAAAGATGTGTGGCCAGCAGGGCCAGGGAGGTGATTCTCCTCCTCTGCTCTGCTCTGGTCAGACCCCACCTGGAGTGCTGTGCCCTCAGCACAAGAAAGATACAGACCTGTTGGAGAGGGTCCAGAGGAGGCCACCAAGATGGTCCAAGGGCTGGAGCAGCTCTGCTCTGGAGACAGGCTGGGAGAGTTGGGGTGTTCAGCCTGGAGAAGAGGAGGCTCCAGGGAGACCTGAGAGCACCTTCCAGTGCCTGAAGGGGCTCCAGGAAAGCTGGGGAGGGGCTTTTCATCAGAGAAGATAGTGGTAGGACAAGGGGGGATGGTTTTAAACTGAGAGAGGGGAGATTTAGGTGAGATATTAGGAAGAAATTCTTCACTGTAATGGTGGTGAGGAGCTAGAATGGGTTGCCCAGGGAGGTTGTTGATGCCCCATCCTTGGAGGTTTTTAAGGCCAGGTTGGACGAGGTTTTGTGCAGCCTGATGTAGTGGTTGGGTTCCCTGCTCATGGCAGGGGGGCTGGAACTTGGTGATCTTTAAGGTCTCTTCCAACCTCCATGATTCTATGTTTCTATATATATGGATGTATATGCTTTCCCCACACACATACAGGCTTGCAGCCTGTTGGCATAGAGACTGTGCACTGGTAACCTGGGAAACAGGCACCTGCTTCCTATTCATGCATCAAAGAATCACCAAGGCTGGAAAAGACCTGTCCAGAGGCTTCCTCCAGGAGAAGAATATTATTTGACAGCAAACTTCTTGCTTCTGGTGTGAACACTAAACCCCCTGAGCATGTGCCAACACTGTCAAATGCTCTCCAGCCATAAAGGCAGAGACTTCAGAGAGGAAGGGGAGGACAGGGCTTGTATTCAGACATGGCCATGGGGGTGTGCTGGGGCTTCCTCCACTGCTCAACTCCAAGCCAACAAGAGCCAGGGAATATTTAAACTGGGGTAGAGTTTTTAGGAATGAGGGCAAACTTTATTGCTGTGACTGGCTATATCCACTGATAAATAACCCACCAAAGTCTGGGAAGAATCACAGTAGTGAATGCTTTAAAGATCCAAGGAGTTTCCTTTGGGCATACAGGTAGGGAGAAAAGATTTTTCTTAGGGTTGTTTCCATTTTTGTATTCAGGTTTCTTGAATCTATGAGCCCTTCAAAAAGCTATTCCTGCTAAAGATAAGTAGCAGTTCAGCTGTAAAGCAGGATGAGGCTTTTTGCCCTTTTTAACATGAATACAAAGAAAGCCCAGATTTCTGGTTACTTAATGTGCATCCTGGAAGTTGGACATTCAGAGTCACTGTCCTTTCAAGCTGCTGGTGAGAAGAAAGAGTTTAACACCAGAGCAGCTGTAATATTTCTGCTCAAAGGTACAAGGCTTATTACTGGTTCTGCTTGTTTTTCATGTGAAATTACTTTCTGTCGACAGCCCTGTCCCTTTGTGACTCATGGAATTGCAACAGAGACTAGAAAGTTGGCCAGGGCTGGTGATGTGCCAGAGCATGGCAGCACATCTCCTGGAATTTGTCACTGAGGAAGAACTTTCTGTATTTTTTTAAAGTATAGAAGCTCTTGAGGTCCTCTTTGGACTTTGCTGCTGTTAAGGGGAAGTTCCTTTTTGGGTTCACAAAGCAGTTTTTAGACACTGAAGTTCTTTTTTGGCCCTCAGCTTCCCCAGATAACACAAGCTGAGATTCAAATAAGAAGGCAAGGGCTGAAATGTATTTTTGTAACTGGGACAGGGTGCCTCAGAAAAGGAGCTCTGAATCTTCAGTTTCTGAACCAAAGTCCATTATTGTGCAAGTTGCAGCTATGCTTAAAATCACTGATTTTTCTACTAGCATTTGCCAACCTAAATTGAGATCTGTTTTGTATTATTTTTTTGAAACTTTTTATGGTGCTATGTGCACATAATCTGTGTGTTTGCACTGGAATTGAGAACTGGACTGCATACACTGTGGTCACACCTGAGCCAGCTTTAAGCCAAGTTGTTCTGGTACCAGTAGCATCCACCTTCCTCCTCAGCAGCTCAAGTTTTCTTGGGATTTGGGTGTTTACTCGTTCTATCTCACCTCATCTGTTTTGCCAGTCATCCTGTGTCCTTGGCAAATCTTGGACTTCTTTTTGCACACAGACATTGCTAGTTAAGAATCAGTCAGGTCTAGAACGTGCCAGAGAAGCAACACCTTAGAATGCAGACCACTGAAAGCTGGGTTTCTCTAGCACTGTTTCTCCCATTGCTGTCTCTACAAATGAAATTGTTAATCTCCTGTGGTTTGTTCCAGGAGATGTTTTCATGTAACTTTGTCCTTTCTCTTGTCTTCTCTCTGTCCCTCTGCCCCCTTCCCACCTGACGTGCAATACGTGCAGATTTGGAGCTGGATAGTGTAAAGCCAGGTTCTGCATGTGTTACAGAGGCTCTGAACCAGTCCCAGCTGAGCTCAGGTAGAGCCCGTTGTGTGCCACCACTGTCTGTGTCCTAACAAGCCTAATACTGTACGTGATAGCAATAACCACTTACTAACACCCTAGGTTTGCTTACAGAAGCTAGATGTAGTCAAAATAGTTTATTATTCTTTTTTTGGTTGCTTGTTTTGTTATCTGATGGCTAGAAAAAACAATGCCTGGTTCTAAGAATCCTCCTTCTCACAGGCCAAATATTCTGCAAGGGATTTCATTCCAGTCAGTGAGTGCAAACCTGCTTGGCCAGGCTGGCTCTCACTGTGGATGCTCTGCACTAGTGATGCCAAGGTGGCCATTAGTCTGTGTATCCAAAATTAGCCTCCTTTCTTCCCCCCCAGCTGCTGAATTTCTAAATAAAAAGTGTTCTCTTCTCAGGCTTTCAATTTGTGCCTCAGAGAGATACAGCCAAGGAGTGTGCCAAACCCTGTTTGACCATGTTCTGCAGATAAGAACTTGCTTGAATAAGAGAGAAAGGAAATGTGGTTAAATACTATATTTTTATGGCAATGTAGATGACCCTGATGTGTACCCAGATGCACAGTGACAGCAGAAAACAACTGTGTTGTGTTGTCATTGTCATGACAACGTCACTATAGCTTTTCAGAACTAACATTATATAAAATTAAAGTGTTCCAGTGGAACTAAGGAACTGAGATATGTCTGTGGTACATTTTCTGTAGTTCAAAAATTTGATCATCAGTTATTGAGAGGTATTTGATAACAGACATTGCTCTCTTTTTTTCCTTTTTTTTTGTTTGTTTTGTTTTGTTGTTAAATCTTATCTCTAACTTTTGTTTTCCTGGATCTCCTAAGAGCTTTGAAAGAAAAAGTAAGTGGAAGTTTAGGAGAGACTGAGTAGGAAACAGGTTAAGTGTGGTTTGCCAGCAGGGTAGACGAGGGCTGTACAGTGAGGCAAGCAAATGTCATATTGCTTGTGAAGTGTGCAGACAACATGTGGTCATCTTATGTCCCTCTGCTTCATCTGGTTCCTTTGTCTTGAGGTGGAAATGAATGTACATGGTAACTGTTTCTTTCACATAGATTGTCCCAACATAGTCTTTGGGTAAAAGGATAGGATATTTGATTGTTCCTAAGAAGTACATCCCATCAGAGCTCACCTGGGCCCTGCTGTCCACAGTGTTTCAGTTCCTTAGGGAGGTTAATGTTTGTGCAATTCACTGAATGAAGCACTTGGTAGATGACAGACATCTCTTCTAATTGTATCTCAGCTGACTGCAAGTCTTCTTGTGGGTGCCTCTGCTGAAATCCTTGTCTGTATTTCCCTTGTTACCTTCTAAAGTCCCCAAAAGCAGATTTATTTTTAAGCTAGGCTTTATTTTACTCCTGTAATAAGTGCTGTATGTTTCCTTTTAAAAAAAAAAAAAAAAAAAAAAAAAAAGATAATTTTAAAGCAGTATTACTTTGCTGGTTGTTTACATCTTGGATACATTAGGAATGCCCAACTTAGTGGTCCATAATGATGTTGCATTGCTTGCTTTCAGTGCCATGGATTCTGATGAAGTGCTTATTTAATCTGAATTGCTCCAGTAATTACCTGTTTTTAGGGGAAAGAGATTTATTGCTGTGACTGCCTGGAACTGCACACAAGCTTTAAGACAAGCTATTGCAGTGATTAGTTTTTTGAGGTCTTTAAATTCATGTACAGAATTGAAATACAAATCAGAATTGCAGCAGCCTTTCCCTCTAAGTTTTAATTTCCTTGGAGTCTTCCTTTCTCTTTGCTCTCCTTCCCAAGTGATTCTTCCCCCTTCTTTTTTTTTTTTTCCTTCCTATTTTTTGGCAGAAATAGAAAGGGACAAGAACTGTGGGTTGATCTGTGGAAATGCTGCTATATACAGGATTCATCTGGTCTTCTGTAAAAGTTGCACCATAAAAATCTGTCGTTCTGCTGGAGAGTATGAGTTTGAGAGAGGAGCTCCCTAGAGCCTGTGTGCTGGGAACAGGTATTGGCAGGAAGCCCTGATTCTCCAGTGGGTGTTGATGGGGCAGGTATGCATGGGTAGGTGTGAGCATCCAGCCCCAGCAGAGCCTGCCCAGGTGCCCACCAGTCCCTCCAGCCCCCTTGGGGGGAGTGAACTCAGCAAAAGTCCGATTTTGCATCAGCAAGAGCAGCAGCATTGAGCTGTGTGGTGTGGCTTGCTCCCTCAGCAGGGCTTTGGGAGAAGGGCCCGGGCAGGTCTCTGGCTGGGTCTGCTGCTCCAGTGCTCTGGAGTTTCTTTTCTTCTCCCCAGACCCTTCCCTCCCTGGCCTGGGCACAGCACCAGCCAGCCAGGCACAGCATTTCCAGCACCATTGGGTACAGCTGGACTGGTCAGATGTCTTCTCAATGACCCATTTCACTGAAGGACAAGTTTTTGATACATTTTCATCTAGAGCTGCATGAAAAGCCACCTGAGGATTCCTGAGCTTGCTCCATGATTTACATCTGAGAAAGCTGCAGGAGAGCTGCAGGTACATACAGGTGCAGATTCCAGTGAAAGGCAGTTTTGGGGGCCTTTACCAAACTGGGACAAGCAGTGGATTTACATGGAACTTTCATAAAGTTCTCGAAAAGTATCAGTTTTTCTGCACATGGCAATGATTGCACATTGCAATCTCTGACTATGAGAATATATTTTTATGACTTGTTTCCTAATTTAGCCTTCAGTGGCAAATCTGAAATACCTTTCTTGTCCACGTAAATAAAATCTATACATCTGGGCTAGCTCCTAAGTGAGAGATGAGCAGGAATTTTAGGTATTTCAGAGAAGTTGTTAATGTTATGTAGCATTAGGAAGTCAATGTGTTTTTTCCCTCCTTCTTAATCCTTTAATCCTTTAGCAGTGCAGATGCTTTCTGACAGTAGTGAGAACCAAACATGCATTTTGGCCATGCTTTTTAAGCACCCCTGGTTGTTTTTCTTACCCACAAGACTCTCTGCAGTCTTAGGTAATGTTTGTGTGGTTGATGCAGGATTTGCAGTTTGAAGAAAGAGATATTTTTGTAACATGTCCTAGGTGCTATGGAAACATGCCTTGATGGTTATCAGGTATTTGTGAGTAAATTGGTTGACATTTTCTTCAGGAAGCCTGGATTTGAAAGCACAGAGGTTTCCCTGTAGAAGAGAAGGGATTTGGGTGTTATTGCTGTGTCTGAAGGGCCTGGGGGATGTGGGGTCAGAGGCAGAGGAAGCTTGGTGTGGGGCAGGGGACTCCAGAGTTTGGGGGAAGCCCAGGAGAGAAGTCAGGACTAAAGCAAGAGGGTGTCTGCAGGCCCTGGGGACCTGCGTGAGGAGAAGGAGACAGGGGGGGTTTTACTGTTTCATTTTTTTTCATTTTTCTCTGAAGTCTCAAAGTTTTCTAATCTGTTACAAGACCTGTTTGTCTTCTCCCAGCCCCTGAGGAGGGGAAGCCTTTGTGATTTCCAAAACAGATGCCATGTGTGCAAAGCAAGTGATTTACAGGGCTAAGTTATTGCTCCTGAGCATTGCTTTGTACCCTGTGTAATCATCTGCACAAGTGCAGGTTGGTTGAAAAGGTGATTGCTGTGGTGACCTTTTGGCTTCTTTGGACAACATCAGACCAGTGCAGGTGCAGAGCATGAGAAAATTAGCCCCCTGGCTCCAACTTCCAACATTTCTACTCATGTTTTTCCTGGCATAGCTGAGTCTGCTCTCAGTATGAAGAAGGTGGCTGGCACCCAGAGCTGACACAGCTTATCTGCCAAAAAAAACCAACAACCTAAACAACAAACCACCCCAAGCACCCGGGCAGGGTGCAGACCCTGCTGTCCCAGCAGCTTGATTTATGTCAAGGGAGTAGCAGAGCTCTGCCAGTTGGGAAACATCTTTCCTCAGTATATCCTCCATCTCCACTGGGAGGCACTACTGGTATGAGACCAGCCCTGGAAATCAGCCTCCAGTCTCCTGAAGTTACAGGTAGAAGGGACAGGTTAACTTTGGTATTCCTTGGAATGCAATTTCTTCCTCATGTGTGGTCACTCGCAGCCTCTGAGGCTTTCTGAAGAAGCTCAACCCACAGACAGTTGCTTTGAGCTTCCCAAACTTTCACAGGTAATTTTGTGGCAATTCTTGGCTGTGTTTCCTGGGTAATTTTAATTGGGAAAGAAAATGAGCAAGTGTGTTGGATGGAGCTGTGCACAGTGTGTACACATCAGTTCAGATCATGTGTTGTGTAGGTAAGAAAGAGAGATGTTGGTGTTCCTGTTGTGGAAACACTTGTATTGCTTGGGGCTGGCACTCTTGACCTTTTCTTGAGAGGTTAAATCCGCTGAATAGGATGATGACTCGTGAAGTAAAGCAGTAAAACTGGGCTGAGTGCAGGGATGTTGGAGCCACCAAGGTGCTATTAATAAGGCCAGCTTTCTTTTCACATCTTCTGTGCTTCTTTCTCACTCTGACTGGTCTCCGCTTTTTCAGGTTAGGGGGGGTTGTTATTTTTAAATGAGGTATTTTTTTTCCTTTCTCACAAGCTCTGTCAAAATGGGACTTAACTCTAATAACAGTTGGCTTGAGCAAAACTCCAGTTATGCCAAGAGCTTTGAAATCATGGGAAAAGGTAGTTTGTGCTGCTCTGCTTTTTCTTTTCTGAATAATTTTGTAAATTAGTGTGGGAGCCAAGTTGTAGCTCAGAAATCCTTTCAGGCAGCTTTAACCTTAGATGACAGCACATAGCTCTGATCTCCTCTTGCACTGGCATTTGGGTTTATCAGGGTCATGCCAGTGCATATCTCAGATCTCCAATTAAAACCTGGTCCTGTTAAATTCACAAAGGTGGAGCAGCAACCCTGTCCCCTCTGCAAAGGAGCACTGCTCAGGCTCTGACTCCATCTGCCTACTGCTTTGGTGCCCGTAGGGATCAGTGATGTTGCTGCATCTGCAAGAAGTGTCTGTGTGAAACTATAAATTAGTGTTAAAAGTGGGGGGAATATGCACTGGTGAATCCATCATGTTTGTTTGGCCTTCTCAGAAGGCCTTGCTTTGGGCACAGCTATGCTGTGTGTTGGGGAGGGTTCTCAAGTGGATGAGCACGTAGGAGTGCCTGTTGTGACTGCTTGGACAAGATCTGCAGCACGTTTCCCCCAGAAATCCTACACAAGCAGCCAGGCCAAGGCTGCTCCTCTGCCCTCTCCATCTCCCTCTGTCCTCCCTCCTTTTCTTCTCCTCTCCTTGGTAGTGAATTTAACTGCTGCAAACTGTAGCTCACAACACAGCTCTGGTCTTTAGGACTTGCTTCCCTAGCTCATGAATCAGCCTGTGCCTGTGATTAATTCAGAAGACTTTGCTGATCTGAAGTTTCATCTGCCAGTTTTCATTTAAGAGCTCGTGTCGGTGCCGCGTTCGTTCTTCTCCAGCATTTAATCCTGTAACTGCAGTGGGAGGTTTGCAGCAAATTCTTTCGCTTGTTCTCATGGGAACTTGATTTTGCTACAGGAAAGGCACGTCAAAGTCCTCTGTTACCTGCTGGGGCTGTATCTTGCTTCATTCCTAACTGTGTTTTTACCTTGGGGAATGGAATATTCCAAATATTTTTCTTGCAGACCTGGGCAGCCATGGCAGACCCTGGCCATGTCCACCAAAAGTCCAGGTACTCTGAGACATGAGATACCTTGATGTCCAACCTGGTTTCTGTGAGCTCAGTGAATCAAATCAGATCATTTTGAGGTTATCCCATGGCAGTCAGTTCCACAGTGTGCTGTTCCCTTGGTGGTTTTCTAAATCTAACCTTAGTTTCTCCCCAAAACCCTTTTTAAATAAAGGGAGTTTTGTTTATTTGGGGGGTTCTTTTTGAGTGTTTTGAGAGTAGTTGATTGCAGGATAAATCCAGCTGAGTAAGAAACAACACTGAAAAATACTGGCTGCCTAACTTCTAATAACGGCTTGAAGCTTCTTCCAGTGGTTACATTTGCAAAACCAGAAAGTGGCAGCAGCTACAGGGCATATTAATAACATCTTTTAGGTTGTTCTGCCTTCCCAGTACTGAAAGAACTTTTGGAGGAGAGGTTAAGCTTCAGAAAGTTGCAAGGATTGAATTTGTGACAGGCGTGTCAACGGAGCCTTTTTGTCTATGATTTCAAATGCTTGGCCTTGTTAGCTGTGTTTAAAAGGCAGACATCATTATCCACCTCTTCTGCTCCACTGCAAGCTGATGAACATGTAAGTAGTGGAAAATGCATCTCTTTGGCTGGCTTTTGTTCCTTAAAATTGCCTGGCAAAAGAAAATAGGAAGAGCAAATAAGGCCCACATGTGAAAGTTATTTTCTTGTTTTCAATCAAGAGATTCAGAAGAAGCAAGAGGGCATCCCAGGATGTGCAGTGCAGGGCAAAGTTGGGAATCAAGGAGAGGGCCTGTGAGCTCCAGAGCCAGAGGAGTTATGTCCACGTGGAGATGTGGACAAGCTCTTCAGGCAAGGTGCAGTTCTGTGCCAGCTGCAGACTTGTTTCCAGGTGCACAGAAGCCACATCCCTGGATGCTCAGGTTTCATTCCTATAAGAAAGGCTTTTTGTAACAAGCATTAAGGATTTTTCTTTACAGGAAGCAAAGTGCAGGTGGGGAAAGGTGTCCCGTGGTGCACCACAGAGGGAAGTGTCTGCCTAAGCAGGTGGTCAGAGCAGTGGTTTTCAAAGCTAATGCTCAAATCTGGAGTTGAGGGAGCTCTGTATTACTGGTGATGCAGCTCTTATTTTCCTGCTCTGATTAGCAATGATTGTGTCATCTCTGCCCCTAGTTTGAAACTGCAACAGCAAACCATGCAGACTGGGCAGTTTGGCACTGTGTGGTTCATCAGCCCTGTAGGATTCTGCCTGCTCAAGCCTGGCCCACTTTAAAAGCAAAATAAATTTGAAAAGCCTGATGTAGGGACCATGTAACACATCCTGGCAGTGTTGGGTAGCTGGCGATGTTGCTGTTCAGCAGTCCTGTGTACTGGTTTGCTGTTTTAAATTGCTGTATATGTAGTTTGCATGTAAATTTGGAATGACATTGCATTTCATTCATTTCCAATTTGTGTTGGGATTTTACCAACTTTTATCGATGAGTTCGATAGGAAGAATGTTCCTGGAATGATGAGTTGATACCAGGAAGAAGGTTTTGTATTCAGAAGTGTACAAAAGCACATATAGAACTGGATTTAGGAGTCATGCTTGGCTGCTAAGGAAAAATGCAATGTGATAGTATGATTGTTGTCCAAGCAAAACAATTCCAGTAATAAATACCAAGTATAATAAGTAGCTGGAGAACAGGCATTATTTGGAGATGTGAGTCAGCAAACAATTTTGAAAATAACACATTTGCTTGAGGAGGACTTGAACACCAAAAGAAATTAGTTTTACCCTCCTGAGGACCAAGATGTTTGCATAAATAGAAGCAGATTCCTCTTTAATCCCTCTGACCCAGAGGTTGTCCAGCTTCCCTGGTGAGCCCACATTTTAAAGTGGGTGACAGCAATTACCCAGGTTGATAAACTGCATCACAGCCTGGGGTGAGCTGAGGAGCTCGGGGTCAGCATGGTTAAATGGAACAGCAGCAGCTTGTTCCTCAAGCGTGTCATAAATGCAGGCAAAAGCAGCAGCCTCACTGGCACTAGGAAAAGGCTGGGAGGCTTGGATGAAGTTCCCAAGCCCTGTGACCCTCTTGGCTTTTGTCCCTGCTGCCAGGTGCTGGCCCTGGTGTGGTTGAGCAGAGATGCTGTATCTGGTGGTGCAACGTGTCTGTCATGTCTTCTGCTGGGAGCCTGGGGTGCTGATACAGTTTGGGTTTTGGAGCTGGGCTGTAAACTAGGTCACAGTAAAATTATCCCTGTCATTTTGCTTTGTTTTTAAATAGCAGAACTCCGGGAGAAAATGTAATTGAGTTTGTTTTCAGTGATCTGATCGATGTGGCCACAAACCGTGCTGGTTACAGCCACTCGGAGTGGGAAGGGGCACAATGTCTGAGCGCTGTAACGAGGCTGACGGGACAGACACCCTGGGTGCAAAGTGTCCCCAGAGCTCGGGGGCAGATGGGGCTCGTGTCCAGCTCATGAGCTGGGATGTGATTCCATCAAGGCATTCCAGCAGGCTCGACGTATCTCCCTTCCTTTTGGACATGCTGAGACAGCCTTTGAGCGTGGGCTTGAGGATTGGCAGCCTGAGCAGTGAGTGCGGGACCTGCACAGGAGCGACGGTGCAGATGTGCCCGAGCTCTGCAGGCTTGGTGAGAGCGGGCTGGGACCCGCACTGCCCCGTGCCCGCAGCTTCTGGGGCACAAAGGTGCAGCTCAGCTCTGTGCAAGGAACAGGGGATGGATGTATTTCTGCTGGCCCCGCTCTTTGTGCCTGTCTGTTTTCCTGGGGGTGCTCAGCGGCTAGAAGCAGGGACAGCCCCGGGTCCGTCCTGATGACAGAGGGTGCCGAGAGGTCGTGGGTGATGTTGAGAGAAAGCAGAGGTCTGACATGGCCTGTGCCCTGCCCGAGCTCCTGCCCCTTCTCCGGTGATGGGCCGAGGGCGGGAGGGCTGGGGACACCGGCCCTGCCGGGGGAGGGAAGGGTCGGCGGTGACCCCGCAGCTGCGGCCACCCCGGGCTGCTCACATCGGGGACCGGCAGAGCCAGCCCGGGCTGGTCACATCGGGGACGGGCAGAGCCAGCCCGGGCTGGTCACAGCAGAAGCACTCGAGGCGGAGCGAGGGGGGACGGATCCGCTGCCCGCGGTCTCCGGCGCGGCAGGAGGCACCTGCGGGAGCTGGAGCGGGGCTGGCGGGGCCGGGCGGGCCCGGGAGGAGCCGCAGAGGCGGCTTGTTCCCCCGCAGCTGCCGGGGCCGCGCAGGGTGCGGGGGCCGAGCCCAGCCCAGCCCCGCACAGCCCAGCCCAGCCCCGCACAGCTCAGCCCCGCACAGCCCAGCCCCGCACACAGCCCCGCCCCGCACACAGCCCCGCACAGCCCAGCCCCGCACACAGCCCCGCCCCGCACACAGCCCCGCACAGCCCAGCCCCGCACACAGCCCCGCCCCGCTCCGCCTCGCAGCTCATCCCCTCCGGGCCGGGCAGCCCGCGCTGGAGCTCGGGGAGCCGGTCGGGGACGAGCACCCGGAGCTGGGCTGTCCTGCCGGCAGGAGAGGAAGGTAAGAGAGGTCTCCTCTTGTTCCCCCCCGCGTTAGCGTCTTCCTTATGTAAGGCTTGCGGAATATTTTTAGGTGCCTGAGCACACTTGTTGCTTGGTAACTTGCCGCCTGTGGAATTTGCGGGTTTGGAGAATTAAGGTCTTGGAATGAAGATGTTTGTTTTTACTGCGGTGTTGCGCCTGGAGAGGGGAGGGGGCCCTGGCAGGTGAGGGGGCTGAGACCCCCCGTTGGGCACAGCTGTGAGGGGTCCCTCACAGGACGTGGTGCCTGGAGCAGCGCTGGTCTTACCCACAGGTCGAGGTTCTCAGGTGACTTCTGTTGGGAGGGTAGCCCGGGACGGCGTTTTTAGCCAGATGAAAAAAATACCTGTTACTCAGTAATTTCCAGTGAGGCTCTCCCTGCCGCCCTGGCTGCAGAGCCGTTTGTTTCTGCTGTGAAAGAAGATCCTCCGGGATCTGTGCCCTTGGGCAGGTTGCCGGGCTCGGGGGTTGGCTTCTTTTGCAAACTGAAGAATGATTGAAGCCCCATGCTTCCCCCTGGCCCCCTCTGCTAATTGTTTTACTTCTGTTTCCTCTCTACTAATCTCTGGCTTCAGGTTGCTGTTGCACCTTTCTGCTCACCACGTCCGTAGTTGTAAACTGTTTTATTGGACTTAGTCTTGGGTGATGGGTGTGGAACGAGCCGGAACTGTTCAAGGGAACCTCTTTCATGTCAGGGATGATTTGTGTGAGGATTCCCACCCCGATCTTAGGGAAGAAGGAATTTCAGCTGCCAGGCCCCCTCCGGAGCAGTCAAGTATTCCCGCTCAGTCCTTGGGGTTGCAGAGATGTGGGATCAGTGCTTCCTGCTCACATTTGTACCCAGCTCCCAAAGAGGCAGCTGACAGATGGGAATGTCTAGAATTTGAATTTCAAGAGATTTTTGCATATCACTTTATCTTTCTGTTTTCCCTCCCCCCCCCAGGCTGGCACTGGGAGGCCACAGGATGCATTCCTAGGCATTAATATTATTGATGCTATTGTGCAGGAGAAGGGGGCTTCCCATTTAAAAATGCCAGGTCTTTGTTTGCTGGACCCCCAGGGCAGCAAATGCACACTCTGAAAAAACAAATTCCCAGGGAGAGCAGTTCCTGTGATCACAGTAGACACTTTGCAAGTAGCTCATCTGTTCATATTTGTTCAGAAAGCCTCCTAGAAGCTATGGTCCATTTTAAGGACTAAATGCCCTGCAGGATCTTATTATTTATGACAGGGAGGACAGGAGGCCTTCCCTTTCCACTTTTCCCCGACCTCTTTTGTTCTGGGCACTCAGGCATGATAAAGGGTGCATTTGAAATCAAAGCTCTGGACTGGTGAGATAAAGGAAAAGAATAAAGCTGGCAAAACAGTGCAATATCTGCATTCCTAAGTCTTCGAGGGCAGATTAATTCACCACAAATCCCCACACGTTTCGAGGCTGATTTTCATTTTCAGTAAAGCTTTTTACATTCCTTTAACTCTGTAAGGAGCATGTATGGGAAGATGCCACCTTCATCCTCTTTAAAGCTATTATTGTATCCTGCTGTTGCTGTATGAAGTGGTGGTGATGTGAATGAGGAACAGGTCTGTTGTCTTCAATATTTTTTCCCCTCCAGTATTGTTTCCAAAGGCTAATTCATCTCAGGACTTAAGGCAGGTGTTAATAGCTAAAGTATAAACCATTTGGAAAGTCAGGGTTGTAGACAGAAAAAGAACCAGGATTATATCAATCTTGGAAGAGTAGGTCACAGTTATTTGAAAGTGACTGGGCTGGGCTGTGAGCAGCTGCCCTGGGGCAGTGAAAATGGAACCAGGCATCTCGTGTGAGGGGCTGGGAGGGCAGCAGTGGGAGCACCATGGGCTTCACTGAGGCTGTGACCTGTGGTGGAAGGAAAGGGAGGTGGTGTGCCCTGACCCCAGGCTCCTCCCCACTCCAGATCACTCACATCCCTTCCTGATGGAATAAAAAGATTCCTTCCCAGTGTCTTCCCAAGGCCTTGCATAAGAGCAAACGCCCTCTCACTCCAGGATTGGGCTCCATCTGCCAAGCTATTCAAATCCACCTGCCAAATTATTTGATTTCTGGTGTTTGTTGATTCATGTCAGATCATTTTTCACTGCTTGCCTCCTCCCACCACCCAGGCTGGAGCGTGCTGCCGTGCAGAACTGCAGGAACTTGACTGCTGCAGTCACTCTGGTTGTCCTGGTTTAGCTGATGTGAGGACTGGGCTGAGGCCTGATTTGTGTTTGAATGACTAGTCCAATCTCTGGGCTTCGTGGGGGTGTCCAGAGTGCTTGGTGTCACTCAGAGTTGGCTTGGGTTGCTGTCAGGTTTCGGGAAAACCTCCTGCAACACTGCTGCCATTTGTAGCAGAGGTAGAGCAGTGTGGGCAAGGAGGATACTGTGTGCAGCACAGAGCTGGGGCTCCAGGGGGGCACTTTGCCCTCAGATCCAGGTGAGTTTGAGAACAGTTGATCCTTGACTCCTCTGAAGCCATGGCCACTCTAGGCAGGATGATAGACATTTGATTTAGACTGTTTTTAAGGGAGATTGAGGTCAACCATTAAGAAACCCCATCTGTAAGGACAGCCAGCAGCTCAAGTAATTACCAACAGGGTCTCTGGGGACTGTGGAGTTGGAGAAACTTCTGACAGAGATGCCTGAGGTACAGTTGAATCTCCTCTGGTGTCACCTAATGAGTTAGAGCATCTTGGCTCTTGATTGTTCTCCCCTTTCTTCCTTATTTGCACAGATCTGCAGAGTATGTAACACACCATTTCCTGGTGGTTGACAAGAAGTCTGCTAACCAGTGACACCTCTCATGGGACACAGTGCATCACCTTTGGGGTTGTTCTAAAATAGGGTTACTTGTCAAGCTAAAAGAATTGTGTACTAGAGATACATTTCAGTTAGAGTATCCCGTTCTCTTTATTGCAAATTTGGTGTTACGTGAAGGCTTAAGCACATTTTGATGTCAAGATCTCACATGTATGTGGGGTAGTGTGAGCTTGGGCATGCAAGGGCAAATGATCATGGTATCCCAAAGTGAAGATGGTGAGAAGTGTCCCTGGTGGACAGACCCACTGTTGAGTTGTGCTAGTGATAAAGTGTTTGGAGTCAGAACAGGATTTTTCAAGAGGATCATTAATCTCCAAGGTAAGTGTGAGAAGCAAAAGGCATTAGGGCACTGAACTCTGCTGGAATGCAGAGAGGTTTAGCAAAATGTATGACTGAAAGAGAGAGAAGATATTGCAAGTGTCTCTTTTGCTATTTTTCTCCTAGTTCTACATTTTCCAGTTTGCTGTTCTTGTCTCCCAGTCCTGTTGCTGGCCTGGTAACCTCCTGGTGTCACCTGAGCTGCTACTGCCTTGTGTGCTAAATACCTTCAGCTCTGCAACCTTGTTTCCAGCTCCCACTTGTTTCCCATTTTTGCCCTCTGATAATTTGTTCCCTTTGAACTGCAGTCCCATCTGTAAGTAGCAATATTTCCTCACCTCCAGTTTTCCCTGTGTGACGGACCCAAAGCCCATCCCTGCTGCATTGTCACAAAGACTCTCATAGCACTTTTTTTTTGTCCAGATACAATTCAAACATGTTAATAGAATTAGTAGATTGACCTTGTCAGCCCTTGCACCTTTGAAACCTCTCCTTAGTCAGCCTGCAGCTGACTGATCTGTATCCCCAGCATGTTCTGCTTCCCTCAGGGTAGGTATGCTGTACTTCAGGGAGTTCATTCCGAGATGTCCTGTGGTCTGTTTGTTCAGGAGGTCAGGTCATATTATCTTGTGCTCCCTTGTGGCCTTAGAGTCTGTGTAAAGATCAGGTTTATCTTTAACCTGGAAAGCAGCGTTGATTTCTTGCTACCAAACTTTGCTGTGGGTGGGTAGCTGAGATACTTATGCATCTAGCTAACCTGGTGGTTATTGTTCTTAACCTATTAAAAGTGACAAAATTGGCATAATTTGTCACAAAGGGTTTTTATTATTATAAGTAGTTCATGGTTCTTGTGTGCACATTCTCTCTGAGGTGCAGAAACCTTGTCCAGCCAGTGGATAATCCTGTGCATATCATGACACGTGTGGCTGTGTATGTTCAGTCAACTAAATAATGTTGAAGGCAGTCCCTGCTGCTGGTCAGGTATGCTGGTAGCTTCTGAATAGTCAGTCTTCTCTGGAAGAGGACTAATCAGACTCAAATGCAGCAAAAGCTGACAGAGGTGGTTGTATAACCTGGGCATGAAAACGCTGAGCTGGTTGATCTCTGGAGCCAGATGTTGCTCCACGAACCAAAATAAGCTAGTGCTCCAACCTGAGCCAAAGGCTGGCAAGGGCAAGGAAGAGTTCTGGTTTGGTTGAGGGCATTGTTCACAGGCACTGCCCAAAGAATGGCTCCAGAAGCCTGGGCAGATACAAGTAGAAGTGCAGCTTCCTTATTCCTAGCAGTTGTAAATAAGAGCAGCAACATCACTTGACAGCTTTAATGACCTACTTTGCTCTCCATGTGTATGGTACTCTCATGATAGCTGGAAATATGTGCTGATTCTTGACTGGTTCTTGTCAACATAGTTAATTTTAATGTTTGTTTTTTTTTTTCTAATGATACTGAAATTAACTACCTTTGATGTGTTTCATGACTTTTAGAACAGAGGCCAGCCTCACCTGATGTCAGCCTGGCACAAGATAAATGCTGCAGCATCAAAAAGCAGCATTTTTATTTTAGTTTTCTTTATAGAGCAAATCAGTAAGTACACATTTATGAAGGTTGTTGGAGGCACAAGGGTATTTTTAAACTCATATCTATGGAATTATAAAATCTTTTCCTGAAAATCTTTATGACCCATCAGGGAGCCTAGTGTAGAGATTATTGCAATTATTGATGTGATGTTGGTTGGTCCTTCTTCAAAACCAGCAGCCTATTAAAGGGCTAAAGGAGGGTGCTTGGTGGTGCATGGTTCCAGATCCTGGTAGGGTTTTTAGGGCTGTATAAATTAGCTTCCAAAATAGAATCTGCTGTGGCAGGAGGAGAGGAGTAAAATGTCTCGTTGCTAAGGAACATGACAGAGAACTGGGAGAGGTGACTCAATTCTTGGCTGTGTATAATTTCTCTTCAGTGAGATGAGGGGTCCACAGAGCATGGATTTCTCAGTGTGAAGGGATGGATATTGAAAAGGCTTTTAGGAAGGGCTGAGAGAACTGATGCTGTGAGGGGAACCAGTTGAACTCAGTCCATTCACACAGATAAATGTATCCCTGAGTGTCTGCAATTAGGAGCACAGGAAATGTGTGGCAAAACCAAACCTGGCCTCTCTTTTCCTGATTTCTGGTGCTGCTCTTTCTTCAAAACTGTCTCTTGCTGCTCTTTCCCTCCCTGCAGCGGAGTTTAATTTTAGAGGACGATGGGTCTGGAGGGGCTAATAGCCTGGAAAAAATTTAGCTTTGTTTGCTGTAAATTTCTCTTCAGAGAGGGTGGATTTTGCTTTGCTTTTGCAATATCTAGCTGGGCTTTTTTTACACCATCCCCACACCTTTTTCCATCTTTGCTTTCGCGACTGGCTGTCGCAGTTTGTTTATAAAATTTAAACTATGCAGCCACACTGCTCTGGACCTTCACACCATGCTCCCCTGGCAGCAGGGGACAGCTGGGCTCTGGAGCCTGAAAAATCACCCTTAATAATAAGAGAAACAAACACACTGGGCATGTGCTGGGAGTGGGGGTCAGCATACACACACTGCCAGGATTTTCTCAGAAAGTTTACTAACCCTGTTAGACAACATGCTGCTAGCAAGGATTTTGAGTTCAAAACCAAAATATTAGTGATAGCTGCAGGAGATAAGGCAGGTGCACTTCATTTGTTTAGCATGGATCTACTTTCCCTTGGCCAGAGGGTTGCAGGGGGACAGGCAGTGGATTTGTGAGGATGTCCTGTAGGAAACAGCCATGACCACATCCAAAACATGCTGCTGGGTCACTGTACACCCAGGTGTCTGTGAGTGAGCACTCACCTGGTTTTGTGCACAAAAAAAGACTGGAAAAATGCTAATATCTGCTTTTCTGTTGTTTGGTTGCCCTGGCCTTTGGGAAGAGGCAAAGTGTGTAAGGTGGGAGATGCTGCCCAGGCCTGCAGGAGTCTCAGTGTGTTGCCTGCATTGGGTTTTGTTCTTGCCATTCCATCGTGGGGTTTTCTTACTGAAAAGGGAAGAAAAAAGCATGCAAAAATATACTGGGGACACACTCAGGCTGCATTTAATAAAAGCCTTCTCCTCTCGGATCCCCACATTTCAAAGCCAAGGGGTCAGTGAGCTTTTCCATCCTACTTTTGTTGCCAAGACTTTGGGCAATGGTGATTAAATATTACATTTTTAAAGTGGTCTCGGGAAGAGTTTTATGGCCCAGACGTGGTGCTGAGACAGATGGGATTGATGGGCCATGCTCTGGTCTTATGGGTGTAAATCTGGAGTAACTGCATCCCTGTCAAATCCACAGGGGCACGAGTGGGATCAGAAATGGGCACTCTGGTGCCTCAGGGAATTCCGGGCAGAGCTGTGCTGGTGGCTTTGGCAGGGAGCTCAGTGGGAGAAGGGTTGCTTGGCTTGGTGTGCTTTCCTGCCCCCTCACCTGGGCTGCCACCACCACTCACACTCTCCTGCTCCAAGAGCACCAAGTTCAGATCATTTTTAACCTGGGTGGCTGAGGTGACTGAGCTCAGTGCAACCTCACCAAAAGGTGCAGGGACATGGCAGGATGGCCACCATGGCCTGGGAGGGCAGCAGGTCAGAGAAGACACAGGAATCTTCAGCATATCCTAAGAGATCCCTGTGAGCTTTCCAGCTGATTCCCAAAAAAATCCCAGGAAAAGCATATTGTGCTGAACAAGAGCCACGAAACCACTTTGATGGCTGACACATTTCTGCAGCAAACAAGCTGCATGAACTATATCCTGGCCTGCCTTTTCAGTCTGCAGCATTAGGGTGAACAAGCCCTGCTTTTAATGAAGTAATTGTTATTTAATAGTTTTTATCAATGTCAGGGGAATTTCAGGCCTCTTTTCTACTACAAAAGCTTGGTGGTGTAGCAACAATGGCATGGTTTGATTGGTGAATGTTCCTCAGGAGGTACAGCCTATGGCAGTTTCCCAAAACCACTATAAACTGCCTGGCACAAATATTCCTCTTTCTTCCCACCCTGGGAAGGCTTTGGCCTGAGTTGTTCTGTCAGCTCAAGGTGTGATATTTTTTCTCACTCCTAATTGACACTTTCATGCCAACAAAACTTCACAAGCAGTCCAACCTCAGGTGGGCTTTTTGGTTTGGGTTTTGATGGGTTGTTTTTTTGTTCAGCCAGTCTCACTGAGCTGGATGGAGAATTTGTGCTTGATCAGGCTGCTCAGCCATTCTGAGGGAAATCAGCCCCTGCTCCTTCTAGGAAAGCTTTTATTTCTTGGTAAACAATTTGTTTTATAGCAGTTAAATCTGAGTCAGTCATATGGATCAATCTTAGGGGGTTTGCTTAGTTTTATTTGCCTTTCAGTTGGTAATTCAGCACCTTCTCTGTTGCAGCCATGTAAAGTTTCTGGTACTAAAGCTGCTGCATTGTCTGACTTTATTCCCATGTCAGGTGTCAGCCTCACATGGAGACAAACTGTGAATGGTTTTATCATATATCCCCACTTTATTGGTGGGACAATAAAGGTAGAAAAGGGCTAATCAGTTAATTCACATCTCCTTAGTTTGTAACCATTTTAGATTTCTTTCTTTCCTGGCCTAGACCCTGTGACTTGATTCCATAACTTCCATTGTTCACTAATTGTGGGGTTTTCAGGATGAGCAAATGGCTTCATCTAAACCAAAATGCATCAGAATTTAAACCCCTCTTAGGATGCATCATTGGTTGGATGGTGCCAGAGGGCTTGGAAGCAGGATGGAGAGCATTCCAGCCTTTATTGCTGTTGGCAGACAGACAGCACACCGGGCAGCCTCCTGAGTGCTCCCAGCTCAGAAGGGTAGCTTACCCTTATCAAACACCTACTTGCTTTTGTGTTCTTCTTTACAACCTGTCAGCAGAGAGATGACTGCTTGGAATTTCTCACTGTTCTCTCTTCTTCCCCACCCAGGAGCAGCCTCACTCCCATCAGTGACTCATTCCTGTGTAGGTATAAAACTCTGAAGTGGGTTTAGCCTGAGAAAGTCTCCTCCAGGGTGGGCAGTGATTCAGAGAAGAGCTGTACAGGGAACTGTGTTTAACCAAAGAACTGCTAATGTTTCAACAGGCCATTGAGAAGTGAATTTCTGGTGACTTCACCTGCTGGGGCAGTGCCCTGGCAGGGGCTTGGGCTGTTGCACTGGGACACTGTGGGTGTTGGTAGGAGTTGACTTAATGATGCAGAAAACAAGACAATTACTTTAACCTGTATGGAGTGACTTAAAGGCAGAACAGATTTATTGTATTTTTAGAAGTCAGGTCTCCTTTCTGGTGTGAGATGTAAACATGTGTCAGCAAAGCACATTCCTGGATCAGTGGATCATGTTACTCCATTGCACCTTTTTATGGTTTTCATGCCTGAGGGGACACCCAAGGTTCACTTGCTGACCTGGTCGCCCACGGGAGTAGAATTTAGACAGTATTGGAGTTGGATGCATTTTCCCCATCTTAAATCCATTATCTGATGGATTCATTTTTCATTCAGCCAAGCAAGATACTTCATGAAGAACTGTATACGGAGTCTGTGAAATTATACCAATTAATACTCAGATACTAGTAATTGCTCTATTTGTTTATCTGACTGTGAAAGTGTCTGTCTCCAGTCTATCACCTCCAGTAGCACTATCACAGGAGCCCCAGGGTGCTCAGGATGAGACTCTTGTCTCCATTTATTCTTGAACTGAGCTGAAAGGAGATGATAAATGAGCTGTTACTTTACTGTGATGATGGATACAATCAAAATCTGTCCTAACTTTGTTTGGTGTGTCAGCACAATCTGTTAATTTATTGTCTGTAATTTAAAAAACCTCATCAAACTGAAAGCATTCCTTTAATTAAAGCCTCCATAGCCACAGTCTGTCATGCTCAATGCTTCTGTGTTTTGTTAAACGGTTCGGGTTTGCTTGTTGAGAGTGCAGATGCGGAGTTTGTTGGAGATGTTAGGATTTCATGTGTTCAGATGCATTTGGTTGCTGCAGATCAGCATGGTGTCGTGCTGTGAAGAGGGACTTTATGCCAAAGCACAACTCTACTCACACAGGAATATGTTAAGGTTGTTGGAATCAGGTTTATTATAAATAGAGGCGCTGCATCAAAACAGAGAGAAGAATACTCAGCTGTTTCAAGGGATTAAAACATCACAAAGCACAGCGTGGTATAACTTTGCTCTTGAGACAAGGGTTTTCATGTTGTCTGGTTGAAGAATACCCTGACTGCTGCATCAAGCACTGCTGCATCCACCTCCCTTTTGCTGAGTCCCAGCTCCCAAGGCTGCTCTCTGAATTCCAGGCTGTGCCTGTTACGGAGCAGCAGTGACACCCAAGAGATGTACCTTTGTCACCAGGATCTTCCTTGCTCTGCTTTGTGGTTCAAAATAGTGTTACTGTGCTGGAATGTGATGATAGTACTTATGGGTTTGTTGCAGGTGAGATGCAGTTGTGTTTCTGGGATCTGAGATGGGAGCAGGGAGGAGTGATTGCTGGTGTTGCTGCAGGAGCCTTTACAACTTCCTGCAGCTGTAAAGGCTTCCTCACAAAGCACAGCCTTTTCTACCTAGTGATTTGTTCTTTTCAACAGGGCTCTTCTGTTGAAGTTAAACTGCTTTTAAATCATGTCTACAATGGCACTTTTGTTGGGGAGGCCCTGAGCCCTTTTGCTTTCAGAGTGGGCCTCAGGAAGAAAAGTTGATTGTTCTGCTTCCCATTCAAACCTGGGCCCAGCTTCCCCTCCCTTTGTGGGAGTTTGTGTCACCCTCTTTTGTCCTGTGTTACTCTGCAGTTCATTTGACTTTGGGTTCTGCTCCTTAGCAGGACAGGATGGTTTGAGCAAACCAATTGCACCAGCATGGCACAGAGCTCAGTCTGCATCACGTAGAGAAACGGAGCAGGAGGCTTGGAGGGATGGCTCCTGAGCTCTCCTCTCTTTGTAGGCTTCTTAGATTTATTCTGGAGGGAATAGATGCATCTCTTCAAACCAGCTGCCTTGCCTGTCTATTAAATAAACCTAAGACAGTGATGCTTTTATCTTCCAAAGGCTTGAGAAGACTTGTGGAGTTGATACTGCCCTGGCATGGACTGTACCTCCCAGGTCCATGGAAATGGCAGGTGTGCTGGAAGGGCCATCTGCAGCACTTGGAGCAAATGGCTTCCAAGTTCAGATGTGATTAGTCATTCATTTGTTCTGGAGGCTCCTCAGACTACTAGAAGTAGAGCCAGTAACAAAGCATTTATTTCTGCTTGTAGATTATGCTCTGTGTTTGTCTGTGTACATGAGATAACTGGTTCTGTTGGTTCAGCCTCGTTTGCTTTTCCAGAGCTGGAAGTTGCAGCTCTCAGGTGCTGCCCATCAGCCAGTGCTGTGACAGTCCTTTAGTGCACTCCCACCTGGAGCTGCTTTGCAGATAAATGTGTCTTTGTTTTAAACTCTTCCACTGCAGCTGTCTTCTCTTGTTGCTGGGCTGGCCAAGACTTAGAACAAGAGCCAAGTCTCTGTTTAGTATCAGACCTTGGCAATCTGTTTCCATAAATAATTTATATTAATGTTACTACAGTTCTTATGTGCTCTGTAGAATGTGTTACACTTGGCCTTGCCTAACTGAACCAAATCTGAAATGAAGTGCTCTTTTTATTTTGTTGTGCAGTGTCCAAAAAACACGGCAAGCTCATCACCTTCCTTCGTACATTCATGAAGTCGCGCCCAACAAAACAGAAACTGAAACAGCGGGGGATCCTGAAGGAAAGGGTGTTTGGCTGTGACCTGGGAGAGCATCTTCTCAATTCTGGCCATGATGGTAAGAAACAATCCATTACTGAGTTCTTCCTCTGCTGGGAATCTTATTTCAGGATGATTGTATCTAGCAAAGGGCTGGTTGGTACCAGTGAGAGATGTGTCCCAACACTCGGTGGCTGAAGGATAAATCGAGGCTGATGCTAACAAGAAGCAAGTGTCTCTAACTCAGTGCCTTTGTATGATTCTAGTACAGTTTGCAGTGTAAATCCTTCATCTGCTTTTTCCCTTGATTTCACAGAACTTAGAGGAATTAACTGGGTGTTACCTTTGTCACAGCTTTTCTCTCAGATTTTTGTGGAGAGTTTTCTGTAGGTCTTCTTGGTCATTTTCACCAGCTCAGGGAGGTAGCAGAGAAGAGCCATCCATTCCCAGACAAATTTACACAATTGTTAATACTCTTCCTCAGCTGAACTTCCATTCCATGTGCTCTTTCCTGCCCTCTCACTGTGACATCTCCAATCTCTGCTGTGAAATTGGAGAGGTGCCTGCAACGCCAAGTGGCAAAAAGAGGACTTGAATTCTCTCCCTGGGACAGGCAGCCCAGAGAGGTTGTGGAGTCTCCTCTGGAGACTTTCAAGACCTATCTGGATGCCTTCCTGAGTGATCTGCCTTAGTTGTTTTCTTTTGTTCCTGCTCTGGCAGGGGGGTTGGACTCCATGGTTTTCTGAGGTCCCTTCCAACCCCCAATATTCTGTGATTCATTAGCCAGGGTCATTGCCATGAGTGGCCCCTGCTGAGGGTTATTTGGCAGAGCAGCATGGAGCAGCCAGGGGCTGCAGCCAGTTTCCCCAGGAGCTAAAGCCATCAGGAAGGTACTGATGGGGGTAGCATCACTGCCTGGCTGGGCCAGCTTGGGCATCTGGTTGGTATTTTGCTCCTTGCCCAGTGCAGTCCATGTTGCAGACCCTGATGCCAGAGTTGTTCACCTGACAGCTCCCAGCTCTTCCCTGCAGGCTGAGGGAGAGGTGACGTGTGGGAGTTCCTCTGTCAAACTGGCTTGCAGTGGCACTTCAACCTCCTTGCTCATGTGAGTCCCTTTTGGAAAAGGGATAGTTAAGGGTGGGGAGCTGTTTTGTGCACTTTTTCCAGCTGATTCATTTGGTGACTGCAATGTGCACTCCCTTGCCTGACTTTTGAAGTGTTTTACTACCAGTTGGTGAGTAATACGAGCTTGTTTTTATGGAATCAGGACTGTGGCAAGGCTCGTTGGCTTGTTAATTGGAACCAGTAGAGATCTCTATTGCTAGGGCTTGAAAAGCATCAGAGGACCAGAAACTGGATGGATTGGAGACAGAAACAGACAGTAACCCATGTAAGAACTGCATCAGGAGTGGGTAATTTACACTGCTGGGTAGCTACAGAGCTGGTTTTATACTCATGCTGTGGGAGCTATCTTGGAGGGCAGAAGACATGCCAGCAGAGTGAGCTCATTAATGGGAAAGAGCATTCTCTCTTCCCCAGCCCTCCTCCTGTCCATTTGAGGCACAAGTCAGCAAGAATTAAAGCTTTTCCCTACCCTCTGCATGGACTTCTTCCCCTGACTTTAAGGGGCACACATTTTATTCAGCAACAAAAGACACATCCTGAGCTGAACTAAACTGTTCTAACTCCACTGGGGCCTCCAGTTTGACAGTCTCTGGGAGTTCACTTCTTGGTCTGGACACTCCCCTCCCATCACGTGCGACTGGGGGACTGAGCCTGAGCTGTGCTAATGAGGCCTCTTCCTCTGCAAAGTTACCAGTTGCTTTCACCCTTGATTTAATAACTCTTTCCTAACTCCCTGGAGTGAAGCAGATCCAATTTGGCTGTTGCTAACAGGGGCATGTCTCCATTTCACCCAGCAGGATTGGGTCTTTTCTGTGTGATTCAGCTCCTCTGACCTGTATTCCAAGTGACGTAATCCCTGGGACTGGGTTTGTGGAGACGTTTCTGGGCTCCTGTGAATCAAGCACTGGCACTTTAAGGTTCCTGCATGCAGTAGCTTAAAATTCATCAATCTTGGAGCCACCTGCAGGGCTGATCCACTGAGAGGGGACTGGGGTATCACAGGAGACCCGCAGTCGAATTAGAGCAAAGATGCAGTCCTGCTCCTTCTCCAGAACACAAAGGAGTATTTTTATAGCAGCACAGAGTACTGTAAGTGAAGTCTGTGCATGGTACCTACTGGGAACGTTTTGGGATTACCACCATCAAACATCTCAGTTCAGGAAAGCAGAGAAGAACCCAATACATCCATGGATCTGTTTAGGTTGATGCCAGTTTTGATGGGTTGCTGTCCAATATCCAAGAAAAACATTTAGGACGATCAAAGGAGAAAATGACGCTGCCCACAAAGTTTGAAACGAGTGACAAAGCATCATGTGCTCCTCAGAAATGCAACATTGAACCAAATTGGGGTTATGTTACAAATTTTATTAATTATCAGCTTTGGACAGATGACAAAGCCTAAATTCTTGAGAATTCACTGTGAAACAACATGAGCAGTCCCAGTTTTGCAGTCATGAGATCTGAAACTTTGATTATCTTTGAGGTAGGAAATGGTGAGAGAGGAGCAGACAGAGAATATAAGGGATGAGGAAGGACACAGACTGGCATAGGTCTAACATTTAATTACTGACCAGTGTGTTGAGGCAGCTGGCTGAGATTGCTCAGCTAGAGGAGAGTTTGCCTCCAGCCAGAATGTACAAACCCAGCAGGAATATTTTACCTTCTGCACTGTTGTCTTTCTGTAGGCTCAGCGACTCATCCCTCTCATTCTGCATCCACTGTGCCTGCTGCAAACGGAGAGTAAATGGGCATGAGATGTACAGGAGGAAAAAGAGGCAGGAATGTGACCTGTCTTACTGCTAGGGAGCAAGGGCTGGGTGGTACTGCCCTGCAGAGCTCCGCACGCTCTGCGTGCAGCGCGCAGTGTTTGTCCCTGTTTGTCTGGGTTTGCCTGAGTTTTTGCCTGAGTTTTGAGTTGAGGCAGGGTGCTCTCTCTCTCTGTCTGCCAAAAGGCTCCTCATGCTGGCGTGTCAGAACTCGCATCTGCTCAACTTCAGGGTATAATAGATCTGTTTGTGGAGTTTCTCCTCGGGGGAGGGTGTCTGGGTAAGATGGGGTGAGTGGAACAAGGCTGGGGTTGCTCCTGCCTTCTCGTTGCTGATGAAGATGCAGTTTGTCATTTTTTTAATTGATGTGTATTTGTAACAAATGCTAACAATAACAGCTGTGGGGGTGAGCACTGCACCTTAAAATGTTTCTGTGTGTGTGGTGATTCATGCTGGGGATTGCAGGGATTGTTGGGCTGGCAGCTGTAGGCAGGCAGTGTCCTGGTTTGGTTGCTTTATTTTTAAGTCCTCTTTGTCGTGTGCAGACACCTTGAGCTCTGCAAACAACAATGGGGCCCTTCTGTGGTAGGAGTTACACCCCACATGGTGTGGAGCAGTCCTTTCCCAAAGGCCCTGGTAGACAAGACAGCAGTGAGGGGAAGGAGGCATCATTGCCTGGTTTCTTAGATGAAGATCTGAATCATGGGCAAATCACAGGGACTGTTTTTCAAAACCTTTGTGTTTTGCTTTTGAAAAGGGGGATGTGGTGTTACAGTGCCCCTGGTCACTGTAGAGGTGTGTGGTTTCCAGTGAGAGTAACAGCACTCTGTCCTTTCTGTTCCTCTTCTCTGCCACGTGTCAGCACCGAGTTACGGGCTGGTACCTGCAGGAGCAAAACCGGTTTTGATGTGAGGGATTCTTGACTTCTCTGCTGGGTCTAAATCTAGCAAAGGTTGTGGTGATGCTCCCTTCAAGTATGTTGGTTTGCACAATACCTCTCCATTCAACATTAATCACCTGCCTTAAGAGGCCTGTCTCCATTGAATTTTAGTGCATTATTCATTGGTTGGCTCCTGGGTTTTGAATACTTCCCTGCCAGCCAAGCCTCCTCTGGAAGCAGACCAAGCTCAGTGGGGAGTACGTGCTTCTTCACCACCCTGAGAGATGCTCCCAGTTGGTTTGGTGCTGTTGGCACCTGCTGTAGCTCATGTGGAGCTGCGAGATGCAGCAAATCCAGTCTAATTCCTGGCTTCTGAAGAGGCTTCGTTCCTTTTGTAGGTAGAGAGATGTTTTCCCCCTATTTTTTTTTCCTTTCAAAGGAAACCAAAAGAAAGAATGGAGCAGAAAGAATGGAGCTTGTAGAGGATGTGTGTGTTGGGTGTGGGAACTGGTTACATGCTGCACTGCAGCATCTCTACCATGTCCTCCTGTGTGCCTCAGAATATTTTGAGGCAGTTTTCCATGCTGAAGATGTTCCTGGTGCTTGGGGAAGGTGATCATGTCTCCTGGCTGTCAGTGGAGCACAGGCTGACCCCGGCATACCCCAGCGTGGTGGTACCAGGTGTTTCTGTCATGAGGGAATCCATACAGTGCAGTCAGCTCTGTTAGCAGAGGGTTTTGTAGGCTAAAAGCAGATGGTATTTTTTGTACTTCCTTATGCACTTGTTGCATTGGTACATCATCAGCTTCCATGATTGGAAGCGATGGGCTCAGGAATGGCACTCGTTTTCCCACATGGAAGGACCTACACATCGTTTTTGAAGGACTAGAAAATACCAGTGGCCTGTAACCAAGAGGAAGAGGAATTGCTTTTCTTGCTGAGAAAATAAATGCCTACGAAAACCAGCATTTGCTGGTCTTGCTCTCTGTCCTTCCTGTTCTTCCCAGTTTCTCAGATTTATTGGCAATGATTTTGACAAAGTTGAGTAGGACTGAAGAAAAAATGAAATGCAAGCTGAGACTTTAGAAAGCTGCATGCAAGATCACACTGTAGCAGATAGAAGATCTTGATCCTGTTGCCCACTGGGTGCTATCAACAACTGCAGCACATGGTTTTATTTTCATGTGCTGGATGTTATGCCCTTCAGATAAGCTTCTTAATGGTGTCTTGGCATTTCTGGTGACACCAGAGCTTGCTCAGGGCCCAAGGTGTCATCCCTGCCTGCAGCTGAGTGATGCTGCTGCCTTGGATGCTGACTTAGTGAAGATTTGGGTAGAAGAAGACTGTAACCAGGGCAGAGAAACACAAGGAATGGATCTCGAGCAGCAACTTGGCATGGGTCTGTAAAAATCTGGTTCCCCTTAGCTGAAGCCTAAATTGGATAATCTATATGTCATCCCTTTGGTTCCTAGTATTAATGCAAAGAGTCCCTTTTACTAGCTAATAATTTTCATTACAGTAATGGCTTTGGATCTCTGCCATCTGCGAAGGAAGCCTTGACTTGGAATTCAGGACAGCTGAGTCTTGCATAGTTATTAAATTTAGTTTTTCCTGATGTTTTAACTTCTAGAGGGTAAACTTAACCAGTTCCCACATTCTCTCTGAGAATGAAATTGAACATGGCAAACAAGAAGTAAAGCAAACTTTGCTGAAAAGTAGAAAGTTATAAATATTTACAAAGTTGTTGCTTTTTCTCCTTCCTTTCTTTAAATACTATTTTAATGGTAAACACAAGGCAGCCCCTGAAAGCCAAGAACTTTCAGTTTACATTTTGAAGGCCCAGCTGAAATCCCTGCTCGTGAAGTCCTGGAGAGGGAATTGCTTTGCTTCAGCATTTTCCTTTCAGACTTTTTAGCATGTTCAGAACTTCCAGAAGAAACAGATCATCAAGATTTACCTGGGCAGTTCAAATAGCAAATGGTGACGTGGTGTCACAGCAACCCCAGTGTGTAGTTCCTCAAATATTCTTGGAATTGTTATGACTTGAATGCTGGCAGCCACATCAATAGCTTTGTTGGAGCAATAACTTCTTGTTCCTACACAAAGTTTTAGTGAAATGCTGCGTGGGAAAGGTAGGTCCTGTGTGTCAGCCAGGACTCTGGGATCAGACACTGGAATTGGCCACGGTCAGGGCAGGGGGCCGAGAAGAATGGTGGCTGTGCATGAGCCTGATGCATTTGTTCCCTGAATAAACCCTCAGGGTGTTTTTGTGCTTTTAATAGGTATTTTCAGAGCATCCAAGCAGATGAGTTTGAATGTGAACTCGCCAGATTCAAATGAAGTAGGGTCAGATCCAGCATCCTGCTTTTACTTCTCTCTCTGTTTTTAAAGGAGTTTATGATTAGGACATAAACCTGAGTTTTGAAGGATTTGTTTGCAATTCTCTTTTGTGCTAAGACCTTTATTGTGTAACTTGGGCAAGCCCCCTAAAATAGGATAAATCTTCTTTACTCTCAGGCAGCTCTGCACACAGACAGTGTAAATGGGGCAAAAATGGCTGTGAAGTCATATTCTGGGGCAGTAACTCAGTGGGGCTGTTGGGATGTGGGAGCCCTTCGAGTCCTCAGGTGGTATCAGCCAGACCCTCCCATCCATCCTGTTGCCTGTTATTTCTTTAGCTGGCCCTTTTTACAGGAGGTTGACAAGAAACCTGTCAGCCTCAGACATGCCAAAACCAGTTTCCTTTCATTATGCCACAATCTTTAGTAATTTCTTTATCAAGATCCATCTCCAAAGGACTTGGGTAATCACTGACCTAAACTGTAGGTAGGTTCTCCCAGTGAGCTGGGACTCTTAACTCAAACCCCATCTCTCACACACCTTTCATGGCCTCAGGGCACTCACTTGCTATCTCTCCTTCCATCTCCAGGCTTGTAAAATCAAACTACCAGTCCGTATCTGCCCCCAAGATGCCACAAGGGTAGGTTTCTCATACTTGTGAAGTAATTGGGAAGATTAAGAGCATGATATAAACATTAAACAGTATTTATTCAAGTGTTAGCACAGGTTGGCCTGCTGGATCCAGAGCAGCCTTGTGAATGTCTGTAGGAAATAAGTAAACTTACCTGGACGTGTCCCCTATCTTTATTTTGTGTGGGGGTAGCTCAGCTTCTCCAGAGCCTCTGTACCTCAGCTGGCTCTCACGAAGCCATGGTCACTGCACAATGTGCTAATGCTTGTAGGGACCTGGTCTGGCTGGAGCAGACAGTAAGTTCTGCTGTCCAGTTGGCTGCCTTAAGCTCCTCAAATGCTTTCACTCGGGTGTTGTTGCTTTTATAACCAAAAAGAGATTTTCACGTTAACTGTTCTTAGAGTCTCTAGGTTGAGGAAAGATGTGCAAGGGGAGGTTCAGGTTGGACACTAGGAAGAGATTTTTCACCCAGAGGGTGGTGGAGCACTGGAAGAGGCTCCCCAGGGAAGCAGGAATGGCACTGAGAAAGAAACACCTGGACAACACCCTCAGGGACATGGTGTGAACTTTGGGGTTGTCCTGTTCTGGGGCAGGAGTTGGACTTGGTGATCCAGGCTGTCCAAGGAGGTGGTTGAGCCACCATCCCTGGAGACATCTAAAAAGACAGATGTGTTGCCAGGGGACAGGGTTTAGTGGTGGACATGGCAGAGTTAGGGTAGTGGTTGGAGTCGATGATCTTGAAGGTCTTTTCCCACTAGAATGACACTGAATCTGTGAATGCTGTGACCAATCTAACCATGTCAGCAGGCTTGGAAACCAAATGGTGCCAAATCCACTGAAGCATTTCTGTAAATGGTGCAAAACCTGCATGGCTTAGGTTCCTAAATGTTTCTCCTGACCTGGCAGTCTCTGCCTCTGCACACCCAAACCCCTGTAATGTAAAAGATTGGTCCTGCATCCTGGACAAGAGTGCAAGAGTTGACCCAAATGACAGAGGAGCAGAGAATTCCTTCCTGCAGATGCTTTCTCTGCTACACAAACTCGCTGAACACAAGTTGATACATTTAAAGTCCAATAGTTTTGAGCTATTTTGGGCAAATTTCCAAACATAACAGGCACTGTTATTGCTTCACCAGCTGCCCTCTGAATTGCTGGAACTCCAGATGATTGGGGATGGGGTTAGCATGACAAAGAGGAACATGGGGTCCCCGTGGAGAAGTATTTGTTTGGGGGAAGTACTTGGAGAAAGGGAGGGCTGAGCAGGCAATACAACTTTTGCAGTTAAGAAAAGAGACAGTTTCTCTCTCCCCTTCTTTTCTACCCTGCCTGCAGCTGTGAGAAGAGAAATTGTTCATGCCTGAGTGACCCAGAGGACAGCAGGGAGTTGAAAATTAATTTGCATTTTGAAACACTACAGCTGTAGGGGGAACAAACATGAGGAAAAAAATGTTGCAATCCATACAGGAGCTGCTTGTGCCCTGAGCCCTCACTCCACTCCTAACAACATGGATACTTTTTCCCTGGTCAGCTCACTGTAGGAAGTGTAATTGATCCAAACAGAGAACACAAGCACAGGGTTCAATTATGGATGTATTAGGAGTATCTTTATTCCATTTGTGGATATTTAATAGTGAAACAAAAAGCCAACCCCAGAAAATTAGTGGGCGCAGCCTGGGAGATGGATGTCCCACCCCAAGGCCCATCCTTGATCAGGTGCAGTCAGGTGCCACTTGCAGCCCTCAAGCACAAAAATGCCCATGTGGACAGACCCACACTGTCCAGAACCTTGCTGATCTCCCAGAACTTGAGAAACGTGGTTATCTACCTGCCCAGCCTGATGCAACTCTGTGGGATTTATGTTTCTCAGGCTTGAACTTTGCACTTTGTTTTGACACAGTTGCTGGGTGAGCTGCCATAAAAGAAAAGTCCAGCCTGGAAAAGCAGAGTCCAGTGCCAGAGGCCAATTCCACAGGGGCTCTGCTGGTGGTGGCTCCTGGAACCAGTTTATGGCCCCTCTTTCCATTATTGCACTTTCCCAAGTGCAAAAGTCACACTTCAAATAAAAACATTGCGTGATACCAGGAAATAGTGCAGCTTGTGATTATGGGCTTGGACTTTACTCATCAACAGCATAAATCATGTTAATGTGGGTCATTCTTGGAAATGTGGACGAGAGCATCTTGCAGGGAGTTTGCTGCTTGGTTGCTCTGGTGCTTCTCTCCTACTTGTGCAGATTCAAGTGTGAGGACATGGGTTTAGGAGTCAGAGCAAAGTCCTTAGAAGAGAATCTTTTGAAGTTGGACATTCTTTCTGAATGTGTGTATGGGGGGGTGTCTGCATGCTTATAAAATGGTGTACACAGGGGGCTTGCTGGTGGCAGGACAGAAAAAACAGGAGGAGACCCTGAACCTCCCTGTCCCAAGCTGGTTTGCACCCTCTGTGTCACTTTTACTGTGAAGTGGAGGGGTAGATATCTGGAAGAATGGTTGCAGGTACCTGATAGCCATGTTGTTTTCTTCTGGTGGTTCAGAGTGGTGCTCAGAAGAGGATTGCATTTCCCTTGTTCCTGCTGGGCTGCAGGTTTAGCTTCCCACCTTGGTTTGCTGTGTGTGGAATTCAGCTAAGCAGCTGCACAGCAGCCAAAGGCCTGGATCGTGCAGCAAAGCACCTTGTTGCTGGAATATTGTGGAAATGGTGCTGCTGGAGGGGAGCTTGGTGGGAGGCCTCCTTCCCCAGGCTGAACAAATAGTTCTGGTTCCAGTAACATGCTAGGAAAATTAAAAATAAATAAAAAATAAAAGAAGGCAAGCTGAAAACTCAGAGAGGGAACATTACAAAAGATTAAAAAGGAAAAAATAAAACCAAGATGATAGGAAAGGAAATGTGCCTTTTTCAAGATGAATCAAAATGTCCTTCAGAATGAAACCCATAAAACTTCTGCTTCCTCTTACTGGCAAAGAATTAACCAGTTAACGAGCCCTAGGAGATGCAATGAACCTTTCAAACCAGCTGAGATGCTCAGGAATGAGTTGCATAAATTCCTTTAGCTGCTATGGTGATGAAATATTCTGGGGTCTCCTGTGGCAATGCCTCCCCATTCCAGCCTTCTGCATGTTGTGTCCTGCAACTGCCTGTTCTTTGAGACAGCAGAGGGAATGAGGGAAGGTGATTGGGTTTGGAACAGGAGACATGTACAGTTCTGGGATTCTTGCTGAGAGCTTGGGGTTCAAAGGCAGCACCTGCCAGTGGGTGTGAGGGGCTGCAGCTGGGACAGGCTTCACTGCAGAGAGGTTGTCTGGAGTCAGTGGTCAGAGAGTGTGTTGTTCAGGGAAGGAATAAACCCAACAGTGAGTACTGGTGCACTGCTGGTACTTGCCTGGGAACACGGAGCTGTGAAGGGCCCTGTGCTGGCTGGAATTCACACAGACACCACCTCTGGGCATAGAGGATTGCTGGGGCTGGAGGAATCCAGTGTGTGCTACCCTGGGCTTGTTCCCTCCTTGAGCCTTTCCTTAAGTCAGAAACCAGGTGCTGAGCTAGGTGGACTTTCATGGCTGTTAATACAAACCACCCACATCATCAAGTCTGATTGTTATAATTGCAGGAAGCACAGTAATTAACTACCATTAAGAGAATTTTAGCACAGATGCTGCTACAACCTAGGAGAAAAAATCTCCATCAGTTTCCTGCTGTGATGCAGCTGAGACACCTTTCCCATTCAAACCTGGTCCTTGGTTTGGGATCTAGAAGCCAAAATCAGGACCTGAACACTGCAGTTCAGAAGTCATGCTGTGGTGGTGGTCTTGGCATGCTTGGCAATCACAAAATGAAGTCTTAGCTCATGCTCCCATCCTGCCATTTCACTCTGGTGGTAACAGACACCACTCCCTCCATACGTGTGGATATGCAGGTATATAAATGTATATTTAGCTAAAGGGCCTGGGATTCAGAGAGGAGAGGGAGGTTAAAGACACGTGTAATTGTCAGGTGTCATTTTTGGTGAAAAATCAAGTCACCCTCCAGCAAAGGGCCTTCAAGTACCATTATAGCCCTTCTTAATTTCTGTCATTTCTCCCACCATGCAGAATTCCCCAGAAATATCCCTGGTGCTGGTATGATATATTTAGCTTAAAGAACAGATTGTCCTGGTAACCAGATGAGGAAATGCACAGAACAGGCCTGCTGGATTTTTTTCTGTGTATATTAATTCTAATTGTGCCCAGGATCTTCCACAACAAAAAAGCACTTCAGGAGGTGTGTTGTTGGTGCCACATCCCTCCCCTTCCCCCTGCTCTCCCCTGCCCTGTTGCACACTGTCCCAGCAGGCTGCAGCTCAGCTGGGCAGCTCCATAAATCCCATCTTGCTGTGCTGTTTGTGTACCCAGGGAGGTTTGAAGGAGACCCCTATTGAGATTCCAGTATGGACCATTAAAGTCTTTGGGATTTTGCAGCTAAGCATTAGCAGACCTTGCCACAGCACTTTGAAACTTGGGTACAGTCTTTTCCCCAACCCTTGCAGTGGGCAAAAGGAAATGCCATTGGTGCAGTGCTGAGCCCAGCACCCTGACAAGATCTGCAACCTCACCTTTTGTAATGGGTGGTGGTGGGGAGAGGGGCACATAGGGACATCTCACATTGTCTTGCATCTCATTGAATCCTAAAGGAGGATGAATCTAGTGTGCCCTCAACCCTGGGTTCTCTCTCTTCTCACAGAGACACCACTAACTGTGTCAGCATCCAAAGCCTTGCCCCGTGTCCTCACTGCAGTGGATAGGGCTGTTCTCACCTCTCTGCTCTTCTGCACCTGAGTCACAGACGTCTAACCCCACAGTGCAGTGCAGAACAGAACAACTTTAGCCCTTTTAGGCAACTGCTTGAGTGTGATACAGCTCCTTCCCTGTCACTTAAAGCCTTAAAAACTTTCTTCTTGACAGGCTCTTTTTGCATTAAGGGCCAAGTGTGGTTCTGCAGAAATGTTTTCTGAAGCACTGTTAGAACGCAGGGCCACCTGTTCCACCAGCTCTGTCTCGTGCCCTGTTCTGGGTGACTGATGCACATTTTACCAACCTGCTCTCCAGGTGTGCATCCCCTCAGTGGTGAGAACTTGCTGCTTATCGTGCCTCTGATGCCTAAATGTGTGTTGGGTTCATTGCTAATGGAGCTGCAGCGAGAGGCACCTTTAGCTTCAGAGCAGGAGCTGAGGTCTCCTGCAGATGTCTTCAGGCTGTGTTAGTGAGAGTTGAACCTTCTACTGCACCTACAGGGCGAGCAGAAGGTGATCAGCTCTGCTGGCTTCCTGGCCCCAAAGAAAGCAGCACTTGGCTTCCCAGGCTCTGTCTCTGCCCTTGCTTAATGTCCCAGGGCTGTGCTGACCCCAGAGGCTGCACCTCGCTGTGGAAGCGCTGTGAGGTGCTGCAAACGCCTGGAGCATCCTTGGAGGCTGACAGGCTGAGCTGTGACTGTCCCTTGGTACCTCTGGGTATGGCAGCTCCAGGCTAATCCACTAGAGCTGAGCCTGTGTGATTGAGATCCAGAGGGATTTACAGGTTTCCTCCTATGCTAGCTGGAGCAGATGTGCCCTTAGCCCAGGATGCACCTGCTGATTTCCAGGGAACCATTTAAACATGTCATTTCTCGAGCTGTGGGGGTGCTTGCTGCAAGGAAAACAGCAGTGAAGAGGCTGGGGAGGGGAAGGCATGGAGTAGTGGATGCCTAAGTTCAGAAGCACAGAGGAGAACTGACTGGCAGGTGGCCTTTGCTGCTTGCTCTAAGGGGATTTGCCACGTCACCTCTTCAGAATCCATGTCACGTGGCAAATTGATCAGACCTGGCATCTAATGCAAGAATAAATCTCAATAATCATGGGAGCTGTAGCAAAAAGGTGGCTTGCAGAGGAACCCACAAGGATCTGAGCTGTATCCACGAAGATTTGCTGATGCTCACAAGAGCTGAATCCTAATTTTCTTTCAGTGTTCAGGGCACTTTTATCTCCCTTTTATAAATCCTCCTTAGGCTTACAAGGATGGACAGAGCTCCAGCAGTGGGTGCTGCAGGAGGCTGCAAAGTCAACTGGAAGGAATCAGTTGGTGAAGCAGTTTGAATATTAACTTGACACCTAATTATATCCTCTGGGCTTGTTTTTTCCATTCTGTCATGCCCTGGTCTGTCTGCAGTTTCTGTGAGGGTGGGATGTTGTGTAGCTATCTAGATCCAGTCATGCTCTGGCAGACATTGGTGATGAAATTATCAGTTAGAAAAACTCTCCTTGGCCCCGGTGCAAAAAGTAGCATCTCCTTAATGTTCAGATTTGCTTAAACTGAGCAGGATAAGTTAATCCTGTAGAGATTTGAAAACAAAGGAAGGTTTTGGCTGAAGAGGGTATTTGCTCAATTTTGTAGCTCTTCTGGAATGGAATTTAGCACCCCAGTTCTTGTGGGAGTTGTGATAGGACCTGCAGTATCACTGCTTGACCAGAATTGATGTTTTTCAACCTGATTCATATCCTGACATTTCTTTAAAGCAAAGAACACCTCAGACCCATTTCCACTCCAGTTCCTAAAGTTAAATTTCTTACAGACTTTCTCCTCCAGGGAATTACTAAAGCCGTCGTCCAGACGGGCTTAGTTTATGGCATTTGACAAGACCACAACCTTTAACTAGGACTTTAATAACATCCTCAACTAACCACCACCACTTGTTCTCCAGTCCCCCAGGTCCTCAAGAGCTGCACGGAGTTCATCGAGAAGCACGGCATCGTGGACGGGATCTACCGCCTGTCCGGGATCGCCTCCAACATCCAGAAGCTCCGGTGAGGACGTGGGGTTTGACACTTCTGCAGGGCTGGGGGAGGCAGGGGAGGGGTTCCAGCCTGTGCCTTGCAGGATCCTGCACTGCAGGACAGACCCTCCTGCTTGGAGGGTCTCCCTGGGTTTGCCACCATCTGGAGCAACCCCGAGGTGTTCAGCAGACTCCATTTCACAGGAAGTTTTCCTTCAGGGTAAGAGTATGGGAAGTATTAGGGTGTCACTGTGCTGTCACATTTTATTCCTGTTTCCTCTTGCTCCCAGAGCCCTCTTGAGCAGCTGGGATTTCTCCTTGCTGCTTTGAACTCCTGGCGTATTAGCAATTAATTGGTAACATGCAAAGAACAGTTGCATCATTCCCGGCGGGTGGCATTGCTGTGCTGCACGGCTGGGCAGGGAGGGCTCCCTGTGTGTCCTCCCCTGTTAGGACCTGCTCTCATCACAGTAAATGAGCTTCATCCTTTTGGATTTGGTTTTCCTCCCATCATTTGGGATGCCTTTTTGTGTTATGAAGGGACTGAGAGAACCTAGTGGGATGTGACTAATACCAGTGTTGATCCTAGGCCCATGTCACAGAGGCAGCAAAGGGGTATTTTCCATCTGAAGGAAATCCTTTTTGTACCAGCTATTCCCAGGTTGGAAGGACAGGTTTGAGCCAGTACAGTTACTGTACAAACCCTTCTATGGATGGGCTTATTCTGGTTCAGCTTAATTCTGTTTCTC
The DNA here is from genome assembly GCF_020740795.1 of Apus apus. Classification (NCBI taxonomy): domain Eukaryota; kingdom Metazoa; phylum Chordata; class Aves; order Apodiformes; family Apodidae; genus Apus; species Apus apus. The sequence goes on along the minus strand of NC_067303.1, from coordinate 1,391,332 downwards.
ATCACAGAAAGTTCCATTTAAAAAAAATCTGCTCCCAAGACTTTGATATGCAGACTCCAACGACTGGGATTGGAGCTGTTGCCCACAGCAGTCTTGGCTGAATAAAATGGTTGCCCTTGCTTCAATTACATCCCTTTAATTCCCCATTTTGACTTGTGCTGGACTATCTTTCTAACTGCTGCTGCCCTAGTCCATTTTTTCCCCTTTCTGTTGCAAGACTCTCTTTTCCTTCACTCTTTTCCAAGGTGCTTTGAAAATGGTTTTCTAAAACTTTAATGGCATCATTCCCTGCTGTAGTAGAGAGAATGAAGTGACAGCCTATTTTTCAGTTTTCTGAGATGTTCAAAAGACAAAAAGAAGGGAGTACATGGCATAACTTGCAGACACCGTCCCTGTTGTTCATCTAAATCCCCACAGATTTTCATGTGTTTGGTTAATGTAGGACACGTTGCATTGCTGTACTTTCCAGCTACATAAACAGATCATTAGGCTTATTTCAAAGCTAGGGCTGCAGTATCCTTATAAATGAGTCACTGCTCCTAAGTTTCACATAGAATTGGATCTCCCAGTTTTAAAGGGCTTTTTGGTTGGAGAGAAAGATAGAGAATTTATTCCACATGGGAGATTTACTCCTGGACAGAGGTTGGCTCTTTGGCAGTGCAGTAGCTGCCTTTATTTGGCTGGTACACAGACCAGCATGAGTGTTGAGTTGGCATCTTTATCCCTGGATTCTGGTGTTGTTTTTTTTCAACCAGTGCAGAGATGAAAAAAAAAAGGCTGAAGGTAGTAAGGCTTCCTTAGCTCCATATTCTGTCCTGCAGGGGTATGGCTCTGACACAGTGTGAGATTTATTCCTAGGGAAAAATATACTGGAGTGGGGTAGGATATGGGCAGAGAATTTCAGCCAAAGCTGAATGTGTGAGGTGGTTGGTGTCTTTCCTGCTCTTCTGAGCTCTCTCTTCTTCTGAGGAGCCAGGTGCAGGAAAGAAGTAAATGGTGAGTCAGAACGTGGCTGTGGGAACAGGGTCTTCTGAGCGCTGAGAATTGTGGCAGGGACCTTTATTTCCTTCTGTGCTCTCTCTGGGGTGGGCTGGTCACCCTCCTGTCTGAAGAAGCAGAGCTCTTCACCACCATCTCTCCCCTCAGTATGGTGTAGTATAAAGGGCCTCCCTCACAGCCTTCCCCTCCAGCATGTCAGGGCTGCACCTCTGCCATGCCAAACACACCAGGTGCCTTGGATAGGGGACAAACTGCGTCTGTCCTGTAGGCAGAGAGAGGTGAGCTCAGTGTTGGAGCTGTGCTGAAGGCTGTTTTAGCTTTGATGTTACAAGCTGCCTGGTCTGGACAGGGGGAGAAAGCAGGGGTGTGGGCACCAAGCCCCCCAAGTTTGCAGTGTAGCCAGGATGAGTCCCTGCGTTGCTGATCAGCTGGGCTACAGCTTGAGGCCCTTGTAGGGATCTGAGCTGCAGCTGGAGCAGCATGTGCTTGTCCCTGCAAAACTGTCCTCATAATTTGAAACAGCACTTTCCTTGCACATATTCTAGCAGCGAGCCAGCCCTTGGCCTTCTAAGCTCAGCATTTATTCCATAAATGTTTGTGATTTTGGTTTTTCTCTCTCTGAAAACCAAGGGAATGCTCAGGGTTTGTCTTCATGTGGTTCCTGGCTCCCGTTGCCCTGCAGCAGAGGCACGCTCAGCCCACCAGCTTGTCCCCAAGGAACTTCCATGCACACCAGTCTCCATGTGCAGCAGCTGCCCATGGCACTGCTGTTTGCATTGCTTCAGCACTTCGGTCTTCCAGTCTTCCAGGCCTTTGAAATGCAGAGGGACAGGAGCTGCCAGTCAGCCCCTCCTCCAGGGCAGCTCCCTCGGGAGCTGTGTTTCCAGTGGTCTTTGGACACATTCTCTGAAGGCTTTCTGAAAGGCCCTGTTGCAGCAAAAGAGATTGCAGAGTAGCCAATCCATTGTAAAATGAATTGAAAATGCCTTATTAGAAAAAAAAAAATCTCATTTTGGAAAAAATCCAGTCTAGTAACACCACAACCATGGGTCGTGTGGCTTTGGTGACCAACTATTTATTTTTTCCTGTAAATCAGGAAACTCTTGCTTTTCTTGACTGTAATTTGTGCTGGGTTTTCTTTTCACTCCTCCTTTTCAAACCCCCTTGCCCATTTTTCTGTTCTTCTTTCCAGCCACGAGTTTGACTCAGAGCAGATTCCTGACTTGACAAAGGACATTTACATCCAGGACATTCACTGCGTGGGCTCCCTCTGCAAACTCTACTTCCGTGAGCTCCCCAACCCTCTGCTGACCTACCAACTCTACGAGAAGTTCTCAGTAAGTACAAGGCTTTCACTTTCCACTTCAGGGTGACTTCATCTACACAGGTTGAGCAGAGAAATACTGAAGCTGAACCTGTCTTCCACGCACCTTCCTTTCTCTTTCTGCTTCTTCTGCTCAAGTTGGGCTTTTTGCAGAGACCAGAAATGTGTATCTCCAAAGTGACGGCCACACAACACAGTCCCACTGCTGGTACCACCTGCCATTTCAGACGTGCAGTGATGCCTCAGGTCCCTTTTCTGTTCTCCCTTTAGGTTTGCCACATGTGCCTTTGTCCCCTGTGCCACTCCACATTGAATCCCTTTTTTGGGGCCCCAGCAGAAGGTTACTGGGACACTAACAAGGCTTTGCAAGAATCCCCCTCTCATTTGCCATTCCCCAGTGATTTCTCAAACAGGAGCAGGATTAAAAACAAATGCTGCTTGGAGCTGGAATTGTCCTCTGCTACGAATTGCTCTGTCCAGTTAAGCTGTAACGTGGCCCAGATGTTGATTTACTTTGCCTTTCTCACATTATCCATGTGCTGGGCTGTCCCCAAGAGACCAACACCTCCATGGAGGTCAAGAGCAATGAACTCCACATCATACTGAGCAGCACACGGGCCATTCAAGGTGCTGGAGCAAGTATCTAGTTTCATTTGCAGCTAAATCCCTTCCTGCCTTGTTCCAGGATGCTGTTTCTGCTGCTACCGATGAAGAGCGGTTGGTGAAAATCCACGATGTCATCCAGCAGCTGCCCCCTCCCCACTACAGGTTAGTGCAGCTTTCCTCTGCTCCAGCTCAGTGGAATCAAGATTTTGAAAAGTGAAATGAAGCCAAACAGTTGGTTCAGGCTTCAGGTTAATTTGATCAAGTGTATTTTGTCTCCAGTTTTCCCCCGATCTCCCCAACAATAACAGTAACTAGCACATGATAATAATGCTCTAGTAGAATAATGATAATATGGTGTTTAAAAATCACCAACTGTAATAGTATATTCAAACTCATTAATATCAACTATTAATGACTAAGTTGTGGTAAGTGGTAATGTGTTTTAACTAAGTATAAGGGTCTTTATTATTAAAACTTAGGGCAGGGTTATGGTAATTAGCCATCAGACTAAGAAGTATGGTGACTGGTATTAGTAACCAATTATAATACTGTTATTACTGATTCTTTAAACAGTATTAACAATTAATAGTAGGTAGACTTGTCCCATTATGTACTGTAATTGGTATAAATGGCTAATTATAATGCATGTTGAAAGTTATTTATATATGAATAACTATGGTAATTGGCTGGAGCAATTGTGGTGCTGCACCCCGAGTCACTCAGGTGACATTTAGAGCATGTGTAGATGGATATTGGGCTCTTGACAATTAATTCTAATACTTGGTGGTACTTGCTGATAGGTGTTTTGTTTTATGGTCATTAGGTACCCAGGGGTGCTGCCTATAATTGTCTATAGGTGTCTAATTCTTCCAGATTCTGCTAACTGCTAATGGCTGCAGGGGTTTATTATTGTAATGGATGTTTATTTGCAGAACCAGTTGTGATTCTGTACCCTGAGTGACCAGTTGCAATGTGTGAAGATAGTTACTTACATTAACTATTCAGAATCATTTGTGTTAATAAATTTTTTTAAATTTCTAAGATAAATTTCTAATATGTATGGTGGATAGACTGACAGTTGGGGCACTCTGTCTTAGTGGTATAACTGACTCTTGCTTTAATATTATTAACTTGTAATTAGTGTTTAATAATTATGGTTAATTAATTATTACAAGCTATAAATGTGTGTTGCTTGCTCTATAAATAACTGTATAATTAGTGTGGTGATACTTGCATAGTTTCCAGCCAGGACCATCCATCTTCACTTCAGGCCCTGTCCCGTTGTGGGAATTTGGAGCACCAAAAGCCCTCCATTCACTGCACATCCCCTCCCCCCAAAAAAAAAACTCCAGCCACAAGCCAGGGCTGCTGCCAAGCAACAGCTGAGGATACATCAGCAGTTTTATTACTGCCTTGTGCTCCCTCCTCCTCCTGGGTGCAATATGTTTAATACAAAAAACCTTTACTTTTTTCATGTGAAGAGAAGCCTCTGAAGTTTAACCTTGTCTCTGCCTTCTGTACCTGTAAGAAACCTGGAGCCAGTAACTTCCTAAGTAGAATTCAGATAAAATTTGTTGGTTTTCTTTCTCCTGGGTTGTCTAAATCAATATTCCTCCCCAGTATGAAGGTGAACATTCACCATCCCCCGTCACCCTAAGGGTCCCCATGCTGCTGGCACAGCCCACCCAGAGGCTGTGGGATTGCTCTTGCCCAGCTCCAGCCCAGCAGCCAAGGAATGGAGCTCCAGGGAGCTCTGCTTCTGGTTCTGCTGTGCTGGTGGCATGTAGATTATTCCCATGCACCTCAGTGTTTGCTGGATCCAACCCTTGGACTGAGAGCAGATGCTCTGTCCACTGTCTCATGGGAACCAGACAAATCAGGAGAGACTGCCCTTGCCCCACCTCAGTGCAATTATTTGCTGAAGACAACTTTACCATCAGTCTTGGGGTACATGGTTCAACATTTTTTTCTGTGAGCTGTCAAACCAAAAGATGATAATGCACTGGGGATTTGTTTTGTAAATCGCAGCCTGGCTTTGCTCATTGGTGCTGAACATTTGCCTATCTCCTGTTTTCCAGGACATTGGAGTTCCTAATGAGACACTTAGCTCGTCTAGCTGATTACTGCTCCATCACAAATATGCACACTAAGAACTTAGCAATCGTCTGGGCTCCAAACCTCCTAAGGTACTCTCTAGTTTTTTTCCCTTTTCAACACAAGTTTTTATAGATATAAAAACCAGACACACACCTGTTCTCCAGAATATAACAACCTTCAGCAGTGTAGAGATCTTCCTTTCCCCCATCCAATGGGCTGTTCTGTAACGTTTCTGATGGGAAGTCATTCTAAGCAGGGCTGAGGGTACTGGCAAGCTCTGGAGCTAGTGCTGTGTCCTGGTGTTACTCTGTCTCCTGGCTGCAGTCCCATAAGGGCAAGGCAGGATTCTGCCCATCCCCAGCCCCCTTTCTAGATGAGTTTCCCCTCTCCTGCTTAGATGGGAGGAGCGTGTCCTTGACCATCCAGCAGAATTTTGTTCAGTGGCATCACTGATTTCCCAGTGCTGAAGTCTCTAGTGTCTAATTTGACTGCTGTGGCTGCAAAAAGTTTGGTTTATGGAAATTTTCTTGGATTCATCTGTCCCCTAAAATCTGTTTGAATATGCATAACAGGGTAGTTTAAAATTAATGGTGTAATTAAAAAATTTCACTTTGAAAAAGTGTTTCCCTGGCCTCTACTGTATTGGTTTCTGGGCTGCTTTTGTTACTCACCCACCTGAGAAACCTAAGTCATAGATTCTCCCTGTGTACAGTTAAGGAGGGTGAGCTCTTTTCTCCTTTCTGACAACTCACCCACAGGCACCCCAACAATCTCTTGTTTGAGTTTGCTTCTGTGAATGTTGGGGTACTTGCTGAGCAGGATCAGTTGGAGACATTCCCTGCTAGAGGGAAAATCACCTTGGAAGGCCATAATGAGCTTGTGCAAGGCTGGTGCATTAGGCTGCCACCATTATCTGGAAAGAAATTAACAAAAAGCTCCCCAGTTGGTTCATTTACCTCCCTCTGGACCTGCCCCACACCCCTGCTCCTTCTAGACCCAGTGTTCCTCTGCCAGTTCAGTCAGAAACTGAACCCAGAATCTGGATATAAATGACTACAGGCAATGTGGTCATTTGTGTAATGCTTTGATGAGATTTAATCTCATAATTGGCCCTGAAGTCTTGTCTGCCCAAGCAACCAGGCCCAGGAGCTCAGCACATACCAAAGCCGTACCCAAAAGCAGCACATCTCCCTGTGTTCTTCTGGCTGTTAGCATTTCATTTCATCTGCCTTTTCTTCAGGTCAAAGCAGATTGAGTCTGCCTGCTTCAGTGGGACAGCTGCCTTCATGGAGGTGAGAATCCAGTCAGTAGTTGTGGAATTCATCCTGAACCACGTGGATGTCCTCTTCAGTTCCAAGCTCAGCTCAGTCATACGGGATGGAGCAGGTGCGTGTCTTCTTCCACCAGCTTCCCCTTGATCAAAAAAGGTAGCAGACACTTAATGGGTATCTGAGCCTCCCCTGGGACATTTAAACTATGCTTTTACCATAACCTAGAGGGCACGTTTATAGGGTAATGATGTTAGAATGTGGCAAACATCACCTGGGTTTAGAAACTGCTGTCAGGACCTTTCTGAGAAGCCAAGGATGCTCTACCGGAGAGCACATCTTAATGTCCAGCTGATGCTTTTCTATCCTAGCACTGAGAAATTGTAAGGAATCTCTTAAATATTTGTCCCCCTTCTCTTTTAAAACCATCATGGATGCTCCTGCATGCTTATTACAAAGCAGTGCATGATCTGTCTGCCCTTATCAGCACCTCAGGACATAAACAGAAATTATTTAAAGAAAGCCTTCTGTACTCAGTAGTGCTGACACTAAGAAACTTAGTCTTGGGGAATACTTTGACATCTGCTGTGCTGGTTCTTTCTGCTGCATAGTCTGTGTGGGTTAATTAGCAGGGCCAGCCAGCCACTTGGCTCAGTCCACACTGGCCCTCCAGCCGTTGCTCACCTCTCTGCTCCTGTGGCTGATTTGTGGCTTTAGGATGAGGGATGAGCCACGACACATTTGTGCCCCACCCTGGAGTGCTTGGAACACCATTCAGTCTTGGAACCTACAAATTCCCCTGAGTAACTGGTAAGACCATAAGTATTCCTGTTCTGTTGAAGACAAGCAGAGTTGCACCAGGAAGAAATGTAGCTCTGTACATGAGATTGACAAGCATGGATACCACGAGCTATATTAATGCTCCTAAGCAGCATTAAGTGTGTACCATCTGTTTCAATAACCTGCCCTTCCTATGAGATAGGCAGTTACCACCACCTGAGGAGTACAGCTTTTCCTGTGTATTTGCTACTCCCCACTTTTAAACAAGTCCTGCCTCTGCTTAAGATAGCAGAGTTGCTCCAGCTCGTGTTCCTCCTGGAAGGCAATTTTAAGTCAACAGGAGCCAGAGGTTAGCTTGGCTGAACAGCAGTTGCCCACAGCAGGCTCAGCTCTGCCAGGGGAAGATAAGTGTGCTAAGAGTCCGAGCCAGATGATTATCCAGGCTTAGAATGGGCCATGTAAATTCAGCTAATTGTGTAATGACTTGGTCACTTGCATTCAGTGTGCTGTGACACAGAACTGGCAGGGAGAAGGGTCAGGCTGTCTCACAGCATAGCAGCCAAGTGCAGGAGTGCTGTGCTACACAAGGCAGCACCCTCTGCTTTTAAGCACAGCTCCTGCCTGTGCCCTCCCAAAGGGGCAGCAGTGGTACTGCCAAGCCTGCTCTGAGCCTTGCCACGTCAGGCCATTGCAAAGACAGTGGAACCCAGACTTCCCTGGAATACATTTACAGCTGGCACACCCACACCAGACTGCACACCTTACACAGGAGCAGTGAGGCTGGAGGGATGGCAGCAGGAATGGAACCAACCAGGATGTCCATGTGGTCACCTACTCCCCCCAACACCCCTTAACTCATGTGAGAATAACTGCATAAATATTGAGCAATAAGCAATGGCAAACACAAGGCAGCTGCTCTTGCTGTGCCTCCCCATGCTCCTTTCTAGCAGGCTCCTCTCCCTCAAACTGACCCAACAGATCCCAGCAGCAGGAGGCGACATCAGCTACTTTTACAAAAATGTGCACGTTCATCTCCAAAAACAAGCACAAGGCCAAGGGCAAGATGTGCAGCTAGATCTAGTTTCCTGTGTCTATCTGCACCTTAGTTTGTAGCAATGTCAGTCACACGTGGCAGTTCCTGTGCACCCAGAGGTGGAACCAGGGGAGGGACTGAAGCCAAGCTTTGTAAGAAGGAAAACCATCACTTTCTTTACAGACTTTTGCATACAGATGAAGTATAGTATGGAAGTGAAGGTTTCTAACCTGCCTGCTTCCCTCTGCCTTTTCTTGTGTTTTAATACACTAAGCTGCTCTCAGTTATGAGATGATTTTTTTATTATTTTTTTTTACATAAACACAGCTCTGACCAAACGGTTCTTTTGACCACATCTTTCAGTCACTGAGATAACAAAGATGTAGAAAAACACAGCACCTCCCTAGACACACAAACCCAGGGCTTTGATCTCTGTCCTGCTGTTCTCTGATTCTCCCTGTTGCCTGTGGTTTTTCCCTTACAGGGCACAGTTCTTTATCACGGCCCAAGTCTCTGTTGGTGTCCTCTCCTTCCACAAAGCTGCTCACACTGGAGGAGGCACAGGCACGGACACAAGCCCAGATCAACTCTCCCATCGTGGCAGACAGCAAATACATAGAAGTGGGAGAAGGCCCTGCAGCTTTACAGGGGAAATTCCACACAGTCATAGACTTCCCATCCGAAAGGTAGAGACAAGTTTCCTGTCCAGCATGTGTCATAACTGGGTTTTTATTATTTGCCAATATTGACTTACACAAGGTGTATGTGAAGTATTGTAGCCAGTTTTCCACCTGTTTTGGACTCTGAGGATTCAGCTTACACCAGTTGACTGGTGGATTTAGTTGAGCCATAAAATGTCTGTGCCACTCCCTCCTTTTTAGCAAGGTTCTTATAAATGTGTGAAGCCCTCTTGTGTGATGCCTCTAGTGGCCTGTGCTAGTCATGCCCAGGAAAATGTACACAGAGTGAACACCTGGAAACATGGGGGTTTTCCAGATTTCAGGACTAAGTGCCTGTAACAAATCCAGGAGCTGGAGCAGTTGGACAGACATGGTGCCACGAGGACAGTAAATGTGGGAGGAGGCAAATGGGATTTTACAGCATGTGAATACCTTGTGTGGCTGCACCGTTCCTCGGAGAACTGGTGCGTCTACCAGCTAAATAGACACCATCCTGTGCAGGTGTGGAGCCTTTGCTCACCTGCAGGGCACCTGCTTTTTTACCCAACAAGACTTCAGGGCTGAGGTATAAGAACGAAAACATGCTCAGCTATTTAAAAGACTGAGTTTCTAAGCTTTGTTTCAGCAGACACCAGCATGCTAATAACAACCAGCTCGTAACAGGAACTAAATCAGCTTCTCCCCTCCAACAATTTGCTCTGTTTTCTCACTCCAGAAAAAGGCCACCCAGCAAGATGAAGAAATCACCAGTGGGCAGCTGGCGTTCCTTCTTCAACCTGGGAAAATCATCGTCCGTCTCCAAACGCAAACTGCAGCGCAACCCCAGCGAGCCCTCAGAAATGAAAGCCATAGCCCTGGCAGGTGAGGGTGCAAATCCAAATTCCAAAAAACCTGGGTTTTCAGCAACGCACAATTCATGTCTCACTGGGCTTTTATCTCCTTCTAGCGTCCAAGCCATGCATAACACCTTCAGTCTTTCCTAAATGGATCCTGAACCTCCTAGAGCACACCCCTCTTAACACTTTTCTCAGAGTAGCTTTTGAAAGACACTGTATGGGCACCACTGTCATGAGTCTCAGAATAATTCCTTCTGACACTCTTACTATGAAATCAGAATACACTTCTGGCTCCCTTTGCTGCTCTCTGAAGACAAAATAGGTAAAGGCACTTTTCCACAAACACGTTCACCCTGGAAGCTGCACTGGGGTAACTAGAGCAGCCAACAGCCTTTTGTAGCCATATCCAATGCAGACTGAATTCTCAGCCCTCTCCATATATATATATATCACCATCACATTCCAAATTTAAAAATAGCAACAATGTTTTTGCAGTAAAATACACCCCAAATCCCTCAAAAGTGGGCCAGTAAGGACTTTAGTCTTGTCTTCTCTCTGGTGCCATTTTCAAATTACAACCTTTGTAGTCTTCAGTAAAATGAACACATTGTATAAATGCTGTGTGCGTTCAGTGCTCATAAAACAAGTTGTGTAAATGTTCTTTTCTTCCCCATTTTTAAGGGGTTTTGGTTGCTGTACAGGTGCATCCAGACAGTGGCTGTAACAGGACGATGTGGGGAGTTTTTCCCAACCTGTCACCTGCAGCAGTTACCATTTTAGAAGGTGATTTTCCCGCAGTCTGTAAAATTAGTATGAAGAGTTGATTCCCTCTCTTGTCACTGCCTGGTAGTGCAGAACCAGGGGTTAAAGGGACCCCAGCAGGCCAGGCTCCCTGCAGGACAGGGCAGTGTTTGTCATAGACAGCAAAGCACATTAACAGTGGAGCAGGATAAAGGTTTTCTCTAAGAAAGTAAAACCAAAACAAAACCCAACCCCAAACCAAAAATCACAACTGTTCCTCTCAGGACAGCAGAGCTGTTGCTAGAAACACGTTTGTGGTTTTCCTGCCACACTTACCAAGCCAAATTTCATCCACTTCTGTAATTCAGCTTTCCACTCTTTGCTGCATTTCCTCAGGGGGGCGAGGAGACAGCGGGACCCTGCGCTCAGCTAAAAGTGAGGAGTCACTGACCTCTCTGCACGCTGTGGATGGTAAGACAAACTCTGCTTGTGCTGTGAAGGGCTGGGGCTTCAGAAAGGCAGTTTGACATTAATGACTGGCAGATCTTCCACCCCTCCAGTAAAAGCTGGAGTTGCTGATTACTGGAGGAGCTTACTGCTGCCCAGCACAGATGGGTGTCACAGAGAAATGCTCTTCATGTCTTTGTTTTCCTTCTTGGGTAAATTAATCAAATCTCTTGCTTTTGTATAGCCAGCACTACTTATGGCCATTCCTTGCCAGCTCCCCTTTCTATGCTGAGGCAGAAAAGATGCCATGGGGAAGGAACATGCTGTCTGAGACAGCCTTAGGTCTAGTGCACACTTACACTAGTTTTGCTTCTGCACTCAGTTTAGTTTCAGACTAAATCAGACCTCACAACTGCTGTAAAGGAGTTTCAGCAAGCATAATAAACATTTCCTGCTAACTGCATCATTTCTGTGTTTAAAGTTCAGCAGGTGAGCACGTTGCACGCTGTCTTAACGCTAGTGTCAAACCAAGACCAAACCATCACCTCCTGGCCAGGAAGATTTTGACACTAACCCCAACATGTCTGCTCATTCCTAGGTGAACCTAAACTGTTCCGACCCAGGAGACCAAGGTCCAGCAGCGACGCGCTCTCTGCTTCCTTCAACGGAGAGCTCCTGGGAAACATCAACCGCTGCAATTCTTACGACAACCTTCCCCACGAGGACAGCGACGGGGACGAGGGGCTGATCCATGTTCCTGCCCTGATTTCTCCTCGATCTGCTGAGGACGTTGACCTGAGCCCGCCGGATATCGGCGTCGCTAGCCTGGATTTTGACCCCATGTCTTTTCAGTGCAGCCCACCCCAAGCAGAGTCCGAGTGCCTGGATAGCAGCACCTCCCTGCTGGAGTCAGTTGGCATAAACAAGGAGAAGCCAAGCCTACTCAAGAAGGATCTAGAGTCAGGCAGCCAGTCCCAGACACCAGGCAGTGCCACGAGCTCTGAGCCAGTTTCCCCTTTCCAAGAGAAGATGAGTCCCTTCTTTACCCTGGACCTGAGCCCAACTGAGGAGAAGGCCTGCAAACCCCCAACCTTCTCACCCAAGCTGGGGAGGAAGCCCATCAAATCTCCACCACTGACTGCATCAGAACCCGTCTCCTTTGCGCTGCCCAGCCGCATGTCAGAAGGGATTGGAGGAGTGTCCATCACATCCAGAAACTCCTCTGCTTCCAGCTGGAGCAAAGGGATCGGCATCACCGAAATCACAAACAGGTCCCCAACCCAGATGTCCTTGCCCCTGAAAAACAGTGAATCAGAAGCAGGGGAAGGAGCCCACCAAGAGCGGCAGCATGCCCAGCTGCTGGCTGCTGGCAAACCAGAGTTGCCAGAAGAAGGGGAGAGACCAATGTCAAGCAGTCAGAATAAGACTGTACCCACTGGACACACACAGCCAGGTACAGTGCATTTTCCTCCATTCTTTCTTTAAGTTCCAAATGGGACCTGCTCTCAAAAACGTCCTCCTCTGCGTGCCTTGTAGGAGAGGGGATTGCCCGTCAGTTCTGATCACAAGTGTCTTGCAGGGCTGTGCAGATCAGTAAGGTCTTAACCTCTGCCTTCTCCCTTCATCACACAAATCTTGGATAATTTTCCATAATACTTTGTATACCACTTTTTTTTCCCCATCCTGTCATACTTGAGAATCTCTAGCATGTCCTTCCAAATCATTTCAGCCAATAGACCATCTAAGACTTTTCTTTTTAAAAAAAAAATAAAAATCTGCCAACACTCGAAGAAGGGACCTTTTCGCCTAGAACCTTATGATCAAAATTGTGTAAGGGTATCTCATTCTCTGCTACCTACTTCCTACCTCTCTAGAAATGCAAGAGGAGCCTTTAAGACAATCTCTTGTGTTTTCTTCCTTTTTTGTGATGAACTGCTGTGCTACTGAGCAGCTTTTGCATGTGAGACAGAAGATAGCGTTTCACATCAGAAGGAGCTGCCACTGTGAAAGTGTGGAAAGCATCTATTTTTTTATAGTAGTCGTTAAGGTTAGGTCACTCACCTTATTGGGTAACATAAAGTCACTCTCTCTCTCAATTTTCCCCCCATTAGGAGCAGTTGCCCTCGACTCCCCCCAGGATCCTGTTCCCGTCAGTTCTGTGTCTCTTATCCCTCCTCCTCCTCCGAAAAACGCGGCGCGCATGCTAGCCCTAGCGTTAGCCGAGTCCGCGCAGCAAGCGTCCGCTCAGGCTCAGAAAAGGCCAGGAGATGCTCCCTCTGAAAGCACAAATTATGGAGAGACGGAAGCTGGCACAGCTCTAGAAAAGCTCCATCTCTCTGCTGGTGCTCCAGACAAGCTCCACCTCTATACTGGTCTGCCCGAGAACCGACTTCACTTCCAGCCTGGTGCACCAGTAGAGCAGGATTTCCAAGGTAGCAGCACACCTGGGGAGCAGAACCACCCGCCCGGTGCGCCTGGAAACCGGGAAGCCCCACCTCTCCACACTGGCATGCCTGGGGACATGCCTGGTAGCAGAGATGCAGAGCAGGAGCAGTCCAGCTTCCATCCTGGGGAAGCGGGGGACAAAGATCCCTTCCCCTGCCACGCCGGGGACTGGGAGCACACAGCCCAGCACCCTGCAGGTGTGCTGCCTGACTGGGAGCCACCCGCAGCAGATGTGTCCGTAGATAAACCCCACCTCCATGCGTGCGTGTCTGGGGACAAGCACCAGGTTCCTACGGGCACGGCCGATGACAAACTTCAGTCTCCTCCTGCCCTAACTGCCGGGGAGAAAGGCAGCCCGGCTGCAGTGCCGTATCTAACCACCCTCCAGCCAGCAGAGCCCAGCTGTGGGCTGCCAGCAGCTCCAGCCCCGGCAGAGGCAGCGGTTCCCGCAGCGCAGCGCCCGGCGCAGAGGCCCGAGCACCAGGCAGCCACGGGACAGGTGCCGGCGGCCGCCGCTAAAGCACCGAGCGGCTCCACGCAGGTAGGTGGGGTGTCCCAGGCCTGGCACACTTGCAGGGTCCGTGCACAGCTAGGCTGAGCTCTGGGAGAGTCAGGCCAAAGCCTCGTGGCACGAGGCAGAGGGGTGACGGGTCAGCTGTGCACAAATCAGATACAGGAGCAAGCAGCAGAGAGTTTCCTCAGTGAACATCCTGATATACCTGCTCTCCTTGATGCTAAGGAGAAGTGTCCTCTGGGGTTGCTGATGCAGGGAATGCTAGTTTAGGAGAGCTCAGGAACGAGTAAGATTTTTGGCATCCACTCTTCACTGAGGCTGACACTGACTGCTTCCAACATCCTCTTTAGTAAAGCAGGTCAGATTCCTGCTGCAGGTTAGACACGGGAGCGTTCCCTCAGAAATCCAACCTCCCTGCTGCCTGTGGAGCGTGCAGACCTGCAGCCTCTCTGAGCACCATGGCCACATGTAAGGCAGGGAGCTCTGCTGGATCACTGCTTCATCTGCTCAGCAGGGCAGGAGAAGTTTTAACCCAGGTACATTTTCATTAAGGCAAGTACACTACCCACCTAGCAGAACACTGTGGCAGCAGTGTAAAAGTTTTAACCGGTTGCCATAAAGAGAGAGCCACCTCCTCCCCATCTCCAGTTTGACATTTGTGGAGTGCCACTTCTGACAGGTCCTGGATGCTCCCAGAAGCACCACCACGCTGCCCTTGCTGAGAAAGGGGACCTGGACATCTCTTCTCCAGCGAGCAGCACTAGCTCTCCACAGCAAACACAAACCAGGCACAGAAAAAAAGCTTACACTGATTTTTTAACTACAGGATGGGGGGGAAGATGCTCGCTTTAACTGCTACTGGTTTCTTCCCTGTAGGTTTGGGGCACAACCACACCTGAAAAACCACCTGAGCCTGCTCCTGGTTTTGTCCCAGAAAGCACCTGCACCACCCGCTGCTCCTCCTCTGTGCCCACGGGCCACCAGAGCCACTTTGAAAAGCCTCGGGAGGCCACGAGGGCTCCCCCGCTGCACCTGCGCTCCGAGTCTGTTCCGACTCACTCCTCCTACAGCTTCACACCCCCTGTCCCCCCCGTGAGAACGCTGGAGAGCAAGATTGCTGCTGCCATGCACTCCAACAACACCGACGCCATCAACAACTCCAACTATCACGCCTTCCTGGCCTCCCCCATGCTGGCCTCCTCCGTGGAGGAAGCGCTGCTGCCGCCGCCACCACCTCCCCCACCCAAGCACGCTGCCCTGCAGTCGGTGTACGTGCCGCACCCCAAGCCGGAGAGCATCCCCGAGCCCCCGGGGCCAGACAGCTACGTGCACCACAAGCCGGCTCCCATGCACCAGTACCGGCCCGAGAGCGTTCCTCCCCACCTCTCCTACCACGGCAAGCCCGACCAGCACCAAGCCTACCCCCCTCGCTCCGAGACCCCCGCTTCTGCGGGCGCTCGCTACAACACCTACACCACCCAGGGGAAGAGCAGCTCCGCTCTCCACTCCAAGCCTCGCAGCAGGACGGAGTTTGTGTCCTCGGTGAGCCCCACGGGCCCGCGCAACGCCAGCTACGCCGAGGAGGCCCCCCCCTACCCCACCATCCGCAGGGTCCAGTCGCTGCACGTCCCCACCCCCGCTGCCTCCGCCATCCGCTCCGTCCCCATTTCCCGCACCGAGGTACCTCCGGACGACGAGCCCGTCTACTGCCCGCGGCCCCTCTACCAGTACAAGCCGTACCAGCCCCACTCCGACTACCACGTCACCCAGCTGCAGCCTTACTTTGAGAACGGGCGGGTCCATTACCGCTACAGCCCTTACTCCAGCTCTTCCGGATCCTCTTACTACACCACTGCCGACGGGGGCTTTTACGACCTGGACCCCTACAGCACCGTGAGGGTCCGGCCCTTCCACCCCCTGCCCACCAGGGACTTCCCAGCCTACGCCTCCCGGCTGCAGAGCAAAGGTCTGTACCGCTACCCCAGCCTGTCCGCCTACCCTCGGGGCGGCCTCGTCGGGCACCTGGCAGGCAAGGAGCACAGCTTCGTCAGCAGAGACGTGCCTCCCGCCCCGGACATCAAGCACGTCTACATGTCGTGGGACCTGGAGGACATGGAGAAGTACCGCCTGCAGTCCATCCGCCGGGAGAGCCGCACGCGCCAGAAGGTGAAGGGGCCGCTGATGTCCCAGTATGACAACGTGGCCCCGCTGCTGCCTGAGGAGCTGGGGGGGCTGGATGTGATTCACCTGCGCAGCAAATCGGATCCTGGGAAAACTGGGCTCCTGACCGTGGCGGAAGGGAAGGAGGGGAGGTACCCGGCCAAAGCGGGGACGCCCGAGGGGGACGAACGTTACTACGTGCAGCACCCCGAGCCGGAGCCGGACAGAGCCCACTACCACGGGGCCTACGGGAACGGGCAGGCGGAGAAGCCGTCCCTTCCCCAGAAGCAGAGCAGCGTCCGGAGCAGGAAGCTGCACGAGCCAGGCTGCAGCACCAACGAGCACAGGACACACTTGCAGCAGGAAGCCAGCCATAGGCAGCCTTCCGAGCCCAAGAACGGGCCCCCTTATCCCGACTACAGGCCCAAAGGTGGCCCAGAGCCCTCCGAGCCCATCGGGTACCAGCACTCGGGCGGGAAGTACATCCCAGCAAACCAGGACACCCTGAGGCTGAACCACAAGGAGATGAGGCTGGCAGAGGACAGGCCAGATTTGGAGAGGTCTCGAGCCAGGCCGACCCCATCCATGGAGAAACACTCCAGAGACTGCTATAAAGAGGAGGAACACGCTGCCTCCCCCATGGCACCACCCCCCAAGCCTGAACGGAGCCACAGCCTCAGAATGCAGCACCCCGAATCCATGGAGAGGGACTCTGCCCTCCTCTACCCTTACCAAACCCTTGGGAAACGCCAAAGCACTATGACTGTGGTGTCCCAGTACGATAATTTGGAGGATTACCATACCATGCCTCAGCACCAAAGAGGGGGCTATGTCGGAGGAGGGAGCTTTGTGCCCCCCAGTTTTACCCACGTGCACAGTAGAACTTACGCCACGGCCCTCGGCCAGGGAGCCTTCCTCCCCACGGAGCTGTGTTTGCAGAGGCCTGAAACAGAGGTCCACGTTGAGTGAGCTGGCGTAGGGGGGAAGGAGGGATAGAGTCTAAGCAGCCTCTGCTGGACAGTGGACTGTTTTATTTTTTCAGTGACGGAAAAAAAAAAAAAAAAAGAAAACAAACAAACAAAAAAACCCCAACCCAACCCCAACCCTGTCCTGCTGAGCAAAGCAAACCCACCTTCAGTCCCAGCCCTCCCTGCCCACCACTCACTGTTTTTATGTAGTAGAGATAGAGCTTTTTCATGTAGTTTTGAGACAACTGGAAGGACAGGGCAGGCTGTTGGCAGACAGATGTTGCCAGAGAGGCCAGGCAGAGCTGAAAGATGCTGTTGGGGCAGGGAGGGAAGAAAAAATGGAGTGTTTTTCTTCCCCAGGTTTGACATTGGCAGTCACCACTGCTTCCTCACCACGCCTCCATGGTCCTGTGCATGATGGACCGTGCATGCAGCTGTTCCCCCTGTGAGCCCCATGTGTCATGAGTTGCCCTTCCCACTGCCAGCTTCCAAGAAAGGAGCTCCATGACATGCCTTGGAAGAACCACGGTTCTGCCCCCTCTTGAGGTTACGCAGCAAGAGTGGGCTAAAAGCTGGGCGGGAGGGAAGTCTTTTTCTTCTTGATAAATGCTGAGGTCCTGCCTCTTCCCTTGACAAAGCTTAGGCAGAGTGGATCCACCTCAGTTGCTTTGCAGTGGGTGGGAGCCTGTTTTGACTTCAAGCCTGTGGAGTAGGCTCTGAAGCAAGTTCAAAATACAACACACTTCCTAAATTGTTTGCTTAACAAGCTGCTTCTGACTACAAGAACTCAAATTACTTCAGATTTCTCTATTGTAAGCAGAGGCCAGCTCTGGAAGCCAAGTAGGGCAGGTTGGCATTTGTCATACCAGCAGAAAACAAAACACAAAACCACACCAAACCATACACACAGAGTTGGGAACAGCACACCCATTTCATGCCAGCTCCTCTTTACTGCTAGGCTATCTACAGTCCAGACAATTTAATACCATGTTGTGGCTGGCCAGACAGTATCATGTCTCTACAAAAAGAAAAAAAAATACTATAAAAATTTAAAAGTCTCTTTAGCATTATGTCCAGCTTGTAAATTGGAGCCCAACTTACCAGCTGGGAACGACTGTGCCAAGTTACCTGCATGGCCAGCTATTTACCCTGGGCCAGATCTTGCAGCTCTTAGATCAGGGAATGCTCCTCCTGCCCTTAAACTGAAGGTCTACAGGACCTGGCTTTCTGCAGCCGTCGGGGGGTGTGGGCAGGGGCACCCAGAGCAGTTCCGTGCTGCCCGTGCGCTGGGAATTGCGTTGCCGCCGTCTCACAGCTGCAGCTCGTGCCCGGGTTCAGTCAGCAGTAGGGACAGAAGGCCAGTGCACTCCGTACTATCCCAATAACCTGCTCCTAGGTATTTAAAAGCTTTCTGTATTGTAAAAGCAGCCAGGCAGCATCTCGCCTGCATCCTCCAGCCTCTCGGACTTCCCAGGACTTCCTACCCCCCCCCCTACTGAAGCACATCCATTTCATTAGACAGGACTTGCAAGCAATACTTGAGATTTAGGAGTTTTTAAATGTTCACCAATAAATTCCAAGGCCATTTCTCTTCCATGTGGTTGAAGAGCTTCTGTTTTGACTCTCTAATGTTTTATTAAAAACCTGGAGGTCCTGCAGTTAGCACACAGCTGTGAAAGTTCAAGGGAACTTACATGGGTTTTTTGGACGTAACTTTCATGGCTATTTGGGGGTTTTTAAATCATAAGGAAACTTTGCTTCTAGTAGCTAGCTAGTATTTAGGTGTTTGCTTCTTTTGTAGCCTTGTCTGGGGCTGTTTCAGTGACACTACCTTATGGTTCCGTTTCATTGTGCAATGTTGTTGTTTCAAGCATTTTGTTTAGAAGAGTTACCTGTTCTGAAATGTTATGGAAATAAATCTGGCAGACAGAAGGAAAAAAGAAAGAGAAAAAAGCAGCACTGTGATCCAGGTTACCACAATGTACTTGTGATTAATTACCAGGTAGAGGGGTTAGGTGAAGGAATGTGTTTTCTATTAAGAAAAAGTAAGACACATGATATGCAAAGGTGTCCCCAGGTGAGCCATGTTGAGGGCCTGCTCTGCTCTGCCCAGTCCCTCGGTGCAAGCGTGCCCAGGGAGGGCAGCTGGAGCACAGGCATGTCAGGACTGGGACCAGTCCTTGGCCACTGTAGCACGGTCTCCCCACAGCTGCCAGTTACCTACCTAGGTCTCCAGTGGAAGCAGGGACGATGTGTTTGGTTCAGGCTATTTGGGATTCAGGTACTGAGAGCTGTAGGTCAAACCTCTCTCTCCATGAAAGCCTTAACTCCCCACTCCTGCCCCCCACAGCAACTATCCTCACCTCTGTTTTGGCCTTATGTTAACCAGGACTGTCCTTCTACTGCAAGGGGGCTGAACCAGCTCCCACTAATTGTAAATGCCTCACTGGATTTTCCTACTCAAAGCCACTGTCTCCCTCTAGAGATCAAGTGCCATCCCTGAACAACTTCTGTTCCTTCTGGTCTTGTGCTACCACTGCCTGAGCCTGGGTTCTTCAGCTCACTGCACTGTACCAAGTGCCAGGTGCTAAGCACCCCCTCATCCCTTGGGAAACAAAAGCTTTCAGCACCTCTCAGAAGGAGCTCCTAGAAGTGCACACCCACACTACAATGGCTGCTACGAACAGCCTTCCCCTTGAGAAGGTCTCTCAGAATCCAGACTAACTCTGTACACCAGTGTTGAGCCACAAGTACAAAAAACCAAACCAAGCCAAGTGAAGGCACCAGCTTTTCCCAGACAAGAATACAGATGAGCACCTTTCTTTTGGTGTGGCTACTGCCCATGGCTTCAGCATCTAGTAGGATTCAGCAGTCATTCCACATCCCCTCCAGGCAAAGCCATATTGAGAACTATGCAGTTCTGCTCTTGCACTGTGGTCATCTGATGGTCCTCAGGAAGAGCTCTACATTGACTGATTCATGATAAGGTGAAAACATCCAGCTGTATCTTTCCAACAATCATAGCTGAGATTGTGCAGTAGAATGAGGAGGGAAGGTTACACCAGATGTCTAAGTAAGGTAGATGATCTGGAGGTAAGTTCAGTTCTTTGTGTTCCAGTAGAGAAATGGGAGAGAGCAAGGGGCCAGCAACACAAATGCTGCTCTGTTGTGAGTCCAGTTCTGCTCAGATTCAGTCATTTTTTTGCCTAACCTTATCTCTAGCAAGAGGACAAGCAGCTGTGTTCCTAAATAATTCCCTTACCTTGCCACAGCTATCTGCATCTTGAATTGCCACTTCCTGAGCTTTCAGCCGAGTTCCTCCCTCCTGCATGCAAGAGTTCAGGGTTCTCCAACTCTGGGTTTCCAGCTCCACTTTGGAGTGGAAGGTGCAACTCAAGGGAGACCTTCCTTGGCAAAGGGGGAGTGCAGGTGTTAGCTGAGTAATGAGGACCAAGCCCCTATGAAGTCTTAACTAAAGCATTAATTTCTGATTTTTTAAGAGTCTTATCAGGTGAAATCTATATGCATATATGACAAAACACCCACAACTTTGTGCCTACATCCTTCCCCAGATCCTCAATTTCTGCTCATCACTGGAAGGGGGGGTCAGTAAGGATTGCACAGTGGTAGTAAATTGCAACACAAAACCAAAACCACCTTGAAAACATTCTGTTCCTCTTTATCCCCAGGAAGGGACAGAACCTCCCGGGTACTCTGCCATTCAGCAGGACCTTGACAGGGCATTGAAGTGATGTGTTACGTGTCAGGAAATCTGGAGGAGAAACTCCTTGACTTCAGTGAAGGGCAGCTTAGGCATGCAGCTCTTTCCCCAGAGCCTGTGCTGCAGATCCCCGGTGCTGAAAGGCATGGTCGGGTTCCAGCAAACCTCGGTACCTTTGTGTGCAGGGTCTTGCCTTGTCCAGTGGGGGGAGGGAGGAGAAAAGGGTTGTTTTGCAGTTCATTTTCCTGCTGTAGAAGACTTGATTTTTCTTTCCCTGAGCCGCATGAGAGGAACATCCCAGAAAGTCTTGGGTTACCTTTGGAGTTCCCTTCACTTTAATTTATATAGTGTCTTTTTTTGTGAACTGGTGTAAAATGTATATGCCGAAAAGCTCATGTATTTTTATGTAAATATTTTTTGTGGTTTCCCCACTTGCCCTTCTCTGTAAATATTTACAATTCTCATATTCTTCTCACCTTGTATGATGCAGATGTGGTTTTGTTTCTGTTTTTTATTTGTACTGTAATGCAACAATGCAGACTGAGGTGTCTTGTGGTATTAAACAAAAGCAACAGTCCCACTGAGCTCACACTCAGATGTACAACTTGACAGCATTAATCAAGCCAGGTTAAAAACTATTCTGTTGTGTTTGTGTGTGGTTTTTAATTCTGCCTCATTCATTAATATTATATTTAAAAACTGGGAAAAGCCCATTTAGAGCCATGCCCTGGAGGAGTGCTGGCAGTGTTGCTGAAGAGGAGGGAGGAGGTGACTCTGGATTCAGATGCCAGGGCTATTGCAGACTTGCTCCCTGTAAGCCCAGGCCACTGCTTCTCTGTTCGTTTGCCCTGTGGCCATGACTGCTTCCTAACAAAAAATAAACTAGCCTGGGCTTTTTTAGTGTCCCTTTCTTCTCATCCAGCATGACAGCACAAGGAGAAACAGTTTGGCACTTGCACAGAAGACACAGGGCAGATTAAGTTAGAACTGACAGATGGCTCAGGCCACCTTGACCCTTGGAGCTGGCCAGGAGGGATTCTGGGCACCATGGTAATACTGTATATAGTTAATTAACAGCAGAAAGGTGATTAAAGGAAGCTAATTTTATATGTACTTTTAGCAGTCTTTTCAACCAGCAAATGTTATGCTCTTTAGAACTGCTGCCAGTAATAAAACCAACTCAGCAGTCTGTCCTCTTCTTGGAGGACAGGCCAACCCCAGGCTCTGTGCTGAGCCTGGGGAGCACCATCTGCCCTGGGGTTCCATGTACATCCAGGGGCTGCTGGATATTCAGGCTCATCTTAGATCTTTGTCTCAGCCAATCCCCCCATCCTCACTTTACAATCCAGGCCTACTTCATAGCCCACAGGCAGCCTCTCCAGATGCATACTGGTGTCCTGGTAAGAAAGGTCCCACAAGCAACCCACCCCCTTTTCCATTCTCTAACATCTGCTTGGCACCAGGAATTCCTGCTGCTCCAGAGCAACACAGACAGGTCAGCAGGATCTTCCAAAGGCTGCCATGCAGACCAAGCACCCTGCTGCATTTTTGGTGTGAGCAGCACCTCCTACCACCCAGATGGGCAGCAGGCACTGAGCTTGTCCTCTGCTGAGCAGCAACAGACACTGCTGCTGCATCCAGACTGGTAAGAATCCCACAGGCTTTCACCCTCCACGTGAACCCTCCCTGCTCCCTTCCACCCCTGCTTCATGTGCCTGGTGAAGAGTCATCTGTTCATGCCACTAAGGCTGCTGGTGTCCTCGAGGCCAGCAAAGGCAGGACACAGAACTAGGATGACTTAGCAAACAAAACTCTTTACTTCTGAAGTCCAAGAGACAAATTCATAACTAAAGTGTTGATGGCAGCTCAACAAATATTCTACATTGTATGCTAAATGTCAAAAGGACAATTATGAACTATTAAATTACCACCAAAGACTCAGGTTTGGTGGGTAAGGGAGTATCAGACCTGAACCCACCATGTCAAGGAGCATCCCCCCCCAAGAGCTGACATTCCACCTGCTTGGTTTGGCCCAAAGCCCCTCCAGAGCCCTCCCCACCAGCAGGGGCATTTCCTTTAGTCACACCTCAGATCACAGGAGTTTGCACATCCAAAGAGGCCCCAGGGGGTACAGGCAATGCTGGGAGCGTTTCTGGACTGCACATCCCTATTCCTCCTCCCGCCAATTTCAGAAAAAGAAAAAAAGGGGTGAAAACACTCCAGTCTCCTCTGACAGCCCATCCCGAGCAGCAGCCTCGGGGCTCAGATTCACTTCCAGAAGGGATGGGGAGGGGGTAGGACTGGTGTAAACTTTTGTGTCTAAGCACCGGTAAAAACATCAGAACTGATTTTTCTGCAGTGCCTCCACCAGGTAGCGCTGTGAAACCACATTTGCCTCTAAAAGCCAACTTTTTAGACCATTTCAAAGGATCATTTTCCTTTCTAGTAGCTTCTGTTCGGGTTTCCAACTTCTGACATCTAGGGTTGGTTTTAAAAATTATTTTCCATTTTTTAAAAAGATCTCTTGAGCACTCGCTGCTCCTGCAGCTTTGCAGCCAGGCTGCTAAGGAGCTCTGCTCCCCCTGAAGCAGCACCAGCCTGAGAAGACTGGCTTCCCTCTGATGCTGAAACATCCAAACAGAAAAGCAACCTGCAGACCTAGGCAGAGCACTGCTGCTCTTCAGAGGAGCTATCAGCAGTTCAAGGACTCCAGCCCCAGAGGAACACTACAGTGTTTGCTTCAACCCTAGAAAAGTAACCCAAAAGCAGCAACTGATACTGGAGAAGCTGGGAGGATGCAAGGCTGCTCAGTTCCTCCAGTCAGCAGGATGCCCTACTGAGATTAATTATCACACTGCAACTAGAAGACCCCCCAGCCACAAGCAGAAGTCCAGGCTCTCCCAGAGCAAAGCTTATGCAAATACAGGAGTCTCTCCAGCTACACATGCACAGCAACAGCAGCACTTAGGATGCAACTCGTTAAACCTCACCTGGGCACAAGCCAGGATTTGGCTTCACATCTTCCCATCAATCAGAGGCTGAGCATCTGCTCCAGGCAGGCTCCTTCCCCCCGGGTCCAAGCAGGGCAGCAGGACAGCCTGGATCTTTCTGCCCCTCGAAGGGACCTGCAGGCAGGAAGGCCTCCAAACGGGGAGGCTTCTGGTGCCCCTCTCCAGCAGGACTGGGCAGAAGCTTGGCAGAGTAGCATGAGAATAAAGGAGGGACACGGGGGTCACACAAATCCCCTGGATTAACATTCCTGGTGTGAAAGCAGTGCTGGGTATAAGAACAGCCAGCCAGGACCTCAAACACCAGGCCAGCACAGATGGCAAAGCACCCTGCCCACAGCCTGGGTCACAGACCAGGAAAGCCAGACCAGCTACTTCTGAGGTAACATCCATGATGTGGGGGCCAGTGGCAGCAACCAAAATGAAGAGGGAGCAGCAGTTCTTTCCACTCCTCTCAACTTCCTGGGGACACCAGGAGCAAGGTTCCTGCTCTAGCCCCATCCCCACCCTTCCCACACCTCCTGTGGGAAGAGCAGAGAGGGCACAGTCCTGCTCCTTAGCTTTCTCTGTTCAGAAGCTGTAAGCCAGCTCTGCATCAGGGACTGTCACAGCAGCATCCACCTACTCCTCTGCAATCTCTTCATCTCCCTTTCCTGAAGGGGTTTTCAGTCCCCTCTGCCAGCTGGGTGCACACACACGGTGGGACAAAGTCCCTGGGTCACTTCAGGGGCACAGCACTGAGGGTACCACTCACACCAAGGCTCTCAAGCTCACAGCACAGCTCTTGGCCAAGTTATAACTTTGGGAATCTCACAAGCCCAAACAATTCATCTTCTCTGCTACCACCCAGCTCCATCTTCCCACTGCTGCAGGAGGTCAGGAGCTGCCTTTCAGCCTCCCCACAGCGTGTGTTCCAGTGGGCTTCTCCCAGAGAAGCCTTGGGCTGTACACCAGGCACTGAGGGTGCACGTTGCCCAGCACCTATTCTGTGAGTGTCCACTGGATCCCAGCAGCTTGAGCAGTTGGAGGAAGAGGAATAAAAAACACCAACAGTTCTTGTCTTAATGCTATTTGGCAGGGGTGGGGTGTCCTGAGGAAACATGAGGTGTTGCAGGCTCCAGCACTGCTGCTGAGCAACCACAGCACTGCTGCAGTTCTGCAGCTGGAACTGGTTTGTGCCATGGTGGGACCTAACTAGACACCCTCCCCCAAACCTCTCTCTCTAATCATTAATTCTACAGAGCACACAGTGAAGATGCCACCTGGGCAGAGTATCCATTAAATAAATAGCAGGCTGCCCTGTAGCAAGAAGGGGAAGACTTGATGCAATGCACAGTGAAATTAAAATTGCCTCAACTCTGTCATGAGTATCTTGACCTGTAAAGGTCAGAGCCCATGGTCCCTCCTTGCCCCAGTGGGCCAAAGTAAATCATCACCCTCCAGGCAGACACCCTTGACTTCAGACCTTGTGTCTGTGCTTTATGGTGCGAATCGGCAGCCAAGACAGGCTCCTCTGCCTTATCACCTCTCTGGAAAGACCTCCCTGCCAGCACTGGCTTCCTCCAGCTCCACAGAGCTGCTGTCCAACCTGCCTAGTCTGTACATCTCCCACCGTGGACTTTCCTCCCTGCAAGTGCTCCCAGTTACCAGCCTCTGCCAGCAACTGCAGCTTCAGCTCCTAGCCCAAGGAGATCATTGTATTACTGAGGGACAAGAGTTGTCCCCTACTTGTGACAAGACAAGCCCATCAAGCACCAAAATCACACAGGAAATTCCTGTTCTACTATGTAGCAGCCCAGCATTTATCTCAAACATTTACACAGCACCACAGCCCAGTGGCTCAGGGGGTACAAGGAGAAGAGGAGGGTGCACAGCACCCCCTGACAGCTCGACTGAACGTGTTCATTGCAGCCACACACAGTCAATGACGATCCTGCCTTTCTGGGCAAAGAAAAATTGCCCTTCTAAATATCAAAGGCAACAGGAAAGAATGAGATCCTCGTACAAAAGGACAGTTAAGCCTAATAGCAATTGTATATTTAGAAAGATGACAGGTCTGCAGAAAGTGTGACAGCTTAGGAAAGGGAAACAGGTTGCCCAAAGGGCAAGGAGAGGGTTTTCAAGAAGAAGAAAAAAGTCTTCATCCATTTTTTAAAGATCTAAGATGCTAAATAAGAATATTTGACTCCAGCAAGTGCTGGAACTTTATGCATTATTCAAACTGCATGAACATTTGAAAACCAGAGACCTGGAAGGCTTCAATGAGAACCAGTCACCTGGCAGGTTCCCAGGAGGAAGGGGGGTGCTCCGTGTGCCCCCAGGAGGCTGCCACAGGGTTCTTGTGGCTTCCCCTTGGGCTCTGCACCTCAGCAGCCCCAGCTCCTCTCTGCCCCCAGACTACTCAGAAAATCCCAGCAAGATGTGCTCAGGACACATCTAGGGAAAAACCATTCCTGCTCCACAAGCACCAAACAACTCAAAGAAAAGTAACAGACAGAAACACAGGAGTAAAGCAGGAGCACGGAGGGACTCGGTGCAGTAGGAAGGGGGATACGTGCAGCAACCCACAATAGACATGCAGGTCAAAACCTCCCCTCCTCCAAATCAACACCCACCTTCTAGGACAGACAGTCTCACCCATGGTAACATTCCAGGAAAACCTCGTCCTGCTGCACTTCAAGTTGTAAATTCAAGCACAAGAATAAAAAAGAAAAAAAAATGCCAGACAGGGCCAGGTTTTCAGACAGGCAGGCAGCAGAAACACATCCACAGCCCAGGCCTTGCTTCTGAGGATGGGAAGGCATCTGCCTTGCCCCTCTGCCCTTGAGCAGTGCCTGCCTTTCGCAAGTTTTCTTTGCTTTATTAGCATCTTTTCCTTCAGACTCCTTCTAGTTGCTTTTTTAGAGGGGATCTTGATCACCTCGCTTAAAGAAATGTTTTGGTTGTTTCACACCTTTGCTTTCCTTCCTCTGAATCCAATCCAAGCTCTACCAGCTTTTGCCCTTTATCTAGCCTGAAAACTGGAGCATGATCTGTCACCTCTACTGCAGAAGACAGGGATGTTGAGGAGGGATGGCTGCACAGTTAAAACATGAGAGCATCCCACCACAAACACGGACACCAGGCTGTGCTGGCCAGTGATGTTGCACCAATCTAGAGAAAGTGGAAGTTTGTTGGTAATTCAGCAACTCCCCAGCTAAGGAAAACTGGCTTCATCCTGGCTCAAACCAGGACACACTTGCTGAGCAGTGAGATCAGAAGGTGCATGAACATGCAACAGAGCAGGCACCAACTTCTGCAATGGAGCAAGAGAAGCTGCTCTGAACCTTCTCATATTTCCCTGATGTGTACTGGGACCAGTCCTATTCCACACTGGGGGAGTGGCTGGAGAGCAGCCCAGCAGAGAGGGACCTGGGAGCACTGGTTGACAACTGGTTGAACATGAGCCAGCAGTGTGCCCAGGTGACCAAGGGCATCCTGGCTTGTGCCAGGAATGGTGTGGCCAGCAGGAGCAGGGATGTGATTGTTCCCCTGTGCTCAGCACTGGGGAGGCCTCACCTCCAGTCCTGGGTGCAGTTCTGGGCCCCTCACTGCAAGAAGGATCTTGAGGTGCTGAAGCAGGTCCAGAGGAGACAACAAGGCTGGTGAAAGGACTAGAGAGAAAGTCTTACAGGGAGAGGCTGAGGGAGCTGGGGTTGTTTAGCCTGGAGAAGAGGAGACTCAGGGGGGACCTTCTCACTCTCTACAACTCCCTGAAGGGAGGTTGTGCTCCGGGGGGTCTGGGCTCTCCTCCCAGGCAACCAGTGACAGGATGAGAGGGCCTGGCCTGAAGCTGCTCCAGGGGAAGTTTAGGTTGGATATCAGGAAGCACTTCCTCATGGAAAGGGTGATCAGACACTGGAATGGACTGCCCAGGGAAGTGGTGGAGGCACCATCCCTGGAGGTGTTGAAGGAAAGGCTGGAGGTGGCACTTAGTGCCATGGTCTGGAGATGTGGTGGTGTTAGGTCATAAGCTGGACTTGATGATCTTAAAAATCTCTTGCAGCCTTGGTGATTCTGTGATACAGGTTTTGAGGCTGAGATCAGCAAATGGGGAAAAGCCCCTCCACAAGAGCCAGAGGGCTGATGGACCCTTTGTTAAACACGAAGATACAATGGCAATCACTGCTGTGAAAGCCCATAAGGCTTTAAGTTAATTAGGCTTTATTTCCAGACCAGGATTGGAACAAGTAATACAGGGACAGACACAACATCACAAAAGAAAAATTACTGAATAGAGGCTGAGCAAGTGAACTCGATCCATCCTGCACCCCGAGAGAGACTGAGAGCTCTGCAAACACATCCTGTTGCTGCACACTTCAAACCATCATCATGCAAATACACAAAGGTGCAAATTGAGATTTCAGCAGAAAACTCTCTTCTGGCAGTTCCTGGCTTTTAAGTCCATTACTTTGTAACCTTAGGACTATGCTTTTTTGTGGGTTTGTATTATAGATGCAACCTCTGCTCTCTGCTTCTGCACACACATTAGCATTTTTCCGCATGGCTCTGCTCCCACCCTCCAGCACAGCAGCCTAAGTGTCCTTGTTCCAGCTCTTTCATCTCATCTCCTGCAGGATGAATAATGGGGCAGTGGTGAGGGAGAGAGGGGAGCAGACACACTGTTTGGAGTTTCAGACCAGACAATGAGAAGTTTAAAATTCGAATCCGTCAAATTAGAAGGAAGCTCTTGATTTGCATCTACCCACAATAACATCACTGGGAAAGAAGCTCTGTCCAAAACTGATTTAAAACCCTCATCATGAAAGGGAAGAAAGAAAACCAGGAATTAGGATTACATTCTCTTTTTCCCCTACATATATTGTGGTTTTCAGGGCGTATCTCAGACACTCAGATCCAGAGCCTGGGATGAAGCCCTGCACTTCTCAGAAAGGTCACGCTGGAGCTGTATGGATTTACACACGAAGCTGGAGGAAAGCCAAGTGCAGGTGAAGCCTTGGTGCCAAGAGAGGGTCAGCCCAGTGGTCTGTCCTCAGAGTCTTCCTCACAGTTGTCCTGCACAGCGTGGAGCAGCCCTGCCACATCTCTGGCTGTACCAGAGGTTTGCACAGCAGGCACCTGCCCATGGCTGGAAGGAGCCTCCAACCCTCATTTGCTACCAGATGTAGCATGTTGGGGCAACCCCAAGATGGCCAGTTCCCTCTGGAGATGATCCATGCTCACCTCTGGGAGCCTCAGGAAGGTGTCATGACTTGCCCTCATCAGGATATGCCTTACTAATTACTCACTAACAGTAAATCGTGCTGATAATTTATAAACCCAAGGGGTCCAGTAACACAAAACTGATCCAGAAGTTCCTTCAAGTAGATGGTCCACTCCTGACGTGGACACAACTTCAAGCACACCACTCA
The DNA here is from genome assembly GCF_020740795.1 of Apus apus. NCBI lineage: Eukaryota > Metazoa > Chordata > Aves > Apodiformes > Apodidae > Apus > Apus apus. Next base: position 1,362,294 of record NC_067303.1, on the reverse strand, counting down.
CTAAAGTGTAGGTTTCAAACCACTCCAGTCTCTAATTAACCAGGTCTTCTGAGAAAGCAGGAGTCACCCCCACTATACTGAAGCAAAAGCAGAGAGCCAAGCCCAGTGAATCTGGGGAGGTTAAAGAGCAAGCCAGGTGTGACAGCAGGACTCCACTGCTCCCACCCAGGACATCAGTGTCCCCCAGAATATGACCAATTTTATATTCCTGACTTCAAAGTGGTCTCATGGTTTATTTCTGCGTGCTGACATGAAATGGGTGAAACCTACAGACCCTTCACAAGTTCCTGAGCACTCAAAACCCGAGTCAGGGGGCTGAACATCAGCTTAGCTTGGATGGCAGAAACAACTGCAGAAGTAACTAAACAGCTGATCAATTTTGAGAAACTAAGCCTCTAATTGCTAACTAGAAATATGAAGCAGAGTTATTTCTTGTTTAGCAGAAGAGTAGGATGCAGAGCTGTAACCACCTGTGACAGACCCTGCCCAGCCTGTCCTGTGCTGGAGGTTTGCTCTGCACACTCCCAGGACACACAAGAGCACCCTGAATACTGGCTTTGATACTGTACAATTGTATCAGCACTTGAGGAATAGAAATGTCAAAGCAATTAAGTCTCAAGAGGTTCTTTTTCTCTCTATCCATTAAAAATAACATTTCCCAACCCAGGCTTTTCTGCAAAACACTGTCAATATAAAGTCTTGATTTTTTTCCTAAAGAACAGGGAAAGAGGAAAAAGAAAAGTGGAAAGCAAGGAATCAGAGAGCTGGGGCAAAACAGCTTCCCCTAAACCTGCCATATTTTCCACTCCAAATCAAAACAATCCCCTTTTTGTATTTCACAGGCTTGTTTCTCCTGGCATTTTCCAATGCAATGGCATAGGTTTTATTAAAAAAATAAAACATTTAAAGCCAGCTGCTGAGCCGCTTCAGCTGATCACTTCACCTGCTTGCACCCCAGTTCTACGAGGCAGAGATACCAGAAACCTGCTCAGGACAAGGACTATGCAGGGCCCTGGGTGTTGTTCAGCAACAGGCAGCTGTGAATTGTCTCCTGTGCACACAGAACATTTTCCATTTAAATGATTATTGAAGTGTTTTCACTGAGCCATAATCAACCAATGAGGCAACACTCTTCCCCTCTGCAAACAAACTTCTGTGAGGTGCCTGGAAACCACCCTCCTGCTGCTGTCCATACCCAGCTATGGCCTAAAACAAGTGGCAAGAATTCAAATAACTGAGCAGCAAGCTCAGAACAAGAGCAGGCTCTGAGCATTTGGCCCAGGGCTACCAGCCAACTGGCAACCAGCTCAGGAGCCCTGACTCCCAGCTCCTTCTGCTCTGCCCACTAGCCCAAGCTGTTAATGACTTGCTGCTTCAATTACATTTTCTGCTCTGTTCTTTCAAGGATGAAGTCAGTGGTAAATGTTTTCTGCAAAGGGAAATCCATTCTGGATTCCCCAGGACACAAGCAGTGCAAGGCAACTCGGTGTCCTTGTGGGAAGGAAGAGAGAAACCGGGCAAGAAAATCATTCACATCTTGTAGCCTTTTAAGTTTCCTTTACCCCAACTGCTCTGGCCACGTTAAATCCCACCCAGTCTCTCTGCCATGGCTCTTATTTCTCTGCTGAGCCTGTCCCACTGCAGGCCATGAGCAACCTTCCAAACAGATTTGGGAAGAAATGAGCATTAGATGTGCAGGGAATTATCAACCCACCTCTGAAAGCCTGCAAGAAAAGGATATTCCTTCCAAGGCTTCTCTAAGCAGCAATAAATCTTTCAAGTGTCTTCCAAGCTAATTCTACAGAGAGTGGATGAGCTGTGCTTTGCTTCTAGGACAGGCAGATTAAGGGAACCACATTTCCCCCCCCTTCCTGCTGGAGGGCTGGTCAATCTGTCATTATGTGCACAATGTCACCCTCCCCTTGCTCTGCTGGCACGTCTCCCAACAGACAAGGCTGCCCACAATGAGTGCAGCCCCTGCCAGCCAGGGTTGCCTCAGTAACTGGGCTGGCTCCAGCTGCCAGCTCTTGGGCTGGTGGGAACGCAACAAGCACCTCACGGGGGGTCCAGCAAGGACTGTTGCTGCTCAAAGCCTGAGTTCAGAAAACAAAAGCTCTGGAGTTGAAAGAGAATGGCTGGATAACAGCACAGACTCCTTTGCAGGTCCCTGCTGCTGTACCCCACAGAGCATCTGCCATGTCTCTGTCTTTCTCCCTTTTCACAAAAACAACAAGTGGGTTCCTTCCCTGCAGCACACTGGCTTTTTCTTAAAATTCACATACATGAGGGCACTTGAAGATTAAGGCCCCTCCACTGGCACAGCAGGGCATGACTGGCTGGACAGACACAAGTGTAAAACTTATGTCAGTTAAGCAGGCACCATGGGGAGCACAAGATGTGCCCAGCGAGGAGGTGAACATGGCAAACAAACACCAAAATGCAGACCAGGTTGCTCTTCCCAAGCTGGCAGCCAGGAGCTGCATCACAGAAGCTGCTCCCTGGTCACACAGGGCTCAAAGCTTCCAGAGCTGTCCCCAAAACGCTGCTTCAGCACAGGACTTGCTGTAAGGCAGCAGAAAGATGATCTGCTCTAGTAGGCAGGTACTCGGTCAAGCTTGTGCCACAGCTTCTGCTTTTAGTATCAGTTCAGACTGAAAGTTTTCAAAGCAGGAAGGACCAGCACCAACACCAACAGGTCCTGTCTCAGCTGACAGGCTGTCACACCACCGAGGGCCTGCTTCTGTTCCACAATTACTTCTAGCAGGGAGTTCCACAGACTTTGCAATTAAAAACTGTTGTTTTCTTTTTCCAGTTACAAATTAGCTGCTTCTCTTTAGCTTTTGTGCCAATCTTCCTTTCCTTCTCTATTCTAGCCCTCTCACCAGCTCAGGGACATGACATTTCCATCCTACGCTTGGTTCCACTGAAACTGAGATAATTCCAGGCTGTGGCCTTTCCAAAGGCAGGAGTCACAACAAGCTTTCCTACATCTCGAGAGAGATGTGCCCTCTAGTCTTCCCTAAGATAATTGCAGAGCTGCTGCTGGCCCAAGGAGGAAAGGGCAGGAGCTATGACATGCAGATGCCACTACACTTCCATTATCACAACTGCACCACGCTGCCAAGTTGGAGGAATATTTTTAGACTGGAGAAAAAACCTAGGGATTTATCAGAGACTTATTAATCCGAAAGTGTCACTAATAATAGCAGTGTTCTGTTTTCCTTCTACTTAGACAAATTTGGTTTATTTCCTTCCCTTCTCCAGCTTTTCTAGACAAGGCTGTTGGTGCTTTTGCAACCACTGCAGGGTCTTGGGTAAAGGTCCCAAGAGAGGAGAGAAGAGCAGAGGTGCCTCACTCCTGCCATGGACAGCAAGCTTGTCCCAAAGCACAAGGTCAGACAGGGAAATGAGCCCTGTGCAAGCAGGTGTAACCACACACACTGATGGTCAGCAATTCACAGCCCAAACTTCCATGTTCTCTGGAATACCCTGCTGCAGTGACTTGTTGACATATGAATGACCAAGGCAGTTAATCTGAATAAGACTTGCTAGGTACACTGGATTAAACTCCTGTGTGGACACTTTTATCCAGAACTAGAAGCAGGCTTAATTTAATTTAGCTTTGAAGCAAACTTTTAGTTTGGAAGCCACTTTTCTTCTGAAAAAGAGCAACCATGCTATAGGCCAGTGTAGTTTAAGTAATCCACTTCAAATTCATGCTGTTAGTCAATCTGGGCTAATTTTCACCTGTTTAAACAAGCTTGAAGCAAGAGCACAGAGCAGCCTCCTTGAGCTACCTCCAGGAGGTGGTTTGGGGGCAGCCAGCACAGATCCAACAGCAGGAAGCAGCAGGATCCAGCAAGTTGGGGAACAATTTCAGCTCCTTCTGCAACAGTGACACAGGTATCAGTGACCTGTCTCAGTCCCTGGAGGTGAACTGAAGCCACAGCAGAGCTGAGCTGGTGAGAACTGCTCTGGATCAGCTACTCTGAGTTAGTGACCAGGCAGTATTTGGGCTTTCAGCCCATTTTTCTACGAGAGCCAGTTTTGGCTTGGCTGTGCAGACAGATTATTTAACAGAAGGACAGGGGAGAGGGGGGAGGAAAGGAAGGAAGGGTTTAATTTCTCCAGAGAAAGCTGCTGACAACAAGCAAAATAAAATACCCTGGAGAGCAAGTGCTTGACAAGAGACTAAGCCATAGGAATCGTGCATGGCAGGAGCAAACCTGGATGGAGTTACTGGCTGACATCTGAGAAATGAAGGAGCTGAAGACCCAAGTGCCATAAGATGAGGGATGGCAGAGCAGGGTGTGTGGGCAGGGAGGGCAGGGGCTGGGCACCCCAGGCAGGCAGCAGCAGCTCAGGGAGGGGACACGGACCCTTGTCAACCTTGGGGCTGGTCAGAGCAGCTCCAGAAGTGGGTGATGGGTCTCTCTCCCCTTGCACACCTCCACATTGTTTCACACAGGTTACTCCTCCAGCTCTGTTTTCAATAGGAGGCTCGTGCAGCAACAATAGCAAATACTGAATGTATCATGGAGCAATTCACTGAGCTGGAAAGACATTAGGAAGGGAATTTCATCAAGATAAGATAAGCAGCAACTTGGCTGCAGACACAGAAAGTGATCAGAATATATGATTTGTTTTGCCCCTTTGAGCTAATTTATACTTGTTGAAAGAAGAAATACAAACACACATAAATATCCGAGACAGATGCTGTCCTATCCACTAAAAGGAAAAACATACCTCCCCTAAACTTTAGCAGTTAACAAGCTTTAAGCTTCAGTGTATTCCCCCATACACAGGCAAAAAAATACCTTGCCAAGTTTTCCTAGAAGGTCAGATCCAGAAGTTAGTTGGAGGGCATCACTTTGGACAGAAGCCCCAAAGTTTTAACCAGCTTTGTCGAAATAAGAGCTGGGCAGCAGGAAAGAAACCCTAGTAGCATCCTTGTTGTATGAAAGGCTTTAATAGGAGGCAATTTCTACAGACCCTACCTTGAAGCAGAACTGGCAATCACAAAGAATCACTTGGGATGGAAAAGACCTTCAAGATCATCAAGTCCAACCATTAACCCTGCTCTACCAAGCCCAGCACTAAACCATGTTCCCAAGCACCACATCTAGAGGACTTTTAAACACATCCAGGGATGGTGATTCAACCACCTCCCTGGGCAGCACTTTCCAATGTCTGACAGCCCTTTCAGTGAAAAAGTTCTCCCTAGTGTCTAGTCTAAACCTCCCCTGGTGCAACTTGAGGCCATTTCCTCTTGTTCTATCATGAGATAGTTCTGAGAAGAAACCAGCACCTACCTCCTTACAACCTCCTCTCAGACAGTTACAGAGAGCAATGAGGTCTCTCCTCAGCCGCCTTTTCTTCAGACTAAGCAGCCCCAGTTCCTTCAGCTGCTCCTCATAAGACTTGTTCTCTTTGATGTCCTGCATGTATTGAGGTGCCCGAAACTGGACACAGTTTTCGAGGTGTGGCCTCACCAGTGCTGAGCACAGAAGGACCATCACCTCCCTGGTCCTGCTGGCCACACTATTTCTAACACAGGCCAGATGCCATTGGCCTTCTTGGCCACCTGGGCACACTGCTGGCTCATGTTCAGCCACCTATCAGTCAGAAGCCCCAGGTCCCTTTCTGCTGGGCAGCTTCCCAGCCTCACTGCTCCCTGCTCACAGAAAGGCTTCTGTAGAAGTTTCTCTAATTCCTCACATGCAAGTCAGTTTATCAACAGCAATTAACTTGTAACCTATGCCAGAAACTTACAGTTAATAAACTAGTTCAACTTTTAAACTGGTTTAGTTAAATGATCAGTTTTTCCTAGTATAAACAAGGCAGTTAAGTACAGCTATTGCATCAAGTACAAGCAGAGGAAAAAAGTGCCTATTAGTATCTGAGCTAAGAAAATAATTAGTTTTCCCTCTTTCTCTTCACAAATGGTTGGAGCAACTTAAAGTTTTCTTGAATCTATTTATTCTGGGAAATTTGCAAGATTATTCCTGCAAATAATTAGTTATTGATCTCTAAGTTTGCTTGAGGAAAGGAACTCATAAGCAAGTCAATCAATTATTCAAGCCACATTTGTTGTTTGGGGATTTGTGTCACTGGAACCACATCTCAGGTCTCCTACTGACTAAGCACAACTTCAGGTTTCCTCATGGGAGGAGGGGGGAGGGTTTTGAAGTCCCATTTTTCAGAGGCAACCTTTTTTTTTTTTTCCTTCTTCCAATAAATGTTTTTCTCCAGTATTTGCTTAAAAGGTTTTGAACATTTCTTGGAGAAAAAAAAAAAGGCACTATTTTATTAATATTCTAGAACATCTAAATGCTGGGAAAATGTCTCTAACAACAAATGCATTAAGCAAGACCTTGAATTCCTCCTAAACCTACAGAGCAGGGGGACAACTTAGATGCAGACAACTGGGGATAGAACTTTAACTTCTGCTCAGCTTCCTGCTTCTTATCATGAGAGACAAAGCTCTGATCACCACCAACACCCACCCATCACACTTTTGTTACAAAACCTTGCCAATACCACACAGGCCATTCCCTGGCAAGCTACATGTAGTGGGATTTTTGAACCCAGCATAACAAGCCAGTCCTCTCAAGGTCAGTGGTTTCACTAGGAAAGTGCTGAGCCCCCACCACAAACCTTTCCTATCAGCCTCATGTCCCTTTCCCCAGAGATCCATGACTTGGCACTTTCTTCCTATCCCCATTTTCCAGCAGCATTTATTGCCTCTGATCTGAGTTCAGGTTCTGTTTAGCCACTCCCAGAAAAGCAGAGCAGACTTCCAGTCTGCAGTAATTAAAGAGAGACAAGAACTAAGCAAATTAGCTATCAAACTTCAACAGCTCTGCTTCATGCTTCCCTGGGCTTTGCAGAACAAGCTGCCAGTGCCTGATATTAGAGTTTTACAGAGGGGAAAAAAATAAAAAAAGAAGTGGATGGGGATGAAGTAGCTCCTGATCCACTGCCACACCAAGGATGCTCCTCACATCCATGTGCACACGTGGGAGAACAGCCTGGCCAGGCACACACAGGTCAGTGCCCAAGGAAACCAACTGGGACTGACAGGATTGCTGGTGGCAGAAAGGTCTGGGAAGGTCCCAGAAGGTGCTCCAACAGGAGCACAGGCAGCCCAACCACAGCCCACCAGGCAGATCTCTCTCCAGGTTACAAAAGGGAGAATCACAGAAGTGCTGGAGCTGGGAGGGACCTCTCGAGATCATCTGGTCCAGCTCTCCCACTGAAGTAGGATCACCTAGAGCACTTTACCCAGGACTGTATCCAGGGGGTTTTGAATATCTCCAGAGAACTCCACACCCTCCCTGGGCAGCCTGTCCCAGGGCTCTGTCACCCTCACTGTAAGGAAGTTTTTCCTCATATTTAAATGGAATTTCCCATGCTCCAGCTTGTACCCGTTGCCCCTCATTCTGACACTGGGAACTACTGAGATGAGCCTGTCTCCATCTTCCTTGCACTCACCCCTTAGATACATACATACATTGATAAGGTCTTCCCTCAGCCTTCTCATCTTCAGGCTAAAGATCCCCAGCTCTTTCAGCTTTCCTCATAAGGGAGATGCTCCAACCCCCCAGTCACTTCATCACCCTCCACTGGGCTCTCTCCAGCAGTTCCCTGTCTCTCTTGAACTGGGGAGCCCAGAACTGGGTGCAGCTCTCCAGCTGTGGCCTCACCAGGGCAGAATGACCTCCCTTGACCTACTGGCCACACTCTTCTTTATGCAACCTAGGATTCCATTGGCCTGCTTGGCAGCAAGGACACACTGCTGGCTAATGGGTCATTTACTGTCTGTCAGGACTCCAAGATCCTTCTCCTCCGAACTGCTTTCCAGCAGATCCACCCCTCACCTATATTGGTGCTTGGGGTTCTTTCTTCCCAGGTGCAGGGCCCTACACTTGTTCTTATTGAACCTCATCTGTGCTGGCTTGCACTGGGAAAATGGGAGGAAACACACCTGCTGCAAAAGCATTTGTAGATCTGAAGGAGCGGAAGGATCTTGCAGCTTGCTCAGCTTTGCACATGGGCTGACACTGCAGCCATCACACCCCAACCTGCAGCAATGCCAGAGACACCTCCTGGCAGGGGACAGCATCTTGCTCAGCCCACAGCCAACCCCACAGCCCAGGTGATGATGATGCCACAGAGCTTTCCCTCCTGCGTGTCAGGTGTGACCAGCAGGCAGGGGTGCAGCTGCACTGCCAGTCCTGCCACAGCCTTTCAGTGAATCCTGCTTCCAGAGACATTATAAAAATACCTGGTGCAGGTTTCTACCCACTGGAGTCTCAAGATTTTAAGTGCTACTTGAGCTCCTTCACATCCCATTTCTCTGCTCATCCCCATCTACACGACAACAATTCTTCACATTGTAAGCAAGCAAAGCCTCCAGCAGCATTACTTCATCCTGCTGCAGTCATAACAGATGCTGGTGTGAAATGTGCTTTTGGAAATTATCAGGTTCAAACCCAGCACTGGCTGTTAATGCAAATGCCTTCAACTGTCCCTAAGCCTTCAGCTTCCCTGCCTCCCACCACTGCAGTGCCATTCCCAGCATCACAAACAGCTCTAGTACTTATCCCTTTTAACAGTCCTTGGAAATCAGCATTATCAGGCCATGCTGGGTTCAACAGCAAACTGCACTTCCTGGGCAAGGGGAGTAAATTGGTTTGGGTTTGGTTTTCTTTTTGGAAAGGCATGCTGTGAAAAATAAAAGCTGCTTGAAGAGAGGTTAAGAAATAAATACACCTTGAAAGGAACATCTTCCTTTGCAAGTCAAACAGGAAAAGTCTGTTTCAATATGCAACAGCCCTCTCTGATAGTACAGGACAGGATTAATAGCTATTAACTTCCATTGTCATTCCTGTCCAGATTCACACAAGCACTTTAAAAACTCACCCTGACCTTAAGCACTGTGACAACTACCTGGTAGAAGCTCTAGTGCTGAGCAAGGTGATCACCTTGTCTGTCACCAGCATCTAACAGAGCACATGAGAAGACCAAATTTAGAGATCCAGAGCTTCCTTGTGGTCAGTCCTTGGTGAGAACCAATTACCCCAACCCTTTAATACTACATTTTGTTCTCTCCATACTCAAAAACTAACAAGGGGAAATCAAAGGCTCAAATTTGAAACACCCACGACAAGAAACTTACCAAATAAATAATAAGAAAATCTGTATGCAAAGCACCACTGTGCTCTGTAAATGTGGTCACAGAACAAACTGCGTAAGTAAACAGCTTCTCAGACTTAAGTAGCATCCTGGATGCTATTTAGTGAGGTGACACTTTATAATCTTTAACACACTTCTTAAACATGCCCTACTGAAGTCCCTGCAAAATTAAACGGGCTCATTGCCTTGCAATGAAGTAGATAGCTGGAACTGCTACAAAATTACACTGCTTCCCTGCCCCAGATAAGCTCATCACCACTGAATTCTTCCACCCCCTTTTTTTCTTCCCATATTAATGCCCTCCATCATAATAAGGATTCCTATCCACTGCCAAAACTCAATTTACACTATTTACTTTAATGACCTCATTTGTCATCCTAGCATGTGTGTCTGCCTCTGGGACTGCAGCCCCGTCCGTCTGCCAGAAGGTCTCATTTACAGTTTGCTCTTTCATTATTATTTGTAAAGATTAAATTGCTTCAATTTCAGGGCAAACAGTCTGGGAACTCCCACAGCCCAGACAGACAATCTCAAGACACGTGCGTATATTTGATCAATATATTTCAGGGTCACACACAGCTCAGCCCCAACTGACTCTCCCCCTCCACGCTGCCCCACTGCTTCATCCATCTGCACCCATCACCTTTCACTTGGTAATTCCTTTTAGTCTTCACACAAAGGACACGCTGGTTATGACATGTGAATACTGCAATAACATTTCAAGTTGTGGGAGGAATGTTAAACTTTTTTCTTTTTTTTTGTTTGGAGGGGAATAAGAGGAACGTGATAATTTCCTTCCTTGATGCATTAGTTCCTCTGTTCTAAACCATATTTTTTACCTCACAGCTTGACTGCTCTAGAGAGGTATATTCCTTCCTATTAGATTATATTTCTCTCTCACAGTGTGTCTCCAATCCTGACATGGCCAGTAAAATTCAATGTTAATTAAGTAATTTAAATAGGTTAGGAAAGAGTGTAATCCTTCATGTTTCATTATGCTGCGTGTTTTGTGGAAACAGCACTACACCAGCTGCTAGGACTATAGCTAAAGAAGCCTCCAAACACAGCATCAAAGCCAAAGCAACACAACAATCTACCCCTCACAGCAAGGGAGGGACCAGGTAGTTGAGAAATTACCTATGTCTGCCTGCAATGTCAAAAAACATTCCCCAGCTTGTTTGCAACACTCTTAAAAGCAGATTTTATGAGCCATTTTCTTACTTATGCATAACCACTCCATCCATTTGCCTCCTCCCAGCTCAACCTCCAACTGACTGGAATCAAGTGTGTCCTACCAGTGCACCCCTCCCCACCTGCACTAGGTGCTCACCTGCATTTCCAGGTCACACAAACATTCCCAAGGCAGATGGGACATTTGCTGGCCATTCTGGGCAGGTCCTGATATAAAGCTTAACCAGAACGGTTTCACTGCTAGGACAGTGAAACTAGAGAGGAGCCAAACTTAGAACCACAGTGTTAACCAGTTCCTTCAATATTTAGAAATTCTTCTCTCAGGCTAACAGAAACCTCCCTTTTAGCCAAGGGAAAAAAAAAAAAATATGGAATGAAACTTCCCTCGTAACAAAGTTTAGCAGCTCAAAGTTATTTCAAGGTTACTGAGCACCCATCTCATTTTCTTCAGCTCATGCAACTACACAATCATTTCTTTCTTGGTTTCATTGGCAAAACCTTTACTTATATATAAAGCTAAACCAACATTTTTAAGTTGTTTGCAGACAATACATGATGGCAGCTCAGCAATAAAATGATTTTGTAGGTTATGTATGAAGTCTAAAAGCATATTAATATTACTTACTGTCAGATGATTGAGTTGCTGCTTTGTAGGGAGAAGATGTCCCAGCAGAGTCTTCCCTGGCTGATCCTGTGCAGGCTTCAGCAGCAGCAAGGCTGAGGAAAAACAAACAAGAATTGACACTAGCCCAGCAAAAACATGACAAATGTGATCTAAAATCATTTGCTAATACAGGAGGTACAGAGCACCACCAAAGCCCTTAGGAACACCAGGTAGTACCACAAAGACACAAACACTGTGCTAGAACACTGAAATGGAGCTTTTAGACTCAAAGATGATTTTTTTTCCATCCCCTATTTTCCTTTGTGCCCTTTTTTACTTTATCTGTGGAGGACCACGAGCCTAACAGCTCACTGCAGACTGCATGGCTGATGCCTGTGTAGCCAGCTCAAACCTGGGACCAACATGGACTGTTTTCTGCTTCTGTGGTAGCTGCAGAAACAATGAAGCACAGAGGGAACATTAATAAAAAATTGGAAAACCCACAGAATTTGCATGTGAAACAGGGAAGAATTCCTGTTGTTCCTGTCTTACAGGTAGGGAAAATGAGGCACAGACCAACCAAAATCATACCAGCAATGCTCTAAAAAGAGAGCCAGAGAGCTTGAAAAAGACCCAGAACTGGGGTTTACAAGGAAAACCCACCTCACACAACCCAAATAAAACCCCACATTGAAAGTTTTGCCTAAGCAGGTAAGTTCCTGCAAAGAGTGTCATGCTTATCAAACCAGACTTTTCTGGTACTCTCTGTCAAAAGAGTTTCCAATCCATTTAACAAGGAGTAAAGGCTCTTTCTGATAGACATGAACCTCTCACGCTTGGCATATTCTGACACCTCCTCTAACTGTATAGAGGAATATTTGTAGTCACAGCAGGTAAACGAGCTGTGGACAGGGAGCACAACTAATTTAATAGCATGAATTATTTACACATACATTCAGGAAAGCCATCTTGCTACACAGCAGTCCCAGCAGCAGGGATTATTAATTTATAGCTCAACCACAGCTACATTAAACAGAATGAGGTTTCCAGAAAAACTTAACTGTGGAGAGACAGAAAATACTGCTCAGCCCATCCCAAAAGTACACCAGGGCTCCTTACAAAGCCTCAACCCTTCATCAGTTGCATCTCTTGGTTGATGAAACAACATGACCCAGCTTCCACTTCACATCCAGACATGCCTAATGTCTGCTGCCCCCATACAAATAACATCAAATTCCTCCCTTTCAGGACAGCAGTGCCAGCACACCTTCCTCCCCTCCTTGGAAAGATAATGGGGAGCATCCCCACTCCAGCAATCTCCCTCCTGGGCCCCACTGAGAGCTGAGAAAGAGACACCCTAAAGGGAAAACAGGAGAAGCATTTGGGGATGGGATGCTGGGAATAACGAGGTTTGGTGAGAAGCTGCAGGATGTATGGAGGGAAGGAGGGAACTGGGGAAGGAAGGAAATGGGACGTGGAGCACAACTATGGAAGGAGCTATGGGGAGAGGCAGAACGGAGACTGTGGCTCCTGGGGATTCAGGCAAGATGGGCAGTGGAAACTGGGGAGCCAGATGGGGTCAGTCCCCTGTAGAAAAAGAAATGTAAGTAATAAGTCTGGAATAATAAACCCAGGCAGAAATGAGAATTCTGAAGACTGGAAATAGAGAAGAAGCCAGAGGCAAGACTGAGCCTAGGGCACCAAGAGGAGCCGCATGGCACCACTTGCAGCTTCAACCACAGCCTGTTGGAGACAGAAACCCACGTCCTGTTGTGGGTCCCAAGAGGTTGTTTTGGAGACCCTGATCTTTGGTTTAGCTCCTGGCAAGACACTTTGTATTCTTAAATCCTGCTTTCATGTCCTGTACCATCTGCAAAGGAATAGAAGGGGCCACTCTGTGTGTGTTCCCAGCACACTGTTTATCCTGATGAACAGGCTGGACTGCCAGCATCCTCACATGCTGCTTTGTCCAATAGATGGCTGAGGCAGCCAATTAATCTTCATACAGTAGGAACTCAGTTCCCCTTAATGACTAGAAACTCTCCATAATGCAGTGATCAACATGAAATAATTTCATAAAGCCCAACCTCGTGGCAGAGCTGGCTCCACTGTTAACTCTTTGCTAAAGACCAAAGGACTGAGAAGGGCAGGTTGGATTGCCCATTCTTGGGGATTTTGAGTGTTTTCAGGAGAGGTTGTTTGGCTCTTCCTGGATGTACATAAATGATCTCCCATTCGGGCCAGAAGAAAGGCACCCAAAGACACTTCAGCCCCACTGAACAGCAAGGAAAAAGCACATCATCAGTGCAGAGAAGCAACTCCTCCTCTGTCCTCAACAGGTATTTTTCTGGCACTTTCGAGAAGCCTGTGTTTGACCTACTTAGAAATCACTTTGTGGTACTGCATAAATCACCAGCCAGTGACAACCTGGGTCAACCCTCCTAAGTCCCAAGTCTGCCTGAGGCTGAAGAAGGATCCTCACTTGCCAGCACTGAGCAGCCTGCCTGGCCCTTCCCTGTAACAAAGGGAGGAGGAGAACCTCTTTACTCCTTTTTCTGAGTTAGGACCATCATGTTTTAATCATATGCCAGTTACTAACAAAGTGCAATCAATGTCACTGCTGTGATTTCCACAGTGGTGGCACCTGGTGCTACCAGCAGATCGTTGCTGAGGCTCCATGGAAGGCTGTGCCTATGGAACAATTGAATGGAAGTCACCAAGTCTCAATAAATAAATGTTTTTTAAAACAACAACAAACCAAAACACCCCACCACAAACCCCAAAGCAACAGCAAAAAACTATGAACTGCAAAAACTGGAAATTCTCCTGCGTCAGGGATTTCAAGCACCATGAAAGGCAGTTTCATAGAGAATTTGGGAGGGAAAATAAAAGAAGACTGCTTCCCAGGGTCTGGAGAAGGACAACAGGACAGATGCACACAAGAGACAAAGCCTTTGGAAGGTGCTGCTCCTTTGGTACCAAAAGGCAGGAGAAACCCCACAAGTCCCTTCAGTGCTAGATATGCTGGGACCTGAGCACGAGCCCGCTCTGCCACCCACTACCTCTCACCAAAAGTGCTGCACAGTTTTACACACACACTTGATGTTTGTGCAGGCAGGGACCATGCAAACCCTCGAGGTGGCCCAAGGAGCTCTGTGCCTCAGCTGCCCCTCCCTGACAGGCCAGGGAGGGCAACCAGGCCCATCACAGTCTGAGAGCAGGTGTTGGTGAGAGCCCGTTAGCTCTCAGGGTCAGGCACACTCTTGTTTCTGCAACACCTGCTCAGCTAATGAGTCACTTTATTTTTTGTGCCCTGGTCAGCAGCTGAGGGAGAGGTCAGAGCTTTGCAAAGGGGCTTCTAGAAAGTTCTCAGACTCAGAGCAAGTTCCCCTCCAGACGTGTATTGAAACTTTAATCACATTATCTGTGTGCTCTGTGCTCCAGTTCCTCCCTCTTTATAAATGGTGGTGGTGCCACCAGCTACTCCCATGAGATACTCAGAAAATCATGAAGCATTAGCTACAGGTCATGTTACTGCTGAGTGCTGTGACCAACACACACTCCAGAGAACATCCAGTCTGCTACAGGGGGAGAAGGAGCAAAAGGGGCTTTTAATCCAGCAAGTCGGTATTATTGTCAGTAAGAACCACAAACACAGAGCAGAATAGAACTGTGGGAGGCTCCTGCCTGTTTCAGTGTGAGGAACAGGGCTGACCTAGCAAAGCAACAAGCATGTCTTGACAAAGACATCACGTGCTTGTGGCTGTCACTTGGTGCCACTGCCAACATCACTCACACCAAGATGGGTCACACAGCCAGACTCTAAAACACAGCAGGCAACAAGGCTAAGTACATAACCTACTGGTTACCCACAGCACATGGACAAATGTCTCCCCTCAGGAGGGGCACCAGGTCCCCTAAGGACAAATAATTATGCCTCCCCTGACATGTAAGGCCTCAGAAACCTTAAGGTCACAACCTCAGAAAGCAGCCAACATTTTGCAAACCAGAACAAGGGCATCATGCAGCCTCCTTCCGGATTTCCTTACCTCCTTTCTCCTCCATGGCTACTGTTGTTTTTCCTCAAGGAAGCAAAGTAGAAGCAGCACTCAACTCCCCCTCACAAGCTCCCAGCAGCAACTGAGCAGCAGAGAAGTCAAGAAGCACACTGTGTGCATTAGAAAACTTCGTCAGCACAGAGCTCCAACAACAAGTTTAACCCATACTTTTAATCACAGAAAAACATAACAAAAATAACCCACTGCCTCTCCAACCTCTGCTCTCCCAGCAATCAAGAGCTTAAGAGAGTCCTCCTGAGTGCTCAGGAAGTGTGACAAGGGCCACCTGGGAACAGTGTAGATTGGCCCTGCTTGTCTCTTACTGGTCAGTCTATGTTTGTGGGGGTTTAGAGCTGAAATCCACCTAAAATAATTTGGTGGGGGTTTTGAGGACTTATCAAAATACCAACTTAATTCCTAGCATCTCAAAAAATGAGGGAGCTTTTACATGTTTCCTGTTTGTCCACAAAAGTATGCTTTGAGAATTCATGGTTTCTCTCTTTTTCTCCTATTTTTCCCTTTTGCAGGATGCCAGGGGAAGAAAGAAGCACATTTTACTTTCATGTTCTTGTTCAAGACTGCACTGAAAACTTTGAAATTATTTTTTCATGAAAATGTCCACTTAGGAAAAAGGCAATTCTCTTTCAGGAAGAAATGGTTTCATTAAAAAAAGAATAAAAAGGTAAAATGGTACTTTCCAATGAGAAGCTGGAGTCTCTTAATTTATTGAGTAGCAACCCCAGCCACACAAATGTACTTTCTTTGTTACTCTCCCCAGTGTCCACACTTGCAGGAGGCAACATTCCTGACAGTACTTTTGAGTTACCAGCAGTACTTCAGTTAGGAAAAGGAAAAAATAAATAAATAAAATTTAAAAAAATGTGTCTAGCACATAATCTGTATTTCTGATTTACAAGTCAGACTTGCAGGACTCAGCCCAGCTCAAAACTCAGCTCTGCCTTCCTGCCTTGTTCAGCAAAGGATTCTGAACTGTGGG
Source organism: Apus apus (assembly GCF_020740795.1). NCBI lineage: Eukaryota > Metazoa > Chordata > Aves > Apodiformes > Apodidae > Apus > Apus apus. Next base: position 1,346,246 of record NC_067303.1, on the reverse strand, counting down.
TCTGCCTGTTGTGGCTCCAGCTGTGCTGGAAGGGGAATCTGGCCTGGGGAAGTGATTTAGCAGCCACTGGCAGGTGAAGGGTTTTGGCCAGACAAAAACTAGGAGGCAGGAAGCAAACCATTCATCATCACACAGCAAACAGAACTCCTGTGACCAGCTCCTGCCCTTACAGCCAGGTCCCTTTGCCTCCACTACAGGATTTGCACAGGGCAGGACAGTTCCCTGTACCCCTTGGCCCCAGAAGCAATTGCAGTAGGAACATTTATGGAAGGGATGAAAGATGGGAAGGGCCAGGTTAAATATCAGGAAAAGGGGATCATGTTGCAATGGGTGGCACATCCAGGGGACAAGTGCTGGCTGTCCCTGTGTGTCCCCAGCTGTGAGACAGATTAGACTGGATTCCTGAAGCAACCTCCAGCTGCAATCTACTGATCTAGTTCATTACTTCTTTAGCTTAATTTAAAGTCCTGACTTAATGTGGCTGAGCACAAAGCCATTTTGCCAGAGTTCTGTCCCTAGCATTGTATTTATAACCATGGTATCAGTGTGCACCACCCAAGGCTGAAATCCCTTTCTATTTTGAGCTGTGAGAGAGAAAGACAGAGTTCCTGCCCCAAAGACTTCACATTTTAAACAGGCAGGAGAAGGGACTCTGGAGTCCCACAGGATACCAGCATCAGGGTAAGGTGGACATAAGAATATGCTCTGCTATCTCAACACATTTGCTTTCTCAGTTGCTGGCCAGAAGCATTTCCATAAATTTGCAAGGCCACAACATCTTTCAGAGCCATGTTGCTAAAGCACTGAAGTCAGAGGCATCTGCAAGCTTTTAATCAGCCACTTCCTCACTCCTTTGGTTGGGGAGCTGACAGCATCACAGCCCTTGCACTGTGCTGCTCTGTCAGCTTCAGAGATGCTGATCTCCCTCACTGGTGACTGAAGTTCTCCCAGCACCTCATTACCAGCTCTCCCAGTTGTCTGGCCCACTTCAAAGGGGTTTCCTGAGGCTTCAACAACAATCTCCATCCTTCCAAGGGAAAGCTGGTGCAAGCTTATTTTGTCTGAAATTATTGAAGGGAACTGAAATAGGATTTCTCTATAGACGTGCAGAGCAGCAGATGATCCCCACAGTCCACGGGGAAGGGAAGGCCTGCACGAGTCAGCATTTCAGCCTAAGGACCTGGCTCCCAGGAGGTGCTGCCCCAGGAGGGTGATGCAGAGCTCAGCTCTACCAGCACTTCAGCAAAGGTGAAGCTGCAGAATGTGGCGACACAGGGAGCTCCCATCCTGCTTGCAGAGATGGAAGTGCTGCTGGGGTGATGTGGAGGTTCATGCTTTGGGGTGGCCTGATCAGACAACTATTCATCTGGAGTGGGATGGAAGTACAAGCTGCTGCACCACCTCAGAGCCCGAGCTGGCTGGATATGCCCTCCTTGGCCTCACACACTGACAATCCCTCCTTTGATTGCAAGACAGTCAAGACAGAGGCTTGCAAAGCAGCCTGAGATGGGAAAGCTGAGTGCCCAGACCCAGCTGGACTTGTGTGTGCTGGCAAAACAATACCAAGTGTGAATGTGTGCAGACCTGTCTGCACTGTGATAGATTTTCTTCATTGCTATTCATCTTGGAGCACGAATTTTAAAGGAAATAAGCAAGCCCTTATTTTCCAGCACTGAAAATGCCTTTAGGCATCACATCCAGAGCTGTTTCCCTCACTGGAAGATTTTGCATCTAATGTGCCCCTTGTGATAGTCACTCTGGTGCACTGGCTGTGGAGCTACGTGTGCAGGATGAGCCTGTGTGCATGCACAAGCAGATCTGACCACATTCATACCCCAAACAGCACAGCAACAGGAACCTGTGCCCTTCACACGGGGTATTAATGGTCATTCCAGGCAGCATGTTGCTATGCAAAGCCCAGGAGGGCTGCACACTGCATCTGTCTAACTCCTAGTGAGCATAGCTTCAGGCAGCTGTTCCAGGGAGATAATTAAAGATGGTCTCCAAATCCATAAATCAAAGGGAGAAAGACCTTGAAAAGAGGGACAGAAGGAAGACGAAAAGACTTAAAAAGACGTCCTGTGCTGTACAATCCTCAGATAGGTTCTTTGCAGGCGCGATTGTGTTTCAGACGCAGCGTGCTGAGGCTCTGCAAGTTATGTGGGAATCCAGGTGCAGGGAGGCATTTAATCCCTGGGTGTTTGTGTGGCTCTGAGTGCTTTGCTGTTCAGTTGTAGCCCTGCTTTCCTGCCTGGCCTGCAGGAAAAAAAATAATTAAAAAAAAGCAGCTGGCAGTGGCTCCCCAAGGAGAAGCTGCTGAGCAGAGGGGACGTGACTGGCTACGATAAAATACCAAGGGAGAGCAGCAGGAGATTTTTCTCCACAGTCCAAATACACCAGGAGAAAGCCTAGATGATAACAAAGCTCCATTAATGCCTCCCTTAGGGGCATTAACATTTTACCAGTACAGTCATGGAATAATCCAGAGAGAGATCTCCCATTCCCTAGCAAAAGAGAAACCAAGGCACGAGAGGGTGAAGGCCCACGTATATGAAAATAATTCCCAACAAATATCACAAGTGGACACTTATCTGCTCTGAAGCTGCACCATGTTAGTTATAAGTGGCATCTTTCTGGCTGCTGCTTTTCAACCCCTTGCATCAACTGCTGTGTGGATCAGGGCTCAGCTTGACAAGCTGCAGCAGGCAGCTGGTGGCCAAAACATGGGAAGCTTCTGATTTTGCAGGAATTGCAGATTAAAAGGGGGTGGCCAGAGCTCCAAGCAGTCCTGGAATTGATCACTTTTGCACAGGGAGGCACAGAGATGTCTCTGAGCACTCCAGATGGACAAGTGATTTTGCAAGGGTTAGATCAAATCACATCTCCCAAAGTCAGTCAGAGCTTCTTAGGCAAGGATTTTCAGCCTGAATGTTAGAAAGGACCATGGAGGCCTCAGTACTGGTCTGAGCCTCTGGAGAGTAGATGGTCAAACCAATTTGACCCAGGAACATGATTTGCCAGAAGGTTTGGAGAACACCATCCTTCTCTGCTTCTGAGAACAATGCTCTTATTTACCTTTCACCCCCTCTAAACCTCTTAACCTGCTCTCTCACACTGCAGAGCTTTTCATTAACTATTTCTTACTCCAGTTTCCATGGGAAACAGAAAGTTGCATGCACCATCTCCCAAGAGATGACTGAAGTGCCTCTGGTCTAACAATCCTACTTGCCTTTAACAGAGAAAGCCAGAAAGAAAAAATATTAAGATTCAAGCACAGGGATTTTAAGTCCATCTGTTCAAGTGACACAAAAGCTCAGCCTTTTAAAACAATAAAGTGCTAAAAAAATTCCTAGCTGTTTAGAAGGGTCCTCACTGAAGTAGATGTTCACGAAAAAGGGCAAAAGGAGGCTTTAAGATTGTATATTACCAGAATGCTCCTGGGAAGCATAATATATTGGTGTAAAGCATTTGATTCTTGCTTTTCCCTAGTGCAAGCCCCAGGATGACACCTCTCTTTTTCCATTGTTTCCAAGGTTTGGGCCAAGGTCCCTGCTTGTGACACTAGTACCTGTCTAATCTAATATCTAATCCCCTTTCCCTCAGAGGCCTCTGCAGCACTGTGTGTTTGCAGACTGGGATTTTCAGCCTCCTCATCTATGAGAAACACATGAATGCACCTAACTGCTCACTCAAAGGTGACAAAGAAGGGAAATTCAAATATAAGTCATGTTTGCCAACCAGCATCTGTTTCTTCTCTGTGTAAACAACCATACAAGTCTTCATAACTCTGGTTCAGGTTAAAATCAGCTCTCTTTTTAGTGCTTTTAGCTGGTTTCAGTGGTTTCAGATTTGCCCCACAACATATGAAGTACAGAGGGTAGCAGAGGTTCAAGGTCCAAGAATGAGAATGAATGCAGACAAGACACCAAGTTGTGAGCAGCTGCAGGTTAGATGAGGCCATTTTAAAAATAAAAGATCCCCCAATTCTGTGCATCAGGCAGGTCTTTGTTCGGGGACAGATTCTGTGGAGTCTGTCTGGAACTGAAGGAGAATTCCTAATGCCACGGAAGTGCTATTAATGCTTTTAAAAGCATGTGCATCCATAACCACAGAGTGTCTGAAATTTCATTCACAGTGTTTGCTCCCATCAGGCCAAATCTGAAACTCCCTGAAGCCAGTAGCAAAAAAACCCCATGGATTCTATCAGGCACAGGGCTCAGCTCACTTCCCCTATCCCTCCCCACCCTCCGTTGCCCAGTGGGGGAGTCTCTATCTCAGTCAGTCTGCAGTCATTGATGCTTGTACCTCCATGTTCTGCTTTAGCCTTTCCAGCAGCAAAGAACAGCTAGAGCTTGCATACTAGCTGGTTGAGAGAGAGCAAAATAAGGCCAGATAGTGGAAATCCAGAGGAGATATCTGTCTTTTCAGCCTCTGATCTGTTAGTCTAATGTTCTGTGTCGCAAAACAGGCTTCTCAATTGTACTCCAGCTACACTGACATCAGATGTGCCATCTATCATGTAACAACACCGACAGGAATGTGACTTGTCTGGCAAATAGCTTTCTGCTCACAATATGCTGATCTCCCTGGGACGTAATGGATGAGATCTGGGGGCTGAAGGCAGCATTGCAATCTGCAGTGTGACGGTTCTGCATGAGGGATGTTCATATCAAACCCATCCTGCAATTTCGTGCTCAGTCAAAAAAACCCTCTTGATTTATAAACATTTCACAAGAGAAGAACATTCACTCTAAAACCAAGGACACAGACAAGCCTTCCGGTGCCAAAGGATGATCAAAGAGGATTGTCTGGATGGATGCTATGGACTCAAGAGATGGGCACAACAAAGGCCACCAAAATCAAACAGGAATAGAGGTCATGCTTTTTCGTGGGATTATTAATAGCGGGTAATCCCTCATTTATTCTCTATTCCAATTAAGAATGTTAGGTGATTAGCAGGGGTTAAAAACTGGTGTTGGTTGTTCTGTACAGAACCAGGAGAGGTGCATTTCTTTCAGAGTTAAAGAACTACAAACTTACCTGTCCTGCCAAACTCTCTCCTTGCTCATAAGGTCAAGAAACTCAGACTGATACATTAAGGAAACAAAAACCCAACTCCTGTCAATCACTGCTGCACTTATCTGTTAGAGACACCTCTTTCTGCCAACAGCCTAGTTCTATTTTTACTGAGCAAATGCTTTCACATCTCACCTTCCATGTGTGTGCCCACTTCATGCCTTGTTCACACCTAGTTTACTCTTAACACCTCTTAAGGACCTTGCAGATAGGCGTGAAAGGATTCCTCCTTTGGACAGCCATGTGCTCTGATAGGAATGGGGAAAACAACTGGGAACCACACTGCTGTCAGCACTTATGGCTATCGGGGGGGACAGGAGAGAAAAAGGGCAAGGGAGTATCTTCACTCCTTCAAAACTTCTCTCTTCTCACTTTGTAAACAGTTTGGAGTCAGCACTGTACAAGTAGAGCATCCTCTCAGCAAGGCCCTGTATCTTTGGGGCTTGTTTCATCCGAGCTGTAACTCTCCTGCAGTTTTCCATGTGTAACAATAGTGGGAGCTCAACCTTCCAGCAACGGGCCCAGCGTGTTCACTGAGGAAGTTTAAGGCTCACAGTCCCAAACTCGGAATTTACCTACTGAACCAACTTCCCTGCCATGCCAGAAGTGCTCAGGAGTCACTGTGGGATCCCCAGGAGCAGGGGTCCAGGCTGTGGCAGCTCCTCCTGGAGTCTTTAGGGTTGCCACGCGGGACATAACACCACTAACACCAATCCCATCCTTCCCCAGTTGCTACAACTTCAGTAAGACGTGTCCTAAGTGTGACTACTAACCCAAGTGTAGTCTTGGAAATGTTCCCAAAGCATCCATCTCAGTGACAATTAGGTAAGAAATATTAATTCCCTTTATATCAGTTTAGAGTTTTTCCAGTAACTTCCTACTTAATCTTTGGAAAGTGCAGTATTTAAAGAAAGAGGACCACAGATTTAATTGGGGTGGAAATAAATGTATATGCCAAATATAATTTGCCTTTAAAGAATTATCCTAGTATTTAAACCTATCAGTTTTCCCCTTCCACCTCAGTTATTAATAGCACAGGTGCAAAAGAAATCAGACACTTTTCCTCAGATGAACCAAGCTAAGGGAGGGTTGCCCAACCTGCACCCTGTGTGTTGGGCTCTTGAAGGGTATCTGGATGCCTGCATATCAGAACATTGTGTACAAATGCTTTGCTGAATCCAGCCTGCCTGCCATTGCTAAGAATAAACACTTCCTAAAAATAAGCCTGCACTTTCCTGGCTTTCTTCCTTTCTTTGTTTGTGTTTTTTTTTTTTCTCTCTTTCCTTCTATCTGCCCATCCTTGTCTCTGCTCTTTGTGCAGACTGGACAGACCTCTCCTTTTCAGCATTATCAGGCCAGTGCATCCCAGCACACAAGGCTACCTCCAAGTGCATTTACTAATAAGAATAAAACATTTATGAGCCAGGCCTGAGATTTACAATCATTTTAAAAAGACTATAATTTCATCCATGTAACCATCAGTAGACAGGAGATCATTGAGTTTATTTGGATCAGGAAAAGGCTGTTTCTTTATGTCAGAATTAAAGCAGGATTCATTTAGAACCTATTTTCGAGTGAAAAACAAACAAACAAACCCAGTGGCTCAGAGATCACAGGACACTTGCATGTAGATGATGGACAACTACCATAGTAGCATAAAGTTCTACATCAGAAAGTGATTTTATTATTGTTACTTCAAGTCAGACATAGCTACATCTCTCACTCTTCCTGAAAAGAAGAGTAAGATTGGCACAAAACGCATGAGAAATTCATAAGACTCTTGTTCCTGGAAGTCACCCTTCCCATTCTCCCCAAGGGAAAGTGACAAGTCCAAGGGAACTTGGGCCAATCCCCCACATGTCAAAGATCAAGGCTGCTGGTTCTTCCCTCTGCCATGCTAAGTGGGGCTGAGGTTTCAGCTCTGACTGTTCATTCTGGAAATCTGGTCTGGCACGCCTCAAGAGAACCTGCTTTTCCTGAGGCATCAGAGCAGTCTTTCCTAGTTCACTAGAGCATAAATCTCACTCATAATTATTAAGCCCTTTTGTATTCAGCTTCTGCTCTCCATCACGAAGAGCGACATCAACCTCAGTGTTCTCATCTCATTTTTTCTTTCCCCACAATCCAGCTCTTTCACATTAGCAGCCATGGGGGGGAGCCCTCCCTGAAATGTATTATTTCATTGAATGTTTCCAACCAGGCTACATTTTTCATGGTCTTTATTTGGATCAATCATGTTAAAAGCTGATATTGCATTATTTAATCTTTGACAGGCATAGAATTAAGATGCAGGTTTATTCACTTACAGAAAATGTCAGACTGGAATTAGATGATCACTTTAAGGACTGAACCTACCTACTAAGATAGTTGCTTTTGCAAGCAGAAAATGTTAACTTTCTTGCCATATTTTTCCCTGGCTTCTAGTGGCATGAGAATGGGATTTATTAGGACCTGGAGTAAGTCTGTGGAAGAAACAGCCTGTTCTTTTCAGAATAACTATAACTGAATATTCAGCACCAAACTGTTCTACCCCAGGCTTGGTACTGACATAACAGAAAGCACTCTAGATAGCAGTACAGTGGCACAGGAATTTTAAGGATTATGCCTGAGGGCAAGTCAGATTGTCTGCTGCAGACTGCCTGCCCTCTTGTCTGGCTCCAGACACTGCTATAAAGCTCTGCTGATTTACAATAGCTGGGACATTTCCTCCTCCAACTCCAGTTTTCCAAATACAAAGCACAGTGCTCTTAAAGCTCAGGCACCAAAAGGACAGAATTCAACACGAGGTACTCCAAGGAGATTGCTATTTCATGGGAGAGCCCAGGATAGCAACTTTCCTCCTCCTGACACACTCACCTGGGTCAGGGAAGCTATATCCTCAAATACCATTTAAACATCTCAGTAATGAAGAAAAGCAACTCTCCAGCTGAAGGCCCTGAAGGTGCTGAATTTCCACTTTACTGGATGAAATACCCAGCCACTGAAGTTTTCATTAACTTATGCATTACATAAGGTGTCCAAGAAGCACAGCAGCCCTCAGAGAGTTGGAGCAGTGATGGGAAAGGACAAGAGCTGTCCAGGGGCTCCAGCACTTCATTTGTAACTGGGCCTGAGCACCCAGGCTGCTCCTCACCTCTTCTGGAAATGCATTTCACAAGGACCAAAGTGCTCTGGTAACCAGTGGGTTAATAAGCAGCTATACAATTTTTTTCTCTTCTGTAGCTTGAGTTACCCTACAATCAAAGCAACAGCCTGTTTTTCAGCATGGATCTTATCTTCCTACTCAAGAGGTCACAGATTGCCAGTCTTGTTTTAATGAGCTGTGTCCTGTGAATTTCACAGTCACTTCAAGTCTAATAAGGGAACCCACAGGGGTAGTGTTTTCAATTTGCTCCTCTTTTTTGGAGAGTTTGTACCATACATCACATGTAGCAGCTCACAGCTGGTGAAAAAAGAAAAGAATTAGCTTGTATTCCCTATGCAGGGATTTTATAATGCAATATTTATTAAGATTGGGGTCCTCTCGTTTGAAAGGCCAAACAGTTTGTTTTACTACGTGTGGGATATATGACGTTAATATAGTGAACAACTGCTTCCAGGAACTAATTTGGTGATGGTGTTGAAAAGCCTTGTGCACTACAGAAATATTATGAACCACTAAGAATCCTTAATACTTTGTCTAACCGAGCCTTGTGCATAGAAATTGAACATAATTGGAATCCTTGTTCCCACCATCACGTCTAAGGGCTACTTTACAACTGAAATGACACCTAAACGTCTGATTTTAATTTCAAATTCACTCTGTAAAAGCACAGCCTGATTGTTTTCCTCCCTTCTGTGGAAGACTTGTGAAAAATGAGCAAATCTAAGCTCTACTTAAATGTATCTGAATGAATGCAGCTATCAGCTAGGATCACTGCAAATGAGAGCTACTTGAATAGTCATTAATTCCTTCAGACATCTCATATTCCCTTGTACACAGAGTTGCAAAATACTATTGCTCAGTAAATAATATCACTCTCCCAGGAGAAACTCAGAGATCTGTTCTCAACTTTGAATGTGAAAGGAATGTGAAACATTCCTTTATTTTGGAATACAGACTATATGAATATTTACATAGAATACTTTTATTTGAGATGCTTTCTCTTGGCATTTGGACATTCAGTTGCTGTATTGAACAGAATGAAGTATTTCATTTTAGTGAGATTTGGCATTAGTTTATGCTTCTCTACCATCCATTGGTGTCAGAAATGAGCTATATACCTGTTTTCAATACATTTTTGTATAAACATGCTTTTATACACAGGAATACAGACTATAAATTCAATGTAAGACACTTCACAGTGAATGCGCAGTGAGTCACCAAAAAGATGGAGAGAACTTTATCTTGTTGAGGCAGGGATTTGTTAATTAGCCAGTAAACTACAGGAGACAACACATAATCTAAGAGTGAAAGAAGGCTTCTGATAATTGGTAGGAACCTCCAAAGACAGACAAGCTAATGGAAGTGTTTGTTCATCTGTGTCACAAACATTCCTGTTTTAGGTGTTGTGAGTAGTCCCTTCAGTTGTTTTTCTGCTTAAACTGTTTAAGTTACTGTGATTTTTCAGTTAAATGATTAACAACAAGAGATTCCTCATGAAAGGGTGTGGCAAATACATTAAGCACGGCTGGAGAATTTCAACCTGCGTCTCTCCATCATACCTAAAGGCTAATCAGGTGCTCCCAGTTCTTGCACACAGTGGAAAGAGCCACACAAGAAGCAGGAGGTGCAGAAGGGTTTTCCAGTGACCACTGGATACTTTCTGGTTTGCTACAAGATGCTGAGGAGCACACTTAGACCTTACCCTGCAGGTCAGTAATGAGGCTCATTTTCATCACTCACTCTATGATTTCCATCAGCTCAAAGAAACATTATTAACCTTAAACCCAGGTTTAATTTTCCATGCCTTGCTGGAAAGTCTCCAAAGGTCAAGAAAGAAAATTCTCCCTTTTGCTTCTGGAATGACAGTCTCTATTGCCTAGAGAGCAGGAGAACACAGTGCGGAAAACAAAGAAAAACAGCTTTACCTACACTACAGTTAATAAAAATTAAATGTCAAGCAGGACAAGAAGAACTGATGTGGTAACACACAGAGGACAGGATCCATGAGAGACTCTGAGTAATGAAAAGGTCAGGGGAGCCTATAAATAAAGCCTGCAACAGGCAAGATCCAGGGAGGCAGAAAGCTCATCAGAAGAGTACAGCCACCCTGGCAATTTAAGTGTTTTATGTAAATTGAACAATTACTATTCCAAGTACAGAAACTGTCTTTACTCTGAACACTACATACACCCCGTGTCAACCATCAAAACAAGGCACAGGTTGATCACATTCCTTGTACAGATGGTACAGTGCAGGGACACAGCTCAGTCGTGGGGATGAAGAGCAATTCCCACTCCTGTCAGGCTGCCCCATGGAAACTGGTGGTTTTCTTGGGGTTTTGGTTTGCAGACTCTGTCTTTTCCATGTCCTGTCTTAGAGTTTGCATCACTGCATGATCTGACATTCAGCCTCACTCTCCCCTGTTCCAGACTCCCCTCCAATTTGGTGCCCCCTGCCTGGCCAGAGTTTTCCCAGACAAGCTTTGCTCTTATCCACACCAGTGACCATGCTGAGCAGAGTGAACCACCAGGGAAGATGACCTACCCTCTTACAAAGGCTGTATGATGCCCTGTGGTGATGTTCCACCTCACTCCTTGTTGTATGAACCCAGAATAATAAATAGCTCCTGCCCAAATGAAATTGCAGTCACAAAGCCCCAACTCAAATAATAGACCAGCTTAAATTTCAGGACGTGCTCCTGGGCCTTCCTGACCTGGAGCTGGAACAGATTCAACAAACACAGCAACACGTGTGAGCACCAACTCGTGCAGGACTGTTTGGGGGGTCAGTGGAAGTCAGGGATAACACACCAGTTCCCTGAGTCACAGCCCATTGCCTGAACCATCAATTATGCTGCCTCCTCCAACATTGTGTCTGATGAAGTCCACCACTTTGTTCTGTGCTGCCTGTTATCTACACCAGCTCGGGCTGGTTATTCATTCAGTTCCCGATGATGATTGTGGATCAGGGTGCTGCAGGAGTGACTGCAGGGCTCAGCCCCTGTGCTCCCCACCCTGCAGACCCAACAGTTGCAACTCACTGCGAGAAGCCTGAAAGCAGATGGGTACAAAAAGCAGGCAGGGGAAGCACAGGGCAGCTAGACAGCTATGATTCAATAAAACCTGTCTTTGTGAAATTAAATGTGAAAACACATTTCTTCTCTCTGCTATTGAAAGGTACTTGGAGAGTCGTTCCAACTGCCCCACAGGATCTGGGGTCTTGGCTCTCCCTTTTCAATCACTGCTCCAGCCAAGCGGTCTGTCTCTTTATTCAGCTTGGCAGCCAAGTCATTCCGGGAAGGACAAACCCCTCATGGCCTTCCTTCAAGGGTCCAGCAGGCAATGACTCTCCCTGCCTGCACCTGGCATCTGTCTCTCCTCTTTCTATTCTGGGAGGAAGAGAAACAGCTGAGCTCTGCTCCCGGTTGCGAGGGAGGCAGATGGGGCGTGAATTCCGCGGTGATTGTGCTGCTCATTTGTTTGGCATAAAAATGACCAACACATGATAGAACAAGATGGAACAAACATGGGGGGGATGAATACTGGGCAGCTTTTGCCATCATTAATTCTGTTACTGTGAGTCTTTCTTCCCATTCAGAGATAAATCTGCATAAACATGGAGGGTTATAGTTGTCATCTTAATTCTTACCAGGTATTTCATCTGACAGGCTGTTTTATTTCTGTGATTTGCTGTAGTGCATTTCTCTCACTTTTGGGCAATGGGAATAGTTATTTCAGTTGCATTGCTGAGTTAGCTGCACGCAGGCTCTGTATGCACTGCTGGATATCTGGGTAACACAGGTAGGAAGGGGGAAGCATTTGCTTCCTCTACGGGATAGAAACACAGACTCAGAATTTTTTCTTGACCTTTGACTTAATCTGAATTTAATTTTGTGAGCTCTAAATCCATACAGGATTTTAAGACCATGGTAAAATTTAAAAAGTACCTATTTTAAGATTTGGTTTTTCCTGACATGAACCCCAAAAGCCTTCACTGACCAGGACAATGACTTCAGTGACTCCTCAACCTACCCCATAGCTGATGTTTGTGCATACTATAAAAACACAATTTCATACAATCTGTTGAAAAGTCTCTTAAAGGAAATATACTGAAAAAGCAATAGGTCAAAAATACGATGCATTTGCCCTCAGAAAATGCAAGCTAGTGTTGCTGAATTTGCACATTGTAGCTGCAAAAAGCACAAAATCCTTACAATATTCCTGCAATGGTTTTATGCAGTATGAAGAGCTATGTGAACATGTCAATTAGAAGATGAGGCTTGAAAGAACAGAGTTGTTTCATTTTTTAATTACCCTTCCTTAAATAACTTGCCCTATTTGCTATTCACTCAGTTAAATCCAGCAGCCACTCCACATGCTCTGGTCCCATCCCATAATGATGGGACCTCAGGAGCAAGAACCACCCCAGTGTCCCTCCTGCTATAGCTTTGAATAGACCAACCCTGGCTTCATTCAGGAGACACTGAGCTCTCACCATTCTCTTTGGCAAACAAACCCCTATTTAGACAGCTCAGCCATGGCATTTCACCTCCTCCCTGCCCACTGTTATTTACAGTATTTGAGTGCTAATATCTGGGCTCAGCTTTTTGCTGTGCTACACCTGCCCCCTCTGCACCAGGAGCTGCAGGAGTGGCTGTATCAGACATGCACAAAGCCAGCCTTGCTCCTGCAGGTTTGAGGAGATACCCAGATGCTGCACTGATCATTTCATTTCCACACCCAGGCCAGGAAAGGTCATTGATTTTCTTCTCTGTCCCTGCTTAGAGATGGACCATGATTCAAATACTTTGTGAATAAAAGCAAAGCTTTACAACCATTTCACCAGGTCATGTCCTGGTTCTGATCTCACTGACCCAACCAAAATGCAGCACTGATTTGGAGGAGCTACTCCTGATTTTACTGAAGTTAATTAAAACAGGCTATTCTTTCACTCCTTCAGCTCAGCCCACTGAGCTAAAGACTGTTTGCTCCCACCAGTGACATTCAGTGAGGTCACTGAAGTCACTCAAAAGTTGTGTTCCTACCAGCAAGTGAAACTCAGGCTTCAGTGGGACAGTGGCTACACTTCATGTCTCTTGGGAAAGGAGTTTCATGTTTGTGCCACCTATTTCTACCTCAAGCAGGATGCCTAGACAGTCTGTAAGGCAAATAACAAACTTCCTCCAGCCAAACTGCAGAATTAGGCTTTACTTTTCAGCAGAAGTGACTCCACCAGCACCTGTTGTTCAACACGAGCCACTTTTGCGTGTGTTTTCTTCCTCAGTACAGTCTGGAAATGCAGCCTTCCCTCTGTTCCCTGGAAGCACAACTGCTGGTGCTTAAGGGCTGATCTTGGTTCTGCTAGATGTTGGCAAAGGAGAGGGACTCCACTGGAACGTCTCCCCGTTTCCCTGAGAGAGAAGGATGTCCCTAAAAGAGATCAGAATTTGGCCTTGACTTCTTCATAGAACAACATGCCAAGTGTTAGATCCTCCTGCTTCTCACACCCTGGAAATGAAGTCCCGACTCGTGTCAGTCAAAATATCAGAATCAGGATTTCACCAGCCTCGAAATGGAAATGATGCCACTTTTATGCATGGACTGAAAGCTTGCCCAGTTTCCCTGTAACTTAATTAAGTATCCTCTCCATCATCCACCAAACTGCTGCTTAATACTTTCTGGCAACATGCCTCTCATCTATTGCAGCAGACACGGCTGGCAATGCACGGCGCTTATCACGGGTATTAATTACTTGAGCATAAATAACATCCTCTCTTATCTCAGTTTCACGAGCCATTATTTCTGATAGAAATACATTCCTAGTAACAAGTGGGAGAAAACAACGAGGGGGTAAATTCAATTTTTTTAAATGAGTGACAGTCTTGAAATGAGTGAAAGTTAAAGCCAGGTGAATTAAAATGAAAGTCATGTTGAATAACCCCTGGAACCAATAGGATAGAGCTGGATTTGCCATCTCTAGGTATCTTCAGATCAGTATAAAATCCATATTTGAGTCAAAACCAATAGTCTTGATAAAGGAAAAATGACACAAAGCACACAGATCGGCTTGGCCACACACGAGCCTGAGGGATATTGCACTAAACCAGAACAGACAAGACCCAGTCCTAGGGAAGCAACCAATACAACGGAGTGACTTCACTCCCAGGACTCCCTCCTGCTCCAAACCCCAAACCCTTAGACACAATAAAGCAGAATGACAAAGCCTTTAAGGTAAGCAATTCTTTCCCACCTCTATTCACAACTCATTAACTCTCTTGCATTGGAAAAGTGTTTCCCAACTCTCCTGTCACAGGGAGAAAAATAAAGATCGAGATATGTAGCTTTTGTTTGATCAAAACCTCTCATTAGGGATTGCAGGATAGAAACACACACCTGGAATTAAATGACTTGCATGACTCTGCACTGCTGAGGGTTACAGGAGGTGTTCATGTTGTGCAGTGGGGGGTTCAGCTCTACAGTGTTGGAAAATCATTTGAACAAGGAGGTTTGCCTGTGGGAGGACAACGGGTACATGTCTGTCTGTGTGGAGGCACCTGGACTCACAGCAGTAACTCAGTCCTCAGGGGGTGTTTTACAACCAGGGGTTCAGGAATGCAAGTTTGGGGGGTGGGGGGAATGTGTTTGTGAATAACCTGGGACATTGTGTGTACACACACACCAGGGGTAGCTTCTGAGAAGGACAATTAGCTATTCGATGGACACACAACTGATTCAAGTGTGCACTGCTGGGGCTGGATACTGGCGTGAACTTTGCTTACCAGTGAGACATAAGACAGATGTAATTATTCAGTGTTCTGAATATGTATTTTTAGCTTGTTTACTGGGTCTTTTATATAAACATGAATGGTTATTTCTGCATGAATAGTGTGTTTACAGGTTATAAATGTTTCTTGTGGAGTATTAATATTTTTGAAAGCACTGAGGCTGATGAGTGTATTGTCTATATTGGATATTTATGTGGGTGGACACTTCTACGTGAGTTATTTCAGCTCAGAGAAGACACAGAGTGGTATTTAAATGTTCATTACAGCAAAGAGTGGGTCTATTATGCTTTTATTCCCATGGTTTATTGTCCTGCACACACTTGTGGAACAGCAGGGAAATGGATATAATTTTCAGAGATGACAACCCTGGAAGAGATTCTCTCCCTTATTCCAGAAAAGATCAATACTCTCACT
The DNA here is from genome assembly GCF_020740795.1 of Apus apus. Lineage (NCBI taxonomy): Eukaryota > Metazoa > Chordata > Aves > Apodiformes > Apodidae > Apus > Apus apus. The sequence goes on along the minus strand of NC_067303.1, from coordinate 1,330,827 downwards.
AAATTTATTCCCTCTTTGGGATATCTTTCAGGAAAAGGAGAACATAGGACAGTCCTGGGGCCCACCTGGAATGTTTTGGAAAGGGTACAGCTTGACTGGGTTACCAAAACCCGCATACCTGGTTGCTCTGCAACTTGAAAATATCGTTGCCCACCATTTACATCTCAACTGTGAGGTGTATTCAGCTCTGGAGAAGATCCTCCTCCAGATCTGCTCAGCTTATTAAAAAAACCCCAGGAGGATCTGTCTCCTATTTTACAGAAGTCAGGGAAGTTCTTTTGGAACTGCTCACACTAGGGCTGTTTGAGGCATCAATGCAACAAGGTACTTGGGCATATTTGCAAACTTCCAACAGAGAAATAGTCCATGAAGCCTACAGAGAACACGGCTGCTCAAGGTGTTTGCTCAAGGGCAGAGAAATACACTTCTTGCCTTACTTCCCAAGCACTGTAATAATCAGTGCCCTGCTCCACTCGGCACCACTCAGCAATTACTCCTCTAGCACCATGCAAGAGCAACAATTCCTAACGTCTAGGATATGTGATTTCTCACACTTGGCAGTATTAGGAAAGAGCAGCTTTGTGTGATGAAATCTTGAGGGCAAGGAGCAGAGGAAAGAATGGTTTGGGCACGTGAGGCTGGCTAGCTTCTCTCTGGAGGGCAATGACTGTGAAGGAGATGGAAGGTGCAGATGCACTCCAGGGCCATTTTCCAGCATCATGTTAGGGACCCAGCAAGTCCTCCTGCACCTTGAGTGGAGCTGGACAAGTCAGCTCACTGGGTAGAGCTCATCTAACATCTCTCTGAGGGGCTGAAATTGCCTCTGCCTTGCACACAGCAGTGACAGTTTTACTTCCCATTCCTATCCCCATCAGGATTCACTCCAGCCACAGAATAAATGCTGAGAAACAATTTTGGCACATTATTACTTTGCAGAGGGAGGATGAGAAGTCCTTTTCAGAAAACTTTCACATTTTTCTCCCTGTTTACTTCCTCTGAGGCTTAGTATAGAAAAAGAGGAAGCTGAGCAGAAGACTAAAATGAGATCTTGAAAACCACTGCTCTCTCCAACTCTGCAGGATACAGTATATAACAATGTATATTTAGTTCACAGATACAAAACCAGTCCTTCCTTTGTTGTCCCAATATAAAAAATAACTCTTGCATATTAAATATTCTTAATTCCATTTAGATAATGTGGTAATTCTGCAGGTATCTTATTTTTTTCCATCAGATTTTGGGGGGTAAGTAAAGAGATTTTCCCCAACAAGTCCAATTTTTTTTTCTGTGCTGTTTAGATTTCTGGAAATTTTTCATCTCACAGATTAATTTTCTTCACTCCTTTTCTGGAGATGACAATCCTCTTTGGGCAGTACAGTTCTATCCTTACCTCTTTATAAAGAGAAAAATTCTTAAGTGAGTTTGGTGCTGCAGAGGAACAGCAATCCTGGAGCTGCAGGACCAAGCATGGCCACTCCCAGGAGTTACCAACAGGTGAGCATGAGACCTCCAGAGATGTTACTGCCTGGCACTGGCAGGAGTGGGGAACTGATCCTGACTTTAGACACGTCCTGGCACCAGCCTGACCAGATGGCTTCAGTCATGTCAGTGCATGTGCCCATGAACATCAGCATCTAAACCTTTATTTTAAATACAGACTTTACAGAAGAGCTGCAAACTGGCACTAACTGGTACTTACGTACTTACAAACTGGTACTTACTTATTCCAGGGACTCTATCTGAGATTCCAGAACATTTCAAACTCCCAGATGGCTACTTACCTTGTTTTAAATCATGAGCTGGTACTGAATCTGGGACATCCAGGCCTGAAAACAAAGAACCTTCAGTGGGACAAGATTTAAACTCTCTCTGATCATGGGCAGCCTATGAAATGTGTCAGAGATTCCATGAAAGGAGCACACAAAGACAGCACTGCAGGTTGAGAAGACACTCAAAAGATTGGGTAAATATGTAAAAAATATGCAGGGAAAACTGCCCTATTAATATCAGCTATTTTGAAGGAAATAAACTGTGGTTCTGGAGGAAAATGCTAAAATCTATTTGTAAAAATCATTGAGGCAAAACACTTCACTACATGCCAGAGAGGGTTAGGGTTTGGGTTTTTTTTTAATCTTTTAATTTAGCAGTAACAATGTCTACAATACATTGACTCACAAATTAAGTGAAGGTATGAAACCACATTCTTCTAACTGAGATGGGACATTCTGGACTTTCACTTTTTAAATACCATCTCTCAAGGGGAAATGTTCTGAGCACTCAATGAACATCTTTAGAAACAACCAGTGGTGGGAATTTCAGTTTTAGCAGTGATCATAGTTAGTGAGCCTTGTCCATAGAGATCAAAATGCTTTGCAAAGGGCTGCAAAGCACAGAACCTCACGGTACAGATAAAAGAGGGAAACTGAGGCACAGTGCTATGCAGTGACTAGCCCAGGATCAAGCAGCAGGCAGCAGTGACCTGGACATAAACCTCAGCTCTCTGACTCCCAGTCAGTTCCTGCCTGGCCAGGCCACAGTCTCCCAGGAAAGGTACGTCCAGCAGTTCATGTGTTATACGGGCAGATCTTCCTTCACCTCCCCTGCTGTCCCATTGGTTCCGATCAGTCCCACTGGCTCCCTGCCTTCTTCCTCCTCTTCCTCCCCTTTGGGTGTCCCTGCTTCTCTGCCCGTGCTCAGGGGGGTGGCACTGGAGAGGTGGCTGAGGAGCTGGCCCTCCCGCCGGGACTCAGCCAGCTCTTTGGCACAGCACACAGGGGTGTTGGTTTCATAGGTGCTGTGGAAGCTGTTGTAGTCGACTTCATAAAAATCCTTCTCCAGGGTGAGGACGGGAGTGAAGCGATGTCCCCACAGCACCTCGGTGTCCATGTAGGAGCTGCGAGCCTGGCAAGTCATCCCTGGGTAAAAGCAGAGGGATGTTAAATGCAAAGCTTCCCAACCACTTCTTTCATTTAAAAGCACTTTCGTGTTCTCTCCATACCTGATTGCTCAGGGACACAGAAAGGGTCTTCTCTTAATAATCCTCACAAAAGCCTCTGCCATGAACAAGCTGAGCACCCAAAGGGACACGCACGGATTCATCACCGCATCTTCAGGCTGTCCTGAACCTGCTGCTTAGGGGTTTGAGCTCTGCCTATCACTAAGAAGCTTCTCTCTGTCCTCTCACATTCCTCTGTAGAGGTGCTGCTTGCATGGCTGATACTAACAGCACTTCTGGTGAATCATGTTAGAACCACATCCAGCCCTGCCCCAGGCAGCCCCCAGGCAGGATGAAGCCCTGCCCTGCACTCCATCCCTCTTCATCTCCAGCAGGACCAGCAGCTCCCTCCTGCACTGACTGTAGGACACAGTCACTAGGAGCCACAACTCCCAGTGATTTATGCAGCAAGCTGGCTTTTAAATCCCTCTGGAGGGTTCATTCTAAATGTATTGGGTTGGCAGAACCAAAACCTACAACATTACACAGTTGAGCTCATAAGCATATTGAACTCCATGTATTCATGGACTGTAGATTGAATGAACAGTGGGAAATACAAAACTGGTATTTGTCAAGATGCTTCTCAGCCCCCAGGATCTGAGGGGGGTTTTACTTCAAAAAAGTTTCAAGAGAAGCTTTGCAGAGCAGGGCTGAGTGTTCAGCATTGGCATAACTGCAAACAGATTCTTTTGGAATCACCTGCCAATGTCAAGGCCAGCTTCTCTTCCAAATATTTGTCTTCTGTTTGTCCTAATTCTGTTATGATTTTGGAATTGAATTAATTCCAAAAATTTGGGGAAATTTGGAAAACCTGACCTGACAATGTCCTCCCATCGCTCTCTTTTGGAGGGTGAGAAAGAGGCCTGACTGGAAAGACCTCACTGGTGCTTGAAAGGGAAAAAAGAGGGACAGTGACACATGCAACATTTTGAAAAATTTCCGATTCAGTTTCAGAGACTGAAAAGCCAGTTTTTCCCCCCCGTTAAGATCTGCAGGAGTGTTTGCTTCTGGGCAGGAACAAGCACAGTGTTAGTCATAGTGTTCTAGCCTGCCTGCTTCCTGGGCCAGAAGGAACTGGGAAACGCAGAGGCTGCTAGGAGAATTACCCCAGTGTTGTTGCCTGAAGGAGAGGCTCTGTTGAGGTACAGCATCTTTTCAGGAAACATTCAGCTTTTGCTTTACCAGAAAAAAAACGGCACGGGGACCCCTCCTGAGTGGAGGCTCCAGGTGACACCACGAATGCAGCATCACCTGCCCTGGGCTCCTGGTCACCACAGCCTCTCCAAGGGCTGCAGGAGGGCACCGAGCAGCTGCCCCCAGCGCCCAGATGGTGGGTCCCCATGAAACGTGGGGGCCTGAGGCGTCCTAAAGGAACTCCTGCCTTGTAATCCGGGCCTGAAATAGCTCCTTCCCTGGGGGCAGTACCTGACAGTGAACCTGAGCTCCAGAGACACAGTCATAGTTATCTCCTGCTGTAAGTATTCAATTAAGGAAGGAACAATAGAAAGCTTTCAGCAACCAAGCACTGCACGCTGCCAGCTTCCTGCAGTAGCTGCTTTCTGTAACCCCAGGGGTACACAGAGCCAGCACAATAAGACAACTTGTAATTGCTCCATAATCCCATTCAAATATTCCTTTTTAGCACATGTGCAGTGGTGCTTTAATTGCGTGGGGACATACTGCCTGGCAACTCCTACAGTACCCAGTAAACAACAGCATTGTCTCTGCTTCAGATTCCATAAAGTGCCTGCTTTGCAGGCTGCCCTGTGCTCTCCAGCCTGGTTAATTAATGCATCTGTAATATCCCCAGCTAATTATTGCCTCTGTAACTGCAAAAAGATGACAGAAGAGGTGTGGAAACAATAAACCTTACTTTTATTAAGAGCACATGATGCAGCTGATTCCCACTTGCACACAAGGTGCACTGTGGAGCCCTCTGTGCTCTCTTAGAGTTACAGAGAAGTGGTATTTGGTGACTTGGGGCTTTCATTTAAATAAGCTTCATGCCAAAAAAATATCCTCCTTTCCCCATTGTCAGTCTAAGTAGGTGTGCTTCAACATTTACTTAAAAAGAAGGCAATTGAGATTTTTATTTTTCAAGTGTATCATATTTTCTGGATAATAAGACCATTAGAAGTTTAATCTTCTAAAAAAATCTGGTTGAAAAATGAAAAAGTGTGCTTAATATAAATTTGTACAATCTGTCAGTTGTGGAAAATATGAAATGATAGGTGAAAAGTTTGGCTTTCAAGGTTTATTTACAGCTTTCTCATCTTTTAATTCAGCAGCTTGGCTTTCAGTTGCAAACAAAACTCCATTTTAATTGAAACAAGAAAAAAAAGTTGGTACAAATATATAAGCAGATGCACCAAATTTTCAATAAAGCTGGAACCAGTTCCAGGCTTTTTAGAAAGCTGGAGACCAGAGGACTGTCTCTTGGTTTCAAGTTCTGCAATAAATATTTCATGGAGTTTTAATGATAATTTCATTATAGCAGAATCCTAAGAAGTGGATTTTGGTCTGTTGGCTGGAGTCACTACATCACAGGATCAATAACAGTGTTTGTGCATGTTCCTTTTTAAAGATGCCTTCCTAAATGGCTCGTTTCTGGTTTCCAGCAGATTAAAAGATGCAAAATATATTGCTCTGTGTATTAAACCAGGTGTTTCATTACATTTGAGAACAGAGAGAGTCACTGAAGAAAGACTGGTGTGCAAAAGAAGTGTCAGGGAACTCTACCAATAAGGCACTTTCCTGTCATCAAATCAGCTGGGATCAAGCAGCTTACATTTTATCAAAGACAAAGGAATGTTAATATGTGCTGACAAAAAGCAGTTATTTGATGGCTCAGTGAGGAGCCTGGTTTTTCTGCAGTGAGCTCAATGGGAGCTGCAGATTTCAGAACATTTCACTGCTCCCACTGCCACTGATTATGCAAGTGGAGCAGCCCTGCCTGGCCCTGCCACACTGGGAGGGAAGTGGCTGCTCCTGATTTCCAGGTCCTGTGTACCCTTGGGTTACCAGTTAAAATCAAACTTCATTATTGCAGGCCAAATCTAACTGCTTTTGCAGCTGGTTGGTGAGCCAGAGATGAGCCAGATGTGACTGTTGGAGGATGCATTTTTCATCCCACCCACTGTCATAGCCAGTACCTGTGCTGGCAGGTTAAGGGGAGAGGGCAAAGGCAAGAGGACCACGAAGTATGATCCTCTAACCCAAGAAATTGCCACAGGCTTCAATCTGATCACATCACCAGCACAGCTGAATCTTGCAGTACTGCTGCACGGCCTGGACTTTCTCAGTGGGCAGAGATATCCCAACCCCTGGGGCTGTCAAGACAACATTTTTCATCAGCCTAAAATTAACTCTCCTCATTTAAATGCCACAGAGCTCAGTGATTATCTGCTGGCAAAATGTCATGTGGATGCTGCCTGTATGTTAGCCATATTTGCTAGGCTCTCTCTGCAGTTCAGACACAGCTATTGCTGGAAGTGATTTCACTTCTCTGTCCTTGTTTTCATACACTATTGTGTGCAGGGTGACTTTTCCCCTCATACTGGATGCACATAAAGCTACACAATACACACACTGCTCCTTCAGCTGACCTCCACTCACACTACAAGAGTGCAGAGGAAGAGCTGAGGGACTCAGAGCAGTAGTGACAGACTGACAGAAGTTAGGATTGTAAGGAGTAGTTATGGAAATCTTAACATATCTCTCTAATTAAGCAACAGGTGTCTTTAGATTGGCATCAGTATTTGGATAGTTATAAAATTCATTAACCCTTTCACATTAATTAGACCAAAGAACACTGTAACCTCCAAAAGGTCAATATTATTCCAACTTGAAAAGGAGTATTACAAGGTATGAGCATGGTCCTCCAATTATTTGTGCTTGTCTCCTTTAGAGAAGGACATGTCTGGGCTTGATTCACTTTGATTTTTATGCCAGAGGAGAGTAATAGGATTTTAATTTATCTGAATGCTCTCCAGGCATGCAAATGGGAAGGGAAAAAAAAACCCCTACAATAACAAAAAAAAAAGACATCCAGAAAAGGGCCTTATGATATAAAGATCTTGGATTCAATTGCCATGTCTCTACCAGGCAGAACTGAGCACTGACCTCATGCCAGGTAGCTTCAGGCCTCTCACAAAGGTATTTATAGGGACTGCAGAGGCACCTGAGATGACCAGCCTGCCAAGGTCCAGCTCTGGAGGGCAATTCAGCTCATGAGAAGAATGACCAGAGACAGCTCTTGCTTCTCTGTCATTATATAAGCAGTTTCTGAAACAGTTCTGCACGGTGCTTGCAGAAAACTTATTTGTATGCAAAATGCAAAGCAAACCAACAAGACAACCCAAACCAGAAGAAGAATGCATGAAAACTCCAGCTAGTAATTTCACCCTTCCTTTGTTCTCCCATGAAACCCATTATTAATTTCAGGATATCTTATTTTGTGGCTACTTATTTTGTTCTGTATTTACAGCCAGCAAATTTAACTGTGTCCTCTGTAACGGTGGATCAATTATTTTCTATGTTTTCAGCAGCCTTGCTTTATAGACTGTGCTCAGTTCAGGACCAGGAGGTGGCCAACAACCAGAGAACTAGAGCCTAGGCCAGTTCTGTCACAGGATGGCTCTAACTTCTTGTTGCCACTGCAGGAAGCAGAAAGGCAGCGAAAGCAAAAACGTGTTCATTGTGCAAACAGATTTTCCAGTCTCACTTTCTTCCCTTTTATTGCAGGTCAAATCTGAGCCAGCTGATCTTGACAACTGTCCCTTTCAGTCTCCCAGGCAGGAGAGAATTAATTCCTTCAAGTAATCTCTGTGACCAATTCATTAAGGCAGCCCTGTGAGTGATGCTGCTGCTTTAAAGATGCCCACGAAGCAGCACTGGGAATCAAACTTGTCATCTGTATTGACTTTGTCTTTACAGGGAACATTTTGCTCAGACCACAACAGATCTGCCCAGAACCTGAGTCTCCCTTTGGCATTTTTTAACCTTTCATGGAGTGACAGTCAAATCCTGACAGGAAAGCCCTGTGCTGGTGGGCTTGGCTGGAGGTGGCTGAGGGGGTCAGGTAGGCAGTGCAACTGCTGCAGGTCCCTGAGAGCTCTCACTAGACTAATCCCATGTTTATTTCCTTTTTCAGCAAAATAAAAAGCATGTTTCTTGGGTGTTGCTATTCTGCAGTATGTTGGTATTTATCCTTTCAAAAATTCAAGTCAACTTGAAACTAAAAATGTGGCTTTAAACACAATGTTTCACTTTGTAAAAAAAAAACAATTTGAAATGTTTAGGAAATTCAATTCAACTTGAAAAAAACACATTGTTTTAAGCCACAGTGTTTCTTTTTGTAAGAACAACAATGAATTGTTTCAACTCTTCAGAATTTATTCTACACTTTTAATTTGAAACTATTTACCATCTTTGCTTTCCACTGGATTAGAATTAAACTTAAATGTCAGTGAGAGGAGTTAACTTGTTTGAGAAGAGACAATAAACTACATTTGTAAGGTGTGTGGTTGGTTAAAGCAACAGGCAATACAGAATTGCTGTCCCAAATATTTCAGTGAAAAATTTTAGGCAAGACATCACACTTAACTTTCTGTGGTCATTTGTACATTGACAATGGCCATTTTGACCTCCTGTCAAAATACCTTGTGGAAAAATATAGCTGCCTTCTCCCTGCCAGTGCAGGATGCATTCCCAGTTTGGTTTGCTGGTGTCTGAAAAGATGGAATAAGTTTCTATTCATTTTTACTCCTGTCAACAACCACAGAGCTGCAGCATCTCTGAGGCAGCAGGCAGGATGACCTTGCCCCTTGTGCACCATAATCAGAGCTTTGGATGGTGACCTGTTGTACCTCTCAGCACAGAGATGGTGGTTCTGAATTTTTCATAGGGGTTACTAAGGGAACAAACAGTCTGGTACATTTTTATCCTGCCCTGAACCGGACCAGGTTGTATCAGTGTCTTGATTTAATACAAGTCAGGCTGAAAGTAAATAACACCATTCCTGAAAGCAGATGGGGCTGGAACAGGATGATAGCAGGGAGAGAACCTAAAGAATTTGCTTGGAGTAAATTTTAAGCCATGGAGGTAAGGATTAATATCTCCCAAACTGCTTTATCAGTACTGTTGTGAAGACAGAGCAGAAAGCCCAAAGACTCTGCTCCTGCAGGGCACTCTCCTTGTGGCAAAATGTCACCCCTCCCAGGTACCATATGTCATTCAGAAAACCATCTCAGCCCCTCAGGCAGGTAACAGCATCATCTGAGGTGCACTCTGCTCTGAGCTCAATGCAAACTGGCTCTTCTACCTCCAATTTTGGAATTTCACAGCCTGCCTTCTGAGACCAGAATAATTCATTTCCACACATGTATGCTCCTTAATGTCATTACACACTGGCCTGTACAATCCCTCTGGGAGAGGAGCCCATTTATAAAGCAATATTATTCCTATGTCATGCTTTTAATTTTGAGGTTGTTATTGATAATGACTTCCTCTCACACTTATCTAGCAGAGGCTGAGCTTTCAGAAGAGGAAGGCAGTGCAGTAGCTGCTCAAACAGAATTTGATAGTGTTACTGTGTGATGAGGGAAGAGGCTTTGGACAAACAAGGAACTGCATTTCATGCTCAGATTAGGAGGTTCTAGTAGCTAGTAAATGTTCAGGCTACAAAAGCAACTTCCATTACAAATTGTTGCCTTTGATAATCTTTTCTACCCACTCTTCTCCTTTTGCCACATCTCTGTGATTGCTGGAAAAGAATATTTGCCTAGAAATGCCAAATTAATTCCACTTCTACAAGACAGTACTCCAGGCTAGGCACAGTGCAGGCTGTACATAACCTGCCATTAGCTCTGGTTGGAAAAGTCAGCTATTGTTATTCACCCAACAGCTAAAGGCAGAAGCTGGGAAACTGAATTAGCACTCCAGAGAGCTGTCCAAGGGTGGAGGTCTGGGATGCAGGAATTTGAGAGACTATTTCTCCTGTTAGGAGACTAACAAGGACAAATCTCAAGAAGGGAACAATATTAATAGTAGGCAAGGGCCAGAATCTGTGAGACAGGGTGCTGATACCACATCAAGCCAAAACCCCTCACTAGTGTTTCAGGGAGAACCTCAGCAAGGGGGAAAAAACCCCCAAACACCACCAACAGAAAACACTTGTGTTCACAGTGCCATCTCATAACTAAAAACCTTAAAGACCAAAGGGCAAAACTACTTAGAAAAGCTTTTCTGCATCTCTGACTCTCTGTTTCCACATCTCTAGATAGCAATTCTCTCTCCAGCACTGCCTGTAGCCCCATTCCCCTCAAAGGCCCTGGCTCCACCAAGGCACACTGCCAAGCCCAGGCTCTGAAAGCCTGCCTGAAGGGAGCAGCAGCATCTCAGGGCGTTTAACCACACTTGCTGTGCTGGGAGCACAGCAGACAGAGCCTGCCAGCTCCTCCTCAAAGCCTAGAAGAAAGGAATTAGCTGCAGGTAGTGAAATTACTTCATGATGCCACATCTTTCAGGTGAGACACAGGAGTAAAGGTTTTGTCCTCAGTGCATCCCACCTGTAGAAAGAAGCCTAGAGGGTCTGTGGCCATCCAGCCAGCCAGCCAGCCAGCTTGACAGGCACCTGCCATTTCCTTTTTCTACGGTTTTGGAAAGCTGAGGCACACAACTTTTGCAGATTTATTACATAAGGATGTAGGCTTCTTTCATCACCTGCCACAGGTACACCCTTAGGAGGAAACGGGGGATCAGCTGAGTACATCTCATCTACCCCTTGCACAGAATTGTTTTGTGCTGTTAAACCTCTGCTGGGCTCCAAGACTCACAGAAGCAGTTTCTGCACTTCTCCTCTTCGAGCTCCTCTTGAAAAATATCTGTCCTGCATCATGTGCAAGTCATTTAGTTTCAGCACATGCTGCTTTATGGGGTGTTGTAATACCTGGGCACTTCAGAGCCTGCATTAAATAGCAGCACCAGAGCAATACCTAAGTGGCACAGTTACAGCCAATTTTTAATACAGAGGAGAAATGGAAAAAGATTTGCACCATGAATTTTGATCACAGAAAACAGGACTGCAAGAGACCTCACGAATTGTTTTAGCCCATTTCTTTTCCCCATGGATCAATTCAAAGTGATTATGGATAGCTTCTCATCTAACCCTGTGTCCAAATCCTGCACTTACACAAAGAGTGTGAAGCACTGAGCTAAATGGGAGCTAAATGACCCATCTTTTAATTGCTGTCTATCTCAGACCACATTATCTCACCTGAATCAGTTACTAGAGAAGGACAAATCCCAACATGTTCTTAGTCCAGTTGACTTTGACAGTAAAACTTTAATGCCAAACTGCTCTCCATTTTTCCCCTTCCCCCCTCAAAATTGTGCCTGATTTTTGACAAGTCCTTACCTGTTGCTTCCACCATTCCTTCCAGGATGACCACAATTTCAAACTCCTCCTTCTCCAGTTGGGTGCGGGACATCTCCCAGAAAGGGCTTTTCTCATTGATTTCATGTGAGATGATAAGAGGTGACACCAGGAACAATCTGTCATCTCCAGTGTCAAATCCCACGTTGATGTCTGTTTGGTTCAAAGGGATAAACTCTCCTTCTTTGGTCTGTTTGGACTTAATCAGTTTGGCTCTAATGGAAGCCTCAACAATGTGGGAATTGCGGAGGTCTCCAACCCGGAACATGAGACAGAGCTTCTCATCCCTCATGGAAATCACCGCGTTGTTAGAAAACATGAGGGTTTCAGCCCTCTTCTTTGGTTGGCTGATCTTGACAAACATGCATCCCACCATGAACGCGTTGACAATGGAGCCCAGGATAGCCTGGATCAGCAGCAGTATGATGCCTTCTGGGCACTTCTCCGTTATGACCCTGTAGCCGTACCCAATTGTTGTCTCAGTCTCGATAGAAAACAGAAATGCAGAAACAAATCCACTGAGATTTTCAACACAGGGGATCCAGTTCTCATCTTCAAGGTGGTCCAGGTCTCCCCGGATATAGGCAATGAGCCACCATATGAACCCAAAAAACAACCAAGTGATGGTATAGACCATAGTGAAGACAAGAAGATTAAAACGCCACTTGAGGTCCACCAGAGTAGTGAAGAGGTCACTGAGGTACCGGTAGGTTTCCTGGACGTTTCCATGGTGCACGTTGCACTTCCCACTTTTCTCCATGTAACGCTGACGTGGCTTCTTACCTTCTGCTGAGATGAGGCGGGTCCGGTCAGTGGCAATGGGGACATCATCCCGAGCCTGCTTGGGAATCTTCTTAGGCTCTCTGGATGTAACTCCAATGTCCATGTCCTGGTTCATGAAGATCCTAGAATCTCCGGCCATGGCTGGGCTGTGGGAGAACAAAGAAATTAAGTTTGAGACGCGGAAAAAAGAGCTGAGGCAGAAGTCATTTCATTTTACTGTCTGACTTGTGACAGACCAGGACAAAAAACACTGCAAATATATGAATGTTGCTCTGACAAACTTTCCTCTGTTCTGATCCAGGGCTGATTCTAGGTCAGGAAAGCTTTCCGCTCGGACCACACATTGTTTTGGGAAACCCTTTGAAAGGCTCCAGCACTTCTCTCACGACAGCCACTTGCTAAATATAACACTGCATTGAGCTGGATGTTAAACCCTGATTCATAACACACGGTCTCTTCAAGCATGAACCAGCTGGAGTCACTTTGCTTAATGCACTCCTGGAACCTCAGGAAATAGGGCGATGAGCACGGCCGGGGAGTCATGAGGTAGGTACCCCTTGTTACAGTGGCTTGGTTTTCTTTAAGGCCTCAGACTTTTTTACACCCAAAATGTGCTTGAGATCACAACTAGAAGTGAAGATACATCAGCATCGATTTTCAAAAGGAATTGGAAGGTTTTGGTGCCTCAGGGTTTGGGTGCATATCAAGAGAAACCTTAGAAATTCATAGAACACACCGAGCATGGCTGGCTACCTAAATCTCACAGCAGTCTAAATGATGCATGAAGGTTTCCCTGACAGCAGAGAAAGGCACCTCCAGGGATAAGAATTCAGATTTCAGGTGTGCTGAATCACCTTCTGGAAGCACCACACCCCCTCCACAAGTTTTTCTGGGAACCTGGGGTCCATGTGAAATAGACTTTTAATTTAGCATCTGAATTACATGACAGAAGGTGTGATGAATCCAGGCCTGCTGTTCATCAGATAACAAAACCCACCCTTTTCCTTCATTTGAGTTTAGACAAAGATGCCAGAGACACTTGGAAAAGTAACTCACAGCTATTAAACAACCCTCTGTCATCAAAAACTGTGTTTAACAAGGTACAAATAAAGAACACAAAATGATGGCTGCAATGATTTTTGCAGGTTATAATGTAACATCCTGTTTACTGAGATGATTAGATACTCCTTTTAAAAAAAACCCCCATATGCTCTATTGAAAAATGAGACTCTGAATGCAGGGCAGAGACAAAACCTCTGTGGAAGACTACCTAAGAAGCCTTGGGGATATCAAAGATAGAGTAGCAATATTCTGTATGGCGTTCATTCTCTGCATTGTCCTCTGCAAATCCTATTAAAACCTAACTAAATCTATTACTGCTCCCTCTATCTTTAATCTTCTTATGCGTCTGTGAGTGAGAAAAGGTGTAGAGATACAATTAAGAGTATCTTGGGAAGGACAATTTTAAGATCGAGCAAAGTAGCTTCATCTTTTTGGTATTAAAAAGCAGAGAGGGTAGGCGGGAAGGAAGCAGAGGCAGGATGAATAAATGAAGCAACAAATTTCCACTTCCACTCTGCTGTAGCCAAGTCTGGTTAACAGCAAAGAATTACTCTTAGCCCTTGTATAAGTCACCATCAATCATTACCCCAACGAAGCAGCCAGAGCCTGTTGCTGGAACCGTACCCGCTGGCTCTGCTCGCTAAGGAGCCCAGCCATCTGTCCACAGCACAGTCCCAGAGCTTCTCTGGGCTGGCAGATTTGCCTGGTTTGAAGTGTTTGGGCAAGGGTTGAGCCAGTGCAGCCACAGGAAGGGTAAATAGTGATTAATGATTGCAGTAAGCCCCACTGCATGTAACCTGGAGCTGGGACAGGTAACCCCAGCACTGTGCTGATCCCTTCCTCAACCAGCAACAACAAGGATTTGGGTAGAATATTAGTCTCTACCTCTGGCTCTTTCAGTTCTGAAGGTAGGACTCCTGAGACCTTGCTCATGGTGTGTGTAGATACATCTTCAGCCATTTTCTACTACTTACCCAAGTCTCCTAGACCACTGGTCTGGCTCTCTGCTGCCCTATGGTCTGTGTCTGCTGAGTGTCTGTGAGATGCTGTCAAATTCCATATTGACTCTCACTTTACAACACGTGAAATACTGTGCCCAGATCAAGTCAGAGCAATCACACACTTCACCCCCTCCCCTTTCATAGGGAAGGAAACATCCCATCCACTGCCTGAAGGACAATTAGGTGCAGAGAGGAACCTCTGTGCTTTCCTCTTCTACTACTTTTGATCTTCACTTGGATTGTTTGATTAATCTAAAATTACTCCATTTGGACAGAAAAGCTTTTGATCAATCTACGTGTAGAAATGTAAAAACTGTCAAGTGTTGCATGGTTTCAATTTCAAAAGAATTCTTTTAAAGATAATTTTGTTGTAAAAGTTATATAGGAAGCCAAGTGTCACTATGTAAAACAGAACAATCCATTTCAAGACATTAATCTATTGATCTCTTTTAGATTCACACCAAAGAGACCAAAAAGATTTTCATAGAATCATAGAATCACAGAATCTTAGGGGTTGGAAGGGACCAGGAAAGATCACCCAGCCCAACCCCCCTGCCAGAGCAGGGTCACCCAGAGCACATCACACAGGAACGTGTCCAGGGGGGTTTGAATGTTTCCAGTGAAGAAGACTCCACAGCCTCTCTGGGCAGCCTGTTCCAGTGCTCTGTCACTCTCATAGTAAAACAAATTTTTTCTGATATTCACCTTAAACCTCCTATGCTCCAATTTGTATCCATTACTCCTTGTCCTATCACTGGACATCACTGAAAAAAGCTTAACTCCATCTTCTTGACACTCACCCTTTACGTCTTTGTAAACATTGATGAGGTCACCCCTCAGTCTCCTTTTCTCCAAGCTCAAGAGACCCAGCTCCCTCAGCCTTTCCTCATCAGGGAGATGTTCCACTCCCTTAATCATCTTTGTGGCTCTGCACTGGACTCTTTCCAGCACTTCCCTGTCCTTCCTGAACTGAGGGGCCCAGAACTGGACACAATACTCCAGATGTGGCCTCACCAGGGCAGAATAGAGGGGGAAACATATTAGAAAGCACAGATACCAGGTTTTTCACCCAGAGGGTGGTTGAGCACTGGAACAAGCTCCCCAGGAAAGTGGTTACAGCACCAACCTGCCTGAGTTCAAGAAGCCTTTGGATGAAGCTCTCAGGGACATGGGGTGATCCTTGGGGTGCCCTGCACAGGGACAGGAGTTGGGCTCAACGATTCTGATGGGTCCCTTCCAACTCAGCATATTCTATGATTCCATGAAATATGACTCTGGTGAAGCAGGTTAGAGGAACTGCCCATTAATGAAAGCAGAGGGGAACCTGCTTTAACTAAAACACTTTTCTAATGCTACTGATAGGTCAAGTGGAATCTTTCTGGAAACCTTCAGGAACACCTTACAAGTAGTCCAGCAAAGCAGAGTAATTCCTGCTGCATATGAACTTTACTGACAGCCTCAATGGCATTATAGTTTCTCCTCATGTTTAATCTTACACACCCCCATTGTAGAATAAGCAGAACCTCAGTATGTGGTTATTGAAAACAATTAACCAGATGAATCTTTGTATCAGACTCTTTAAGAGGAATAATATTGGTTAGCAGCTTGAGCACAGGTTTGGATGTCTGAAAATCAGTCAGCTTTCTCTTCCAAATTTTTTTAGTATTTTTTTTCTCTAAATCTGAACAAATCACTGATTTTCCCTCTGCCTTAATTCTCCAGCTATAAAATTTGTGACACAGATATGAACAGCCTGCAAGATCCTGGGCACAAGAATCTTCTAGGAAATTTGCTGCCATTCCCTTATTATTTTAACCATTCTGGGAAACTTCAGCACAAATGATGAGATACTAGACAAGAAGCACTGTAGCCATGTAAGCTTTTGGTTACTGCCACTGCTATTGAGCATACACATCTTTTCCATGGAATGGGAATTCCATGCAAGCACCTCACAGAGGTTTAGACTTCAGTTTTGCTCCCTCCAGCAAAGAGACCTGTGAGGTGGGATTGCCTCTTACAGACACAAGCACCATCCTGTTTCATTGGCATTTACCATCTTTAGTTAAACAAGGCCAGGGTAATAAAAATGTCACTTTTGTACAATGCTGCTTTCCTTTTGGACAGGCTACTGCAAAGGGAGATGTGAGTCAGTGTATTATCAACCTCGCAAAGAGGCTTTTTATCAGACTTGCTGCTGCTCAGCTTTCGCCCAGATGACAGACTCAGGGCAGGCAGTGACATTTTGGGCTCTTAGATTTGCTGAAGAAGAGTCAGGCTGGGGTTAGCTAAGTAACTTCAGGAAGCACTGTTTTGCAGAGCTGTCTGCAAGCTCTGCCTGACCGAGCTGATGTACCTCCTGATTGCTCCAAGTCCTCAAGATGGAAATTTGCTGAAGACATCCTGCTGACCGTGGTTACTTTTTCTATTTAAATAATTGCTGATCCTGTTTAAGCAAATGCAAGTTTCAGCAGGGATGGAGTTTGCTTCTGAAGAGGTCTGAAGTTTGAAGACATGAATTTTTCATCAAGTTTGTGTAAAAAAATATTTATTTTTCTTTGTTTTAAACTCGATGCCCATGTTTTATTGCATTATAAGAATAAATGAGTATCTGTTCTTTAGTAAACCCCCCACACCTTCTCAAATCAGGGTTGTACTTCATTCTGTCATCTCTTTTCCCAGACAGAGAGTCCTACACTATTCAACAAGTGATCAATACAGCAGTAAATGCCAAACAGATCATTACTGAAGAACTTCACCTATTTATTTTGCTTCCTGTTGGCACACACCACAGAAAACAGAGCCTGGGTTACTGTGCAGATTCCTCTGGGACATATATTGTCCTTTGAGTTACACTGCTGCAAGGGAATGAAACTCTTAATTGACAGACACTGGAAACATAGGAAAGTTGGTAGAGGAACAGAGAAAATTAAGGCAGTAGAACCCAAAGAGAACAAAAGCATCGATCTCTGCACACTGAGAGCTAGTGGAAAGCTGGAGGAAGAAGAAATATTAGGAAAAGATGGCCTTTGAAAATCCAAAGATAAATGGCTATTAGATGGTGCTGACTGGCAGCTGGGGCTTTCATTTCCTGGGGAAAGGCATCTTCCCTTCTCTCCTTTTATTTACTGCCTGTGTGTGACTGAGCAGACAACAAGAGATTACCTTTGAGGCATGCATATGCATGCAAGAAAAAGAAAGACAGGGAGATTTTGTGCAAATCATGTCATCTTTCAGTCTTCTGCCTTATAAACAGAGATTGTGGTGGCTTCCTCTTTGGAAAATGTGTGGAGGGAATGGTGCTAAAGAGTTGATGCAAAAGAGTTATGCTATTCAAAAACAGGGCAAAAGATTTAAGGAAACTGCATAAGAAGGGATACCCGTGGCACTTCACTAATAAACATGTGGTTCAAACCACCTCTCATCCAAAGAACTGCTTTTCAAAGTGTAACCTTACTCAGCACTGAAGCAGGAAGATGCCTCATTTCATTAAGTGGCAGTGCTGGCTCTCTAGCATGCCAGGCATGATTGTACACGGGAGCTCCTCTGGGGCTACAGGAGACACACACCCACCAGTACCTAAACTGGGTGACTGGTGCTTAACTAAGTAATTACTAAAAAAGCTACTGAAGAAGCAGGGAGACTTGGTGCTCATTGCAGAGCTGGGCTGATGACGGCCCCTGTCTGCCCAGAGATCACGAGGTTCAGAAACACCAAAAGAGAGGGTGTTCTGTGCTCCAAGACAAAACACCTTGTAGGAAAAACTCTCTGGGTAGGAGGTGAATATGACACAAAGACAGACAGAGCGTATGGACATTTGCACTTTACTTTTGCCTGCTAATTACCTCCCAATCTATCCCTCTCCCAGCAATGCTGCATAATCACAGCTCTAATATCCCTGAGCCCTTTCCATTCTCAGTTGTGAGGCAGCAGTGTGGGCCCAAATTCCCAGAGCATCCAAATGTTTCACAGTGTTCAACACAGGTATTACATGCTTTAAAATGTTATTTTTTTATTTATTGTTAAGATCTGTGGAACAAGGAAGTGCTTGATTTCCCATAGCTCAAGAGGAGGAAGTGAGTCACAAAGGTACTTGCTTCTTCCACCCTCACACTAGGAGTCTGTGGAAGGGAAGGGAATTAAACCTAGAATTTCCAAAATCCTAACTGAGTGCCTGTAATCACCACTCTTCTCCCCTTCCACCAATCCAGCAGCAGCAAATACAGTCCCCATCTGCTTCAAGCATGTCTAAAGATGACTATGAAAAGCCTACATACCCTGGTCATCAGCATGAATAACCTAACAAGATTATTTCTAATGCTAAGAAATCATGTTTCTGTTCTATCAAGGAGCTACAGTTTCAAATAGATTTTTTTCCCCTCAAACTATGGATTAAAACATAAAAAATTCCACGTGTAACACAAGTTTGCACTAAATATACTGACCTCAGACCAATGCAGTGATGAGAAACTAAACTGCAATGAGAAGAGAGACTGGAGTGGTGTTGGGTTTTTTTCTAGAAAAAGATGAAAACTAGAAAAATGCCTTATGAGCCATCATACTGACCCCAGGGTATTGACTGTAACTTGTTACAGAAGAAGGATGGACAACATGGAGTTTCCATAAGATCAAGGATATCCACTACATGATACACCACAGTTCAAATGGTGGGATGATATAATTCATGTAACTTTGTTCATTATCTTATAGTTCATTGAATTAAAGTTGAGCATGACAAGTCCATGTGCAAAGGATGCAATCACAAAACTCCTAGGTGTTTTTCTTAGTATTGAACAGTCAAACTATATTTTCTTAAAAACAAAAATAGCCTGAAAAGTGACTAATTTGATCCTTCCACCTCTAAGGAAGTGACAGGGACTCTGTAGCCTCTCTGTCCTTTTATCCCAGACCAGGGGGACCTTCTGATGTCATTGAAAATCTGACCATTATCTTTCAACCAACACAACTGAACAAAGAAAAAGACAGTTTTATCCTGTTTTTCCTGTTAATGGCTGTTTATGCACAATACACACTGAGTATTGGGGAAAACAGAACCCCAATTCTAAGAGAAAATCCCAGGAACACTGATGTTCCTGTTCTCCATTGTTTAGATATTTCACCATTATAGCAACCAAGAAGCACTATGTAACTCACAACTGGTTTAAAAAAAATGAAGTTGAGGGATGTTAGCACCACTGCAATTCTCCAGTAACTTGAATCCAAACAGTTCAAAGATGAACTGACCAAATGCAGGCTCTTGCCCCAAGAAGTTCAGTAGTGCTATTGAACCCACTGGGCAGACAAAAGATGAGTCACAGAGAGAAAAACTGGCATACCTGACCCCAAACTGCCAGGGAAGTGTCAGTGCTCCCCTCAAATGTCCAAGTGGCTCTTCTGACCTCAGACTGAATAGAAAGTAGGTGACTCTTATTTGGAAGAGTCTGGAGAACATGACTCCAAAACTCTTTGCCTTTTTAAGAGCCTGTAAATTACTAGACTGGAACCTTCCAGAGATGGAGAATTTTATCTCATGGGACTCAGAAATTATCCAGATCCTTTATCTCCAACTGAGTAGGAACAGTGGGGGAAATAACTGAACCTCAGGAGTGAAATAACTCCCCCAACACAACTTCCCACGAACTACAGAAGATACTGGTTGCTTGAATGGACAGAGAACTTGTGAGAGAAGCTGGTTTTGTTACCATAAATCCGAGGCAGCTACTTAAAAGTAAAAGGATACAGGAGGAAGGACCTGCCTGCTTACAGAAGCTCCAGGGGTCAGCTGGTGAGCTCTTTGGGACGGGCTGCTTCTGACAATTCTCGGTTGGTTCCTGAAACTCTCAGGTCAAAACCAAGTGAGACTTGCTGTTTAGAAGTTAGGAAGGACTTTTTAAACCCTAAGCTGATGAGTAAGTATCCTGATGATAAAATCATTTAATCTTTGGCTCTAGGTGAGGATCAAGGAGTCAGTCCACGATCAGTCTCCCCCTGCCCATTGTATTCCAGTCATCTTCAGTAATCTGGTGTCTGAGCAGTTCGTAATTTTTCATGTCTTTTCCACATAACACCTTTACTAGATCTGACAGTGCTTTTGCCCAAGATCAACACCTAATCTCCAGCTTCCCAAAGACTCCCCTAACAGCTGGAGTTGACAACAGCACATCTCCAGCTTGCACCCTGACAGCTTTGGGCACAGAAACCTGGTGTTCAGGTCACCTAACAGCTCAACTGCTCGTCCTGCCTTCTGGGCTCCTGAACCTTTGCAACCAGAAAAGAAGTGAACTGGACAAAAAAGAAACAAACAAAAATAAAGCAGGTAACTTACTTGCTAGGAGCAGCTCTGCATCAGTCGTGTGCCTTGGCACTTCGGGGGTACAGGACGGAGAGAGGACTGAGAGGTAGGTCAAAGAGCTGCTGGAGAAGTGTCCGATCCATGCCATCACCAGAGAGCTGGGGTCGTCTTCTGATCCCTGGGCTGCCTCCTCCCTTCTTCCCTCTGCCTGTTATTAGCAAACATTTACGTGGCACTGAAGATGAGCTGCCCACGCCCCTGGCCCCGGGTGTCCCCGCTGCTCAGACCCTCACCCTGCCCGCCCCAGGCTGCTGCTGCCTGTCCCTGCTCCTGCTCTCTCCCAGACAGAGGAATTCCTGGCGGCAGAAAGCTTTTTAAAGGGCTGGGGCAGAGGGGAGGGAGAGGAGTGCATGTGATAGGCAGCATTATCTGTTCTGAATGAGCAGCGCAGGGAAGGGCGGCGGGAGGCGAGGGAAGAGGGGAGGGGTTTAAAGCCGCTGCTTGGCACAGAAGGGGCTGCCCGGGAGGGGAAGGGGCTGTTCCCTGCCTGCAGAGAACGCAGCTCTCTGTGCTCTCCTGTCACCTCCCTGCCACCTCCCCAAGTGTCGTTACTTCTCTCCCTGCCTGGGTGCTCCCTGCCCGCGTTACTGGGTGGGCTTTGGGTCTTCAAGGGGGTAGGGACTGTGTTCCTGCTTCAAAAGCACGGACGCAGAGCGCAGATCCTGGGGGAGAAAAGGAGGGCAGGGAGAACGCAGAGGCTGCGGGTCCAACAGGGCATTGTGGAAACTCTCTCTCCCAGGCTGGACCAAGGAATTTGGGAAAAGTGGGGAGGAGGAGGGAGAGCGAGATTCCGCTGGCTCTCTTCCCTCGCCTGCCGAGCACCACGCTGCCCGAGGGTGTTTGCTGATGGGCTTGTGTTGTTTGCCAGATCCAGCCCGTCCCAGGGAATGCTCGCAAAGCTCTCCGGTGGTTTGCTGTGTTCTCTCTCTCTCTCTCTCTTTTTTTTTTTTTTTTGTTTCAAGTCATTGATAATACCACACTGTCTCCCTAGCTTAGCAAAATATTTCCTCTTCTGTAAAGCAAATGTCAGGCCAGCAGCGTATATGAGACAGATTAGCTTGGTGACCACAGGTTACCTTCAGGCTTTGTTGCCCCCTTCCCCTAATCCTGTCCCCTCTAATTCTCTATTCCAGGACCATACACGTCACAGCTCATCAGAAATGCTTTCACAGAAGTTTTTTTCTGGTCAGGAAAAGAGAACTTGTCAAAAACCAAAGCACTGTACAGGAAAATGTCAGTATTGCTAGAACCTGAGAGCTATTTTTCCATGTTCTGCTTTGAATGACTTTCAATTTTTTATTTGTTAAATTAGACTGTTGTTAATGAAATACGTCAGCACTGAATGACATTTATTTCAGGGTATGGACATTTTTGCAACTTATTATTTGCATTCTTATTTTGGAACAGCTATAAAATTGAACTAGTGGAACATGCTGTAGATTAGAAAATCTGATTCTTAACCATCTCAAATCTAGGATACAGAACACTGTAGTATGGAACCTAGACTGGTTGGGAATCTGGAGCCAGACCAAGGACTAAGGTCATCAAAAATCAGTTTTACAGATGTAATTTTGCTTTTCCACTTGTTGTATGTTCATATTTCACTTCAGCACAGCATGGGCAGGGGGATTAGAAGCCACTTAGGCTCCTGTTTTGCCTGCATTAGAGCAGTGCTGCCCCATCTGGGCTGCCAACAGCACAGAGAACTCAGTTCAAATCAGCAGTAAAACTATTTGCAAAAAAGAAGTAAAAGGCAAGGTAATAAATTGTTGATTAAAACCTATGCATCCGCCTGGATGCCTTCCTGTGTGATGTACTCTAGGTGACCCTGCTCTGGCAGGGGGGTTGGACTAGATGATCTTTCGAGGTCCCTTCCAACCCCTATGATTCTATGATTCTATGATTCTATGATTCTATGATTCTATGAAGTTATGCTACATCTTCTGCCTGCACATAAGTTAGGAATGATGCTTTCAGCAATATTTATTTTACCTTTTAGGAATATGTCTATGATACATAAAGTATCCTTGTAAAAGTGCTATTTCAGGAGCACATTAACAGTTTTGGTTTATTTTTAATAAGTATTCAAATTTACTTCCAAAGTACTCAAGAGTAATCAATACAGCATGAGGGGCAGCCCCCCCTAAAAGCATAATGTTGGCTTTCAGAGCAAGGTAAGTCCCTGGATGCTGCTTCACCTTCATAACAGCCTCAGCTTTGCTCCTTCTTCAATTTAATCTCTTTTAATAAGATTTAGGATGAGTTTGGGTGCTAGGGAAAGCTGTGCAGCCAGCAGCCCTAGAGAAACCGAACCTCTGCATGTCTGCAAAGCGGGTGTGACATGCTCAACGTGAGGAGAAGCCTTCCTTCCCACCTCACACACACACTTCTCCAATGCATCTCAACTACCAACCCAGCCAACAGCCTTGAGGTCTCCCAGACCAGGAGTGGGCTCACAGAACGGCCCTGCCTGTGCTGCCTGTCCACCCACCTGGAGCTACACCCCTGCCCTGCTCACACGCCAGAAATGGCACTGAGCTCCATGCAATGTAGTTAAACATCCTTCCATGTTTTGAGCAGACTCTCAATTTCTCCTGACACGAATAAAACTCTGCTAACAGGCACTGCCATCTGCTGGCACCACGTCCTTCCTCTGAGTTCCCTACAAACCCTGACAAAAGTGGGGCACAGGGTGGGTTCAAAGCTGAGTTTGGATTGTCACAGCTCCCACTGATCTGTGAATCCGTGAGGCTGCAGAAAGCCCTGTATCCCAAAAAACTCACATGTTATTATCCAGCTGGCAAAAAAAGAGAAACCTCTCCCCTAACGAGACGTGTCAGTTCATGACCAGGCATGTAGTTGTGAGGCTCTCCTCTCTCTGCCCCAGCCCTGCCAGTGCCTGATGCCCACTCAGTGCCCAGCAGCCCAGGGAGGAGCAGGAGGCAGCAGATGCTGCCCAGCACATCCTGTGGCTGCCTCCATGTGCTGGGACTGCTCCTGTCACCCCAGCTCCTGCACCACGCACGCTCCAAGGCACAGCAAAGGACTCAGAAAAGTGGTCCCTACTTCAATCAAGGCTAAAGGCCTTTTAGGAACCATTTATTTAATCACCAGAGAGGCAGTACCTTTTGCTTGGGTCCATGAGTGCATACATCTTGGAGGGCTTTTGCTTCCTTAGTCCTACTGTGTAAACTAGAGCCTTGTTTCACACAGGATTTCAACAGACACCTGCAAATTTGTACTGTTTAAAGATGAGCCAAACATGAAAATAGTTTTTCAGCTGGCAACTACACTCCAGTGACATCAACGTGCCTGTGCTAAGGTGGTTAAAATGTTGTCAATGGCCTCACAGGTTCAAAATATGTTAAAAGTACTCCAGGCATCAGCTTGCTGTAGGAGGGCAGATTTAACAAAAACTGGCAGCAGAGCTCAGGTGCATTCTCAGACTGGTGTCTAACCAAGGAAATGCAGAGGGGTTGCTTTCCTGAGCTGTTTGGGATGGGATTCACCTCAGGCAATGCTATTCAGGATGTGCTGGTCCGAGTCTGAACAGCCAGGCCATTTCCCTTCTAACTGACACAGAGAGACAGGTAGTATCAGAAGGCATCTAAATTAGACCCTTATGTAAGAAGGGCACAAATTATCTAATTCCAGGAGCACACAGAAACAAATTTCACTTCAGTGCAACATCTTGATTTTCCTAGGGGTGCTCCTAAGCTCTAGCAGCTGTGCTGCCCTGCTCAAAGGATGCACAGGGCTATTTACAGGGGTGAAATGATGGCAACTGTGGAATGCTTTAGCTCCTGGATTTGCAAACAGGACAAGATGTGGAAAAACCAACTTTAATGTCATTTTGGTATAACTAAATAGCTGAGGACACTATGTATATAAAAGGCTTTCATAAAACAGTTTGGATTTGTGCTGGTTTCTGTAGAACTTGGCAGCACAGTCCAATTTTTGAGCTTTCATGAACCAAGTGTGGATTAACCTCCATTTCCCTGAGGTTTCGCTACACACAAATGAGCCACCCCTCCTGATGAGCACAGACTGGCCCATGACATTTATTACCCAAAGGGACAGTTTTCAATCTGAGCACCAGTGACAGAATCTGCAGCTTGCTCCAAAACCGGTGGTGGCTGTCTTGACTTTACATGTATTGAGAGGAGAGGGAGCAACAGCACCTTCAGGGAGCATTTTAATTTGTTGTGCAATTTGATCTCTGGAATGAGAGATGTCTCTTTCCGTTTTTCAACCACTTGCCTACCATCCCCACTAGAAGAAAACAGTTGTAAGAGCCAGTGTTGGAAGGAGCTTCTAAGATCGTCTCATTCATCCACCTCCACTCTTCCTTGGTGCCTTGACTGAGCTGAGCTGAGCTTTCAAGTAAAGCTCTGAGAATGCAGATGTGAGTCACCCACTCCGTCTTGACTTCCTTTTGTCTTTTGGGGCTTATTCAAACCCCCAACTCAAAATGAAACTTGGGAGGTAGGAACAGAGGCAGATAAGGGGAAGGAAAAGTTCCTGCAGTAAACCCAAACTCCCCCGTCTCTGTGAAGCATGTGGAGGAGCTGCTTGCCATGTCCCTGTCCTTTGATATGATAATGAAGCTTCATGCTAACCTAGGGAACCAGACAGCTCTTCCCACAGCTCTGTGCCAGCAACACACACACTCCAAGCCCTCGCTATCTTTTGACTTCTGGATCGCCCACAAGTGTGTTAGTCCAGTTGGTATGAACTGCTGCTGTAATTAACACTAATTAAGCCCTTATTTTGCAGGTACAGCAGCAGAACCTAAGGCTGAAGAGACTGAACTTCCCACCGAGGCCCATGGTAGCTGCAGGGGCAGAAGACACTGGCAGGGGCACAATGTGTGTGTGTTGCACCTGCACACGTGTGAGATCTCGGCTGTGACCAAAGCAGCACTGCTGCTGCCAGGGCTGTTTGCTGCCCCAGAGCTCAGGAGCAGCAACAAATTGCAGCAGTCCTAGCACAGAGGTAATAATGGCAAATGTATGAAACCACTTTCCCTGCTAGGTTGTCGGAATCACAGAATCACAGAACCACAGAATCTTAGGGGTTGGAAGGGACCTGGAAAGACCATCCAGCCCAACCCCCCTGCCAGAGCAGGGTCACCCAGAGCACATCACACAGGAACGTGTCCAGGGGGGTTTGAATGTCTCCAGCCAAGAAGACCCCACAGCCTCTCTGGGCAGCCTGTCCCAGGGCTCTGTCACTCTCACAGGAAAGAAGTTCTTCCTGATATTCACATGGAACCTCCTATGTTCCAGTTTGCACCCGTTGCCCCTTGTCCTATCACTGGACATCACTGAACAAAGCCTGGCTCTGTCCTCCTGACACTCACCTGTAACATATCTGTAAACATTGATGAGGTTGCCCCTCCTTTTCTCCAAGCTCAAGAGACCCAGCTCCCTCAGCCTTTCCTCATCAGGGAGATGTTCCACTCCCTTCATCATCTCTGTGGCTCTGCCCTGGACTCTTTCAAGCAGTTCCCTGTCCTTCTGGAACTGAGGGGCCCAGAACTGGACACAATATTCCAGATGTGGCCTCACCAGGGCAGAGTAGAGGGGGAGGAGAACCACTCTCTTGCAAAAAGGTTTCTGACAAAAGCAAATGCCTCAGTTCTTTCAGGTGGGAATCCCGTTGCATTAACTTCTTTCCTGAAAATGTACAGCCTCCCCTTTGCAGAGCAGGGTGGGAGCACCCAGGATGTGACCAGAAAGCTACAGTCTGTTTCTCAAACTCAGGCAGCAAGTAGCCCCTTCACTGAAAAAGGATCTCACCTCTAGCTTGTGTTTTTCCCAGCAATGGTAAGAGAGAGACAAGAGGTAGAGCCAGCAGCTCCTTCATTGAACTGTGAGGAATCCATCAGGGTATTTAGTTGATTCCAAGGGATTCCACAAAGGGCTTTGCATGAGAGTGTAATGGACTAAATTTTGCTTTTGGGCACCAGCAGGAGCTCAGCCAAAGCCCAGCATGCACACTTGAAGGCCTGGATTGTCATCCTCTCTGAAACAACCATTGCCTGAACCTCGCAGGTCAGTACAACATGAAAGCAACTTCCAGCATATTCTGTGGTTGCTTAGCCAAAAGCCTGATCTACAGGGCAAAAACAATATCCTGAAGATAGATTTTAGGCAATGCACATCAGCATGTCTAGTTTGTTTAACTAGCATATTTTAATACTATTTGCAATCCAGCCTTAGGAATTAAAAGCAGCACAGCATTTGTTGCAGCAGGTCTCACAACTCATGGCTCTGAGTTCACTTCAGGATTCTTTTCAGCTCTACTCTGGCTGCAGAAAAAGTGACCCCCTCAACTCTAATGAGGTCTTTTTATTACTGTTAATCTCTTGTATGTGGCCTGGCACCAGGAAAAGCAGCAGAGTAACAGCCCTGGGGACAAAAGGCCTCTATGTAGCCACAGATGGGCACCTGTGGTGCCTTTCCCCAGCACTGCCCTTTCATCCTTCCCCAGGTGTGTTCAGGTGACAGGACAGAGCAGCTCTGGAGCCAGAGGGGTCGGTTAGAGGGACAGACTGGTGTGATGCATGAGAGAGAGATTAGCTGGGAGTACCTGGGCAATTAACCCTTGGCTTCTCTATTTCAATTAATGTCAGGTCTGGTGGAACTCAGAGCCTTTGTCCCTTAGGATCTGACTGACATCCCTAAGGATTTAGAGCTTCAGTCCTGGCAAAACTGGGCTAGATTTGAACCAGAGATCTAAAGGTGAAAAATTTTCAACCCCCATTTTATATTCACAATATACACAGCTCTGAGTTTTACTGAAAGGCTAAACTGCACCTTGCACTGGGATCCTTGTGGTATGGAGAAGGGTAGTGGGAGTGGCCATGGAAGAACCAAAATGTGAATTCCTGCTGCCATAATGGAGTAGCAAAGTGGTTGCTGACCACATATGACCACAGCACACCCTGCCTGCACTTTCCTTCCCCTGCAAGAGCTAGAAGTGCTCTATGAGGGGAATTTTTCACTTGGTCAGAATTCCAGCACTCAAGCTGCATCTCCTCTGCAATTAAGTTACGTTCTTTTACATGCAGCAGAATTTCAAGCCAACTTCTGAAATGCATCTTACTACTGCAACTTCTAAGGAGTCTTTAAAAACACAACCAATCGTTCCATTCTTACCCCAAGTGTCTCTGTCCACTAAACAATCTGCAGGGACCAGTTAAATTCAAGGACCATGACTGTTCCTTAGAAAATCCCAGTAACACTCAGGTAACTTCTGAGCTCTTGGATTTCCTCGTAATCTGCCAACAGCAGGGAAATTTTCAGCAGGTTTTCAGTCATTTAGGAGCATAAGAGAACCATTTCTACTTTTTTTTTTTTCCTAGACCTTGCAGCAAAATTAAATATTTATAAGGAATTCCCTGCCTTGGTAGCAACAACTGACTGTTATGAAAAATAAGTACACTATAAAATGCATATTTTAAGTCTGCAAAAACCTGCTAGATTTCCAGCTTTTGCCTGACTGGTTGATAATTAGTTCAAGCAAGTAACTGAAAAAAGAAAACCTGTCGGGGAGTGGGGGGGGGTGGGGGGGTGTTAAGGGTGTGTAGAAGCTCACAACAGCTACAATAAAATATTTTTCTATGTTTACACAAGAAATCAGCAGCAGAATCAGGAAAAGAGACAGTCTTCTAGTTTCTACCCCAGCCATGTATTCAGGGAACCACATTATCTATTATGTGCTCAGATGCTGCTAGAGGGTAAACAAAAACTTTCCCCATCCTCCAAATAAAATTCGAAGATTGTGCTGAATCCAGGCTTTTCCACAAAAATGCAAATAACTCCTGTTTAAAGATGCAATGGAGAGAAAAGATAAATCTTGGTATCACTGTAATAATGTGCCTTCTAATGAACACTCCTGTATGCTCAGTGCCTGACAATACTGGATGGGATCCAGGTCTGTTTACAGTGCCAGCATGTCTGTGTCCCTGACTCCTGGCGCATCTGTACATTTTGTTCTTGGCATATTTGTATCTATGGAGCCAGCTGACCTTGAGCCTCTCATCAGAGGGAAGAAAATAATAATAAAAAAGCAGCAGTCAGAAAGCCTGCCACCCCCCGTCTCAGAGTATTTTTCCTCTGTTCAGTTTGCATAGAGACAACATTCAATAATACTGAAAATGTTCTTTCTGTCCCTGGAGAGGCCTGTTCAGAGTAAAACCAAAGGAAATTAAAGGCCTATCAAGCAGTCCCCTGATACAGGTTCATAAATATGAAACTGCAGGCAGTGACTGGCAAAAGCACCAAGGACAAAAATGTCCTAAAACTCTTTGACTGGGGTCCCTCTGCTCCTGCCTTCACCTGCTCTGCAAGGATCTGGGGAGTGAGGCTCCCCACTGCTTGTTCTCGCTGCACATTCAGAAGAAGCAGAGGATGGAGCATTTGCCATGGGCTGACACGTCCTAGTGCACTGCTGTGTGACAGCAGGGCTTGGCAGCCACCTGTAAAACACCCCCTCTCAGCCAGCAGCTGCTGCTGCTGGAGCTGCTCCTTTCCTGGAGTGGTGGGTCAGTGTGAGATGCACAGGCAGGAAGCACAGAGCTGAGCTGCAGGCTCTGGATTCCCCAGAGAAATGGGTGATGCAGACACCTGCTCCTCAGCCCTGCCAGACCCTGCCCCTCTGCGCTCTGTGAGCAGGCTGCTGTGCCTGGAGCACAAACTGCAGGGTGCCTTTTGAGGAGCCCTTCATCTGGAGATTTTCCCTTCTGGAAGTGTTTCCCACCTCCTGAAGAATGAATGGATGAGTTTTGCTATAATGTGCTTTACAAATACATGAAACAGGAGAGTGGATTAGTCACGAGGACCTTTCAGGCACTGCTGAGAAAGAGAGTGCACTGCTGAGAGACAAACTGGGTCCTCTTCAAACATCTCTGCAAGCATGCTGAATTCAGTTATCCTCCTGTGCTCACTGGAGTGTTCCCTTACCTGCTGTAATTGGTGCAGCAACAGCTCATTGAAGTTACAGCAAAACTGTCAGATCTACCCTGCAGTCATTCAGTGAAGTTTCCCTTTCTGGCTGGATTTGCCCAGGGCTTTTTCCTTTGCCACTCAACACACCAGCTCGAAATTTCAGATGTGCCTTGTGCTAAAATTGTACAAGAAAAGATGCTTCACCCAAATGGATTAAATTCATTTTACTTCCCTGTTGGTCATGAAATTCAGCCACTGTTTGATATATTTGAGTCCAAGATTAAGAAGATGAGTGTAACCTCAGGGCATTATACAACTTGCTTAGCATGTAATACAACCATAGAAATGACTCATGGCTTCACGAGTCACACTGCTCTCTCTTGTAAGAACAGACACAAGGAATTATTGACTTGATTCCCCAGAATGTACCAGTGTAAATGAGGCATAACACCAGAATTGTAGACATGTCAAAAAAGCGTAAAAATAAGTTTTCCCAGGAAATATGTTGCCATATGGACAAGGTCTTTGTGCTGGTGAGGCTTTGTTCAGTTCCTCAGGCTTTTCTATGTCATAACATTTTCTAGCATGACGACTGGGTTGTCACCTCAGCTCCCTGACTGCCCTGGGCTGTGGTGTTTCCACACTAACGATACCCCTGAACACGCAGGTTCCGTGCTGTCCGTTCACAGAGAACTGACTGATGTTTGCTGACAGCTTCCATGCACCTTGCCATGCAATAGTTATTGAAACCGAATTGCCAGAAGGGCTACGATCATTGCTTGGAGTCATTTATCAGGGACTTATTCAGCACTCTGAGCCAATGCCA
This sequence comes from Apus apus, assembly GCF_020740795.1. NCBI lineage: Eukaryota > Metazoa > Chordata > Aves > Apodiformes > Apodidae > Apus > Apus apus. Next base: position 1,300,423 of record NC_067303.1, on the reverse strand, counting down.
AGAAAAATTCCCTCACGGCCCTAGACCAGATGCTGTTCTCATCTGAACTACTTTGAAGCCGAGATAAAACTCCTGAAGCCAACAGACAGGCAGGGCTACTATCACCTTGTTTCAGCTCAGAACTACACTCCCTTCTGTGTCCACCCCATCCCCAAAAAATCAGCAAAACCACCCCAGCTGGACAAAAAGTTCAGCCTCTCTGATTTCACCTGTTTGCTGTGTAAAATGGCTTTGACATCAGAAAAAGCTGACTGCTTTTTTTTTTTTTATTTTTTTTTTTTAATGACACCACTGGCCCTAACTTAAGCAGCAAGATGGAGCTTTGTGGTACTCCAGCAGGTGTGAAATCTCGTTCCTCTTTTTGAAGAGACGTTCCCACCACACAGAGAGCAGCCCGATCCATCACTCCCTGCTCGGGCCGGTAGATGGGGATGAGCAGCCACTCCAGTTTCACCATCCCGGGTAAAGCCACAAAGCCCCACCTCTCTCTGAAACCTTATTTAACCGTGCATCCTACTCGCAAGAAAGTACAAAAGGTTAAGCATAAAGCAGAAGCTTTCCTGAAATAAGGAAAGCTATTATCCCCACAGCTTTTTCATGGAAACGATACATGGCAGTGTTAAGAACTTGACCCATATACAAGGACTATGTATGAGTGTACAGTTTTAGAAAGTACTTAGGAGCTGCTGTGCAGGGCAGGCAATGCTTTGGCACATCTACTATCTGCAGAAAGGCCACAAAACACCGAGGGTCACCTCAGTGTGGGCAATGGACACCTACAGAAAACCCTGCTCCAGGAAATTAAAGTGCCTGCCTGGGCATAAATCAAGCTCCTCCGCAGAAAGCACCTCATGGCTCTGTAGAACTAGACATGACAAACACAAATTGTGAAAGGGGAAACTTCAGCACAAAGAGACTTCAGTATATGGGCACATAGTGAGAGGAAGGACCGAGGACTGACCTCAGCTGCCCAAGCCAGTCATAGAATCTGTTATGGCATTATCAGGACAAGAGAGATAAGGAGCCAACCTTCTTCAGAGTTGGCTAAATTCCTGCTTCCTCTTCCAGCACTAAGGTCGAGGCTCTAAAGCCACTCTTGAGCAGAGGTACCCAGAGCAACTTGTCCAAAACTCCACTAGCAACAGCCCAGCCAGAGCAGTGCCCGCTGTGTCTGGTGCCCCTCAGAGACTGTGTGTTCTCCAGCCTGCACACCAGCCTTCCATACACACCACTGACCATCTCCATGCTTCAGCAAAACTAGCAGGCAGTGGCTGATCCTTCAGGCTGCTTTTCGTGACCAAACCTGGAAGCAGCTCTCTGTGACCAAGCCCATTCTCACTGCCCTCCCAAGTGACTCGTTTTGATGGGTTCACTCATCCGTAAATCAGCCATGCTTTACAAGGCTATTTCTAAAGTCCTGACCTTCAAAAGCAAGGCCCAGGGTTCTTGTGTGATTGTCTGGTAAATGTACTTGTGCAACAAGAGCAAGTAGCTGATGTCCCTGCAGTTCTTTCCTGGGGCAAAAATCCCAGAAGGCTTAATATTTTTTTTTCTGTTGATAACAGCAACTGCACACAAATCAATGGCAGCTTTTAGGGGTACACTGCAGGAGTGCCAGCCTGTTCTGCTGCATTTAGGGACAAGGAGAAAGTCAGGTCTGTTATTATGAATGGGAAAGGGTCAGCTGTGGATTTACTAGAGGAAGGGCAGGAACTACAGGGGCTCAGTTCCCCCTGGCACTGCCCACATGGCACACACACTCTGCAATCACACTTGCAGCTGCTTGGAAGTCCAAAATTCCTCCTGGATCCCTCTCTCCATATAGAGACACTGCCTAAATTTCACAAGGCCAGGCTCCACAGGACTGCGCACTGACCTCAGACAAAAATCAGTGATAAGCCTTTTCCCAGGGAAAGAACAGAAAAAAGAGCATAATACATGTAAAGAGGATGTGCTGATTTCTTCACTACCCTGTCCTATGTCTGTGTGGCCTCTGGGACCATATTTCTGCTCTTGGGAAATAACTAAATAAACAATCACTCCACTCCACACAACTCACTCACTTCCTTACTCTGCCTAACACTGTGGGCTCCATCCAACCCATTAGCTGCAAAGGTAAATCAACAGTTCTTTCAAACTATGCTCTCAGCTTTCTTCATGACTCCCATAAGAGATCAATGCCTGATTTCACTGGGTCAGGATGTCAAACCAGGCTTTCTACCTTGCTGTACCTTTCTCTGCCTTGGTTATCAACTGTGAAAAGCAGGATGATGACTGCTTCCTGTCCATCTCCCTCCCCTGCATTCCAAAAGGGAGGGTGAATTTAATTTATTAATGCTGATAGAGTCTATGGACACTTAGAGATAAAAAGACCCAATGTGAAGCAGAATATCATGTTCTACCTTACAGAAAGCTTATGCTTTTACTAGTTCTTTTCAAAGCACCTACTGACATTGCTAGGCAACTGGGACATTGTCAACAATAAACCCAGTAATAATAAACAAACAAACAAAACCTGAATCTAACAGTCTATAAAATGCAGCTGAGAGCTGTCAGGTAAACAGACAACAAGGGAATGAATTCTTAAAGATGGAAGGAAGAAAAGGCTAAAAATGGCCAATTTTCAGTTGATCCAAAAAGCAACCTTAGAGATACATCCCAAGGGGGACATGACCACCATGCAGAAGGTCCTGCCTCAGAGGATGCCAGAGGCATGGTAAAATTTGGGATCTTCTGAGAAGCAACAAGATCAACTCATTGGACTGTTGAGGAACCTTAAAGAATGGCAGTACAAGAGACAGCCAGTGCTGTGCAAAGAATCAGGCAGTGTTGTATCTACACAGAACACTTCCCTTCTTCATCTGCAAAGTAAAAATTGTGGGGAAAATGAGGCACATACAGCAGACCTACCTAAAGCTCATAGTTGCTTCTCCAGAAAGTGAATTTTGCTGATGATATTTAACACAGCCCCAGAAAGGCAACTGCAGTAAGTACAATACAACCCAACCTGCTTATCCCTGCTCATAGAGCTGCTTTTTGGCAGAGAGGAGTCAGTCCCCAGGCAGGCACACCTGGCTGTGCAGGGTGTGCTGTCCTGCTCCTTAGCAAGCTGGGAGGTTTGCTCAAGCAATCAGGGCAACACATGCTCCAGAGAAGGCCTCTGGCAAAACACATCTGTGCTCACAGCTAAGCTGTACCTGATGGCCTCAGGGGCTCTCTAGAGTTGATGTAGACACAACCCTTTGAGACTGGCATTTTAGAAATATCTCATGCCCTTGAGAACAATTTAAACTGCTACAAATACCTTTCTAGACCTTGCAGAAGCCTGTTTATTTGGAAAACAATAATTGAGGAAACATGCAGCTGATGAAACAAAGCAAGATCCCATTTTAAGGCTTCCTAGCATTTGATCAATTGCAGCTCAAAAAACCCCACCTCCTTGCTGGGTACAAGCTGAGACATCTCTGCTCACTTTCTACCAAATGAATAGGCATTTTCACTGAGTTGCAGGAAGTTACCACTTTTAATGCCATCAGCAGAGGGGAGAGAGCACTAATGTCTAACGCAGAAGCCTGACTCTACTAGACAAACCCAAATGAACACATAGAAAGAAAATTCCAAAGGGGTTAACTGGTGGCACCACTTGTTCAATGACTTCACTTGCCTACATACAGTGTTTTAAACTTCTATTTTCCTAGCTTGAAAAGATTTCAGACCCCCCCCCCCCCCCCCTCCCCGAGGCAGATGCCAATGTCATTGCTCAGGGCACTCGGTAGGTTTGTAGCTTTCATGGCACATTTGTTTGCTTAGGAGAGCTGAGAAGGGACAAGGTGACAAGGACACAGCTGCTATATAAGAATATGGTGCTTCTGTCAATATAAACCTCATCTTTTCCTCTGTATGTTTAGCTTAACTCTTTAAAAGGGGGGGTTCAGTGACTAGAAAAAGTGCCTGATGACTGAACATCCTTCACTGTATTCTGCACAATTACACACCCTCTACCCAGCTAAGGACTACTCAGAGGTGCTGTTCCAGCTCACTGACCCCACTGCCCTGCTCTGTGTCCCCAGCTGCCAAACAGCCTTGTGCTGAACACCCAGCTTACTGCAGGCAGGAAGGAAAGAAGTGCCTTTGTTGCAGGCCACCCATGTCCTACATTTTCAGGGGAAGTAAGGATTTCTCTGGCACTAACCTCCTCTGCCAAGCAGCTGAATTACAAGTAATGAGATTTGCTCCTTCCAGTGAGAAGTTGGCATAATTTCCCCCATGAACAGGGTTGCATGATGCCTCGTGGGGAAGTGGGGTTTATCAGCAGGGGTGTTCTACCTTGTGGGTTTGCCAGGGGACCAGGGGGGATTCCAGGCCATGCTATTCCAGAAAACCTTCATTGCAGCTATGCTGTTCCAGCATAACAAATTAAAGACACTGCTAGATTGTTGTCACCAGTTCTGCTTTCTGAAATGTCACAGAAAAATTGAGCATATGAACATGTCTAAAAGACACAAAACAACTCACCAGTGGGCAGTCAAGTTTCTCTCTCATGCTATGAAGTCCCAGTACTGATTTCCCCTCTCCCATGCTCACTTGCACTGCTCTGTAAAGAAAAGGGCAGATGAGAGGACTCTGTTACTCTTCAACTACTGACTGTGACTACAAGGGGTTAATAACACAGGCCTCTGCCCTTCTGGATTTCGACATGCATTTCCAAGCCACCACCAGAGCCAGCTTTGCTCTTGAATTTAAATGGCCTATGTATTTAAATTTAGTCATTACAGTTAGCAGAGGAGGCCAAGGCCTCCAACTACCTGCTGTCTAAGAATAAGGAAGGCTGGAGTGATTACAAATCCTTTCTTTTCTTTAGTAGCAATGCTTGAAGGTGCTGGGAGGGATGAGGGGTATAATCAACTTCATCTGTCATACAGTTCTTCCATTTCAGACACTTGCTGTCCTAGAGACTGACACTTTCTTCAACCTGATCTGCATGCTGGCATGCATGACTATTTACTTAAGGAAGGGTGTTGGTGATGTTCCCTGCTGAGAGGAAAAAACCCAGTTTCTCTTACTTATTTCAGCTATGATGGTGCTTGTTCACAGAAAAGAAAGTTTTGGGACTGAATCACAACTGTACATACATCAGACTGAACACTCAGTCTCCTGTTAGTGCTGCTCTCACTGCTACACTATCTAGAACATGCCCTGTGTTTTACTCATACAACATGAGACACAACTGGAAGGACAGAATCATCTCCCCTGGGACTCAGAGTAAAATCACAATGGATTCCAAATCTCTCCCCCTGGGAAGCACAAAGTAAATAAGTACTGGGAGGCTGCCAGCCTAGCTGCACTGAGGTTAATGAATAAACAACTGCCTGCAGTACTGACTTGCCTACTATACTTAAAATATCTTTGATTACATCGTAGGGAGACCTCATCTTCTATAAATAATCAGCACAAAAGATAAAAGCACTAAGGTTTTTTTTTGCTTTGAGAAAACAGAGATTTATACAGAAAAACTGCTGCTAGGCAAAGAGGCTCCTCTTAGAGGACTTGTCTTTTATAGAAAATGTTGACTTTATTGTGGAAAACAACACTGAAAACCAAGAAAAAATGCAAATTTGGGATATTCTGGAAATGTTAGTTCAGTCACACCTTGTTTTCCCTATTTCCCCTTTGTGGGAGATGCTCTCAAAGCATCTATCTCCAGGAAAACAAGCTCAGAAAAAGGGAGATTGTTGTAGATGAGGATGCTGGCATCCCGAGGCCAGCTCTGGAGATGGGAGGGTTGTAGCTGGTTGGTGGTGGATGTATTTTTGGAAATATTACTCTCAGTGCATAAAATAATCAGCTTGACAGATACAACAGTATCCAAGAGTGTCTTGAGTGATTTTGAATGTCTACTGAGAAAGACAATAAAGATCAGTCATTTTGCAGTGGGAAACTCTGCCATTTAAGGGTTCTCAGACAGAGCACCTAGGACTCATTTGTCACTTGTGAAAATCTAGGTCATTTACTCCCCTCCTCCTGCTCTGCCTTTTTCCTGCCAAATATAGAAAGAATTTTCTGGGTTGTGACTGAATAAAGCTGTTAATTACACTCTTTCCTCAAAACCTGCAACTGAAATTCACTTGGGGAGTTTCTGAAAGCTCTGGAAAGCCATTCTTTTTTATAATATTCTTCTGACATGTCTTAGAGGAAAAAGGAAGAAAGCTAATTTGCTTTTAATTTCTCAGTTTTGAGGATAATATTTAACAGAAGTAAATCCCTTTAAGGGCTCAACTATGCTCTTTGAAGCTAGTGGGAAAAAATCCCATTGAGTTTTATTGCAGGAGAACTAGTTTGCTGCTTTGAAAAATTATGTCAAACAATCTGCAGTATGTTTTGTGATGCAAGGAGTTTAATTTGTGCCATCATGAACTGTCAATAGGTGGAAAGGACAGGATTCCTGCATGTACTAGGCACAGTATAAAAATAACCAGATTATTTCACCATATAAAACATCACTTAGCTCCTGGAAAAGGAATCTGGAGTGATTCCATCATCAGTTCCTGGTGATATAAAAGCCTTTATGTGTTGGTATCACTAAGAGCATCCCTCCCAGGGATGTTCAGAGTGTAACACATGGATTAACATTCTTTGGAGATGAAAAGTGCTGCTTGAGTCTTATCAAATTTATTATTAATGATGGAGCCATTAAAACAATGGGATGGCTGGTGACAGAGCTTAATTCCTTATCTCAGTGCTTTTTGTCTTCTGAACACTCTGGGGCAAACACCAACATCCCTGAGTCACAAAACTCCTGCTGGTTTCCTGTGAACAGGCCTGGCTCTGCCCAAGTGTTGAACAACTTTGTTTTTAACATACAAGTCCTGTTGCCAGCCTCCTCTAAGGCTCAGGGGATCCTGCCTGCAGGATGTCCTCCACTTGTCCCTGGTAGGCAGCTGGAAGCACTGGGTTCTTCCTGCTGTACAACCAAGGGAAGATCAGCTTCCAGTCCGGGGATTTTAACCTTGGGGGTAAAACTCATTTATTTACAGTAGGACTCAAAAAAACAGGGATATAAACTGCTCCAGCCATCTAAGTCCTGCCTCTGCTGATGGAGAACAGGCACCTCTACAAGGCAATGCATCCCTAGATGCCTGTCTCAGAACAAGAAAAAACACCCTTCAGGCTCAAGAGAAAACTAGAAGAATTAGCTTGATTAGACACCTAATTTTAATGTGTCTGTAGCTAAGTGGGATTATTCCAGGCTTACATCACTTGAGCGCTAGGACTCAGGGGCACTCTACCGAAGGACTGAGAAATACAAGAGATGCACATTTATTTCAGCTCTGAGAAGACAGTAATGCAGAGAGAGTAACAGCAACTGTAAAGGACTGAGGGAGCTCCTGCAAAGAGTTCAGATGGACTCAGGGGTTTCAGCTCAAATCTAGGAAGGAACACCTAATAGGAATTTGGCCAAGGGCACACAGACCAAATAAATCAAACTACAAAGAGTTCTGCAGAATAAGGGAAGCATCAAGAGGCATCTGGTTCTTTTCAGAACCTACCCTTCCTTCCTCTCCTCTCCTCTCCTCTCCTCTCCTCTCCTCTCCTCTCCTCTCCTCTCCTCTCCTCTCCTCTCCTCTCCTCTCCTCTCCTTCCCAGGCAAAGAAAAGGTCTGAACCTCATAAGCAGTTCTTGTACTGATGTGATGGGACAAGAGCCTCTTCTGTTGGTGACAGCAAGAGCAATGCCAGCTTCCTCTGGTAACATAGAATTATAGAATCATGAAGGTTGGAAGGAACTTTAAAGATCATCAAGCTCCAACCCCCCTGCCATGAGCAGGGAACCCAACCACTAGATCAGGTTGCACAAAACCTCATCCAACCTGGCCTTAAAAAGCTCCAGGGATGGAGGTTTGCACTACCTTCCTAACCCTGGCAGCTCCAGCCTCCTGCTGCATTTTTCTATCCATCCAGCAGCCATTCCTCTGCCTTTCACACACAACACATAAACCAAGCCACCACGCTAACGAGCCGTTGCATATAGATGAGCTGGCAACCAGTCCCAGCTGACCACGGCCCCACATAAAAGCCAAAGAGGGCCTTGGGCAGTCTTCCTTTGATGCAGAAGTTGTTGGACCAAACTACTGTGGAAACTGCATGGTCTCAGGGACACAAAGCGGGGCAGCTTTTTTCCCACCCTCTTTTCTGCAGTCAGCTTTTCTGCCCAGGACACCAGGTAAGAGGCTCAGTGCCACACTGCTCTCTTGACAGCTAATGAGAAAATCCGTGATATTCCCAGGCAGACTGTCCCTTCTGCCTCTTTGCACAAAATTGTCACCTAATGACTACAGCAAGGGAATCAGAGAGTCCTTTTTTTTGTGGCAGGGGGTGTTTTGATTTTAGTCTGCTTACTCACTGGTTACCTTTCCTTGGGCAACCCTCTTGATTGTTCTCTGCTTCAGTTTTCCTTCCCATAAAACAGGCTACTGAGGCTTAGGAAAACATGGTCAGAAAATCTCTGCATCTGCTGTAGTTACCTCAGATACAGAAGGCAGAAGACAGAAGTTCAGGCATTACTCTTCTCTGGGAATGCTGAGCAGTATTTCTGACAGTGACATGAGGCCAGAAGAGCCTCAAAGTATGAAGGCAACCCAGGCTGGGATGAGCTGATACAATATTAGCTGCTGTGTGGTTACTGGGTAACTGCCAGTACTACAGCTTGAACCCTGTATTAGTATCAGCCAAACTCTCTTCACCTCATAGTAACTTGGAGGTAACTGAAGATGCTCAGAGGCTGCAGTAATGACTTTCTCAAAACTACTATTAAAAAAACTAACTACCCTTGCATTATCTTCTTTGTTGAGTATGACAACTTGTAGTGCATGGCTCACTTCCTTCATCTCACAGTCAATTACTTTTCTCAACCCATATAAACATCAGCAGGGAAAAAGAAAAATCTGCATATGTGTTAGAAATAAATTCAAAAATCAGGGCACACCACTTAAGGGCTGACTTGTCAGAAAATGGTAATTAAAAGTGTTCCAGCTGACAGTGCCCCTTTAATGAATTATTGGTAATGTTCTCTGAGAAGTTTTGATGAAAGACACCATAAGAGTTCTTACTTAGACTAATTTTCTGCATGATGCAACTTCACTGCACAAGAGGGGGAATCTCCATTAGAGAATCAAATTACAAGGATAACAAAGTAACTGTTTGAGTGATCAGGAAGAAACAGGTGCCCGTTCTGTACTGATTGCCTCTGTTTCCTATACCAGAGCTTTTTGCCATAGGTGCTTCTCTGATAACTGCCACTATGTTCTTAAATTCTGCTAAAAATTCCCAATAGCATAGCACGAGAGTTTTGGTTACCAGCTACGTGTGAACAAGCATCACACACACACTCAGTGACTGAGCAGCTCAGTTCTAATGCAGATACAGCAACGCCCAGGGACTGATCCTTTCAGCTGATACCCAATCACACCAGAGCCTTCCGAGCAGGGTATGTGCATTACCCAAACTTCAGAGCAGCCAGCTGGTGCTGGGCAGTGGCAGCAGGAAGAGCACCAGTCCTGTGCAGCCTCACAGGGGCCTTTGCACCAGAGCCTGGGCACACACACACACATCTGAGCAGCCACGACCTGCTGGTGTGCATGGCAGCTCGGGCTGCTGGATGGGGCTCGAGCTGCAGGGGAGCTGAGCAGAGGCACAAAGCACATGGGTGAGGAGGTTGTGGTTGAGATGGGTGAGCAGAGAGCATGGGACTCCTGGGCTGGGCTCTCTGGTTGAAAAGCAGACCCCAAGAAACTGGGGGGACTGTGAGGACCTGGAAACACAGCCCTGTTCAGCTGGAGCCACGTGTGGAGTGAGAAGGGATGAGGGCAAAGGGCACTAAGTCTTAATCATGGATTTGTGTTTGGGTGTGAGTGAGATGGGGGGCTGGGAGGTGGTGAGACAGGTGGTAGAAAGAGGCTCTCATGCCTCATTTCCTTTCACTGGGTTTCTTGCTGGTTTCCAGCTCCATCCAGATCTGTTGTTTGTCCTTGATGGTTTCAGGAGAAATGTAAGAGGGCAGCTCTTGGGATTCACGTTTCTTGGCAGAAGTTCTGTGGACCCACCCCCCCAGCTGGTAAGCAGTGGTATTCTGGGGTAACTGGGTGGTTCCTGAAGGGGAGTGGCCATGGTGAGAGCACTTCCCAGCCATGGAGTTCAGAGCATCCTGCACCTGAAAGCTACTCGTGTTGGCAGCAGCTCACACCAGCACTTGATAAACAAGATGCATCCTTAAGTCTCTGGATGACAGTGGAAATTAAGGGAGTTTGACACAGGAATGTAGATTTACTTTCTAAAGTCAACACAGAAGGGCCAGTTGTCTATTCCCTAGGCAGCCCTTTCCACCAAACGATGTACTAGCACTTTATACCCAGGCTGCATTTCTCATCTGTGAAACAGGACTGTAGTTCACAGAATCAGAGAATCTTAAGGATTGGAAGGGACCTGGAAAGATCACCCAGTCCAACCCCCCTGCCAGAGCAGGGTCACCCAGAGCACATCACACAGCAACATGTCCAGGCGGGTTTGAATGTCTCTAGAGAAGGAGACTCCACAGCCTCTCTGGGCAGCCTGTCCCAGGGCTCTGTCCCTCTCACAGGAAAGTTCAGCCTGCACACTGGAGGAAAAGAGCTTTTTAGTTCAGATGCAGAGTCTTGTTAGCCTGCTCTGGGTATCTTCACCAGCCTTTTCTACAGAACAGAGCAGAGGCTGTGAGAGGCTGATGAGTTTGCACACTCCACACTGAGTGCTCACAGAGGTAAGATGGTTTTATTCATTATTTGATTTCACAACACAGGGTTTTGACATGCAGGCTTCCTCTGCAGCATTCCATGACAAATGCAAAGAAATTGAAGTTGGCTCATACTTTAACAAACCCTCTCAGCTACCTTCTGGGAGAGATGTACCCAGAGTAACCATGGAACAGGTAACAAACAGCGAGATAATGTCTGAAGCCCTAGGAAGTTCTGCCCCAAAGAGAGAAACAAGCAGTTGTACAAGTGACACCTGCATCATAGGATACAGCTACTGTGATCTGAATGACCATCCCGTACGTGAATGTTTGCTAATCTCACTTCCTTTATGCCTCTAAAACATGGAGGTTAGGTCTAGCCTTGTCACCCAGGTTGCTCAGACAAGCTGGTGCTGGGCTGGTGAGATGAGAAGCCAGGAAGAACAGCTCCTCCAGTCCTCACATACACTCAAGCCATACTATTTTGAGGGGTAAGGTGAGAATAGATTAAACCTTTCACAGAGTTTACACCACTTTACTAGGTCTCTGGAAATCTCAAATGGCATCCCAAGGCCTGCTACATAATTGAATTCTGCATTAACTAAACAACCAATACAAAAATTTTTAAAGCTTGTTAATATCTGAGGTAAGAGCCTCACTTTTGGAAGTAATTTAGTGCCAGGTTCAAATTAGACACTGAACAGAACCAGAGAATTAACTGAGAATGGGGATCTTTGTATCTAGAGCTGCTTGTATAGCTGAAGATACAGGAAAGTTCAAGAGGAGTAATCAGGTGGAAGCAGTTCACCTTGGAATGCCAGTTTGTGACAACTGAGAGAAACTGAGGCACCTCAGCTACTAAAGTGGGTACTTCAGTAAGTCGACTCAGAATCAACACCATAGAAAATTCCAACAAGGCTTAAGATCCTAAATGAAAGATGTGAGATACCTGTGCAAGCTAAACTATATTTTTCTCTGGGAATGAAACAGTAGGCTATTTGTAAAGGGTATCTAAGAATTCAACATTTTTCTCCTTTTTCTGTCTGGTTTTGTCTGGAACATAAGGGCCTCCTGCAGAAAATGCATCAGATGCTGAGCAGTAAGAGGCACAAAGAGCCACTGGGCACTTGGAGACAGTGTAATTGAAATACAAAGATTTGCACAGTGTGGGAACTCTTAATAAATCTAAACTTAATATTTCTGTTTGCAAAAGTGTCTGCAAATCAGCTTAATACTTGTCCATCTCAAAGCCACAGCATATTCCCCTCTGTTTTACTCCCTGCTGAGAATATTATGTTATTCAGGCAGCTTTTCTTCTTAGATAATAAACAAGTTTCTTACCACGATAGTCATCAGTCATCTTTTGTTTATATTCTCCTAAAACCTGATCTCCATCAAAACTGAATACAGCAGGTTGATGCTGTGCTGCCAGTCCACAGCAACACATCCAAGAGGCCTCAAAGCTTTTTGCAATCACTGAATGCATCTATACAACCCCCAAGTTTCACTTCCATCTTATGATTAAATGGAGAAACAGGCACAACTGGGAGAAGGCTTGTCCCAGAGCACAAAAATAAAGGGAAAAGCCAGGAAGTGAGTTCAGATATTTGGACTCTTCAGGGAATGCTTTATCACTTGACTATGCTTCCTAGGTCCTGCAGCCAGAAGCCTTCTTATTAGGGCAGATTAATTTGTTTATGGGTTAAGACACAATATGCTCACTAAGTTTACTCTTTGCTGCAAAATAGCAAGGAACAGAATGTGCTGAATACTGGTCTCTGACCTTAGTAATAAGTTGATTTAATTAGATTTGATTTTTCAAATGCAACATCTCAAGTCAGCCATAAACTCTGAAATTAGCATATCACATCTCAACACGGGAGAGATTTTAAAGTAGCATAAGGAGATGAAGTCCATGCCCAATGAATTTCAAATTACACTGAAGATGAACTCAGCCATATGCATGTCAAACTAAAATTGTGCAGGCTCTGAGTGCATCAAGCAGCGAAGTTATTAATGGCTTACATTTGCTATTAAGAATGCAAAGTAGCTAATTTGCACCCAGTTTGCTCGTATGTCTCTTCACATCAATGACCCATGTGATGGGTCAATAATTCACTCAATGCAGACTGAAAGCCAAGAATGTCTTGCAAGTCAATTACGCTTATATAAATAATTAGGAACAGGAAAGTAACCGAAGGATTGGAACAGGGAAAGCTCTGCTGGTGAAATACTGCATACCCCAGGGAAAGCAGGCTGTTCCTGCCTTTAGATTTGCAGCTGGTATTCCCCAATACCTTCACATGGCACTGTGCATGTTCCTGAAAGCAGAAATTAGCCTTAAAAGGGGCAATTTTGAGTTATAGTATTTCAGGGAATAATCAGGTACTCGTGTAACTAAAAGCTATTTGCTTCCTGCAGGAGATGTGAAAAAAAGTAGGACATTAGGCAAATAGCTGCCTCCTGAGATTTGATCCTCAAGATTTGTTCCTGAAATTCATTTAGTTTTTATGGCATTCAGTGGTAATAAATCACAGGAACGTTTTAACCCATCTACTACTAGGCACAGGTAGACTCTAGTTCAGCTAGACAAAATTTGCTGCGTCAGATCTTATATGAAAGAATCCCAAATGCCTTTAATACCTCTGACTGCAGCTGGAAAGCCCTGAAGTCAGGCTTTTTCACAACACATGCCCTGGGACTACAAACAGGCTGGGAGAGTTGGGGTGTTCAGCCTGGAGAAGAGAAGGCTCCAGGGAGACCTTAGAGCACCTTCCAGTGCCTGAAGAGGCTCCAGGAAAGCTGGGGAGGGGCTTTTCACCAGAGAGGGCAGTGACAGGACAAGGAGTGATGGTTTTAAACTGAAAGGGGGGAGATTTAGGTCAGACATCAGGAAGAAATTCTTCACCATGAGGGCAGGAAGGCACTGGCCCAGGTTGCCCAGGGAGCATGGCTGCCCCATCCCTGGAGGTGTTCAAGGGCAGGTTGGATGGGGCTTGTGCAGCCTGGTCTGGTGGGAGGTGTCCCTGCTCATAGCAGGGAGGTTGGAACCTGATGATCTTTAAGGTCCTTTCCAACCCAAACCATTCAATGATTCTATGAAGCTGACTTCAAAAGCCATGGCAGGGGCTGCAGGCTGTGCAGCACATCCCTCCAACAGGCACTGGAATGACCACTGTTACCCACCTCATGCTGCAGCACCCAGGAAGAGCTGAGGGAAGGAGACTGCAATGGGACAAGATGTATCCAGACAGCTTGGCTGAGCATCATAGGAATCAGGAACCAGAGGGAGGACAAAATCTGTCAAAGTTTGCAGCACTTCCAGCACTTGGGTCAGAGAACTCCATGATGAAATCTTCCAGGCTGCTGGTGTCTGATGCTCTTATTGTGGAGCCTCAACTGACTAAACATGCAGCATCAGCCAGAAAGTGCCAATCAACCTTGCAGCTGTGACTGACACCCTTGCAGGCCCAGTGAGCAGGAAAAGGAGCACAGGAGACCAACAGGTGTTGATGTGTTCAACAAGATTATGTGCTTCAAAATACCTCAGCATGTCAGATGGAGAGTTGCATAAAGGACCTCCTGCAGGAGAGAGCCTTTATCATCCAAAAGGGCACTAGGAAACATGCATGTGGTTCAGGAATGGAATTCATCCTTTGCCTTTAACAATTCTATGGTTTCATCATTGTTTTTCCAGCTTTCTAGATTCACAGTTTTTAAGAGGCTACGTTCTCCCTCCCAGATGCTCCCATGTAGCCCACCTGCCTGGTTGCAGCAGTCAGGGTGGTTCTTCATACTTCTGAAGTAAAAAGCAAGTTCAAGAAAGTCCAAAATGCCTATTAATGGAGAGCAAGTCTGGAATGATACTCCTTTCAGCACTGCTGGAAGGATTCTGAAGGACAGGCAGGACACAGTCGTTCAGAGGAACATATGCTCATGAATGAAATAGCCTGTTAATGTTCCTAAGAGAAACTATGATTTTTAGTACAGGAATTCAAGAAGCAAGGACAACTCAATTGCAAAACAATGACAAATCAAAGCAACCAGCAGAGAACCAGCAAGCAGACAGAAAAGTATCAAAAAGAACTAATAGCAGAAAAGACCTCTATGAACTTTATATGTGGAATTAATTTATGAGAGCATTAGTTATTAAAGGGGCAAGAGGGTGAGAAGTGCTAAGTGATAAGCAGTACAGAACTTACACTGCAGTGTAATGTCTTTAATCTCTGGCAACTGAGACATGCACAGACAGAAAACTGCTTTACACACAGTTCAGTGATAGAAACTGTCCAAGAAGAGAGCTACACAAGTATACACACTTTCATCTAGGGAGAAAGCCTTCCTCACTTTGTTCTTTGTTCACCTGAAGAAAGCAATGTAGTATGAAAGAACTGCCTTCTGTATGGAAAAAAATAGCAATAATTAGTATTTATAGCACACCATCACCCCTGAAACATCTCAAAATAATGTGTAAGTGACAGTGGGGTTCAGGGATAATTTCAGTTACCATTTAAGCAACATGCTACACTACCAGGGCAGGGCAGTCCAAAGGTTGCTGCTTTCTAATAAAGTAACACTCTACATCATGAAAAACCACTGTGGTCATTACATGTAAAGTAGGGGAATTATTCTTATTTCCTTAGCAGACAGGGAATATGAGTTAAAAAGCAATGGAAACAATCTGAGACCACACGGTCAGGACTACAGCTGAAGAACTGCCTGTTTCCAGACCAGTGAATACAACTTTCTCCTTTTCGCATCCTTAACCATTTCAGGGGAAGCTGCAGGCTGCTGCTGCAGACAGCAGCTACATCTGTCATGTCATCTGGTTCATCTCCAACCCTTTTTTTCTCAAAATCCTGCTGTCCGAGAAACACTGGTGCTGGGGGCCCCACTGGGAAACTGGCAAAGCTGGGATTTGAATCTTGGCTTAACAAGACCAGAATGGTAGTCCTGCCTAGGCTGCTGTGGTTGGCAGCAACCAGCACAGCTCAGTGGTTTTTTGCCAGTTCAGAAATCAAAGTCACCTTGATAACAAAAGACTAGGATACTGATACTGAAAATTACAGCCTAGCTGGAGGGAAGGACTGTGATCGGACATTGCTCCTAAAACTACATGAAATACTCCCAAACTGCTGACTAGGATATCCACCCAGTCCCCTGTTTGCCCTGGTGCTGTCAGCAGCTGAGGCTGCACCAGAGCGATGCTGCCGTGTGCGAGCCCTGCCTCGAGTGCCCACCCTTAGGTCACAGCACTGACAAGCAGTGTATGATAAAAACCAAGCAGCAGAATTCAAAGGGACTCTTCCCCCTGCCGGACTGTCCAGGTTAGATGGTCATTTGCCCTCCCTTCATCTTCCTCAGGCTCACATGGAGGGATAACTCCTGTTGTCCAGCAGAGCTGGCGAACAGCACATCAAATGCTGTGATCATACACAGTGTTTGATCACACAGCAGGGCTGGCAAGGAGCTGGAATTGGCTATTCCATGATGAGAACTACTGCTAGAAGTCTTTATATCACAGCAACATTTGCTTTTCTGCTGTTGTTCCTTCAGCACTGCACAGAGAGAGCAACCTGGTGCTTTTCCTGTGCACCGAGTAAGCAAAGAGCCTTTTCCCACCGCACTGGGAGCTGCTGCAGCAGAGCTGAATGTTTTCTGTCAGCAGCCTTCCCCACACCCCGAGCTGCTGGTACGGAGCCACCATCAGTTTAAGTTTACCAACACTTGGGAAAGAGAGAGTGTAGATGAACAGAAGCTTTCACACAACAAGGTGATGCTGAGAACTTAGATCCCTTGGGACCAGAGGCCGAAGTGGGGTCAGAGCTGTCAGGGCGGTTTAGCCTGAGGCAAGAGCTGTCTGGGAGCTGGGGCTGGTGCCAGGTCAGCTGCCCCAGCCTTTGGGGCTGCTGCAGAAAGCCCTTTAGCTGCACCGTGCTGGTGACTGAGGCTTGACATTGTCAACCTGTAGGGACACATTGTGAGTTAATGATTCAACCCTTTATATACCTGAGCGAAGAACAACAACATGAGGGGACACGAACTGGCTCACATGACTCTGCCCATTTTCCCTCTGACTTTTATGGCCAGTGTTCCTGCAGTGTTGCCTCCCAGCCCACATCTGACTGCCATGGAGCTCTTAGGTTATTGGGAACTTCTGCTCTCAAGCAGGCAGGTGAGAAATTATTAGAGTCTGCCTTTCCCACCCATCTGGAGTGTAAGGCCTTTTTCCTGCAGCAGAGAGGACAAGTAATTAGACAAAACTTGCCTTTCTCCATTAGAAAATTTCAACAGAAATTCAAGGCTTCTCAGCAAATAAAAATTAATTCTCTTGAACTAGACTACAAAACTAGCAAAACACTGCTGGTGAGTTAAATACCTCATTTTTTTTCTTTTCCAACCACATTACACACAAGTCCACGGCAATGAGATTTTACATTTTCTTTAAACCAAAGAAAAATCCCAAAAGATTTGCTTGAGAAACAACTTCTCCTGGACAGCCACTTCCCCCTGAAAATTAAGTATTTTCAGTGGAAATCTAATTGTCTTAAAATAGAAATAGTTCTGTTGGGAAATCCTGCTGCACAGTAAAGGCAGCTTAGCTCCCAGATCTCAGTTCTCCAGAAGGAAGATACCAGCATGACTGCACATCTCATGACACACTCTGAAGATGAAGTGGATCATCTGCTGTGTGGGAAATCCCTGTCCCGGCAGAAGGTGCTATGGGAGTTTAGCCATAGAAATTAGTCTGGCACTGGAAAAATATCAAATAATGGATTATTCTTTAGTTCATATGAAGTGATTGTTGCTGGAAAGAGCTGGCAGATGCTTTTGTCTGGACAGAGCTGTGGACAAGTGCCATGCTTCCAGTCAGCAGCAGAAAGGGAGTGCCTGTGGGCCAGGGTGGGCTCCTGCCTCCGTGGCAATGGGGCAGGAAGAAACACCACTTCTGTCGATTTACCAGAACCTTAAAGGTGTTTGCTTATCAGATGTTCTTTGCTCTCCACCCACCTGAAGGCATTAGACTCTCTCACCCAGTAAATGCAGCTATGGATCTATTTTGTGTGCAGCACTAATTACAATATTATTAATTGTTAACAATTACAGTAATGGTTTTATTACTGTAGAGCCTTTATTTATACACCTGAAGTGGAGTATTTTAACCTTTGAGGACCCCAAACACTCCTGAGCTTTCAGGAAACATGAATTGCTTGAGTCTGCACTGTTGCAGTGCCTGTTCTTTAATTAATAAGTGCATACATTAGATACTCACATAAAGCTGGCTAGATCCTACCTGTGTACTCACAGTAAACTGAGATGGAAGACATCTGTTCTTAAGATACTTCCTATTCACAGTGAGTATTATGAACTAACACACAAGCAGGCAGGCACCACTTTGCCTAACCTGCTGAAAAATGGGCATCAGTGCAATGGAAAAGGGCAGCTCTTTCTGCTGTAATTGGTATTTCTGCTTAGCTGGAGAGAGGGCAAGGCAGGGGATAAGATTCTTTGCTGTATCCACTAGAAATTCCAGCTGGACTTTAGGTTGGCAAAATGTAGTGACTGGACTGGAGCTGTGACAAGACTCCTGGATCAGCATTGAGTCGAAGGACCATGTTTCCCACAGTGCTCAGATCTGCCATCAGGAACAAATACTTAATGAGGACATTGCCAGACCCAAGAAGAAAGCTTGCCTGTGTCCTCCTGCCAGTACCAGCAGGTCTGGTCCCTGTGCTAATGTGTCATCAGAAGGGTGAATGGGGGCATGCTGTAAGTCAGATTCTTTGTAGACAAACTGCCAGGTTGAACTAACTGGTTGCTTCAGGTGAGCTTATATTCTTGCTATACTTATAATTGATTCAACAGAGAGCCAGCTCTCCCTGGCAGTCCTTGCTTCTGATATAATTTTGATAAAAGCAAGAAGACAGGAGATGGGATCCTGCACCTGTCACCTCATCACATCAGGCACATTCTGGCTCTACCCAGGGCAGCTATTGAAGAGCAAATGAGTTGTCATGTCCAAAGGTCTTGGTAGTAAATCAGCCAGTAGGTAACACACCATGAGACTAAGTGTCCTAGTCTGCTTTTCTAATAAAAAAAGGATTTTATAAAGTATTAGGAAGTGGATACTTCACATACTTTTTTCAGAGAAAGTTCAACAAAAACACAGAAAGGACTGAAAGAAGATCTGAGTTTTGAAAAAACTGGAACAGGACTGAAAAAAATAATCCTCTAACTCTGTTTCCCTCTTTCTCCCACCTAAGCTTCTTAGAACTTCATCTGAATCTGTAACAAAGATGTATTTCTAACAAGAGCTGCAGACTTCAGTGGGCTGCTTTTCATTTATGCTGTCTCCACCTAATGATTCGGTTCTGCCAACTTTGCTCATACATCTGTTGCTGCAAAGTAAGAAATATCAGAACTTCAGTGAAGTAGCAGGTGACAGAACTTTGTTCTTCTCAGCCCTGCATCAAAGCTTAAACACCTTCCCCTTCCTTCCCTCACTGATCTCAAGTGCTGCACGTGGCTGAGATTAAAGCCATTTCCCTGGATTAATGTGCTCCGTACACAGCGTTGCACAAAGGACTTACTCAAAAAACAATTAAAGTGCCTGGTCATTATCCCTCACATTCAAAATTTTTCAAAACAAAACAACTGAAAGCAAGTAAGAGCAAAGAGAACCACTCAGTTACATTTCTGGGTGAGCAGAGGAACTCCAGCTGGTACGTAGCTATCAGGAACCGTAATGATTGTTGTTACCTAGTTGCAGGAATGCAGAGAAAGGAAAAGGTAAAAGTGCAACTTCCTGGGCTTTTATCAAATATTCTGGGTGGAGGGACTGACAGATCAGTTAGGAAAGATCAGGAATTTGAGAATAGAAATCTGAAATTTCACTATATTGATCATGAAATATGAGACTGGAACAGGGATGTGGAAACTCCTTGTTTGCACAGCCAGCCTTGAGGTGTCATTTTTATTCATTGAGTAGTTTTATTGGCAAATGCCTCATAGTTCAAGAATCCAAGCAGAGCAGCTCACCTTCTAAGAACACATTGTGCCTGGGGACAGCAGCACTGTTGCTAATTCCTGCAACAAGGAATGTCATATCCAAGACAGACAGCAACACTGTGCTTATTTGGGCCCAACAGGAAATGTACCCTGGTAAATATTAGCTAAGATGTAGCTGGGTTACTTTTGCTGATTTAAACTGAAAGGACTTTCAGGGCTGGTTTATATAATTCACTTTATGTAATCTCCTCTAGACAGCCTGTGATATACACACAGTGTACTTATACAGGAGGGAATTTTTCTACTGCTGAAGCAAATCAACACATTTCAGTTGAGTGTGGGAGCAAGAAAGATTTGTTGAAAGGAGAATTCCTTTGTCATCCTGCCTGAAGAAGGGTGTAATTCTTCTGCCTCTTTGATCTTCTTGGGGGCAGCTTAAGCTGGGCTTGCAAAGCAGCCTCTGAAGAGGGTAAGTAAGATTTGAAGATGCAGGAAAAATATGGTAAAGTTGGGGATCTCTTTTCAAGGTTCCAGTCTGATGGCCATGCTGATTAGCTTGTTCTCATCTCTTCTGTGATTATCATCTGCTGAATTGTGTGTCCAGATCCTTGGTCAAATTCCCCAAGATCTCCAGTGAAGGCTGAATCAGACCTACCAGAATGGTGGTAGCAATTCATCCCGACCCTAGCATGAGAAGATGGGTAGATTACAAAGGAGGATTTCTCTTTAGATTTGTCCTCTTCACATCTGTTCACCAGGACAAGGAGCACAGGTGCTGCAGCCTGTACCCAGGTGTGTGCCTGAGCTCATGATGCAGAGTGAGGCTCCGCAGTGCCTTGCACACTGTGCTGGTGATGACAGTGTTCGCAGGCCTGCAGGAGAGGCCAAAGTGAATGTCACTGACAGCTGAAGCTGCTTGTGTTTGCACAATAGGGGCATCAGAATTACTAGAAAATTATTTTGAATAGTGTGCTGCACAGAAATATTTTAATTTTGTTCAAACTCTGCATTAACGTGAACGTATCAAAAGTGCATCAGGAAAATAAAACTTGAGGATAGTTTAGAAAGTGACCTCAGTTCCCCCCCTTGGATACGTGCTTAAAGTTTAACCTTTATCAGACACATTCACAACCAATAAATTCAACAGCAAATGCTTAAAACAGTGAAAAGCTACACTACAACAGAAGTGACCTTGATTTTTTTCATTCTAATTTTAATGAGCAGAGGAAAACAGTGTCTGAGTGTAGAAAGAAGGCAACTGCATGAGACAATTCATTCTCAGGGCTGTTGATACAAACAAGAACATTAAATAATATAATTCACTTCTGGCTTTACAAAATTTGTACTTGAACTCCATGACTGTTAATTTAGTATTTTCCCTTTATTACTGATTATATCTAAGGGCTTTCTCTGGCCCCCACAACTGTATCTAACTGAAGGATTTCTGTTTGAGCCAACTAAAACATCAGGCAGCTTCTCTAAGTTAATCTAGATGCCTATGAGTAAAGGAAAGAGGCTTTGCCAAACAGCAGTTCCTTCCTTCATAAAACAACTGGGTGACAAGAGAAGCAAACCCTCTGAGGGTGCACGTTTCCTTTGCTGTCAATCTGGAGTCAGCAGCACAACTGGCACAGGCAATTACTGGACATATAAACAGCTGAAGTTAAATGAGAAATTTCATACTACATAGCTCACATCAGTGTATCTAATTGACTGCATTCCTGTGGATTATCACCATTTTGGATACATGAAATTAGGGCTCAAGAGAGTTAAACAACTCTTGCCACAGATATTTAAGCACATTATTAATCCCTGAAATCAAGCAAAATAGGGGCAGACCATTTGACAACAATTTGAGCCTAAGCATTCTACTCCTAGCCAAAAAGGAAGCCTGGGTTGATATGATGTAGTGTTTCAGGTAAGTGTTACAGCATCTTTAGCTTGCTTCTAAAAAACCCAAAATAATTCCTAAGGGTCATTTTAGTGTCACTTTCTATTGGGAAGGGTAAAGAAGCAGTTAAATACCAGTAGCAAACAATTACAAAGCCCCCAGGTTTCCAGAGTCTGAAATCCAAAACTTCAAACCCAATCTATCTACACTAAAAGTAACAACATCTCTGGCTTAATTATGCTTTTTGCATATACTCTGATTTCTTCCTAAATTCACTACCCATGTCATATTCAGGGTCTCCTAATGCCCATGTAGACACACTTGCATAAACAGGCTCTGCTTGATCTTCTAAAAAGTAGAACAACCTCAAAATTCAGCCACTCCTCACCAGTTTTCCCAATGTATATCCATGATGAAGTTACCTGCTTCTCTGTGCCTCCACTTATTCAACTAAGCAGAGGACAATATTAACAGTTGACTGGTTTTAAGTTTACTGAGCAAGGCAAAAATGGTTATTTTTTGCTGGAATGCTCCTTAGGCAAGAACCTGTTAGTTTCCTCATATACTTACTGGAACTTTTCCCCACCAGCTGAGGGAAAATATGCAAATTATAGAACTTTTTCCTAAACAAGTGTCTTGAGACTTGGTCAGAATCTACTTCTCGCCTGCAGGTATAAATGACACCTGCATTACCCATAGTGTTTATTATTTCTCACTCTCCAGAACACGAGCAGCAGAGGGAATGTTCAGCTACCTCCGGAAACGCTTCACCAGCCACCTCAGGGAGCGCAGCCGGCGGAGAGCAAGGCTTGTCTCTAAAGATGGAAGGTGTAACATAGAGTTTGGCAATGTAGAACAGTCAAGGTTTGTCTTTTTGATTGATATATGGACAACTATCCTGGATCTCAGGTGGAGATACAAAATGACTATCTTCATTTCAGCATTCCTAGGCAGCTGGTTTCTGTTTGGTCTCCTCTGGTACGTTGTGGCATACATACACAAAGATCTTCCAGAATTTAATCCTTCCATAAATCACACCCCCTGCGTTGAGAATATCAACGGGCTGACTTCAGCTTTCCTCTTCTCCTTGGAGACCCAGGTAACCATCGGTTATGGCTTCAGATGTGTCACAGAACAATGTGCCACTGCCATTTTCCTGCTCATCTTCCAGTCTATCTTGGGGGTAATCATCAATTCTTTTATGTGTGGTGCCATCTTGGCCAAGATATCGAGGTCCAAGAACCGGGCTAAGACCATCACCTTCAGCAAGAACGCTGTCATCAGCAAACGTGGTGGGAAGCTCTGCCTCCTCATTCGGGTGGCAAACCTCAGGAAGAGCCTGCTGATTGGGAGTCACATCTATGGAAAACTTCTGAAGACCACTATCACTCCAGAAGGAGAAACAATCATTTTGGACCAGGTCAACATAGAATTTATAGTTGATGCTGGCAATGAGAATCTCTTCTTCATTTCCCCCTTGACTATTTATCATATCATAGACAAGAACAGTCCGTTCTTCCACATGGCAGCAGAAACCATTCTGCAGCAGGATTTTGAATTGGTGGTGTTTTTAGATGGCACTGTTGAAGCCACTAGTGCTACCTGTCAAGTGAGGACATCCTACATCCCAGAAGAGGTGCTCTGGGGTTATCGCTTTGCTCCCATTGTGTCCAAGACCAAAGAAGGGAAATACAGAGTAGACTTCCAGAACTTCAGCAAGACAGTAGCTGTGGAGACTCCCCACTGTGCCTTCTGTCTCTACAATGAGAAAGAAGCTAAAGCCAAAGAAAAGAAAGGTTATGACAATCCCGGTTTTGTCTTGTCAGAAGTTAGTGAAACCAGTGACACAAAAATGTAGTTCCAGATGTTCAGGGGACTGTATAGTGTTTGTGGTAATGAGTTCAATCTTGAGAGGATTAATAACTTAGCAAAACAAAAAAGAAACACAGGTTTGTTTTTACTCTAAAACAACCTTTATCTTATCAAAAGCCTCAAATCAAAGAGAAGCAGAATACCAGTGATCTCCAGAACACTATTTAACTATACTATATATATATTATTTCATAGAATTTGTATTTTTATACCTATAGGACATTTTATGAAGCTGCTATGTTGGAATGTCCAGCTCACTTAAGTTCCCAGAGGCACGTGAGACTTAAAAAGCCTGAAAAGAAGGGGAGAAACTTTGGGACATATTAAAGATGTTGGAATTAGAACATGAGAATACAGAAGACAAAGCTAAAGAAACCTATGGGACTTAGAAGCCAAAACCCCCCAAAAATGTATGTTTCTGGTTGCCAAAGTCCTCTATGAAAGCAGACTCTTTGGCTCTGGAACACCTGAGCACTTTTGAACATTTTGAAACAATTCCTTCTTTCTTTCTTTGAGGCTGGTACATCTACAGGAATGGAGCATCAAGGGATGGTACAAGCTTAGGAAGCTGGAAAAGACAGATTGATCCATCCTGCTGCATCTAGAACTCCGTAAAATCACTTCTCTCCTGTGAAAGCCTTTGATTCCTTTCAGGGGAAAATAGCCAAATGGAAATGAAAAATGAAAAGACAAGAAGTAGAAGCCTACTAAGGGAGAGGAGGAATTTTACAGCTTAGTCCTAGCTGTCTCACCCTTGAGATACTCTTCTCTCCACTTCCCCAGGAGCTGGCTAACTGTGAAATCAGGAAACAGCTGAATACAACTATCCAGAAAGAAGGTGAAGCCACAGTGAGGAGATGAAGAACACATTGATTGCTTCACACCTGGCAGAGGAGCAATCCACTGGGAGAAGAGAGGAAATTCCCAGCTCTAGATGTATCCTACAAAAAATCCACAATGCATACACAGATTATCTTTTCTTTGAAGCACAAAGGTCTTGTTATACCAAAAACACAGCAGAGGAGCCTCCCACCAACACCAGGCTTCAGATTTCATTCCAAACCGTTCATCTCACCACAGCAAAATGTGCATCCCTACAGGAAACTGGTTCTACTCAGTGGTAGCTAAGTAGTGGTGAACATTTTCTGGGTATGATTTTTCACATACAAATTTCAAGCACAACAAGAAGCTTCGATAACTTTGGTGAATTTCCACTTCCTTGTAGCCTTCCTTCCCACCTGCAGCTACTTCTTTTGCTGAGAGTTGAAATGGCAGAGCAAAGAGAGCGAATATTGGGAACCCTTCCCAGCTCATCTGTTTTCAACACTGTGGTAAAATGGAAGCACCTTCTTAAAATCTGCTGGACTCAGTAGATTTAAATAAAAAAAGGGGAGAATTAAGCAGGTCAAATGAAGACAAGACAAAGTTATTTTGCAAACAAACATAATGTGAGTATGGAAATCAAACTCTGGGAACCAAGAACGTTGAGGTCTCGGTCCCAGGGTGGGATCAACTTCTTTGTTGGTTCAGAACAAATCACTTTATTATGTATCTCAGATTTGCCATCTGTAACATGGGACATAGAGTACTTACGCTGTACAAAGAACAATGTTATGACCAATTGTGTCACTAAAGCACTTTAAAAGGCAATTCTCAACTGTCTCAGTCTTTCCTCTTGTCAATACACCACTGTTACACCCTTCTTCGCTTCAACTGGAAAGGTCAGCGCAAAGAGTTCCGTTCTCATCACACACCAGTTACTAGAAATAGCTGCACTGTGGCTGAAACTACGTAATGCAAGAACCACCAGTGAAGCCTTCAAGGTATTTCACATCTATTGCCCAGTGTCTTAAGTGTACTTGTTTTGCAGCCTTGCAAAGTAACATTCCCAACTGAAAAAGTATTTCTACAGTCCCAATCACCACTGCACATGAGCCCCTCCAACCGTTACTGCACCTCAGAGTCTCTGTTTGGAAGGCCAGTTGTCTTCTCCTCCACTCTGAATGGCACCATGAAAGCACAGCCAGTGATCAGTGCCCATTCACAGCACCTGCTAAGAACGAGCAGGGAAGGGAAACGAATTCTCTCGAGTCACAGGCTTGTCTGAACCAAAAGGCTACTGTGCTGCTCAGTCCTTCCATAGCTGCTGCCACATTTCCTTCCTAGGCTTCCTGTGGAGTTGCCCTGTGTAAACCTTCCCTAGAAAGCAGCACTGGCAGTATTCAGGGCTCACAAGTGATACCCCTTACCCCTGGGACTAGAGGTGCACCAAGATAACCTTAATAGAAGTAGAAAGATAGTCTTAATTGTTCAAAAACCCAAGGCAATAGGAAATCCGTCTAAAAGGTCCTACCAGCTATGCAATGAGACTGGAAAGACTCCATTAAGTAAAGCTGGTTTGGGTTGTTAGTGCTTGGGGGGGGGGGGGGGGGGGGGGGAGGAAATTACCAGATACTATTCCAGTGCCTGTCCAAGAGGTGATGTACATCCTCCAAAGTTTAGAGTGTTCCTAAAGAATGCACTTCCAGGCACTGCCCTTGGAAAGCCATCTCAAAATTCTAACTCTGTGTTTATGACACAGCTTTTCTAGCCCTCTACCCTGTGCCTCTACTGCACAAGTGTGAGGGGGCATTATTCATGTCTAGAAGTATGAAGCCCTGCCAGAACTCAAATAGAAGATACTTGAGCTCACTGCAGGGATGGTTACCTGTTGTTCATTCTATTCTAAGTTACCCTTGCCTCAAGAGCAAGCTGTGCTGCCTACAGCAAGGGAAGGTGGAGCGTAGTCATTTGCATGGTTTGGTGTTACAGAGGCAGGTCTGGCTACGGCACAGAGAAGATATGAGGGGGACATATCCAAAGTTGTCAGGGCCATGGCTGAGCCATAAAGCTTCATTAGAGGGGGATCGTACTGGGACCTAAAGGGGAATGTAGGAATGAAACCCTCCTGCCATGGTCCTGCTGCTGATTGTCACTTCAGGCAACGCCTGCCAGTGGTGCACCAACAGAGCACAGAGCACTGTAGTCACAGCCCAGCAGCAGGAGAACAATGAGTGGAATTTCCTCTTTCTGTCCAGAGAGGGCTGTTTGTCACCACAGAGATAAAGGCCCAGGGCAGGGAAAAAGGGTTATCGGGAGACATGGGGCACACAGTGCCACTCAGGACAGACTCTACAGGAAGTCTATTTTGGGGGCTGTCACCCCTACTGCCATTAAAAGAAAGTTCAGTTAAAAGGATGAAAATAAACGTAATCTTGCTGAGCAGAAGTGGCTGAAGGGAACCACAGACCCGATACTGGAAAACAAAGACTAATTTCTTTACCCGTGACACTGTTTCATTTTTACGTCTCCACAGCTTTCTTCTAGAGCCTTATGGTTCTCTTCTCCCTCCCTGTCTGCAGCCTGTGCTGTTACAGCAGCAATTAGTCCTGTCCACACAGTGGAACGTGCCATGGAGGCCAACAGCCTCGTCAATGCAAAGCAAAGTCCTGTGTCCTCAGGAGAAGAGATCAAACCTTGCACTTCTTACTGGAGGAAGGCCCAAAGGATTTATCTGTGAATGTGTTAGCCAAGCAGCTAGGCTTGTGAATAATGTGTCTGCACTAAACTTAATTTATCTTCTCATTTCACAAACAACATGTTTCTTCTACTGTATTTATTTTAAACATTCATTCAAGCTGTGCGTAATATTTCAATCATTTTGAAATAGATGTACCCTCCTGCTGGCAAATGAATAAGGCATCCTGCTGACTGCTGGAGAAAGGGCCATGAATTAAAACAACTGCTTTTTTGTAAACTGACATATGCTAGTTAGCTGTCTCCAAACACTCTCTGGTAGCAACTAGTGAAGAGAGACCCCTAAATAATAATAATAAACCAAACCCTGACAAACTGTTTAGATACTCACACTGACTTGCACTGCTGGAACGTGGCAGAGCACTGTGTACCAGCTCACAGCAACTGCCTGGGTAATTCTGCATCTACACACTTCCTTGTAAACTCAACTGCTCCCCCATAAACAAGTCAGCAGCGTGCAAAGCCTCGACACAAGTGAGAGCAGCTGAGGTGTCATATCCTCTTTCCTCTCTCTAGGCAGCAAACTAATGTGGTCAGACCCATCTGAAATCAGCTGGGAAGAGCCTTTATTTCCCCTTCCCTTTTATTTTGCCCCCTTCAGCTCACCCCCACCTCTAACTGCCTTGGTGCTGCCGATTCCTGTTCCCCACGCAAGCAGGAGAAACCACAGCACAGCACAAGGGATGTGAGCAGAGGCCCTGCCATGGGGGGAGCTGAGCAAGTTCCTAAACCCTCTGGTGAGTCTGTGCCTACAGCTTCTTGCTCCAGCCTGGAGAACCTCTATCACAACACCATCACTGGCCCTAAATCACGTATGATCCCATGACAGCGTCACTGGAACGAGAGTGAGGAAGGCCAAAGCCCTCTCTCCGTGGCTGCTGGAGTACACAATGTTTTCCTGAGGCCAAGTTGACATTCCTGTGGTGGAAGCATCCGTGTGGGGAAGCCTATGACTTGAACAAACTCCCTGCTGCACAATACAGACATAAACTCTCTTTGCTCCAGGGAGGTGGACAAGCAAGGGGAGGCTGGAAATGAAACAACACCTCTTGATTTGCATGCTGCCGGCCGAATTTCAGCATGGACAATATTGAAGCCGTATTCTCCTGGGCGACTGCATCCCAAGCAAGCTCTGCAGAGACCGAGTGACCGCGTTATACTGGCATGACAAACCACCAGCCGGGCAGGCGCGAGTGCTGGAGACCACGCAGGGGTCCTGCCAGAGAGATCCCAGCCTTGCCCTGCGTGCCTTCTGCCTCGCTGCCGCTGGATGGCAGCGCTCACCTGCAGATAGCGGCACGGCCAGCACAGCCCAGCCCCGCACGGCCAGCACAGCCCAGCCCCGCACGGCCAGCACAGCCCGGCCCCGCACAGCCAGCACAGCACAGCCCCGCACGGCCAGCACAGCCCAGCCCCGCACGGCCAGCACAGCCCCGCACGGCCAGCACAGCCAGCACGGCCAGCACAGCCCAGCCCCGCACGGCCAGCACAGCCCCGCACGGCCAGCACGGCCAGCACAGCCAGCACAGCACAGCCCCGCACAGCCAGCACGGCCAGCACAGCCCCGCACAGCCAGCACAGCCCCGCACAGCCAGCACAGCCCGGCCCCGCACGGCCAGCACAGCCCGCACAGCCCCGCACAGCCAGCACAGCCCAGCCCCGCACGGCCAGCACAGCCAGCACAGCCAGCACAGCCCCACACAGCCCAGCCCCGCACTGCCAGCACAGCCAGCACAGCCCAGCCCGCACGGCCAGCACAGACAGCACAGCCAGCACAGCCAGCACAGCCCCACACAGCCCAGCCCCGCACTGCCAGCACAGCCAGCACAGCCCAGCCCCGCACAGCCAGCACAGCCAGCACAGCCCCGCACAGCCCAGTACAACCAGCACAGCACCGCACAGCCAGCACAGCCCAGCCCTGCACAGCCCAGTACAACCAGCACAGCACCACACAGCCAGCACAGCCCCGCACAGCCCAGTACAACCAGCACAGCACCGCACAGCCAGCACAGCCCAGCCCTGCACAGCCCAGTACAACCAGCACAGCACCGCACAGCCAGCACAGCCAGCACAGCACAGCCAGCACAACCAGCACTGCACAACCAGCACAGCACAGCCAGCACACCCAGCACAGCCCCAGCCCAGCCCGCACACCAAACTTCACACAGCAAACCAAGGCAATCTTGAAAGCACAAAGTAATAATTTATTGAGACTGCTCCCTCTTTTACGACACAAAGTTTAAGGCATTTAGTGACTTATTTTTGGCATGAGCGCTGCTGGCTGGATACATTCAGGCACTTCACAGAAGTGTTGGGAGGCTTAATTCACTGCAGTGAATTCAGAGGTGATGTGTAAGTGGAGGGCTGGGGGCTGTAAACATCACATCTGCAGTGGCATCTAAAGCCCCTTAACAGAGTCTGCAGTAGGTGTGTGGGGGGGTTCGTAACAGCGAGGCTGGGTCTGAGGAGACCAATATTCCATCAGGCAAGTCACTGCACCCTGCTGTGAGCCTCAGTTTCCCCAGCTGTTAGAAAAAAGCAAACACCACAGGCCACCTTGGGAAGCTTCGAGTTCTATCTCGATGTTAGTTTCACAACAGGGCCCAGTCTCTGTTCACCTGAGGCGCCCTCAGGTTTGGAAGCTGTTCCTGGCAACTCACGGAGCCGACAGAAACTCCTGCAAAGGCTTCAGTGCTGCTGTAGCAACGTTTGTCAAACCGTTGTTATCACCTGAGAGTATCTGGAAGTTCAACTCATCCTTTCATGCTGCTGTGCCAGGAGCTTTGCAAACACCACCAAAGTGTCCTTAGCCAGTCAATCCTTACAGGGCTACTCTTCCAAAACACTAAGAGGGAGGGCAGAGCCCCAGCCCAGAGCCTGGCACGGCCGGGACACACTCCAACCCCGGGCACTCAGCCCTGCCAGCACCTGGGCTGCCCTGCCAGCACCTGGGCTGCCCTGCACCAGTGTCCCCAGCACGCACGGCTGAGACCTGGTGACCAAGGCTCCCTCACCCGGGCCAGGGCTCCTCACCCGGGACAGGGCTCTTTGTTCTTCAGGGGCTGGAGGTGATGTTTGTCCCCACGTGTGACCTGCCAGCAGCAGAGGAGACTCCTTTGGCTTCTGCACAGTGCTCTGCAGCAGCAGGGAAGGTAAAGTAGATCCAGCATCAGACTTTACAGCTCCAGGAGACAAAAAGTTAACAAAAAGCCAAAGCAAGTAAGTTTGCAGCAGTTCTGGGAAAGGAAGAAGCAAGATCTTGTGTTGAAATAGCTGTGCACAAAACTGCCAGAGATCCCAGGTCATTCTTCCTCCTGCAGCAACTATAATTTAAGAAGAACAAATCTTCATCCTTTTCTGCCTTCTAGAGAAGTAGCAAGGCCCCCTCCTCTGAGCAAACTACCCCCGTCCCAAAAAGCCTCCCCACCTGTTTGCTGCAGGTATTTGTAGAGGCTGAAGGGGCAGCTCAGCTGCAGACACGGAGGCCCTGTCACAGCTGCCTGTGCTGTGCCCCACTGGGGACAGCTGGCTCCCCACTGCCAGGGACGAGGGACATGGCTGGGGTGGCCTCAAAGCTGCTTTTCCTTCTTCTGCTTCTTTTTAGTGGGTTTAGTATCAGGGTCTGTTCTCTGCTCTTGGAGCCTGAAGAGCTGAGTTCTGCTGGGGATCTCTAGTTAACATCTGATATGATAGCAGAGTCTGAGCCTGACATGCAGGGATTTCTACCTTGGTAGCTGAAAAAATCATAACCCACAACCTCAGTTCTGTGTGATGTATCACTCTTTGTATGACCTTAGTCAAGGGTCTCTCTTTCCTAATATGATAGAAAAGTCTGAGCTCTATTTGCATCTGCTTTTACAGATTAAAATCATAATATATATGTTATGCTAAGTATTGTGCAAAAGTATACAAACAGGGTCTTTCAAGTGAATTTATAAACCACAGCCCCTGACGTGTCTGTAGGCTGCAGCTCTAATTAACACCAAATGCAGCCACACTCAGTCTGATGGGGGAGAACTGAAGCAGGCTGAAGGCTAACACACTAATTTCACAGAGGTCATTAAAAATCCTGTATGAGCACAGCAAAGCAGCCTGTAAAAAAAAATCTATTATTGTAACAGTATAATAAAGTGAAGCGGGCTCCTTTAACCCAGAATTTACAGCCTGATGGCTCTTTTCTCCTGACAGTAGGGGTGGGAAACAGCAGCTGGGATCATCAGTGCTTTTATTACAAAGCTTCAGGCTTTTAGTCATTTACTGTCATTGTGAACAGTAAGAGTGCACATAAAATATTACCGGATAAGTCCAGTTTCACGTCAATATTCACATCAACAGAAGTTATGGCAAATTTCCCACATAGTTAACATCTCATTAGGACTTGCTGGGGGATGTGATGAGAAATCCTTCCTTCTCCTTACTAACGGGAAGGTCTTAGCATGGGGAAATCCCTTTCCTAACAATAGAAATCCACAGTTTTTTGTAAATTCATGCTCAGGGTTGACATACAAATCTTAGGTATAGAAGAGGATGGGTTCTGGCATAGGAGGATTACAGATAGGAGTGATCACAGCTGCTTGACACTAGAAGGATTTGGCTTCTCCTATCTGAGAGCATCCAACAAGTGCTTGAGGTGGGAGCTCCAGCCTCTAGACTCTAAGCAGTGATTTACTGGGGATAAAAAGCCACCTTCAAAATAGTTAAAAGCAGGTTCTAAACCTCATGTCTATAATTAAGCCAGAAGAATACCTTCTTGTTCTCCCTCCCTCTGACGCACAGACACCAAGGCAGAAACATCTCAAATAGAAACAGTCACAAGGATTCCAGCTGAAGAAGCTGGAGTTCAGAGACTGCAAAGCCATCACCAGTTCTACTTAATATACAATCTATTTATAGAAGGCAAAGCGTAAAGTTAATTTTAGTCTGGTATATTTAAGCTAGATCCCATTCAGTGTTTGAACTTTGGGAGAACAGAAGCACTCAATGGATCACTAGAAATTAACAGCTAAATTACCACTGGTTGCAATGTGAGTGGGGTTTCCTGGTGAGGTTTGAATTCTGGACTTCGATGCAGAGAAGATTTTCTGCTATCCCTGTTGGCTCACTGCTCACAACCATGTGATCCCAACCATCTGTTTGGTAAACTTTCTGATTTATGCCTGAAATACTTGAATTCCATCTGCCTTGTCCTCCTGGGAAAAGCAAGAAGTAGCATTAGTACTATTAAATTCCTTGTTTATATTCTCTCAGTGTGTCCCAGAAACTTGAGCTGGGAGGGGGGTCCCCCTGTTATCACCCCTAGAGCACCCCTAGGGTACAAAAGGGGCTGCTCTGATCTGGATGTCATTACTTCTTCTTTACCTGAGGAATGTAAAACTATTGAGATCTTATGGAAATGTTAAAAGGTGCCCGGGAAGTGCCCCACCAGTCTGAGGATGTCTGGCACACTGGTGTGAGGGCTCTTTACTCCAAGTTCTCTTTATCCCTTGGGAATGCAGCCTGAAGTGGGCTGCAAACTCTGTCTAAAGCTAAATATTAGCAAATACTAGCAAGTACCCTGAAGATGAAGGTGGAGAGGCTGAAAAGACCTGAGCTGTGGTTGCTGATGCTCACTTCCCATCTCAAACTCCTTCAAGATGCTGCAGGTTGGACAGCCAGAAACAGATGCTTAAAATGTTGGTTGTTTTCAAAAGCCTTTTTTTTTTTTTCACCAAGGATCCTGCTGGCCAAATTTTGCTATCAAAGTCATCTTTGCACTCTGATAACCTTCACATTCTGCCTTCAGACATTTTTTGTGCGATCTCAAGTCTTAGATTTTCATGTTACTGGCAACCGGGCAGGCAAGCTGGATTGAAATACTTGCTGTTTCTATTGATGGTGCATGGCCAGAATGAATCTGGATTGCACTAACGTGAAAAACAATAGACACAAGCAAAAAACCACTCACTCTTATGACTAAATTGAGCAACTATGGTTGAATACACAAAGGGAAGAGCTCTGTGGTGGCTGAACACACTAACATCGCTGGTTTTCAAAGCCCAGGCTTGCTAATCAAGCTATTGTACTAGAAACTTAGCAACAAAAGGCTGAGTGTGGAGGAAGGAAGTGGTGCACTTGTGCAGTTATGTGTTTCTAAGGGTTTATCACATCGGCAGAAAGATCAAGCTATCTCTCAGGACCACCGTGTGTCTGCAAAAATACAGGAAGTGCCTTTGCCTGACCTTTATACTCAGTCAGAAGATTCCTTGGCAGTGCTTGTTTTTGCAGCCTCTCACTCTGTCTCAGGAATGCTTTGGAGCACTGGCTTGCCCTGGGGTTTGGGGATAGGTGACAAACATGAGCAGGCTGGTAACACATACAGCGTTGCACATGCACACTCTGTCAGTGACTTCTGGAGTACCCTGAGGAGCAACCAGACAGAGATGTCTGCGAGGTCAGTGGTGGCACTGGCAGGGACTCTGTGTGTCCTGGCACTGGGCACAGTGCTGGGACCCCATGGCTGGGGCACGGGCAAGGGGCTGATCCAGCTCTGCCACTGCCCTCCTGCCAGGCACTTCCCCTCCTCCAGCTTGGGCTACTCTGCCACTTTCTCTCTCTCTCTCTCTCCATGGACAAAAGACGGAGCCCAGGTTTCTGGTTTAGACACTTCATTAGGTCTGATAAACACCAGCTCCAGAGACACAAATTTGCTTTAATAAAAGGTGGATACTGTTTTATAGTGATCAGGATTCTGATTGTCACTACCATGGAGCTGCTTTGTATTCCCTCTTAGCTAAATTTAATTTAGAGGCAAAGTTCATGCTTTATCTGCCGGTATGAGAGGGAGAGAGTGGGACAATATGATGCCGTAGAGAAGAAAACCACCATTTATTTTGTCACATTTTTTTACATCATCCTCTTCATACAACAGTTTCATTGTAACACTTAATACATTTTTTAAAAAACACCAAGATTACTTGCAAAATTATATATATTTTAATATCCAAAAAGTACATTGCATATATATAGTAGCAAAAGCCCCATTTCCATGGGTAATTTCTTCATACTTAAACTTTGCGATTATTGCAGTAATGTTACTTATAAACATCCCAAAAGCACTAAGATCTAAACTGATTAGCTTGATCTTATTTTTCCATTTTGTTAAATAATGGCATCAGTGCTTCTGTTTAAAGTTATGAGCAGACTAGAATGTTCTGGTTTCAGGCTCTCATCCTGCAATCGGATGCACATGGACCAAATCTTGCACCCACACAGAGTCCCAGAGGTTGTGTCTAGACTAGATATTTGTGATCCTGTTAATTGCTTGCCAGTTAATACAACTTAGCTAATAGGTTGTACATGTAACTCTCATCCCCCCCCCCCCCCTTAGACATCTGTTCTAAAACACAAATGCTTGTGGTTTACCCTTCTGTGAATGGCACCAAACCACCATTTGTGGATCATCAAATTAACATGTGCAAAATTAGAGGTGGTTGAGACTTCTTGAACATTTACGACTTAAACAAAACCCCCTAGTGAAAGTTTTCAAAAAGACGTTACGAGAAGGATTTGGTAATCTTTGAAGTGGTGAGGGTCTTTCCAAAGTTCAAGATTTTGGTGCAAAAGAATCACAAGATATTTAAATAGTTGTTTTAAAATGCTGGTGCATGTTTTCAATCAGCTTTGATGCAAACATGGTAGCTAAGTGGAGTTAATTTGCAGACAACTGTGACAAGCTAATACAAGAACAGTCTCTACTCTAGACAAACCCAGGGAGATCTGTAAGGTTTCTGGCTACTTTGGGGGTCAATTATGGACCCAATTGCAGGATCAAGGCTATCTCCAACCGATACATTACTCATGTCTTATTTTTTTATTATTTTTTTAGCAAAAAGTACAAAGCTACAGCCCAAATGTACAGATTGAAAAGATGTACAAATTACATTTTAAAAAAAACAACAAAAACAACCCACAAACAACTGAGCTGATAGTAAAAAAAAAAAAACAAAACAACAAACAAACCTGCATTTGTGACCGAGGTCAACTCGTTTTTATTTAATCTTTCTTTTAAAACTGTGAGATATAGGGAAAAATAACTCTGCATAATTTATACAGTAATTTGCCTTCTGATTTGTTGACCCTTTGCTGACGGTCTGACAAACGCGCAGCGTTCGCGAATCGGTAGCGGTGAGCGACCCTGGGGCTCTGGCAGAGCCCAGGGACCTGCTGTCACTTCTCTTACTTCACTTTTGCTTTCAAGGAATGTCTGTGCTTGACATTAGGGTACTTTTTTTGTTCTGGTTTCTGATGTTTCTGGAGTTCATACACAGTCTAATGAAGTTGTGCACTCTAGAAGAGTTCCTTCAATGCCCTTTACTTCTTAAAATATACATGTACATATATATATATATATATGAATATATATATATTTAATTTCCAGTTGGGTGAAAATCCTCATCTGCCTTAAAGCTAAGATTCCAGTTGTGGTCCCCTGCAGCCCAGCGTTCTCCACTCAATGGTCAAATTGCCTACCCTCTCCACAGTGAGAAAAAAACCCACATAGTCATCTTTTCCTACGACCCACAGTTGGATCTATGTCTTATCAAAAGCCTCTGAATCCTTAAAAATTTCTCTCATCAAGAAGCTAATGGTGAACAATCTTCATAGTCAATTCCTACAGAGAACATAAGCATTAGAAACCAGAGGAAATGCAGAGTACTGGCCCAAAGAAGCATCCATCTCTCAGTCCAAGACACAAGAGGCAAAGTTACAAAAGTAAAAGGTTTGATCCAGGAATAACCAATATCCAGTTTTAATTCTTCCCCAGAAAGGCCACAATTATCCATTAAGGCTTCCCTAAAAGACCGTAAAAATCCCAGAAGTAAAGAAGAAGTCCAACCAGACTGGTAAAGGCCACTTGAAGATAAAAGCATCTAGTAATAGCTGCCCAAGTGTGGTGATACATGGGCGTTGGGATGGCGAGGGACATTGGGGTTTGGATAAATGCTTCCTGCAGGGGAGGTCCAATAAGGTGAGGCTGCTCCAAAGAAGCTGGATGATGTGACAGGCATAGAAGAAGGGTGAGGGGGTACAAAGTTCACCTTCTGCTGGTGGGCATGGTAAGACTGCATGTAGGAGAGATCTGATGGATACTTGTACATGGACGATTCAGTGGGATGAGGCTGAAGAGCCTGGGCAATGCCATGGAAGTCAAATTTGTAGGCATACCTTTTGCCATGCACTTTGGTCATAATGTTCTTATCATAGTAGTATCGGAGGGCTCGGCTCAGCTTGTCATAATTCATGTTGGGTTTGCTCTTGCGTTCCCCCCAGCGCCGGGCAACTTCATCAGGGTCCGTCATCTTGAACTCCCCATTGGTCCCTTCCCACGTGATGCAGCTGGCGTTGGAACTGTCCGACAGCAACTCCAGGAGGAACTGCCACAGTTGGATCTGCCCGCTCCCTGCCAGGAGCAAGCCAAAGAGGAAAGGAAATGACATTGTGCTTCCTGCTTAAAAGCAAAGACAAAGGCAGGAAACAGAAGGACTATCTCGATCTTTACTGGGAACTGCTCCTTCAAGCCTTAGAAACTCTTGCGTAGGAATGGATAAACTGTTCCCAGCAAACAAGTTAGTCAACCCTTTGTTCTGCTCAGGAGTTTGAGGTCAGATTAGATTTCATAATGGTTGCCTTTGGCCTTAAATTCTTGGGGCTATTCATAAACAGGCTTTCCCCAGCACACTGTTCTGCAGAGCTTTTCACTGAATGGGTGACACGGTGTCTTTTAGCCCTCAGTTGCTCACTGTTCACCATGGATATTTTGGATACCTACAGTTTTCTTTCCAGTTGGTGATCTGAGTTACATAAACTGGATGTTACTGGAGTTAGCCCAGACTAGATGATTCCCAGCATTACTCATGGTTACACTAATAGTAAAGAGCCTTACCAGAATGCTTCCTTTCATGCATTCAGGGTACACACATTTGTTTAGTTCAAGTAAGTTTTACTCCAGATCTTAATCCCCAAAGTCAGGGATTGTTTTCTGCAAATGACCTGGTAGGGATAGTTATTATTTGGTGACTTTCAGAGATGTTTTGTGTCTTGCATTCTGCCAGTCCATAGCAGAGAGTAAAAAAACTAACCTGTACTGCAAATCTGAGAGACCAGCATCTAAGTCCCCTATACAACTCTTCTTAGAGAACGCTGGTTTGGGGTGAGACCATTCAGGATGGTGATTTTGTCCTGACAAAAATACTGTTGCACCACTTGCCTCACTTTCTGTAAGGCTCTTTGCAAAAGCACTTGTGAGAGCACAGCTCAGGTCAATGGCTCGCGCAGCCTAACCCAGAGGCAGAGGACAGCAGCTACCCCCCCAGCACAGACCAGAGCAGTAGGTCAGAAGGAAAATGAGCCCCTTTGATAATGGTGGTCTGATATGGAAAGATGAACTCACCTGGATTGGCAAGACGGCTACTAGTAGGCCCCAGGATTTGATAAGGATCTAAAAAAACAACCAAGAACAAAAGTGATTTTTAAAAAGTTTCATCAAAAAGAAACAACAGTTCATTATTGTTTACTCTACAAATCAGTTCAGATTTTAACTTTCTTTCTTTACTCATACTGCCTCTTCTCCTAGGGCCTGGAATAGACTTGATGTGTTTCTTATTTCTTTTTTTAGCAAACAACCACCAATTATTTATGGAATCCAAAATGGCACAGTGGTTCTGGCACTGGTTTCAGACTTGCTTTCAAAGATCATAATCTCTTTGGACATACCCTACACTTATGTGTCAGCTAGAAAACACAAATGTGAAAAAGAAATGTGGGATAGTAGAGCAGTAACAAATCAGGAGCATATCTATTTCTCTTCATAAAAAAGCAAGGCAGCAGATGAAATTTTCAAATCCACTTGTTAGCAGTCCAGGTTGCTTCTCTCTCAGGTCAACAAAATGTTCACCTAGCTCTCCCTTACTGAAGCAAGAGAGCACTAAAAAATGGGAGCAACAGGAGTTTTGTCACTGGCTCCAATGAGGCTGAGTGTTGCTTGAATACCCCACAATGCATTTGTTAGGAATGAATTCCTTCCCTTTTTGTGGGGCCTCCTCAGCCCTAATCTCTACACTTCTCCTTTGCTTCTCTCTGGTTTTGGTGATTTGGATCTATAGCATTTGCTCGTGGATTGAATCCATGCCAAAAGAACCAACCCCCTAACAAAAAAGGGGGATAGAAAGCAGCTGTGCAAAGCAGAGAAGGTGGTATTTAGCTTTTCAAAGGCCCTTTGGGAAACCAGCAGGAAACACTACTGCTTGCTGCCCAACAGGGTTTGCTTTTCTTATTTGGTTTTCTTTGACAGAGGGGAAGCCTCGTTGGTTCTGTCTGGAGACACTTCCCTCTCACAGGGCTGCAGCAGAGGTGAAGAGCAGGGAGCAGACACTCCCACTGCAGCACAGCAGCTCCCTGCCTGTGACTGCTTCACTGCCCGTTGCACAGCATGTCGTGGTGCTTCAAAAGAGATACAGCTGCTGGGCACTTGCTTTTGAACAGGGAAGGCCAACACACTACAGCAGAAGTGGCTTGAAGCCTTTGCTGTCACTGCTCAGTCACACTTGACTGGTTACTCTGTGACTTCCCTACCAGGCTCTGCCTGTTTGGCCTGTGCCCACCTGGTGCTGCTCACACATTTATTCTAGTGCAAATCTAACCACTTAGCAAACGCAGTGGGGACAAAATCAACCATTACCTGGCTGAGGCCGTTGCTGTTCTGTTGTCTTGTTCACATTTTGTGTCCCTGCAACAGGAGGGCCTGTAAAGACAGAGAAAGATCTTGTATGTACCAGAACAGGAGGGGAAGAAGGAACAGGGAACATGACAAGTGCAAGATACTTTGAACAGGAATAGTAACCATGGGGATGGGAAATGTTTACCAATCCAAAGAGCTCATAGTTTTGAAATTGCACTATAAAATGAAGAGATTTCACTTGAAATTAGAAATCCCATTGTAAAATGAAAATATGCAGATGAGGCAAGAAAAAAAAAATCAATACCTTGCTAATTTTCTGTCTTTTATTGCTGTTTCCATTCTAGTTTACAACCATGTTCTGAACAAAAAAAATTGAAATTTTTTAAATGTATAAATTCTGACCTTCTTCTGTACTGGAACTTGTTTTTTAATACTTTTTGGAAATGCAAATTCTTTTTTCAAGCAACCTTTTTATGAAAAACCCTTTGCGTTTCTCAAAATGAACATTTTGTTGAAAATACCCCAGCCATTTCTGTAGGTCCCTTCAACATTAACTCTGTTCCTTCTCTTCGTATAATTTCTCACAACAGAAAACCACAATTCAAAGAAAAGCCTTCACATTTAGAGCGTGCATAGCCCAGAAAGCTGCAAAATAGAGGAAATCTAACATGACAGTCAGGTTCTCCCACCTTTATTTGCACCCAGTAGTGTCTTGTTGAGAGTCAAATGTGCCCCTGCACTGCTGGACAGGATGTGACCCTGCAGTGGGTGCAGGGCAGAGGGTGGCTCAGTACCAGCTGGTTATTTTAGCTAGAATACAGTATTTGAAGACAGGGAAAGGAGATTTCTAATGAGATGTCACCCAGAGTGTCCTGTGAATTCAGGGACACTATAAAACCAGTAAGAAATGAGACCAGTTTGTGAGTAGGGCTCATGCAGTAGGGGCCCTAGCTGCCTGCTAGATGTCACGTGGAATCTTGTATTCTGAAAGCAGTAAGAAATGCTCAGAATCTGCCCACCCTGTCTGTGTCTGTCCCTAAAAATATGACACCAAACTCCAGGAAGGTGGTTAACATCGTGTCTGTGTTTGTACAGAGGATTTGCTCCTGGCTCCTTAACCAAATCCTGAAAGTATTAGAAGTTCATTCTTTCATCTCCAATACAAAATTCAATAGTAAAAGTATTTGTGTCAATTTTTATTCCTTTTAATATCATAATTCTGCCTCATATCTTACTGAGTCTTCCCAAATCCTCTGCCCTTCTGATGCCCAGAACACAAGCCAGCCATGCCCATCTTCTCCCACAGTCTCATTTTTATCTTCCCTTGCAGAATTTGGGATTCCCATTGGGACAACTTACTTTTGGTGAGGGCAGAATTCATATTACTGCCCCATCCTGTTCTCCGAACTGCCTCGTGGGAGGGTTCTGATGACAAAAGGCAACAGGCACGAAGCATTTGAAAGAAACTCTTCCCAGAAAAAAACAACTTGCAAGAATCTATCTTTGTATCTTGGTCCCACTGGCTTGGAGTTGTGCAGATCTATCCCTTATCCTCTCCCACATCTTCTGTGCTCCCTTGGCCCTCTCACAAAGGCAACAGGCTGGGGACTAGCTGTTTGGGCAATGCTTGAGCCTGACACATCCTGCTCATGAAGCACAGTCAGTGCCCTCAGTGAGTGCCACTCAGCCCACCCAAAGAAGACCCCCTTTCTCTTATCCCAGCACGGCCACGTGCAGAAAAGGAGGATGAGATGAACCCTTTGGTCATTTCACAGAAAATAAACGGTGACTTCCACGCTCAGGGTGGCCGAAGACTTGACACACACAATGAAGAAGCTATTTTAAGGAGGGGTGAAATGGGAAAAAGCATCCTCTCAAGTGGAATTCCAAGTGCCCCTCTGCCCATGCTGCTGGCAGGGAGGGAGCAGCGCCTGGTGTCCCGCTGGGCCGCGGGGCTGGCGGGGCTGCGCGGCTCCCCGCGGAAACATCCCAGGCACTGCGCATTCCTCCCGGCGCTGGGAAAGCCGCTGCAGCTTTGAAATTACAGCCTTGGAGTTACTGGCATGAAAGGGAAAACAGAGAAGGGACAGGAGAAGGAAGGGGAGGGGAGGAGAGAGAGAGAAAAAGAGGAGGAGGGAAGAGAGAGGAACGGGGGGAAACAGAGCTCATATAATCTGCTTGTTTTTATTTTTATTTCACTTATTTGTTTTTTCCCTTTTTACTAGAAACCACAAACCCCACTGCAAATACATCAGGCTGAAAAACAAACCACTACGGCTTCAGCCTCGCACAAAGAGTGGGATGGGACATCTGGGAGGGAGGGAGGGCGGGAGGTGGCAGCCCTGGCCCTGCTGTCCCCAGAAGGGACTCTTGTCCCCGCTCCCATGGCCAGGCAAGGGCTGGAAACTGGCTCAGAGCCTGGCGCTGCTGGGGAATTTCATCCCCCAGCTCAGTCCTCAGCAGTTGGCATTGTTTTCAATAATCTGCTGGTTGCATGGATGGTGTTTTCCTTGCTGGAAACTTGTGCAAATCCTCATTTCATCTGAGCACATCCAGAGCTCTGGCTGCTGTGATATCAGGGACTGAAATCAGGAGAGCAGAGATGAGGTCTGAAGCAACCACTGGTTTTTCCCATGTCCTCTTTGCAGCCAGGCTCTGACTTTCATTTCTCCCCTGGGATACCCTTCAGAAGTATTTCAGCTAGAGCTATTAGAGCAATGCTTTGGGAAATATTTTCTAAAAAGCACAGGAGTTCTGCACTGAGAGAGAGGCAAAACCTCAGAAATTCCCATTGATCAAGGTGCTCATGTACATTTTGGTTTGCTTAATCAGAAACAGTTTTGACATTATGGAAATGTCACTTACACGGTGTGGGAAACTGTTAAAAAGAAAGGTAGCAATTAATTTTCCAACAGAAAAAATATTTTCAAATTGGGCCAAAAAATTCCTAGCAGAACATTTCCAGTTTTCTCTGAAACAAATGGGTTGGCTGATTCAAATGCATCAGCATATTTTGAGTAAACAAATAGGCCATCAGCTGGAGAGGTGATCAGCCTTCTCCTCCTCCTCTTCCAGATGGAGAAGCTTTGTCACAGAGGAGGAGCCTGCTTTGCTCATAGTGTCACAAGAACAATGTAAAATGCATCAGTGGAAGGTTTTTTTACCAAGAAGCGACACTGTTACAATCGGATGTGCTGACCAGGCTGCAATGTTATGGCTCCTTGGGCTTCACAGGATCAAGACTTGGTTCTCCAGAGAAGTTTGGCTGAACTCATCACTCATAACCTCTTGGAATGAGTTTCCTTGTAGCATACATTAAGGTCGCCAAATTTCAGCCTGAAAGGATGGTGTGCATGCAACTCAGCCCAGCTTTAACCCAGGTTTTGCACACCTCAGATGAGCCCCTTTGCCTCCATTTTCCCAGGATAGTGTGGATTAGGAATTAAGGTGTGGGCACAGACACAGGCAGCCACACTTGTGTTGTCAGGATGAGACTTAGCCCTGAGCATGACTTTGCAATGGTGAGAAGGGTTAAATATAGTAGTTAGCCTTTCAGGCATTGCTATTGAAACAATGTGTTCACTCAGCTAGTGCAAGTTTCCAGCTCTCTCTCTCTCTCAAAAAAAAAAGAAGAAAAAAAAAGTTCAAATCCATTAAGCTATTTTTGGGGTTTTTTTTCACAAAAATCCATGCAACGTGAAAGAACCACACCAGCCCTCCCAGCTTCCAGGCCCAGACTCTAAAGCTGAACGTGTTTAAAACAAAATGGAAAAGGCAGAGCCAGGGAACCTATCCAGGGACTCAAGTTTCTGCAAAAACAATATAATTCCCAGGACCTGACACCCGGTGGCTTCAAGAGATCCTACAGAACTCCAGTCAGACAGTTAGTTACAGGGGGAGTCTTATCTGTCATTAAAACCACTTGGATTTTACACCAAAACTTGCTGCACTATGGAAATTCAATTAAAAGACTTGGACTGGAGTTCTCCTCTGGTGTAAATCAGCAAATAGCTACAGTGAATTTGGGGCAAATTTATACCAGCTAAGGATCAGGTCCCCAAGTCTGTTTTAGACCTAAAAGGCCCCGTGGAACAGCAGTCCTATGACAAATGTGTGTTCAATAGAAAACGGAATTAAAGAGCAGAAAATAAATCATAGATGCTTTCAAGAAATGTCATTCTGCAGCTGTCTGGTTTATGTCCAGAAATTCCCCAGAATGAATTCATACCCTACTATGAGTAAGGTAAAGGATATTAATAATGCTTTGCACTCTCATAGCACCTTTCAACTAAGGATCTCACAGCTTTGCAAACATTCACACTCACAGCACTCCTGAGGAGATGGACAAATACAGTTTTATTTATTTACATGCATAAATGCATTTACTTCAGGTTTTTGCTGCCTTTTCCAGATGAAGTGGCTTTCCCAGAAATAAGCCTGCATGGAACAGACCATAGCATTGGTCTCTAGACCCTTGCTAACCTTGGTCTATGCTTTCTTACCCTCAATCTCCCTCAGCTCCTACCTCACCACCCTCTGTTCCATTTGAGTGCTCACCTTGTGCAACTCCTCTTTTGATTCCTCTGGAATTAGACATAAATCCAAAATATCACAGCAGTGAAACAGCCTGCTAGGCTATGCAGAAGGCTGAGAAAAGGCTTAGATATGCCAAAACTGGTGAGATGGAGACTAGGTATGAGGCAGGCTGGCCTATAAAGTTCAAGAGATGAGCTAAATAATCCAAACCCCTGAAGTTTCTTGTTGTCAGTCTGGTGCAACAAAGGAAAGACTTGATGTGTGGAAGAAACTGAGAGGACCATTCCAGGGATCCCCTGGATGAGACTGTGGAACACAGAGGAGGAGAGCAAGTGTAGGAGGCACAGCATTGCAGTCAGGAAGATAAGGCTGGCTCCACTGAGCCACCAGCCCACCTTTACACCCACCCCCTCACCTCACAGCTCTGGGGCTGCTTCAGTCTTGTTCCCCACACCTCTGGATCATATTTAGTTTGAACAGATGATAGGCTCAAATATGGCTGGGGCAGATGGACAGACACACACAGACTCATTCCCTTAGGAAACAGGGCTTTTAGTCCCCAAGCAGATTTCCACCCCACAGCAAAGCCCATCCCAGCTGCCTGGCAGCCCTTTCAGCTGGAATGCAGTCCCATGGACAGGCCATTAGGGAATATGTGTTTAAGATATGATGTATTAGAGAGCAAACCCTCTCTGATAAGCTTTAAAAAGTTCCCTTTTTTGTAGTGGTCTTTTACAAAACTGAGAGCTTGGGATGGAGGGGAGAAGCAAGGGGGGATTTTAAGTGAACAATAGGCTCACAGTCCTTGTGCTTCCTGAGCTGCTTGGTGAGTGCTGACAGCCCCTCCAGCCTGCTCTCTCTGTAGAAGCTTTTTTAGTCAAACCAGAATCAGGCACAATTTTGTGCTACCAGCCTTGATAAGGCTTTCCAGAAGAACAATGGGCACTGGGCCTGTAATATCTTCATTTTTCAGGTCTTTTTGTTCTAGGATGGATATGATGGGGCTGGGCCATTTCTGGACTAAATATGCTTTATCGGTACTGTAGGGGAATCTTACCTGGAATGCTGTCTGTGGTGGCAGAGTG
The DNA here is from genome assembly GCF_020740795.1 of Apus apus. Taxonomy (NCBI): domain Eukaryota; kingdom Metazoa; phylum Chordata; class Aves; order Apodiformes; family Apodidae; genus Apus; species Apus apus. The sequence goes on along the minus strand of NC_067303.1, from coordinate 1,255,974 downwards.
CCCTCAAGCCCCTGCAAGGCTAGGAAGGAGCAGCATGTTGTGTTTATTGTACTCATGGCATCACTGGCAGCTCTTTCCCAGCCAGGGACTGTCAGATTGATGAACTGTTGGGGTTCACTGTCAAGGTGCAGAATGACTGCTCCGAACATTAGCTCTCTCTGTCAGACCCAGGGGCAGTGTCAGGCCTGGGCTCACACAGCAGCCATGGGACTGCCTGTCCAATCCAACAGTGTCCTGACATGTAAGGCACAAGCAACCAAACACTGAGCTCTGCCTGAGCACGTCATCCTTTATCAGAAACCCTGTTGCAGAGCTGAGCATGGCTTGAAACCTCCCAGGAAGCTTTCATGCCCTGAGATGGGATTTCTTCCTGAAGTCAACTTTTATAGAAGTTATCTAGGGAAACACATGTACAGCAAACTCACAGGAGCATCTAGATTCCACACATGGGAGGTGCTAAGCATTAGGAAAAGCCCACCAATCACTGCTTAACCAAGTGGACACCTCCAAGGAGATTAGGAAGCCAAAGGGTGGGAAGTGGCTTCTCCTAACTCATGGGGACAGAGCCAGGAAGAAAATGAAGGGGAATTTCCCAAGTCTCAGTTCTAACGCTGCCTCCATTTCCCTTGGAAATGCACTGGCAGGCTCTGACCATGTCTGACTTGCTGATGCAGGTGGATGACAACAGTAATGATTGTCACCACCTTCTGCTGGATTCCCGACCACAGCATCTTGGGTTGCTCTACCAAAAAAAGTTGAATGACCCCAGTTCACATGATGGAAAAAACCCAAACCTGAAATACAGAAGTAACTGCTCCTGAATACAGTCTTACTTGGTTAAGGAGCACAGGCACTGCATTTCCAGACAGGACTTGGTCTTACAGATTTCAGTGGAGCAAATCAGGGGAAGGAGAAGGCAAATTTGAAGTGGGCTGTGGGATCCACAGGCTTCTCCATGCAGAACACAGTCTGGTTTTTGCAATGAGTCCTCCTGCTTCAGTAGGGAGAAAGGATCCTGGCTTGCTGGCTGGAATTTAAATTAGCTTCTTTAAATGGGAAAAGCAGAACCAGGTGTCCTAGGGGATTCAGGCTTGTGATTAATCTAAGTGGTCACTTGGGGTCTATTTTGCGGCAACTACTTTACAGGGAGAGAGAGAAAGGAGGGCACAGGACCTCACTGCTTTTCCTCCCAGAGGCAGGTTGTGTGTGGTGGCACTATTCTGGTGTCTTGGAAAAGTCCCAGCGTAGGCGCATGGGAACAAAAAACACCACTGCTGCAAACCAACCATGTCAGCAAGGCCTGCCAAGCTGCCGAGCGTCCAGCCCTCACACCCCCGTCATTTCACCTCCTGGAGATCGCATTGAAGAGGTGGGGTTGTGTTTAAAGCCAGTTGGAGAGAAGAAACCTAGACTGTGGGTTTCTGAAGGGGCAAGGAAGCCAAAAACACCTCCAACTCCTCCTAGAAACATTAGACACATTGTTTTTAATGATGGCAGCAAATGTAAAGGTTGTAGAGTCTGTAGGGTTCTTCCCAGGCCCCCTCTGGCTACAAGTATAAATAATAAATGCTGGATACACACACAGGGCAAAACCTTTCAATGTCAGCAGAGGTTTGCTTAGATGCAGTTTTTCTTAGCACAAAGCTGTGAAGCCTCTGGATGTTCTCATTTGTCTGCAGGAGGGTTGGCAGGGTGTGGCAGAGATGGTGAAACAGAACTAGAAAGCAGAGCAGAGCTTGAGGAGCTCCAAGAGTTGGGTCATCCAAGCTGGTGATTAGTCCTGAAGCACACATCCAGGTACAAGTTACATGTGTGTGCTAACCATGTACACAGAGGCCTGTTTTGCAATTAATGACTTTTCCATTTCCTTTTTCTGCTAATTAAAACAATTACTTAGCACACATGCCATATGTCATGCTGTATGGCATTTGTGGCCCGTGCTCCTATGACTGTTCTCATGCTTATGTAAGACTTTCCAGAGCCTTCAAGCAACAAAATCATTCGTTTCTGCTTCAAGACCACAACGTCCTGCTCCTTCTGCTAAAGAATCACCACTACAGGCATCATATGTGGACTTCAGCAATTCTGTGTCTCTCTACTAAGAGGAAACAAATAGCTGAGTGCATAATAATTTCAAAGTACCTTCCATTCCACATTATCAGACTATTTGATTATTTCACAATTAAAAAAAAACCCACAACCAACAGACCCAAGCAAAACCAAACAAACAAAACAACAAAAAAAAGCAAAAAAATACATCTCTACATCTCTAGATTGCTATTAACCTGTTTTACAGCTAAGAAACTGACACAGACACTAAAGTCCAGGCTTGAAACAACACTGAATTTTTACCTGAAGGCAACTCTAATCAAGTGAGAAGGGACTCACTGGTGGGTTTACATAAGAAATCAGTTGCAGAGCATGATCATGAAGGTTTAAGTTAGGGAATCTCTGAAAGGAGCTGGGAGCCTGGTTATGCACTGCTATCCTTACGGAAATACAGATCAGAGCCATCAAGCATTTCCAATTTACCTCCTATTCTAGATCCAGAGTCAGGTTGAAGTCCAGTGGCTGAAGCCCACTGATTTCCAGCATCAAACAGGATCTGGAGCCCCACATGCACAGAACTAGGATTTAGGATTTCCGAAGGAGACTCATTCAGGTTGCACAGACAGGGACATGCTTTGGGCAGTCCCTTCTGGAGCAGATCACTCCAACTTGAGACCTGTTGTTCCTCTCCCTCATTAGACCTAGCCTGGCAGGGTGATGTGAAGAAGCTTCTTTGCACCACAGCTCTAGAGTCTGGAGCTCTGCTCCCCCACTCTGAGGAGGGCTCTGGCCTCCAAAATGTGGAGTCACTCCCTGTTTGCTTTGAACCATAGGCGACACCCCCAGTTGTGTGAGTGAGGCTGGAAAAACATCCCAGAGCTGTGCAGCGGTGGAACTTCCTGATTCACGTCTGAGCTGCCCTGTGCAACGCTTACAAAGACACATTATGAAGAAAAGGAGGAAGTAATGAGAATTTTTGCTGTTGTTGTTGCTTTTTTTAATATCAGCAGCAGAAGTCCCAATGCACAGTGCATAAAGACTGAAATATGTGTCCTAAGAATCCCTCCCAGAGCCAGCTTTGAAAAGCAGCCACTTTCCAGTCGACGCACAGGCTACGGAGCTGTGCAGGGCTGCAGACATGGACAGGCAGGCAAACCACCCAGCAAAAAAACAGACACACAACTGCATGTTCTAAAGGTGTGTTTCTGAACACCCTTCACAAACGTGTATACACCTTCATCCAACACACACACACACGAGTGTGCACAAACGTGCCAACAGCCCTGTGCGTATTTCACCCCCCGCACGCAGGGAGGTGAAATCAAGCAGCGGTTTCCACTCAGTGCTTGCAGTTTGCACTCCTTGGGAAATACATCAATGCAGAAGTAACGAAAAAGCAACACACATTCACAGAGCAAAAAGCTAGACACAGCAATCCACGCAGAAGAGAAAAGGGAAGGAAGGCACACATGCGCAGAGGTTGCAGCATTTTTACAGCATTTGCCCATTTAACTCGTTATCAGGAGACAAATTTGCTCTTGTCTTAGGAAACAGGCCAAGCCCTTCCAAGAGCTCTTCACAGGAGGGACTGCACCCCAGCAAACCAGTAACCCCCCCTCCCCGTGTGCAATAACTTTGCTTGCAGTGCACCCTAGGCAAAAAAATAATAACTCTTTTGCTGGGAGAAAAGGAAGGATAATGGTTACTTAGAAAGTGCTCCAGACAAGCTGTCAGGTTGAATTCAGAGAACTGGAGTCTACTCTGGGACAGTGCTGGCTCGGGGTGATCCCTTGTGAGTTGGGTTTCCTGCCTGCTACAGCTTAAAGACAACGATTCTTTGTTTCCAGTTTTTCTGGTGAAAAAACACACGCCTGCCTCTGAAGAGGGTCAGGGAGAAAGCAGACAAAACACTAACTCTGGAATTTCAAAGGAAAACAATTAAAAAAAAAAAGAAAGAAAAAAGAAAAATCCAAGAGCACTAGCTACTGTCGCTCTTGAAATCATAAATCCCTGGGTTGGCCACACAGTTGCAATAAGAGAAGCACCAAAAAAGCCTCCCGTTTTTCTGCTGCGGAGCTAAAAAGGGGATATTTCATCACCAGGCACACAAATATCATCGACAAATGTTTTAGCATGTACAGACAATTAAGAGGGCACGAAGCTGCAACTGCTTTTTCTCTGAGACGACTGAGACTGGAGGGTTTATAACCTTTGCTGTGAACAAGGGGCCGTACTGACACACTCAAAAGAAGAGTTTATTGAAATTAGTCAGTATTTTTCACATGACGATCTTTTAGACCTGAAAAATGGCCTTTTCAAGGGAAGATTTTTATGCAGGAACTTGAAACTGTTTTCCTGTGGGAACTGTGCTTATGCAATCATGCTGCCTGTGGTCTCTTTGCCCCTCTCTCTCTAGTCTTTTGAACTTGTCACCCAAGACTGTCACTGAACTTGATAAGAGGGAGAGAGAAGTTTTAAAGAGTTCCTACCAATCAAAAGGAATGTGCTGGGGAAAGAGGAGAGAGGCTGAGGCCCTGACAGTGAGAAATGCAGCTGCACAGGTTCATATTTTTTTGGTACCAAGGAACCTGCGTGGGAGAGATGTTATTAATGCTCCAACATCAGGAATCTCTTCCTCAGGGGCTCACAAGAAACATGGGTACAAACCCAGGGTAAACCACACTGCGTGAGTTTCAGAGTTCACAATTTGTTTATCTTAGATTTGCCCACAACCAAACAAAACATACAATCAAACACAACTTACACCCAAACATCCTTATTGTTCAAACGAACACTTTTATAACAAAAACATAAACATGTAATAGCCACAAGCAAAATCCTTAAAATTCACCTCCTACATCCATATTCATGCATTCCCAGACAAGCTTCTTCCCTCTGTGATAATGCATCAGTTTTTCCCATGTTCTGCTTGAATTTAGGTTGGATTTATAAGACTTTGGGCTGGTGTTTACTACTATTCTGCACAGCACTTAGGCTTGAATAATAATTAAGCACACAAGTTATGCAGACCCCTTAAAAGTAAGCATGGACTTTAAAAATATGCTGGACTGAGGCCAAAATGCTCAAAACCGTATAAGGGACTGTCCTTTGGCCTCCTATAATGTTGCTGGACCTGAACATACTTTCCATTTCCCTATGGAAACCTACTTAAAATGACACCATTCTGAGGGTGAGCAATTGAAAATCTCCATGGACTTGGACATGAAGTCTCAGATTCTTCTCCCACGTCTCCAGTACCTACAGTAGGTCACTCACTGCTCTAAACAGTCACGGAAAATGAACCAGACCATCTCTCCAGTGGAGCACTAGGAGTGGGACACAAATCTTTCCATTCAGCAATGAGAGCAACCTCATTTCATTTTCCAGAAAACTGTTTTCTGGCCAAAAAATACTGGTGATTTTCATTAGAGCAATTTATTTCTCAAAGGCAGCTGAAGACAATTTGTCCCAATGACGCTAAATACCATACGTTTGAGTGTTTATGAGGCTGAGAAGCAAAGAAGCTGGGGCAACAAGAGTCTTTTGAACACGACAAGATTTCTACCAATCTGATCTGAGAACAAAATGCATCTGCTTTGTGCCCCAGCTGTGTAAGTTTACAGGATCTGTTTCAGCCCTGAAAGTAGTTTAACTCCTCCAAAACAGTGCTACAGGTTCTGTATGCAGAGCTGGCATCAGAGATGAGAAGTGAGAGGGGCAGAAAATAGAAGGGGAAAAAGGAGTAAGGGCTGCAGCTGCAACCAGCCAAGGCAGCTCTGACTCCAGAGCCACGGCATGAAGCCCAGTCCTGTGGCAGCAGTGCTGCCCTTGCCAGCATGGGCCACAGGTCCCTCCTGGGTGCCACTGTCCTTGCTGTGGCTCCAGAGCATGCCCTGCCATGCCTGTCACAAGCTGGGGAGGGAGCAGAGCCATGTGCTGCATCCGAAAGAGCTGCATCCCCCTGGGTTGCAGACATACTTTTTAAAAATTTTTTCTCCTGTTGTTTTTTTTTACTGTGGATGGAATACATTGCATAAAGCACAGTGTGTGCAGGAAGCCTGCATTGCTCCCTGGAATTTGCACAAGCAGGTTATTTGCATTAGCTATGAGATCTTGGAGGACGTGCAAGAAAAAATTATGGGAGGAGTGAAGAAAACAGTGTTTTTTTCCTGTCTCTGACATGTATTGTACTATTTCACCACCTCCCCCAGCTTTTGAATCCCCAAGGGAAGGTGGTTAGAAAAATTTGTTTGTCTGTTTTTATTCACAGGCATAGAGAGAAGAAATATGTACAGGATAGTAGATTCAAGTCGCATTAACACGAAGAAGGAAGTTTCATCTTTTGAGAAGGAGACAAGAAAATACCTATGAAAAATTTGTGATTTTTATCCTGGAATTTGTTTTCCAAAATAATATCATAATCTTGAAGCCAGCCCATTAAAAAGCCTTGAAAGGGAGCAAGGAAAATCTTGTTGCCTAACAGACTAGACCGAGGCTGAGGAAGTTTCAAAGTTCAGTTTTATGTTCATCACGAGTTTCTTCTGTGATATTGGGCAAGACACTTCACTTTGCTCCTCCAATTCTTTATCTGTCAGCCTGTCATGTTCACGTGTCTCTTATCCTGTCATCTTATCTCACAAATAGCATTTGGAGCATGAATCAGTAGGTTGAAGCTGGCTGCTTCTCCTAGACCAATATTCAGACATCAAATGAATGCAGAGGGAATTAATGCATTGCAGAAGGAATGGAAGAGGGGTAGATGGGATTTCAACATTTCTGTCTTAGTTCTTAATTTTTATTTGACTGTCCCCTGGGTGTGTTTAGTCCTTTATTGACACATGATGAAAGTACCATGTGAAGTTAAAAACACTGAGCTGACAGGAATCAAATGCAAACTTCTGTCAGATGCACTAAAGAAACACACTTGAGGGCAGTAAAAACGGAGAGGGAGGAACGTTTTTTCCCTCAGATTTCTTTCTGCCTGAGTGACTCTAGGCCCAGCTTGGAAAGATAAAGGGTATAAAAAATTCAGAGGAGTGCAATTTTACAAAGAGCATTTCTCTTTAATAAAAAAATGGCAGCTTTCTTCTCTTTTATTTTTAGCAACCACCTGGCCTGAAACAGAGAGAGGTCTTGGATGCACGTGTGTGTTTATGGGGGAAATTGTGGAGAACACGTGTGTGTGTCTGCTTTATTCAAATAGGAGCAAGCCTAGCTTTTATTAATCTTAAATAGATGACTTAGCATCAAAATAGTCACAGAAAAGCCTGAATGGCTTTGTCTCTGAAATGCACCATGTTTCAGCAACCAATGCCTGTCTCATAAAGAAAGAAGAGCATGCCAGGGAGCGGGCAGCTCGAGAGGAGAGTTGTATGCTGGACAAAAGAAGCTGCTGTAAAAAGCAGCACTGATATTGTGTCCAGGGTCCAAGACAGATGTTGGAGATGAAACCCCACATGGTGCAAGGAGAAGGAAGTGCTGGCTCTGAGAGCAGTGCTCATCAATGAAGCAGGCAGATAGACTGTGCAGAATCTTGTTAAATGGGGGATCTCTGTTTGCTGTAGCCTTTCAGTGAAATTGGGTTTTTGATCTCTCTGTCTCTCCAGCTGCTTAAATAAAAGACTTTCTGCCTTTGCCCATTGTTCTTTGACATGCAAACTTGTGGCTCATCAATGAAGCCATGTTCTCCTGAAAAGCATAGAGATGTTTATGTATGAGGTCAGGAAACTGTTTGGAAAGGAGAGCAGACTCCTCCTAGGTGGGTTATCTCATACAGCACTCAACTGCCCCACTGTCACTTACTGTCATATCTGGGCAAGGGATATGCATCAAACCCAGCACACCAGCTCTCAGAATTTTATCATGACTGAGAATTTAATATTTTTCATTAAAAACAAGGGATAAGCAATAAGACTGTATCTGCAGAATAAAACCTGAAAGACCTGTATGAAGGGTATACAACTAACTCAAAATCCTGAAAGAGCCCTAAATGTGCTATTAATTTTTAAACTTCAAGGTTTCTAAGCTCCATCTACTTGATCAGAATTTGTAATAGATTAAAAATTTGGTGCTATTTTAAAAATAAAATAAAAATGTTCCAAAATGAAAGTGTCAATAATATGCAATTGGTTGTCTTTGCTGGTTGAAACCAGCCACCAAAGTCATGAATGGTTTTGGAAGACCTGAGTGGTCTTTTTTCAGTAATGGAATTTATTGTGAGAAAATTTTAAACTTCCAACTATGAACTCACTCAGAGAGAAATAATGTCTCAGTCCTTGCTACATATCTAAGATAGGGAATTGTTCAAGGCCAGGCTGGATGAGGCTTTTTGCCACCTGCTCTAGTGGGAGGTGTCCCTGCTCATAGCAGGGAGGCTGGAACCTGGTGATCTTTAAGGTGCCTTCCAACCTTCACCATTCTGTGGTTCTATGGTTCTGTGATTCCAGACTGTTTCACATAAAGAAAATACGCCCTCAGTAATGCACAAGTTTGAAAATGACAGATGTACATTTTATGCCACTGTGCTGACTGGAGAGGCAGAGATGTGATGGACAGAGCTGCAAATTGTGAATGATTCCATTTTAATCATGGTCTGCATGCACAGGAGATCCCAACACTTTCATACCACAGCTATTATAAAAAGGTGTAGTGTTAACCCTATCAAAAACATTGTGAAAGCATAGGAAGCCAGGACATTTATATGCAAAAGACTGACCTTCTTTGGTGGCAAGACGTGAGGAAGCTTCCGTGTGGGATGGAGTATTGTAGACCAGCAGTGAGCTACCTAGAATGAAAATAAAAGGGGTTATTGCAGTTTGAATGGGCTCTGCCACTGGGGAACCATGTAGGCAGATAGAAAAGGTCACTAGGATCTAAAGACCAAATTTTTCAGACAGTTAGGCACACATTTTCTGTGATGGATATGAAATTCTTTGAAAAGTTTGGTATCTGTGGTCACACACGTGCTGCTGTTTCTTCACTTGAAAATCAAAATAAAGCCATTGGCCTCCTCGCTGAGTGCCCTGGTGTCCTCCACTGAAACCTGATTCAACAGGGTGAGGTTGTATTGATACAGGTACAACATCACAGCAGAGCCTCTAGAAATTACTATGGCACAGATTGTATTACAGGATAAGGAAGGAGCTTTTCTCTCTCTAGCTGTGATAGGGAAATTTCCTGTTAGAGGAACATCCAGTAGTAGTGACACAAATTGCACTGTCAGGGTTGGAACACTTTTAGGGTGTCACATGCTTGGTTTGGGGCCAACAGCTGCAAAAACCTCAATGATATTCTAACATCTCCCATGCTTTGTGGAGTTTGAAAGTAGCTTTCTTGGTTCAGAGTGGCCTTTCCACCCAGCCCCACTTGAAAAAAAAATATTCAAGAGGAACACAAAAAGAGCTCGTTAAAAGGGTCTTTGCTTTGCAGTCTGTGGTGGAAATGTTTCTTTCTAAGCATTTTACTTTGATTCTCCTGCAACCTCCTCTGGAAACGGAGGAAGAGGCCCCATGAGCTCTTGGAAGCCAGCATGTAATACACATTTCATGGTTGTCTAGTTATATGTTTACCCTACATAATCTTCTCGGCTCACCTTTCCTACAGCTCTTTGAAAAAGCTTCCACTCCATCAGGCAGTGACACTGATAACAAGGCCCAGGGCCCTTCTTGGCAGGGCCTGGCACTGTGACCTGGAGCAGGGCAGCAACCTCCCCAGGGATGGGTGTGGGTGAGGAGTGCTCGTGCAAACCCTTTCTGCTTTCAGTCCTTTGTCAGTGAGGTTTATTCAGTGAGATTCTGCACCATTTAAGGTCCTAGGCAACACACAGCAAACAGCACAGGTTCTGCATCTGCTGGGGTGCCCCTGAGCATCCCCAGATTTTTTGACAGGGCTCAGGATACCTCTTCTGCAGGTACTTTAATCCTAACTGATTAGGATCCTGTGACCAAGCCATGCAGTCTCCACATTCCTCTAATCCACACAATCCTATATAACACTGACCTCACTTGCCCCTCAGTAGTATTGACAGTATGTCTCACTCTCCTGAGAGAGCTGAGGATTAGGCAGTTCACTGCCAGAAGTAACAGCCATTGCACGTGCTGGATCTTATTAGCCCTGTGTTCCTACGGATTTCTTTTCTTCCCCAAATGCAGACAAAGCCAAAGAGGTGCACAAGCCAGCAAGTACACAGAAAGAGAAGGTGTTGCAAAACAAAGCCTACTCAGAGTGGAGGATGGATGCTACCAGATGCTGCAAGAGAAGGAATGTTTCAGAAGATCAGGTTGGATAACATGGTAACCTAGGAGGAAAGGAGTTCAAAGGGATCCCAAGGGTACCTTGACTTTGCAGATAGCAAAAGTGATTGGCTTAAATATTTAGAGATTGGCTGGTCTCTTGCTGCTGCTGGAGAAGGAATTGCAACAGCTTGTCAACCTGACTCATGTTTTCATCAGATGGTTTCTGGCTTTGGCATTTCTTTCTTGAATATCTGTGGGGAAACTCCTGTCCACCACTCTCCTTTTCAGGTTATTTGAAGTAGGTCCTGAATGCAACACCCAGCCCAGCTTGCCCCAGACAGGGAAGTGCTGGGGAATTCATAGTTTTCTATGACTAAATAGGCTGCCAATGCCTGGTTGCACTGACTGGCTGAGGAGGTGGGGGTAGGGTGATGAATAGCACTGAACAAGCCTGTATGATCAACCTATAGCTACTTTACACTAAAAAAATGCAGCCCAAGCCACTGGGAAGGGATGGTGCCTCCCCCAGCTTAATTGCTAAAAGTTCTCACCTTTGCCCGACAGTCTGAGGTTTCTGGTGGGAACACCACAGAAAAGGAAATGTGTTTCCTATTAAGGGTTTTGAATGAAAGAGGAAAAGAGGGAAAGCCAGAGACACAGATCAGGACAGAAAGAAGCAGACAGACAGACAGACAGAGGCCAGGCTGCTCCCTCCCTTACTCGTTCTTGGGCAAAACGTCGGCTGTGATGAATTTTTGTTTTTTTCTTATTCTCCCTACCCCTCACTGGGTCAGTGACAACTTAGATTAAATCAGCTCTTTCTGGAAATACTGGTATTATTAATAAAGTACAGGGCTATTCTCTTAGCATTTATATTAAACATGTTATTTTATGGTTCACTTCACGTTTTCCTTTCTTCTTCTATTTCCCTTGCATTAATTAAAGAGATAGTTGGAAAAGGGCAGGAGAACAGTGCAAGGGATTTTTTTTCCTCATAAAGTCTTCATCTCACAAGGCAGCTCATCCTTCTGGGATGCAGGAACATCTCAGTTTCACAATCTATTTAACCTAGAAGCCTTTTTTATCATGACCTTCTGAAGACCATGTGGCCTTCCCTCCACATCTCCTTGTAGAATAGGGGTTCTGCTGCATTTAACAGCATTGTTTTGTTTGGCATTACTATATGGTTTGGAACCACAAAGCAGATTTCTGCTTCTCACCAGTCTCATTCTTTCCCCTTCAGGATCTTTTCATTTGTACACACCACACACAACTGACCCCCCATCACTAGAGAGGAAAAGGACAGGAGGTGACAGTTCAGGCTTCTTTTGATCTTCATCCCAAACATAGCATGAAAACATTCAAATCTCCCTTCCCACTGCCCTGTGCCTGACTGGAGAAGATTCACCAGGCAGACAGTGTTTGGAAAAGATACCAGCACAGCAGTCAGTCAGTCTGGAGTCTGAAGGTGCAGGGGGATGAGTGAGAAGAAGAAAAAGCCAAGGCTTCACACTTTGGAGGGGACACTGGAAGAAACACTTAAAGGGAATCGTTTGAGGGGGGTGACAGTTAGTTCCCTGAAAAGAATTACTGAGGGGTGTTTTGAGACACTCCAAAGTGTGCTGCAGAACTGGGTTCTGTGACTCTGATCTCTCAAAGATCAGAAACGTCTGAATTCCTGTCTGCTTCAATAGGTTGAGGAAACAGGAAACAACTGCATGATTCTGATTTAGACCTAAGCTCTGCCTGAAGACTAAAGGTGCTGTGATATGGCTTTGGTTTAGTCTTGTCAATATTAAATAACTCATCTGAATCTTCTGTCTCCAAAACTAAGACTGAGCTTTTGTTGAGGTCTTGCAGATGTTACCGGTTTATTTTTTCGGTCTGGACTCAGACGTGCCAAAATAACATACTTTGTGGGCAGTTTTAAGAATGCTTTCGCCCTAATCAGGAGTGTAAAGTGTGGAAAACCTTCTGAGGAAGGTTAATTTCCAAGGGGTCTCCTTGCCTGATTAGCAAACAGGCTCAGAAAGTTCAGATCAGCTTTGTTTCTTGGAAAACAAACACCAAAGTTTGGGATTCACTAGTCATCACACGTCCAGCTTAACAGCCTGAGAGGACAAACACCTTTCCAGAGAGAAACTCAGCAGATGTAATCAAGCCTATAGATCTTAAATTCCCCAAATTTCTCCTGTGTTTTGTTGCCATCATATTCCCCACTCTGAGCAGGAACAGAGCTGGATGTCTCTGAAACAGCCAACCTTACAAAAGGGGAAAATTCCTGAAAAAAAAGACCATCTCCCCGTGGCACTGAGCTCAGAGGCTCAGCACTAAACATCCGCTGGAAATCAGTCTGGAAAAACAATAAGCCCCTTTTGAAGGCGTTACTCCGTGAGGGAGTTAACCAGCAATCCAGAAACCAGACTGTCATTAGGCAGGCTGGGAGCAGCTGCAGGGAAAGGAATGCTCTCCCCAGCCTGCCTGCCCTCCCTGCAGACAGGAGCCTGCTGGAGCAAGGACAGCGCTCGCGTGACGTCTCACAGCGGCCCAAGGGGCTGAACGCAGAGAAATTTATAAGCATAAAGGCTGGGGATGGACTGGGATTGAATTCTCCTTTTGTGTGCATCCTCGTAAAGTTGTAAGAACTACTTTGTCTGAATCCTGCAAAGTTGCTGGGGTTTTGCACTAGCTTAATAGCATAGAAATCACTGTAGGCATTCCTCTGGCAGAATGTTATATTTTCATTATTATTACTCAGCGTGCGCTGCAACAGGACTTAATTGTTGCACCTGCATTAGTACTCATTGTGCTGGGGCTTGAGGGACACAAGGCACAATCCCCATCCCACAGATTTGCCATCTCAACAGACAAGACCAACAGGCAGGCAGGGTCACTAGCTAATTTCATCCGCCCATCTCAGCCCAAACAGCCAAAGTGCATTTCCCAAAGTGTGCACTGGCAAACCATGGGACGGCACTTTCTTTTAGATATTTCCTCCCATCATTGGTCTCTTCTCCCATGTAACAAGTGATAGAACAAGAGGAAATGGCCTCAAGTTGTGCCAGGTGAGGTTTAGATTGGATATTAGGGAAAGTTTCCTCACCCAGTGGGTTGTCACAGACTGCCCAGGGCAGTGATAGAGTTCCCATCCTCGGAGGGATTTCAAAGCTGTGTAGATGTGGTGCTGAGGGACATGGTTTAGTGGTGGCCTTGGCAGGGCTGGGGTAACAGTTGGACTTGATGATCTGAAGGGTCTTTTCCAAACAAAATGATTCTGTGGTTCTGTGATTTTACAGGGAGTAAAACTGAAGCACAGAGGATCTGAGGTGAAGGTTTATCCCTCCTAATTTCAGGCATTTGAAGGCAATGTGTGAACTGGGGGACTACTGCCCTGAGTTTCAACATGCTCTGTTGTTTCTTTTCTATAAATGGAGACCAATGTGACCAGACTGCTGATTTAGGGACTCCAGGTATCTAAGGGTAGTAGGATAAATCAGGAATTTGCTCCTGAAGAAATGCACAGCAGCAAATGGCAAAGGTGGCAATTGAATGCAGGTCTTCAGACTTATGCCATGAGAGTAAGAACTCAATTCCTCTGACACTGTCTTTGAACAACCCAAGTGATGGGATCACTGATGCTTGAGACAATCACTGGGGCTAAAGCAACACATGAATCCAACTGTTCTGCCAACCTTTTTAAATTCAGCCTGGTTCTTTGATTAAAAAACATACAACTCCTTCTTCGTCTCTTTCTGTCAATTCTCAAGTCTTATCAACGAGACAATTCAAGTGTCTCACTTGACTATTTATCTTGTGGGAATTTAAAACCATTTCCGGTTACAAAGCGTCTCATTTGCCCCGTCACAGCCAGTGGGTTTGGCCAAAGCAGCACTGGCTTCACAAAACTGCCTTAAGATTTCCCATAAAAACGTGTAATTCTCTACACAAACCTTAATTAGAAAGCTAATTAGTGTCTGCAATCATCTTGAGGTGTTCTGTGAACCAGCAGCTCTTTGCTGATGAAACAGGGTGAAAGTTGCACAGCCCTTTGGGTGGGAAATTATTTTCTTGTGAAGTCACAAGGGAGAAAAACTGTTCAACTCCAATGCAATTATTTGTTGTGAATCACTTCTTTGGCTCGACTTCTCAAACAAAATAAAGGTGGGGTTTCCAGAGGCACCCATCTGTGTTCTAACTCTTGTCCCACTCTAATCTCTATAACTCCCACTGATTTTAGCAGAGGCAGGGACAGAGCAGCACTGAACAGCTTTGAAGAAATACCCTAAATAACTGTGGTCTCGCTGCTTTATTGCACTGGTCAGATGGAGGCACCTTCAGCTGCCTTTACATCACAATTTGATTTCCCAGTGGAGAAAATGTACTTTCTTCTTTCTCTCCCTGCCTTCCCACCTTGCTTTATGGCACCCTCCCCTGATTTTTCAGTCCTCAAATAATTATACACCTGTAAAATCTGTTTTGCTTGAAAAAAATATTGGAGCATATGGGATTTAGTTCCAAATTCTCTGGTCTCTTCATAATTATCCTTAGCACCCCTTTGTGGAGAAAGGAAATGCTTTAACCTCCATTTTATAGATGAAGAGGAGACATTGGAAGCTATGGACATGCTCTTGGTTACAAGGAAAATCTTAGAAAGGGCTGAATTAAGTCTCTCAGCCCCAGGAGCAGGTGCTGACCAGAAGGTGGTCATTCCTGCCTGGGCTCCTTTTCCAGAAGAGCTCAGAAAACTGCTCACAGCTTCTGAGAGACTTGGCACAGCAAGAAGGAGTATTGGAGCCATCTCACACTCTAGTGTGGGATGGAGAGGAGCAATAAAGGGGTTCAGCACAAGTCATTCTTTGAGTACCAGGTCATTTGCATAACATCTGCTTCAGCACACATATTTCGGGAATCACTCTTGTATTTTTTTCCTCTTTCCAACAAATCTGAGCCTCCTGGAACACAGAAAATCTCCAGTTCTGACCAGCTGTGGGTTTTATTTTGAAGCAGTCTTTACCAGGAGCCTTAGGGAAGAGTGTACAGCTTTCTAACTGCAAAGTTATGGAATAATTTGCCCGTGACACATCAGTTAATGTTTGGTTTAATCTCCTCAACGAATTTATGTATTTTTATCATATAGCCACAGATGTTTTTATTATCTGTGAAACTATCTAATCTTCTTAAGAGTCCTGCTCAGTTCTTCACCTCCCTGATAGCACCAAGAACTCCATCTAAGTTAAAAATAACTTTCCAACCCACTTGTTATTCCTCCCTTCCTGATTTGCTCTCTCTGCTTGTCTTTCTCTGTTATTTTCCCCTCATCCCTGGTACAATTTGTCCTGCAAGAAGAGCCCTAGATGTTCAATACCCATGGCAGCTTATCCTATCAGCGTGTCACATGAGGGCTGGGATGGGTCAAGGCAATACTTACTTTCCCTGAGGTAACTGAGGTGAGACAACAGAACTTCTGTGTTGTAGAGGGAGGTGGTTCGGAGGAAGTCATCCTTGTTCATTTTGCAGAGTTCCTTGCCATCCATGTTCTGGAAGATGGTGGTGTCAATCTCCATTAATCCATACTCCTTTATAGCCCATTCCAGCCACTGGCGCACATGTTCCTGTGTCCATAGGGTGGGATCTGGCAGGAAAGCACAAAGGATGTCAACACTATACACAAGCCTCAAGTCCAACACACTCTGTAGCCCAGTCAAAGCATTAACCATTGTTTCCACAACCAAATGGATTTAATTTAACCCTGGAAGTGTTCAAGGCCAGATTGGATGGGGCTCTGACCAACCTGATCTAGTGGGAGGTGTCCCTGCCAATGCAGGAGGGCTGGATTTAGGTGATCTTTAAGGTCCCTTCCAACCCAAACTGTTCTATGATTCTAGTCTATGATTCTGATTTACAGATGCAAACATGTTTTGCCAAGATGAACCAGTCTTGTGCTAGAACAGGGCTCAAGGTGCACAAACTGATCACACTGACCCTCTGGCAGGGTAAGTTCTCTTTATTATCTCCCACCTGCCTTGAATAATATCCCTATGCTTGGGAACAATATTAGTGATATTTGACTCTCTCCCTCTAGAAAAAAGCTTCCAAAAACAAACTCATCCCTTTGAAAGGGCACTCTTGCCACAGCTTTGGTTCTGCAGTGCTATATAATTACATCAGTGCTGTATAAGTCACACCATCCTTCACAAGTGCACTACAGAGTCCCAACAGATGGCATTTTAAAGTCTGAGGATGCTGGTATTTACAGTCAGCAAAGGAACTGTGAAAAAAAATATTATTGCTTAAACAGAGCAGCTTGCCATGTATCTCTGAGTCACATTTGTTCACCCTGCTGACAAGAACACAATTCTACCTCCGCTAGCCCCGTAAAACCAGTACAGCTATTGGAGGGCAATGTGGATTTTATACTGTCTCATGCATCATTATCAACTGTCAGCAAAGCTCCAGCTGTGGAATCTTTATTACTGCTGGTGACGTAAGAGGGAGATTGAACCCGGCTGGAGTTTCAGGCCCCATGGTGATGGTTTGCTGCATCAGTAGTTAAAAAAAGAAATCATCCTTTGAGCTTTGAAAAGAGCAGTAGATCAGAAAGTCCCAGAAAGAATTGGTGCCATGATACCATTTTTACAGAGTCATTTTCAGAGCATATCTGTGTTTTCAGATGTTTCCTGTGCTCCATCTCCCCATGAATCCCATTTGAAAATTGAAGCTGCAAATTCATGTGCTGTTGCAGCTGGTGAGGGTTGTGAATTCAAGTCTTAACTGTGGAGATGCTTGATCTGTCCATTACAGCTGGTACATTCCTCTAAGATAAACCTCAAACACTTCAGATCCTGGGGCAGCTGAGAAAATGGATCAGAACCATGTAGCCATCATACAGCTTGTGCTCTGGGCAGCAACAAGAAATGCCTCTGCCACACATTTTATAGTGTATAAAATAGTGCCTTGGTCCAGGACTGTAAACTGTGTGTGCTTGAGCTGCAGGGATCCCTGACACACAAGGTCAGGTAGTGGCTGTACCCAGAACATTCCTGGGCAGCTGAGTTCCAGAAGAATTGCATTAAATGGATAAGTAAGAATCATAGAATCACAGGGGTTGGAAGGAACCTCTGAAGATCATCCAGTCCAACCCCCCCTGCTGCAGCAGGAACACCCAGAGCAGGTCACACAGGAACGTGTCCAGATGGGTCTTGAAAGCCTCCAGAGAAGGAGACTCCACAGCCTCTCTGGGCAGCCTGTCCCAGGGCTCTGTCACCCTCACAGGAAAGAAGTTTCTCCTCATGTTGAGGTGGAACTTCCTGTGTTGTCACTTGGTGCCGTTTCCCCTCGTCCTGTCACAGGCACCACTGAACAGAGACAGGCCCACTCTTGACATCCACGCTGCAGATATTTATAGACATTCATCAGGTCCCCTCTTAGTCTTATTTTCTCAAGACCAAACAGCCCCAGGTCTCTCTACCTTTCCTCGTATCACAAGGACTATTGACATTATAACTGTAGCGTTTCCTCACCGAATTTCCAGTAAAACCAGGTTGCCTAAAGTTAAATTGTAAGCATGGAACATACAACCCTGTATCTTTGCAAGTCTGCATTGGGAAAGAGAGATGGAATTCCTTTAAATTTTGGCAATAGCCAATTCAAATTCTGCTTTCTAAGCACTGGCAAAACTGCAAATTTTACAATGCAAGTACTCAAGGGAGGGTTCTTTTTTTTTTTTTTAATTGAAAGAGTTTTTTGTCTTGAGTTTAGAAAAAAACCTCCAAGATTTAGAGAGCACAGTGAATTTGTGGTCTGCCTTTAAACAAACACTTCTGAATTTCAGATACTCATTCAGCCTATTTATCACTGTCACAGACATTGAATGGTCTCTGAAAAACTGCCTTCTTGAAACACGGCTTAGAGTTTGCTGTTATTATTCCTATTGCAAGCTTAATGTGACATTATTCTTGCCTATCTTCACCCTAATGCACTATAAATCTTTACTCTGGATTGTATTAAAATTTCCAAATGCCTTTCTTGGATGAATTTGGCCTCATATCCCGCAGCCAGAGATCTGGGATGATGTTCATTATTGTCTTCTAAAGTCTGGTAAATCACTGCTATTTCACAAGTATCTCAAGGTTTTTATTTATTTGTGGATACTCACGAGGAGGAAAAATGTCTTTTTTTTTTTCTCTTGTCTTCAAGAAGGAGATTTTAAACCTTCTCTTCCACTTATGTTATTTCTCCCGTATCTACATCTACACTTTAGCCCAACCCCTGGTCTTTTAAAATATACATAAATAGTGAGGGGCAGGATAAATACTCCACCTTGAATATATTTTAAATATCAAAAGAATACCAAAAGAAGTCTGGCCAGCAGATTGAGAAGTGATTCTGTCCCTCTACTCTGCCCTGGTGAGACCTCACCTGGAGCACTGCATCCAGCTCTGGAGCCCCCAGCACAAGAAGGTCATGGACCTGTGGGAGTGTGTCCAGAGGAGGCCACAAAAATTATCTGAGGGCTGGAGCAGCTCTCTTATGAAGCTGAGGGAATTGGGGTTGTTCAGCCTGGAGAAGAGAAGAAGACTCCAGGGGGACCTTGCAGTGACCTTCCAATATCTGAAAGGAGCCTATAGAAGGCTGGGGAAGAGCTGTTCACAAGGGCATGTAACGATAGGACAAGGGGTGATGGTTTCAAGCTAGAAAAGGGGAGATTTGGGTTGGACATTAGGAAAAAGTTGTTTAATATGAGGGTGGGGGATCACTGGAACAGGTTGCCTAGAGAGGTTGTGGGGGCCCCATCCCTGGAGGCATTCAAGGTCAGGCTTGATGAGGCTCTGAGCAACCTGGTCTTGTTGGAGATGTCCCTGTTCATTGTACGTGGGCTGGACTATATGACCTTTAGAGCACTCTCCCAACCCAAGACATTCTATTCTGTGAATATACTGACCAGTTGGTATCAGCTAACACCTTTCTAGGCAGTGCTGACACTGAACACACGTGATGCTGTCACCAATTGGGTTAGCTAAGCTCTCTAAGCAGATCCTAACAACAGCTTACATGGTACTTGGAGATTTGCTGTCAATCTTTTATTGGCTTCCCTTTGCTACATTTAGTTCAAGCTTTTCCTTTTCATCCTAAATGGCAAACAAATGCTTGGGAATTGTCATCTGTTTGTGGTCAGGCCACAATCAGAAAACAGAGCTAAATTCCACGAGTACATTTCTTTCTGCCAACAGTTCATCTGCTTGAATCAGCTACAACCCTCAGCAAACCCCTCACAAACAGAGGGTGAAAAGCTGCACCCCTTGAAATCAGTGAAGACTTTGGTATGTAAACTGGATCAGGACTTGGCTCCTAATACCTTCTTTGCTGGAAAGTTTCTGGGCTAGCATGTTTATATATCTGTATATAAACTTTGCAGGGAAAAGACTCCCCTCTCATTCCAGGTTCAGGCCTCACCAGTTGCTTGCCCCAGCAGCTCTCATCCTTGACTATCCAAATGCATCTAATGCATCCTGCCAGTTTCAGACAGCAGATGTGGATATCAAATACAAACAGAGAACTGGACAGGAATGTTTCTGTGTAACAATTTTTGGAAGGGTAATATAGTTCCTGCAAAAGATAATTTTTTTTAGTTTTCTACTTACAACAACAAAAAATGAAAACAAACTAGCTCATTTTGAATCAATATGACATGAAAGTGCATCTGGATCCTGCAGATCATCATGGGAGTTATAATTTGGGTCCATTTCATGCTTAAGTCTTGCCTATGGACTGTGCTCTTTGATCATAGCATGCATGTCCCAGGAAGCACTGCAGATTCTCCTCTAACATAAGACAGGAGATGGATTTGGTTCAACACATAAGAACACTTCATTCCAGAAAAAATAAAAAAAATAAAATAAAAAAAAGCAGCAGCATCAGTATCCACCTCTTATTCTAGTTCAAGGCAGTAGATATACTGGGACATGGGAAATTCCCACTAGCCAGAAACTCTGATGTTTTCCTTACTTTTTACATGCTTGTAAGAAAGAGAGGTCCTCAGAGAGTGGATAAACAAGCCTTATCTGTTCAACTGGGTATTTCAGACAGAGCAGGGAAACACAACACAAAGAGCTGGACAGTGGTTGTACCTGCTGGGACAATGACTCTCCTCTCGTTGGTGGTCATGTTGGGAGGAGGCCCGTTCTTCTCATCCATGTAGGTGCTGTAGCTCATTGGGTTGGACTCTGTTCCTGCTCCGACGAGTTTGCTGCATTTGTTCACACTACAGTCCACGGGGGACTCCCTGAAATGTGAAAGGAAACAGATGACTTGTCATTATTGTGCACCTCTCAGCCCTGCTGTGGCAGAAGGAGGTTTGGGTTACAGCCGTGGCAAGTACCTGAAGGGGAAAAGTTAAGGGGAGTTCCTTCACATTTGGGAGAGGCCGCTCCTGGCCTGTCACATGAATGTCATAAGATGATCTATGAATTACAAGTCTCACAGAGAGGATCTCTGACAATGAAACCAGTTGGAGGAAAGAGAGTTTGAGGTGCAAAGAAGAGTGAATTTCAGCCAAAGGCAATGGTAGCTGCGAGGTCGTGCTCAACACCTCTGAAATATTCATGACGCAGATTAAAAAAATAATCAGTGACAGCCCCTCTCACCCTTTATCCTTTATTGCCCAGTGGCACTCTAGCCATCTTTCAGATACAGCCTGATGCTTCTAGGAGCCCTTGTTGGACTGTTTCACTCTTGCATTGGGTTCAAAACAACCCTGCACGCTGTTTTCTGCTAGAAAGGCTAACAGAAAGGCTAGTGGAGACTGTACTGCTCACCTTGTGACCTGAAGCATTTCTACAGAGCTGATCAGAGACAGATACACCTCCCTTCATTTCATTAACAATAAACACAAAATACCCATGCCAAAATGACAGGGGAATAGGAGAATACTACTATATTAGCATGGTATCTAAAGAGCCTTATTTATACAGGGCTGAATGTAACTGATCTTGTCTGTTCCTACAGTTAAACAGTCCCAGGCTTGTCTACTACTTGGATAGGAAATCTAAAAATCTTAGGTGCCTTCGGTGTGAGGCAAGAACTTTAGACCACAGAAACTGCATGTGAAAAAGACTCTGGCCCCAGCATTACTTCTGAAGTGGTGGAGTGATGAGGAGGGAACGTTTAGCAACTCAGGTGGCACTGTGCTGAGACCTGGACTGCATACAGACCCTTGGCAAGCAATAGGCTTTCTCTGGCCTGCTCTGGGAGAATTACAAGCCTCCAAACCACAGATAGGGAGCCCAGATTTTGTTTTTCTCCAGCTGCTGTAGTAACTCATGCTTTTAGCTCTAGAGGTCACTTAACATAACAGTGCCCAGCCTGTCCCAGGCACATCCCAGCCCTGAAGAATGTACCAAGGAAGCACAGGGTTGCTGCCCTCACCCTTACCAGAGTGCATTAGGGTGCAACCTCTGTGCAAAGGGAGCACAGAGCCCATCTCCAGTGCAGTTTACTTCCCTGCTTTAATCTCACAGCCATCCTTCCCTGCCAAAAGCCAAGTGGCCTGGGAGGAAACCATTCGCTGAAGGGTAAGAACTATGACAGAGCACCAAATCCCACCCTCTGAGTTCAGCTGGCAAGACTTCCAAGTTTGGACACTAAACAAATTTGTTTCTTAATCTGAATGGGGGGGGAGGGAGAAATTACTGAAATTCAGTTATCATGGCTGGGAGATAAATGCTCCACTGAGATACTCTAAGGCAGATGGTAATTTTTTCCTCATGTCTTGCTGAGGGAATGTTGCTTGAAAATGGAAATAAGATGTATAACTTACACATGTTCGAATTTAAGGTTTTACTATTTCGCCTACTGTTTTTCCAGGCAGGGAACCAAAATCTGCCTTCAGAGAGGGAAACTGCTGAAGGTTTAATGTCCCCGTGGCAGTCAGAGGAGAGTCTGAGCAACTGCAGGGACACCAGGGTTTTCACAGGGAATGTGATCGTTTCTAACGTTCTGTTGAAATACTCTGTGTCAGGTGTTAAATGCGGCCTGTACTGGCAGAGAAAAAGCCCTGAAGCAGCACAAAGAATCTTATTCTTTCCTGAGGTACAGGCTGTCCTGAGAAGACTTGGAAAAGCAGTGAGAGCATCCGTGCTTCGAGGTGTCAGACTGTTTGGTTTGGTGCTCACGGTCCCTGGGAGGTGACTGACCCCTTTGCCTGCCCTGCCTGGAGACCAGCTGCTGGCTCTAAATGGTGCGGGCAGCCCGGCCAGGGGGGCAGACCCGAACACACAGATCCCCACAGATGGATTCCCACCTGCCTTTGGGATGAATTTCTCCCTCCTTCAGACTGGGTAAGATTTTCTTTGGGTTCCCTGCAGTCAGCACATCCCAGGTGCCAGAGGTGCTGGGCACAACTACCTCCTGCCAAAGGTCCTTCTGAGGGGTTCACTCTTCTCCCCTGCTCTGTAGTTAAATTTCCCTGGAAAATAAACCCCTTAGTTGAGATACGAACTGTTTCAGATAATATAGTTCCATACATAATACTCCTACAGAACTATAAGATATAACCAGACTCTCAGAAAACATCATCTTCCAAAAAGCTTATCTGCCTAGAAGTGTACATGCTTTCTACTGGCATGAAATGAGACACTTGAAAAGACCACAGGGGCCTTGCCTGTCTCTGCTCTCTCTGCTCAGTATCGGGCACTTTCACATGACTGATACAGCAGAGTAACCAAAATAACACCAGCACTGTGAGATAACTCCTCAGTGGTTTGGTGATGATTTTTCACCAAAAAAACCCTTGGCTTGGCAGTTAGGACCCTGCCTATCCTCTGCCTTGCTCTGTATGTCTCAGCAGCCAAAACCAGACAACCAGTATCAGAGACAGATCTGAAAAGAGCTGAGGGGCCTTTACCAAGCCCTGATTTACCACTGTGGGAAGAGAAGCCACTCTCTTAATCCTGCAGGATATTTAGTGTGTTCTGGATACCTGACAGGTTTGTGTCCATGTGGATGCCTCCCTTCCCTCTGAGGAAGTTTTCAGGATCCAGAGCTAACCCCAGTGACAACCTGATAGCAGGACAGACATAACTGGGAATAGCATTACCAGAACTTCACTTAGCAGGAGACCAAGCTGTCCTTAAGAAAATTACAATTAAATCTTCAATGATAGCAAGGGAGAAGATCTTTATTTTTGTGTTCTCTGTAACCCAGCATTTCCTACTGGGTCCAAATGGAACCTTTTATTGGGAAGTAAGGCAGCACTGCCAGATTGGATCATCTTTGCAGCTGCAGGACATCCATTACTGTACTGCCCCAGCCTAAGACGAGGGATTTCAGAGTATCCCAGTCAAAGGTAGGTGTAGCTCTGAGCAAAACAAAGAAGAATTCAGGGGAACAACTACAGTGTCAAATGAGAAGAGGGAGCTGGGAGCCATGAATAGTGTATTCATTGAATATAGCTCCTTTCTTAGTTCATGCATTACCCACAAGCAGACTTAGATTATATAAAGATTTCCTCATTCTTTGAAATGGTTTGTGCAAGGAAATTTCAGATGCTAGATTAATCCTTGAATTTTCACACAGACTTCAGATTTTCAAGAGGCTATACATGCTGGGCTTGCTCAGGTTCCTGGGCTGAAAACATTGTAGATCTACTAAAGTAACTGGATATAGGCTGCTTTCACAAGATCTCTTAAGTATATTCAGCGTGGCAGTGACAGAGTCCAAGGAATATGAGGCAGTGCTCGTTCCCACTGCCCGTCCAAAGACTCTTCGTTCCAGCAGCTCCAGTAGCAGCCTCTGGGGATGCCAAGAGCTTGGTGTTTCGGGAAAGTTTATGCTACACTGGCCAAAATGGACAAGCAGCTAGCCTGGCACTGACTAATAAATCCTCTGTACACCTCCAGCCTGTGTTCCAGATACCTGAAAATAAAGCAATTACTGTCCCATGGACTCTGTCTAGGAATCACTTCTGGCTTTCATTCGAAAGAGCAAAATAAGGGATTTCAGTGATTTCTGAACCTGACTCAGCTGTGGTGAGTGGGATATTTCCTCCCTCTTTCTATTCCTTTCTTCCTATTCTTTCATTCCTCCTCTCTTCCCACCTTTCATTTTACAGTTGCTGCTTTTTGGTGTAAGTCCCATTTGGTCATTTCAGCTTTACATTTGAAATGAAATTTTAATATTTTGTTGTTGTTCAGTGAGGGAAGTAAGAACAGACATACTGTGGTTCTGCTCCCTGACAGACAGAGAACACAGCTACCAGGGCAGATTCACAGCTCCTCAAAACTTGCATCTAACTGCACTTGGACCTTGCCTCTCATCCTGCTCTCTGGAATGCCTCAGGAGGAGGATCACTCTGGAAAAGACTGAAGTCTGCAGAAAGAAGGGGCAGCTGTAAAAAGGATGGAAAAAAAAAGATACAGATTACAGAACTCAGACTGCACAAGGGAAGCACAGAGGCTCAGTAGGGTCTAAAAGAATCGTGTTCATCACACACAGGTAAATGCAAAGAGCAGGTAACTGCAGAGTCCGCTGCTCTGGCTGGGGACTAGAACAGCACAGGGAATCCCACTAGAGGGCTCACATGCTACTTAAAGGGGATTTTTATTCTTCAGGACCTCATAGATGGTCCCTTTGTTTTGTTTTGAGAAAATTATTGTAGCATAAATACACTCTGAGATCATGGAACCTTAGCATTATTTTAAAATTCTGAAGCAAGAGAAAGTCTCCAAAGCATTTTCAAAACACTGACTTCATTATTTTAGCTAGACTGAGTTTTAAGCTCAGTTGGAATGACACAGCAAAGCTTGCCTGCACCCATGCACACATCCAGCACATTAGGATGTTCTTCCACATTTCAAGACCATACAAATTTTGCAAGGTCTTTTTAAAAAACACTCAAACCAGGACACTCTCTGAGTTAGCTACAAGTGCAGGTCTGTAGTAGCTCAGTAAATACAGTCAACATTTGGAACTTCTATTGTTTGGTTCACTCTTTACATTTGGAATCGATATAACATTTATGGAAAAACCTATTATTAAAATGGACTATAAATTGCATTACACTTTACCTAGTGTTTTTCTAAATAATCATCCTCCTTTGTCCATTGGAATTTAAAATGTGAAAGTTGTTGGTTTTTTTTAATAGAACTGATTGCATTTATATCACAAAAGTATCTAGAGGTCCCAAAAAAAATCCAGGCCTAATGTTTAGGGAACTGTACAAGCACATTGTAGGAGACAGATCTTTCCCTTAAGGGGCTATAAAATGAAAGAAACAAAAGACACAAACTCAGCTAAGAAAAAAGCTGAACCTGTATTTTTTTGTGCAACAGGTCAGTGCTACAAACACAAGACTTTCCCTAAGGGGGTGTAAGAAGCACAGGGATATTAATTTTTCTGTGTTGGATTTTAACTGCCTTGTGTTTGGACACTAATCACTGCAAAGCACAAGCAGAGCACTGGGGTTTGCTCTGTGAGGGCAAGGACAGGCTTTGAGGCCACATACTGCCTCCATATGACTAGAAACAGTCACAAAATCCCTACTTCTGAATCTTACAATAATACAGAAGTCCCATCTTCCTCCTTTAAACACAGATCCCTGTCTCTGCCTGAATATCCCCTATACACAGTCAGTGTGCAGTTATCTGGGAAATTCTTTCCTATTTGGGAGTAAACTGGGAAAACCCAACATGGGGTAGCAAGCTGCTCAGGTTTTGCATGTTGTTTAGCACTTGGAGAGGAAGCTCTGCAAAACAGGCTTGGAGAATTTCTTCCAAGACCCCTTCTCCCACCCTGCTGAGGACCAAACCAACTCATCACACTACACCACAGGGCAGTTAGACCTGCTTCTGGTTGCTAAGAAAAAGAGGAAAGGTTGGTCACTGTCCCTTGCCATCAGCCAGCTCCCTTCACTGTCAGGTTTCCTGCAGCTTATCCCTCCCTAGAGTACACAAACCATTCTCTCAACAAGCAGCAAATGCCAGGGCTTCAAGTACAGGTGAAACAGGGAATAAAGGCTGCTCCCTCTAATGAGGCAGCTGGAGCCCGGTAAGAGGGTGTGCTTGAAAAACAAGAGAGAGAAGGAGAGGGAACAGGTTTGTTATTCACTCCAGAGTTCCAGTTCATTTGTATTGGGCTGCCCCGATGGGGTGTCAGTCCTGCCAGGCAGCTGATGGGCAGAGGAACAAGCAACTGAAGTGGCCCAACCCCTAAGAATGAACTCTGACGGACATGTGGGGAAAGGGCAAATTTTAGCCACAAAGAGGAGGAAAGGGTGGATAAGTCAGATAAATGTTCACATTTCTGGGGTGGGTTGAAGCTCTTATGCTAACAAGTTATCAAAAGGCAAGGCTGGAAGCTATTTTAGTGCTTAGTTGTCACATTCAAAACAGTCTTTTTTCCTAACAGGCTGGGAAGTTGTTACTCCCCTTTTAGGCAGACTGAGGACACTTAGTTTCTGCCTAAGAATCTTGTAGTCTTGAGCAAGCCCATGAAGAAGGATTTCCTTTTTGCCAAGAATAAACACACTTCTGGAGAGCCTTTCTCTGCAGGTATCAGAGCACTTACAGTTGTTAATGAATCAGTTTGTCAAAGCAATATTATTTCTCCTTTCTTTCTGAGCAGATGAAGAAATAATAACAAGATGACAATGGGAGTACAGCCAAGTCATTTTAGGGATGACTTAAGAAAACTACCTTGGGTAGCCACAGGTAGTCCTCATGACTATGGTATTGATGATATGGTAACGACATAGCCAGTGGCACTGAGAGCACCCTCAGCAATCTGCTGATGACACCAAGCAGGGTGGTGTGGTCAATATGCCAGAGGGACAGGATGCCATCCAGAGGGACCTCGACAAGCTAGAGAAGTGGATCCAAGTGAACATCATGAGGTTCAACAAGGCCAAGTGCAGGGTCCTGCGCCTGGGCCCAGGTATCCCCAGATATGAACACAGGCTGGGGAGGTCACACTTGAGTCCTTTCCTGTGGAAAAGGACCTGGGGGTCCTAGTGGATCAAAAGCTGGACATGAGCCACCAACGTGCAGTTGCAGCCCAGAAGGCCAACTCCATCCTGGGCTGCACCAAAAGAAGAGTGGCCAGCAGATGGAGAGAGGTGATTCTGCCCCTCTGCTCTGCCCTGGGGAGACCTCCCCTAGAACACTGCATCCAGCTCTGGTGTCCCCAGCACAAGAAAGTTGTGGAGCTGTTGGGACGTGTCCAGAGAAGGGCCATGAAAATGATCCGAGGGCTGGAGCAGCTCTGTGGTGAGGACAGGCTGAGGGAGTTGGGGTTGTTCAGTCTGAAGAAGAGAAGGCTCTGGGGGCACCTCATAGTGGCCTTCCAGCACCTGAAGGGGCTACAGGAAAGCTGGGCAGGGGCTTTTTACAGGGGCTTGCAGTGAGAGGACAAGGGGTAATGGTTTCAAACTGACAGAAGAGAGTTTTAGGTGAGAGATCAGGTGGAAATTCTTCAGTGTGAGGGTGGTGAGACACTGGAACAGGCTGCCCAGAGATGTTGTGGGGGCTCCATCCCTGGAGGTGTTGAAGGGCAGGTTGGATGGGGCTCTGAGCAGCCTGGTCTGGTGGGAGGTGTCCCTGCCCATGCAGGGGGGTTGGAGCTCGATGATCTTTAAGGTCCCTTCCAACTCCAAACATTCTGTGATTCTGTGACTATCAGAAACCCCAATGCACTGGTTCTGCCAAGATCCATCCCTCTGCCTGTGTTATCCAGGGATGGTGCTTTTCAGAATATAACTCATCTTCCCATGTTTCAGCCTCAATTCAGAGTTTGAAAAAATTAGTGCAAAAATCCAGGCAGTTCTTAGGAAGTCCAGAACTAAGGTACAACCAAGGCAAGATCTAAGTTGGTCTACAAAAGATCACCATCAAAGACCAGTTGACGCAAGGACCTTTATCTTATAGTCAAATCAGCATCTACTCCATACATAGAGGAAAAAAAAGACATGCTGCTCTTTGAAGACTTGAACATCATCATCTCACTCTACAAGTCTGAAAGTGCAAGGCTGCTTTCTGTTTCAAACTCTGCACTTTGCTGGGTTCTCAGAAACCAGGCAAACAGGTTGTTACAGAAGCCCTACTCTACCTTTCAAGAAGAAAACCTCTCACTTGCTTAACTGTCGTGAATTAACATGGTGCAGATGTTAGAGCTGTTTGTGTCTTTCAAATTAAAATAAAATATAAAATTTGTATGAACTCTAAAACCTAGTGCTAAAAAATGAAATTGTTTTTCTACTGCAGGTTTTGTCCAAGAGGGTGCATTTGTTTCTTAGGCTACTGAGTTGTAGAAAAGTTTTTAAGAGAAACAGGCCTCCTACCTCTTTGGCTAAAAGCTGTGGAAGATACATGAGAACCAGTGTCCCTTTGATGGTTATCATCACTGCTCAGATCTACTCCTGATCTCTCTTTTCACCAGTGGTCGCATTTATTCACATGGAATTTTGTTTTATACACATCATAGACTGCCAGAAAGGACCTCAGTCTCTTTTCCCTTCTCCATCAAGCTCTCCAGTTTCATGTGGCTGCTCCTACCATGGCACAAATCTAAATCCAGATGCAAAGGGAAGTGCCCTCCAGTGAAGCCCACACAGTCCCTTAGTGCAGCTTTTAAGAGCTTTACTCTGGAGCACTGGTATAAACACTGACCGTTCCTGCAGGACCAACTCATCTTCAGAAGCCCCTTGAACAATGGCACATTTGTGGGATGCTGAACTAAGTGATGAAATGTGTAATTTACAGCAGTGTCTGCAGCATGAACTGCAGCCTGGCAGTCTCATGTCCCAGTCTGTGCAGTGTTCATGGAGAGTGGTAGAGACGCTTTCTGCAGAACTGCAAGAGATAGATCCTCAGGCCATTAACAAATGAGGGGAAAAGGAGCTCCAGGGGAGTGAGATATGGTCCTAGACAAAGCCTTGAGTTTGTTGACATGCAGGACAAGAGCGCAAATGGACGATATGTGCTTTGTGCTTATTTAAGCTTTGGTAGATGTGGAAAGGGTCTTTCCTTACCTTGATCCATTCATGTGGTCATATTCCCTTTTTACATTGACCCGGACAGGCTGATTAATCCACTCCTGCTGAGGAGGCAAAGGGTTGATTTTGTGGGGCTGGCCATAGTCAGGGTTCCCTGAGGCCGTCATATCTGCCTTGGGGAGGTGAGTGGCAGCGCCGTACGTGGAGTCAAAGAGGGACTGGTCGTCGCTCACCACCGACAGGGCCTCCTGAGGAGAAAAAAAACAAGTGCTCAGAGTCATGACTAAACCAGTAACTCCACTCTTATTCTCTCTTTGAGCTGGTGAGCACCTGCAAGGGCCCCACAGCTGCCCAGCGCTGTCTGAAATTGCCATCTGCCAGGATTGCAGATTGAATCAGATTCTTTGGGGTCCATTAACCCGTATGCAAAACAGGTGGGTTGCTCTGCTGACTGCTGTGTTGCTCTGGGTGGGGCAAGAGTTCAGGTTAACTTGACTTCTGCAAGCAGTAAAAGTGGCTGCTGGGTGCTAGACCGTCCTGCTGGAAGCAGCTTCATCTGCCATTCCATAGAGTGACTTGCCCACCTGCCTGCACTTGCTGGTCCAAAAGCAACCCAAAAGATATGTCTGTCATACATAACATTTCTAGAGTGACGTTTCAAGGTCTATACATCTTCTTTCAAAGAGTTTTGTGTGGTGTTTATATTTTGAGGTTACCAGTGAAGGAGAAGCAGTCAGTACAGGTCAGAGTTATGGGTGTTAGTGGCAGGATAAAAAATGCATTACTTTAAACTCTCTGTTTATTTTGTGGGAAATGTAGGACTGGTGAGTTACCAAACTGTGCATTTCTAGAAATGCTTAAAAACAGGAAATTGTTATCCTTTTTTTTTTTTTTATCCCTGCTGAAGCTCCAAATGTTGACAAAAAAAGTTGGGACTATCCGTTTCCTTGAGCTGATGCGCTGGGGTTTTCTAAATGAAGCATGCCAGGCTCAGAAAGGCTTTGGCACAGTCCTGCCTTATTCAAAGTGCATCTGACAGGGTCTGCATGTTCTTTATGGAGCTAAGTTAACCACACATAACACAGCTGCCATTATGGCTGGCAAGCCAGAAACTGAATGAGGAACCTCCCAAACTAAAAGCACACACTACTTAAATGTGGGTTAATGGAGCAGACCTCTGAAACAAAGACAGAGACAGCCTCACCTACTCTCTGGACTGAGCATTCACAAGCCCTGAAATACCAACATCTCTGACAGACACTGCTTTTACTTTGAAAGCTGGTGTCTTGCTAAACCCTCAGTGCTCCAAATTCAGAGGACACAGTCCAAATCATGAGCTTTTAAAAATAATAAATGGTTGCTCTCTCCCCGCCTCCCGCTGCCGTTGTTTCTGAGGTTAGTTTTGCAAACTTTTTCCACAACCTGAGAGGGAAACAGAAATTCTGAAAACTTAGGAAAGTGCAACTGCTGGAATCCTCCCATGACAGGAGAATCTAAGATCAAATCAGATATTAGCAGGCTCATGATATCATCTCTAAAAATGTCAATACTTATACTGGGTAAACATGAGAATCCCTTCCAGCTTGAAATTAACCCATTTTAAAAGAGTCAGGTCAGTGCTTTGCATTTACAAGTATCAGCACTTTTCTGTCTCAGATTTCAGATCACGTAACAAAACCAAATAACCCTGAGTAGCCCAGAGTTTAAGTTGGCCTGACTAAGCTTGAATTCAGGGGAACCCTCAAACATCTGCAAAAGTCCTACTAAAGTGAAGTGTTTGCTATAAGATTTTTGTGGGAGCTCAGACTGCGTTCATCCTTTCCATCAGCTTCTTGGTGGATGCATAACCTTTCAAAATCACCCCCTCCCTTTTTCTGCTTTAATTAGAGTAGGGTAGGGAGCAGAAGGTGCCCCTTGGAGTTATGTTCTTATGGTGCAATCCTGTATCACAGTTTGTGTCAGAAACTCCTTTAAGGAATTGGGATGATCTCCAGGCTATAAACTTTGCCTGGGTAGATGGACACAAGATCTTCTGATGACAGCTGTTAGAAGAGAGCAAGCCTTTCCATCAGAGGTGAGGATGCAGTGTCTCGCTGCTTCTCTGACTGAAGTCAGGATGTCAGGCAGGGGTTCCTAAATGACACATCTTCTGTAAGTCTCTGCTTCGTCTCAGCACAAAAAAAAAAAAAAAAAAAAGAAAAAGAAAAAAGAAAAAAAAAAAAGTGGAGTTCCCTACATTATGGCATGAGGTGGTAGGTGAACCCCAAATACCTGGGGTGCTGGACTGACTTATGACTCTCTAGACCCAGTCTCAGCTATATATCTCACTGCTCAGAGGCAAGGAAACCATGGGTACCACTGCACAGTCATGAAATAAAATTTTAAAATGTTTGGGTTTGGAGATTTCCAGTCTAAAAACACAAAGTTGGGTTTTTCAGGGAAACCATATCCAGGAAAATGTTTTTTCTGCCTGAAGGTATTTTTCTTCTGAAGAAAGGTTCCAACTGAAAAAAAATTGGAAAGCAGGGCTCTTTCTGGCGATCCCCACAAAAAACCCCACCCAAACCCACTCCAATTAACTGCTCGGGTCTAGGATCAATGAGTAGAGCTGCATCCAAGTACAATTATCTTTGCACACAGAGGCAAGTACACACTTCTCTGTGATACACAGAGGATCTGATGGAGAAGCCTGCCTCTTCAATCAAGGACCTTCCTTGGAACACAAAGCAGCTGCTGGGCCCTGCCTGTGGCAGCAACTGGCAGTAGCAGGGGTAATGACCATCTCATGGCAGGCAGCAGCTGCAGGGGCACGGAGAAGCTCTGCACCTTGCTGCTTCACTGCATGCAGACTGCCAGCTCCAGGGTCTTTAAAACTCTGCCACTCACAAGAAAATAAATTCAGATGTGATGGCTGCCATCACGGCAGTTACTGAACCAGGAATTGTTTGAGCTAAACCCCTGAGTTAGTCACAGCCACAAGAGGCACAGACTCAAGGCTCTGGGGGAACTGAAGACACACAGAGCAGATCAGGCAGAGATAGTGGCTTGTAACACCTGCTTACACTTCGGGTGGTGCATGCAAATAGCAAACAAGTATTGCTGATTGCATGCAAGGGAAGTTGGGTGGCATGCTGCCAACCCCTGCTGCTACCAGCTTCTCTGTGCATCTACAGCTTGAGAGCAAAACAAAGGGGTGGCAAGCAGCAGGCAGCCTCTAGCTGGCAGGGTCAGAGCAGGGGAACCACTCAGGTAATACCCCAATAGTGAGGACTACCTGGAACCCAGTTTAACTGTCTTGCAAGAGGACTGGTCCTGCCAGTGTCAAGCTACAGACTGAGATGGGGAACATGTACAACCTTTCTTGTACTCATCATTAGAGGCCCCTGCTTGGCTAGATTCACTTCTGAGGGACTAATCTGTTCAGAAAGCGTTTGGCTTCAGTTCTGACTAAGGAAGAGATCAGCATTCAGTTTGAATACTGGGGGCAAATTTCTATCCCCTGGAATTGGGAATTACTTACCATTTGGCTACAGGCAACTGGGAAAACACATGGAGGTGTTAAAGGTGCTAACATAACCTAACCAGACAGGCCACAGCTCGCCAGGGTTCCCCCCATGCTGCTGCCTCCTGGGCTGTGTCCTTGAGCTGGCCAGACTGAGTCTGAGACGAGGGTCTTGTGTGTATTATTCTGGTATATATGTTACATTATATTGCCTCTGGGAATAGGCTAGCTTCAGTTTTTCCAGGTTTTAATCACATTCCTGGCATAAATGTGGCAAGGCTTGTCTACAGCAGCTCGCAGTACCGTGATGGGCAAGTTGACTCCCTGCTCTGCCCCAGCCTCTGCAGGGCCAGCAGCCCCAGATGAAAGGCTCCCATTGCTCTGCCTGCTCCAACAGCTTTGCACAGAGTTGGCACACACCTCTGGATCCCTTAGACATGGATCTGTGACGTGGCTCTTATTAATAACTCTTTATAGTTGTACGAGGTTGAATTTGCAGGGTTTTTTTCAGATGAGCCATCTAGACCCAGGTCCCCAGTTTAAGTGCTTCAGAAAGGTGAGGTTTTGTCCCTGTGTGCTGCAGGAAACCCAGCCTGTTGTGGTCACACACGGGGCATGCTGGGGAGGGCTGACAGTCCAGCAGTGCTTCAGGCAAGTTTTCCTGATTCCTTACTGGAAAAGGGAGATGGGAAGCAAGCTTGAGTAAGTTTTCATTTAGTTAATGAATTGAGCAGGACATTTCAGCCAATATCTGAATGGGATGTGTCTTAGAAACAACCCTGAGGTAAAAATCAGGGGCAAGTGTACAGCACAGAGCTATGATGTGAACCATCATCATTTACCTCCATTTTCTGCTGCTCACAGTCCCTGGCAGTCTTTGTGGCACTGCTGACTGCACTAGTAATAGAGCCAGCCCCAGAATGTCCTAATGTCCTCACTAAGCTCTAGAGCTTTGCCTTGGACAGAGACCCTAAAAGTTCAGGGTTTTAACCTTATCTAAAGGAAAGCTTTCCAGAAGTTCCCAGTTTCCTGGGTTCAACTCTCGGAGACAGGTCATGAAAACAAGAGCTGGTGAGGTGACAGAAGACAGAGTTTTCATCCCAGGTATAACCCAGTGGCTGCAAGAAGGGTTTTTTCCAGGTGCATGCAATGTCTTTTCACTGAATATTGACTTTGAGCTCTTTACATTCTCTTTTCTGGCCATAACCACATTTAAAAACCATGGCTAAAGATTAAAGGTTCATCCTCCTCCACAAAGTCTGACTTAAAAGAAGAAAATGCTGAGTATTTGAACTATCATGCCATGCATGGAAAGATTACTTCTACCTCAAGAGGGGTGACTTTTTCCTGTTTTTGGAAGAATGTAGCTTTGCCACATTTGGTCCTGTGGGAAAATCACTCCTGAAATATTTTTGTAAAGAGTATGTTACCATGACAGACCCACCATCTGAAGAGCCCAGATGTAGGATACAAGGCATCAAAATGTGAGGTACCAGCAGCAATAGGCCTTACACATGGCTTGAGGTTAGCCCAGAGGATCTATTCCTTGAATAGAAATTACTTTGGCATTGCAGTTTTACAAGTCAGCACTTCTGCTGCCAACATCTCATACAAGCAGAAAAGAGATAACATCAGACTTACAAGAAACTGAGTCAAATATAAAATTTAAAAAGGAGCAGAGCCTGCGTTGATCTTGAGGCAGCAAATTTGGATGGATCAGGCACTGAATTTGGAGGCAGGAAGGCAGAGTGTCATTGTCATCCCTGCCCTTGATCTTTAGTGATGCATTCTCCTGCCGTGCCATTTTCCTCCCTTCAGCACACTGCTGCCCTGATCCACACACACAGCAAGCTCTGTGGGGCACAGAGCCTCTTCCAGTGCTCTTACTGGAAAACAAACAGGAACCTTTCTGGTAATTCAAAGCAAGGCCTGGACTGCAATCCCAAACTTGAATATAGCCAGTCTGTACAATACAACTAACCAAAATAAAAAGAAAGACCTCTGCAGCTTTTTCAGCACACTTTCCTTGAGGTTTGCTTGTGCTACTCCACCTTCCTTACAGGCTATGATGTGATTGGTGCAGGCACTCCCCATAACTCCCCCTGGAAAATTATAATCATAGGCATTTTATTGCTAACAACCACAATCCAATCTTGTGCCCTTCACAATCAATTTAAGACCTGTTCTGCAGTGGAGGACTTGAGGGCTGCAGCTAGCACCAGAGATCCATCACAAGGCTGCAGTGCAAACAGGGGGCTGACAGCCCTCCCTGCCCCCCTGCATTGCTCTGCAGCTCCTCTCACTCCTTCCAGCCTCAGACAGTGCCCCACAGCCCCTTCTGCTCCCAGCATTTCCCAGCTGAGCTGGTGGCATTCCCGTTGTGGCCACCCAAGTGCTGATGATCCATGCCACAGGGCTGTCCCAGCCCTAGGAGGGGTGGGAGGAGGTGGAGCAGCTTTCCCTGCTGCTGCAGCAGGCCTGTGGATGAAGGAGAAGGCAGCAAACCTTTAAGACAAAGTTTCTGCATGTTTGAGTTTTTCTTTTTGTGTATAAAGTAGGGCTTTAGTGTAATTATTTAGTGTAATTATTTTGCTCTTAGTTTGCACTGGAGACTTGCTCAAAACTACAAAGGAGGCCAACTACCTGGACAAACTGCAACACAAGCTTTCCCCTGCAGCTCAGGCTGCTTCTCTGTCACTTCCCACCCAGAGTACAACACCAAAGTGTAACTTGGCAGGCTTAGGATACAGCATCATTTCTTCACCATTCCCAATAAATGGGAAACCACAACTCACTAACCTGTGCTTGGAGGAAACAAAGCAGGAAAAAGATAGGCAGAAATATCAAAAGCACACTGAAATTAGCCAGCTAAAAAATGGGGCAAAATTTCGCAAAAGGAAATATGTATTTCTTTTGCATTTTTATGTTCACTATTTCCACAAAATTTCATATCAAGTGGGTAGAAAAAGGCTGCTTTGTGAGTGCTTTATTATTTTGATCTCAAGATCCCCAAAACCTGACTGAAAAAGGAAAAAAAAAATATAAATCCTGCTTCTGTACTTCACTTTTCAGAAGAGCATTTGGCTTCATGCACACATTTATGGGATCTGGACCAACAATATTTTTCTCAGTCTAGGCTTCACATAAATCGTTTCAGAGCCTATTTTGGTTTGTTTCCAACAGGCTAAATAAAGTGGGAATACCCAGGACACTGTACTCTTCCCCAGCAAGTAGCTGCATTAGGGCTGATAATGAGGAGGCTGGGGGGCAGCAGCCCCACACACAGGGGGGGTCTCCAGGAGGTGCCTCTGTGCTGTCTGAGCACAGGACTGGGAAAGCAAGTAGGGAAAAAAAAGAACCTGTCCAAATTACTGTTGTGGCCTCCTGACCCCTCAAAAGTAATACAGTGACATTTGAGGCTGCAGAGACTGGACGGGTTGTTTAAGGGTCATTTGGAGGTGGTGTTGGTGGATCTGGTTTAGGGGAGGACTTTGTAGAGTAGGGATGATGGTTGGGCTGGTGATCCCAAAGGTCTTTTCCAACCTGAATGGTTCTGTGATTCTATGATTCTATGACATGTCTGATGGATCACATCTCAATCATACACATTCCTAAATTTTGGAATTTTTCTGCAGTTCTTCCTTTACAGAGAATGGCAGCTGTGCTTTGAAGCGTCAAACATCCCCCCCAGTCTCCAGCTGGCTTTCCCACATCCTTGGGCCTATAGAGAGGGATTCCCCTAAGCACTCCTGACACCCTGGGTGCCCCACACCCTGCTGTGCTGATCCATGCTGGGAGCAGCAGATGAGACGTCTGCCCGTTAGCAAATGAGGGACAAATCTTAACTGCTGGCTTCTTTACCAGAGGGTCTGGGAGAATTCCTGCCCAGTTCTGCCAGCCAAGACACATGAGATGATTTAGGATGAGCACTGAATCTCAGGGGTAAAATGTTAAGTCTGTTAAAAGTGCTGGAAGCTTTGCCATTGGCATGCCTTGAGCCAGGTTTCATTTATTTGACAACAATTTCACTACAAAAAGATTGACCTCAATGAATTAATCAGTCAACCTCTGCTGTGGTGGAACTCAAGATTTCTCAAGATCTTTTCCAAGCCGTGTCACAGAAAATCAATCAGCCTTTGCCATGTATTAACACTCTCCTCTTAAATCACCTCTGATCTCTGCCTAGAGCTTTTCTGCTCCAGAGTTGCCCGTGCTCACTAAGAATGCCTTGACCCTGCTTTCCAGAGCTATGCAGTCAAGTTCATCTGGCTCTAGTTCACCTTCCTTTTAATTTTTTTTCCCCCTCACCATTGTAAAATGATTAACTTGCACTGAGCAGATGTGTTTGTAAACAGAGACACATGGATATAACTGTGAACATACACACTTCAGTAAATATTATTGTAGCATTTTTATGGTCTTTTCTGCTGTAGACACATGATGGTTTCAGGGTCTGGCTTCCTGACAAACCCAAACTACCCTGGAGAATAAACGCACTCTTGCTATGTAGAAATCCTGTGCTGACCTCAGCTTTGTCCTGAAGCACCCACTGCCTGACTCCTCTCCTTGATGTCGTGCCAGAGGCTGCTTTTCAGTGGCTAATTATTCATCAGGAGTTTACAAACTCACCATGCACTTTGTTTCAGAAAACCTGAGCTCACTTTAATCTGCATTTACCTGTTGCAGAAGTGCCACCACTTCTCTCAAAGGAGATCTTTTTTGGTGGTGGTGTAACTCATACCAGAAACTGAGACTATATAACGTTTTTGTTTGCCACATGCAAAGAGCAATCAAATATTTTCAATATACATGATTCACCCTAGAAAGGGAAACAGTAAAATGAGAAACCCAAAAGTACTGGGGGGTTTGTCATGAGAGAGGGTATGTCACATCTATGTAACAGGCTGCCTTGGAAAAGGACATAAAGTGGGGTCTTACAAACATGAAGGAATCTTATCTTTTCAGTTTGGGTTCCTACTGCCAAAGCACTGGAAACTGTAAAAATCATGTTCTCCCAGGAATTCAAGATCTGGGAGGTGGCAGTTTAGAGAGACACAAATATTTCAGGTTCCTCTGAGCTATGACTCACTGCTACACCAATGCCCATTCATTATTTTTTATTTCACTTCGATACCATTGTCCCAGTTACATTCACAAACACCGCAATCGTATCCTGTTTTGTTCTCTGACACCATTCCCTGCACAATCGCAGGAAGCCCATCAGGAAACATTCATCGGGTGCTGTTATGTTTCCATCCGCAGAGAACAAAACATGCACTTTCAGCCCAAGATGACTTATTCCAGACTAAGGAAAAACAACAGCATGAAAGAACCAAAGCAGAGCCTCCAGGAGAGAGTGCAGTATGTGCTTCCCCCCTGAAGCAGGGGTAGGAGTCCTGAGCAATGCTGAGCACCTCTTACCTAGGGAATGCTTCATGATGGAAAGGTTCAGCCAAAAGGAAATAAAAGGCATAATCCATCACTGACATCTACAGTGCACAGTGCAAGGTCTGGACACTATATCAGAGGGGGCAAATGCAAGTCCAAAGCCGCAGCTGAATCCTAAACCAGATGTGGCTTGAAATCTCAAGCATTAGGGCTCAAGTCTATGTGCGTTCTGGGTTTGGCCCCAGTCCCTGAGCTACGTTTGGATTAAATCTGTGTTCAGGGTCTCAGTGCTGCTTATACTCAGAGCATAAATTCACTGTTTCAGCCCAGAGCTGGTTAATTAGGTCTGTTGTCAAGTGTGCATCACATGAAACGTGGAGATAAGAGGAAATGAGGGAGGTGGTTCAGGACTCATAGGAACCCCCAGAAGCATCTGCACACGCTCGATAGAGCACTGAGAAACTTATCTGCCTTTTTACCAGAAAAAGTAGCATATGCTGGGATGGACAAGTCCCAAGGTTGAGATTTTCTAAAGAGCCTGAAGTTACACAAATCACAGTAACATTTAGCTGGAGTTGGGAGCCACAGTCCCTTGAATCCCTCTAAAATATTCAGTTTAAACCTCACGGGGGAAGCCAAAAGAGGAGCAGTTTGCGACAATGCCCAGACCAGGTTTTCCATTTCCTTTGCCCACTGATCCTGGCTGCAAATACAGGTGCCATCACTGCCCAGCTGACTGCTTAATAAAGCCATGCATTGACGCCTTCTGCAGAATACCCAGCCTCTGCTGGCTCCTTTTCCAGTTCCCAACTGGTCTCCTCCACTTGGCAGTGGAACTGAGGGCTGCCACCCTGCTGGGATGGCACGGAGCTGTGTTTGTCTTGCGCACCGAGCCCAGCCCCTGCGGCTCCAGTGACGAGATTGTTTCTGCACACGCCTATAGGAAAAGCAGAGATTTTGTGAACAAGCCTGCTTGTGGCATTCCAAGGAAAACAGCTCAGCAGGATTACGCTGAGATATTTTCTTTGTCAATATCAATCGAGATATTTGAACAGGAAAACTCAGTTTACACCAATGTAAGTTCCCAGGGGCTTTTCTTTAGAAAGGAACACTGATGTTTTAATTTTGGTGCAGGAGAAGGGTTCGGGAAGGATTCAGGGATAACCACCACTCTTACCTCTTGGACACAAAGCAATGGGTTCAAATTCCGCAGTGGCACCTGGGCTGGAACCCAAAGTGAACATTACAATACAAAAAGGAGCTGAGGAGGTGCCATTCCTCCTTGTGATACCAAACATCACAAAGAAAAGACTACCCTACCAACACTCATGTTTCAGGAAAATGAAATGTATAGTAGCTTCTCATGTCTAATGCTGACTAACTCAAGAGCACAAGATGGGAGAGTAAAAGTAATTTTTTTAAAAAGGCTCTGTTTAAAGCTATGTTAATGTCCCTGTGCCTCAGTTTCCCTATCCAGATCATGCCTGACCCTGAAAGAGTTTAGTTTGTAGAGTCCAATGTCCTTAGAAGAAGATCATAGAAGTGACAAGTACTATCCTAGAGCTAGAACTACCTGATAAAAGCAAAAGCACAACTTACTCTCCTCTGAGGCTGAACAAAAAACAAAATCTCTTATCTGTTACTACTCACAGAAAGTCTGTTAGTTTTATCAGTGTGGTACTGAGAAGAGCTCTGAGCCTTGCTTAGATAAATGAGGTCTCTTGCTACTGCCCCCTCAAGAAGGCTGTGCCCAAGGATGGTTTTCCATACCTCTGACAACTGATGGCTGCTTCTTTCCAGCTGCCTCAGCCCTGGTGCAGAAGACCAGGGAGGCAGAGCACAGGCTCACAGTGTGTTTGGGAGGGAGAGGGCTGGGAGCCAAGGCTGCCAGCAGTCAAATCCCAGCCCTGAGACAGACTCAGTGCTCTGGCTTTGGGTAGGTCACTTAGCTCTGCATTCCACATTCACCTCTACTGAAGGTGATGCTAAAAACACATATACTCTAGGGCAAATTCAGGGCTGATTCTGCCAGGTTTCTGTCATCTCTAGGACCTTTGCTCAGACCTCCACATCATCCATGCAGTCCCTCAGCTCATCTGCAAATCCCCACCTGCAGCAATTAATTTCATGGGTTTATTTTGTTTTGTTTTAATGAAAATCATTAGCTCTGGCTTGATAACTGTGAAGTACGAAGCTGTCAGGCTCCTTCTTTCACAGCAACGTTCCCAGCAGACAAAGCCAGTATCTCAGGGGTGCCATGCAGACAGACATGAGGTTGTTGCACTAATTTTATAGCACAGAAACCAATGCAAAGCAACCAAACCTTCTGCTCAAAGTCACTTGGTAGAGTGTAGCTAAACTACGATTAAAACTTAGGTCCCTCCCAAAATCGCACTTCCCTGTAGAGAAGGAGACTGCCTTTACAAGCAGCACTTTGTGATGGTTTCTGAGATGACTGCAGTGCATTTTCCTTTTGCTGAAGTTCCTTACACTCAAATCATGCTAACATAAATAAGAAGCAGGCCTCTCGGCACATCTCCATGTTCTTAGCAGAGCTGATATGGCTGCTCTTATCTCTAACAGGGCAAGTCCCCTGAGCTGTGTTGAAAAGCCTTTTATCAGATGCAATTTAAAGAGAGTTCTTTCTGAGATGTAGTTCTGCAGCTCTGGCAGGAAAGTGGGGCTTCTGACTAAATCTCCTCTGGTTTTGTTTAGCATTGGGGTGAGGGAGTAGGACAAGGTCCTATTTGTGGGTCCAGCAAGACAGGGCTGCTCCCTGCACCTTCCCTGAAACAACTCTTCACTCCCTCAGTCAGGGGAAAACCCTGTCAAAAATGGCTTAACGATCTTCTAATATTTCCATGCAATTAAAGGCCACATCTGTCTCACAGACCCCGTCCTCCTTTGCTAATGTACAGACATGAACTAAACAGTCTGTCTTGTCGATTCGCCGGGTAACAAAGGGGCCTATTCATAACACAGGCACTTTGGCTATTTTGTGTGTGTGAAATGAAATAGAGTTTGCATTTGGAGAATAACCTGTGCTGGAGCTAGCAAGAGATTTCTGCTCTAATAAATCAATCAGCTTTACCGGCTAATAAAATAGCCCCCCTCCTAATTCTGACTGTGCTAACCAGACAGCCACCCTACAGAGAGGCAACTACAGTTTCTGTGCAGAAGTGAGAACCTATGCTAGCTTGCTATTAAAACTCTTAGAAGCATAAAAAAAAAAAAAATATATATATAGGCATCAGCTTGGCTGGAGTTTTTCAAGTAGCTGAAGAGAAGGAGTTATCCCTGGCCCTAGGAATTTGGGTGTCACCTCTGCAGCCTCAGCTGTGCCAGTCAGTGGGTATGTGCTTTGCCACTGTCTGTAGCTGGTTCAAAGCCAGGTGTGGTTCTGCTCTTGCCTTTGCTCAAGTTCTTTCTGAAGAAAATGGGAGCACTGCAGAAAAAAAAAATAATACAAAAAAAATACAAAAAAACCCAGCAAACAAACAACAAAAAACAACCAAGCTTCAGACCCATTTCTGATTTGTTAGTGAAACTGAGGGCTTAAAAAAAGAAAACAAAATGAGGCACATTTTGGTGTAGTCAAATGCAACATTATGTTTTGCCTTGAGTTTCAGGCAATACCTGCACGTCTATCCAGACAGACAGGGCAGCTCAAGGAATGCATTACTGCTTGTTTGACATCTTGCTTGTAAATGCCTTGGGGGAAGGGGCTGTTGGTTTTTTTTTTCCACTTTTCTGAGTCCATTGGCAACCTGGCCCATATTTGGTCATGGTCTGTATCTGCAGTCTTAGTGCTTTCACAATACAAACAAATACATTAATGATGTTCACACCTCAACATGGCTCATTTCCTCAGCTTTCAAGTGAGCAGGAAGTGTGCAGGAAGCCCAGAAAAGACGGTCCTGTGGTTTCAATACCAGAGTGATATTTGGATATGCAGGCTCATTTACCATCTAGGCATCAAAATCGTTTGTTCAACTCGAGGGAAGATTCTGTGTAAAATGAGGGGCAAAAGTGGGTGTCAAGGTCACAGGGTTAGAGATGGACAAACCTAGAATGGGGTGAGTTACTGTTTTCAAATTCTGAGAAAATTATGGAGGTTGTGAGAAATTTTCCAATCCTGATGTTGGGCAGAAAGTCAAAATTATTATCTAGAGAAGTCCACCTTGATGGAAATATTTTGTTTCAAATATTCTGAATGTTTTGTTGCAGTTTTAACCTTTTCAGTTTTCTTAGAATGTTGCAATTGGCTTATCTTTCTAAATGAAGAGTAGTTCCAAAATAAAACCTGGAAAACTTGAGAAGGCACTGAGTAGGACTTTGGGCAAACTGCTAAAAACCAACCTTTCCAGTGAGTAGGTAGAGCTGTGATAAATTTGTATCTTTCTAACAAAAAGACACTAAAATGAAAGAGGTCAGAGTGTATCTGACATGAATCTGCTTGTATACATCCCTGGTACAAATTCAGAGTGAATTCTGTAGCAGTTTTTGCAGATGGGGCCAAATTAAGTCTTCTAGGACTTGTTACCATGCCAGAAAAGCCAACTGAAGTTTTGCCTTTGTCTTTGGGGTGATGCATGATCCAACCTTTCTTGTAGGTCATGTATTCATGCACTTGAATGTGACTGCATGACTCACACACACAGTGTGCACTATTTGTCCCGCCCACGTGTCATTATCTCAGCAGTTGTAGCCTGTAGACTTTTCATTATATTTTTTTAAGCCTTTATACAGATGCCTAAAGAAGCACTTGGGTGCTTAGAAATATTTTGAGAAATCCTGTGTAGCTCTTAACTCTGACTGATTTCATTTGCCTGCACAGGTACCTCAATCTTTCAACTTCGTCATTTTGACACGAT
Source organism: Apus apus (assembly GCF_020740795.1). Classification (NCBI taxonomy): domain Eukaryota; kingdom Metazoa; phylum Chordata; class Aves; order Apodiformes; family Apodidae; genus Apus; species Apus apus. The sequence goes on along the minus strand of NC_067303.1, from coordinate 1,212,945 downwards.
GGCAACTGCAGCTTCACCAGATTCTTCTCCTGGAGGGAAGTGAAGGTCTCCAAGAGACACGTGTAAGGACCAAATTAAAACTGCAGTTGCCTTCTGGAATACCTGACCCAGATAGAGCTGACCAGCTCTTGCAAGCCTGACTTGCATCCTCTGGGGGTCTGATTCTCCTCCCAGTCTTCAGCTTCTCAAGGAGTCCAGGCACAGTGGTGATCCTCATAAGAGACAGGTTCTTACTAGTTTGGAAAGGTACCACATGAACATCCAAGGGAAGAAGCATGTCTTCCTCATGGCAGGTCTAACAGTCACTTTCCTCATCAGCATCCCTTTAAGAGCAGGTTTTTTGCTGGCCAGTACTTAGTCATGCAGCTGTGCCTCTTTGTTAGCTGAAGACATTTTGGGTAGAGCCCTTCATAATGAGTGGATGCAGAACTCTGTGAGCCCTGGGTATGAACACCCCAGAGAGCACAGGAAGGAGCTCGTGTTACCACGTCACAGGCTTGCTCACACAGCAATTGCAGTTCTGAGAAGAAAGCTGTGCTCTGGAGATGGTGGAGCATTCAGCAGCACTTCAAGAGGTTTCCAGACATATTAGAGCCTCTCTTGTGCTTCAGAGCTGTACACATTCAACTCTTCCCCCAGACTCACTGCTCTTGGTTGGGAATCAGAGGGTAACACAAGCAGAAGCCCAGAGGCTGGCTTACAATATTCACTGACTGAAGACATGGGCACCCACTGTTTGGCCACACAATCAAAGCTGACAGAAAAAAACTTTTGCTTCAGAGACACCTGTTAATAAACCACAACAGGCTACATGTCTGGGAGTCTGACATGCACCAGTTAATACAGCTAATGAGGGATCAAAAATAAATATTAATGTTGTCAAACCCCTAGCTGAAGGTTTGAGAATAGATTGGCCTACCTGCAAATATGAGTCATTTCCCTACAAGGGCTGGTAGGGTAAAAGCTTCTATGTGGTAAGGTGCTAATGATACAGACAAATGTAGGTGTGGGGAAGAAGACCATGGAGCACCCTCTGGGCTGCTTTCACAGGAGAGCTGGGTAATCTCAATTAGCTTCCAAGTGGTACAGATAGATCAGACCATGTCTCTGACTTCAGAAAAACAATTAACCGTAGGGAAAGCAGATTTTAAAAATGAAATGGCAGTGGTTTAAACTCCCTTTTTGGCTGTCATTTCCCAGCACTTGGTGCCCAAATGGTCTGTGACACCCTCCTAGAGTGGCAGGCCTGGAGTGTGGCCCAGAGCTCCCTTTCCATTCTACGTTGGAAAGGGCCTCTGGAGATCACAGCAAAATATGTTTTACATATCTGACACTGATGTAATTACAGATGCTCTGCTCTCCCCTGCTACTCTTTATGTCACAGTAGACGTAACATGTCTAGGAATGCCAGAGGACCTCAGGGTTAATCACCAGGGAAGCAATTTCTTCAGTATCATCAAAGAAAAATGTTAGGTGGGTGTTGTTAAACATGTCAAAATATTGCCTTGCTTTACTTCACTTACTGAAAGTCATGTTTTGGGGTAGTTTTCACACCACTTTTCTCATCTATGAAGAACTTCTCTTCAGCATGCAATCAAACAAGACACAAAGAGATCATTCCCTGAAGGCCAAAAAGCACAATTGGAGTAAAATCAGGCTGAGAGCTCATTTTTTTGGGGTCTCATGACACTGCCT